>NC_141687.1:1839961889-1840561889 GCF_964263255.1 Lissotriton vulgaris | reverse complement strand
AACTTAGACCCGTACCTTCAAGCTAGCCCCCAAAATGGATTCCTTTTATGGACTGGAGATTTTAACATAAAGATATGCACTCTTCCAGCTAAATCGGTGAGTGGCATTACAGATTCAGTCAGCGTGGGAGCCCCACGTTTTACACATCACCTATGGATATGACTTTAATTCATTAATCTTCAAGTATAATCTATCATTACAATGCCCAGATCCCTTCTTTTATGGGCAGAGGTCCTAGCACGATTATTGACCATACATTATTCAACTATGAAACTTGTTCTCGATCATAGAATAATCGCAACTGCAGTCAGTGATCATAACCCTTTGATTGTATCCCTGTTAGTACAGGCTGAGGGGCTATGGGTAAACAAAACTGTTGCCAACATAGACACCACCAGGGCCAAATGTGTCTGGGTTATGTGGACGTGGGTTGATCCCTCGGTAGTGCTGCAAAGTCTGTTAAATATTAATGCAGCAGAGTTTAGATACTGCCTGGGTGACAAGGTGGAAAACTTAAAGCTGATAGGGGCATTTGGGGTAATTGCGTGGTCAATTAATGCTCCTTTGACCCGTAGCCCTACATCCCGGTGCCCAATGGAACAAGGCTGGTTTGATCACTTGTGCTCCCGGGCTGCCAAATTACTGCGGACCGCATTACATAGCTCACCCAGGGACTTCCCTGCCATTAAGCAACCAGTGGGGATTGTAATCAGGCACTAGCAAACAGGAGAAAGGCTCTTAGGGAAGAGGCATGGTCCAATGTGGCCCAGGTAGTTCAGACCAATAACGCCACTTTGTTTTGGAACACAATTAATGCCCCTTTTTTAAGAGATGACTCAGCCCCTAAAATTACCTTGCACGTGCTTCCTCACGTATGGGTTGAGCATCATCTTTGGCTCATTGGTGGGTGATACAGGTAGTATTGGTATCCCAACAAGTAGCAGTCCCTGGACATGACCTTGGAGGAGGTACTTCTTGCCTTACATCATAGCGCAGACAGTAAAGCGCCCAAACCAGATGGTGTCCCGTCGATGGCTTTAAGGCTGTGGGGGAACTCTGGGGCCCCATTTTGAAGTATGTGCCCAACGCAGCCGCTGAGTATATGATCCCCACCCTAAAGTTGGACTGACTCCATCATAGCGACTTTCTTCAAGACGGGAGATAGATTTGCCACCAAGTGATATCATTCAATTTCACTCCTAGACTCTTCCACTAAATTGATGGGCAGGATTCTTCTGCAAAGATTAGAGCAGTGGGTCATACATAACTCCATCTTTACAAAAGTACAGTATGGCATTTAAAAAGGTTTGGGGGCAGTAGAACAGTGTGTTAACCATGACCTGATTTATGGAAATACATAAAGGGTAAACCTTTAAGGGTATACCTGTGTTTTGCTGATCTTAGAAGTGCCTTTGACATGGTGTATCATATAATCTTATGGCATACTGTACTTTCACTGGGGGCGCCAGGAAACATTGTTATTTTTCTTGGCAAATTATATGAGAAGTTGGCTGCCAAGGTATGCTTTGGACACAAACAGGGAATGTACCCAATCCTTTAGAGTCAAGAAAGAAATTAGACAAGGCTGTGCCCTGGCCGCATTTATATTCTCCCTTTACATCAATGGAGTTGATGACTACCTCAGGGCTCTGCAGGCTGGTGCACCTATAGTTGCCGTTCGCTAGGTTCCTGTGCTACTTTATGCCCCCTACACTGTTAACCGCCATTGATTTCAGTGGGTTCACATGCCACAAACTTCTGCTTTCATAGCAGTCCAGGATTGACTATAACCTGTATTTACGCCAAACATGTATGTTTTGCATTTAAAACATTAACTTTGGTGATGTTCTTCTTTTACGCAGTGTTTCAAAATAGACTTGTGTCCGGCTGGCTCTGAAGATATCTTTGAAGTGGTGTCTGCATAGGTATGCATGTGGCTTGCATTGTACCAGTACATGCTTCAGTGTGGTAGGTTTCTGTTGGGTGAAATGTGTAGGCACATTGTTTGGTTCATTTGTTTCTCTTCGGGGAAGAGACATGCTACCAGCAGGAGGGAGGGGTGGTGTAAGAGGGCTGAACAGTTTATAGCTGTCTTGTGAAAGGAGAGGCAAAGCTGTAAAGATTGCTATCGCTCTTCTGAACTGCATATGGGTCTTGTTTGGGAACAATCAGTGAATTGTCGTAAATCCGTGTGGTAGAAAAAATGAAAACATAATGCATGTTTAATGTGAAAGTTTAATAAGCAGATACTTTCAGCAAAGGCACAAACACTGCGTTAAATGTAAAGAGTAAGAGGATCTGCCTGGTATTTTAAAACCTACATTTTGCAGTGCATTTGTGCAAATTGAATATGCAAGTAAGGAAGGGGATGGCAACGTGCACTGGTTTCAACCTCTAATGTACACATGAACCAGGGATATCACAGATTAGTAAGTCTTACGTGCTACTTGAACAAGGAGGGGGCAAGCAGCGGGGGGAACGAGTGAAGCTACGAAGCAGAAGGGTTTTTGAGGAAGGAACAGGCACCCTCGGCATAAGCAGTAAACATCTGGGGCTCATGTTGATTACAGGACCCCCCTACCATGTCCCCATCGCTACAAAATCCTACAGCCTGATGGATGCAGGGATGTCATAAAAGCAACACACACACACACAAACAAACCAAATATAAATCATTTAATGCAACTCACAAATGCGCCGCTGGAACTGGCATGCTTTTTAGGGAAGATCGGCGTTATCAGTGGGCAAGCAAAACAAGCCCAATCCCCTTGAAAGGGGAGCTCAAAACCAAAACGATATCTTAAGAAAAAAGGCCCAACTGATGGTCGATATTAAAAATTGCAAAAAGAGTAGTAATGGCTAAAGCAGCCCCTTTGAAGCTTGGGAACGGCATTTCAGCCTGTGCTCCAATAGCTTCAGAGTGCAGGACACAAGTCAAAACATGCAGTCGCTAAACATGCAAATGAGAGGGACAAATGCTGCATTAACATGCAAGCACAGGCACACAGTAACAGAGTAGGAAACCAAGAAAAAATCCCGTGCACTGGCGGCAGATTAGCCCCGCACCATGTGACTCTGGGCAATAGCTTGCTTAATCTTCCCGACGGCCCCCAGCGCCTAGAGACCCTTACGGGTGATTGTGCGCTTTACAAATGTGGATTATTATTATTATTATTATTAGTTAGTTCCTGCTGCGTTGGAGGAATGGAAGAGAAAAAGGAGGGACAAAGAGGCAGGACAAGCCACTAGCAAGCAAGGATTTTTAAAGGACAGAGACTAATGAAAGCAAAGCCAAGCAAAGGGAGGAGTTGTACCTCCACAAAGCATATACAACAGGTCACTAAGCTACAGCACAAGAGCTGCCTAGGCTCGACCTATACAGGCCTACAAAGTAGAAAATGCTATCATTGCCAAATACAGCTGTAGCAGAACAGCATGCTGTGTCATTCATTTGGGCATGCAGCATTTTTGCTCTAGAACCTTAGTCTTCAAACTGTGGGGGGTTCCCTCCTGGCAGGCGCACACTCCATCCCACCACTTAACCTTCCATTGTTCCTTCCAGGCCGATTAGGCTTCGTGTGTCTCAGCCCGGGCTGCTGCTGCAGCTTGAGCTGCTGGGGGCTCGTCTGGGAATGGTCTGGAGTCTTATCTCCGGCACGCCTGAGTTTTTCACAGGTTTTTAAAGACCATGTGCAACCCATGTATATCTTGGGCCTCTCCTGGGGCATAATTCCTGCCGCCCTGTTATAGTTCTCAAATTAACACGTTCATGTTAAACGACAGTCAGCAGCGTTTAATAACAAGACAATTTTAACTTGACAAGAATAAAATTTCAATTTGGAGAAGAGTGCCGAGGTTGTTTAAAATGGGGTTGCATATTACCTTCAAGAATTACCTGCGCCATAAGTTCATATTTTTTATTTTCTCAAGGGCTGGATGTACCGTTATTAGTCCCAATTACTGAAATCTTGTGGATATAAACGGTCGCTCCAGCTGCTTGAGAGTAAGATATTCCCTTTGGCACACATTGCAAATTTCATCCCGCTCCGAACTTAGTAGGATCCCCGCACCGTCTGTCAAATGCAGCCAATGCTGACAATCCGATTTTTTCTTGTATCAAAAACTATTTCAACTCGTACACAGGTTAAGATCACACTAAAAGAACTTGCATCATCTAAAGTATAATACCTGACCCTAGACGGTATCGTTTTATGTAGTGTTTCTTGTTTGGGCTTTTGTTTGCCCTTTACTACTGTTTCGATGTCGCAGGTAAAGGGGCAGGGCTATGTGTTTAGTGCTTTACCCAGGCTCCACTTCCTCAGTGGATGGACTTGACCCAGCTTCAAAGCGGAGTTGAGTCTGGTGCTTCCTTAAATGAACTCTGAACATTCGTGTCCATATTTCACCCATGTTCCTATGTGTAGCTAGCTATACACCTTGTGTAATTGACCTGCCAGACACTAGTTGAGCACTGCTAAACTTGATCAATATTTTTTGGGTGGGTTACATATATCCACCACTCAAATAAGAGTTCAGTAGTTGAGGCTAAAGGCACTGCAAGATGCTCACAGTGCCTGTCAGTGGCTCATAAGGCTGCACATCCAATCCTTGGCCACTGCACAGAACACACAGACTGACGGTTACTTATGTGCTAATGGTAATTGTGGGAAAGTGTACAAAGGAGGTACACGAATGTCTAAATGTAGACACCATCCAAGTAAAAGGAAATGCAGCGCTTACAGGTGAGTGGGTGGGCTGTGTGTGGGGGATGATGATGTTGAGGCTCTTAAAGAAGTACGTGGAGGAGAGAGTGAAAAGATGGTGCTGAACATCAAATAGATGATGTGTGAGATATGCAGATGAAGAACATCAGAAAGATGTTGGGAAGAAAAGAGCATAAATATCTCCCAGGGAGACTGCAGAGGAAAGTGGAGTGAAAGGGAGAACAGCAGTGTTTGACACATGCTGAAGAGCACTAACCCCTTCCACAGTCCTTAGTAATGTTTCATTAACAGGCTCATATTTTCAGAATTGAAACATTTTCAAATCTCCTTCATAGCAAAATTACTGTTGTTTTAGGTGTGTGTGACATGTCTGAATTCAATAATAGATAACTCCCTGAAAGGCACCCAAACACAGGACATTGGGCCCCGCAATGTGAAGCACAGAATGTTATCTAACATATTTTACGCAACATCCTTAATTGTATATTGCACATCTGTAGGAAAGGAAACTAGCTGTGCTCCTTTAGCCACTCCCCTTTAAGAGACCTCCCTTCCATTTAAAGCAACGGACTGATGGGTATAGATTCACTGAAAAAAACTACAATTAAATTGAAGTTATAGTTAGGATTAGTCATAACACATTAAAATATGCTTTAAAAAAGCTTCTTCGAAACCCATAAAAAACATAGTTAAAGAAAATGTATGGTTATGATTTAAAACCGGAAAGCCACTGAGAAACCAGGATCCATCCCAGTGGCAGCTGCTACTGGGCAGCAGTGGTGAGGCGGGGAGGGGAAATGGGGGTGGTTTAAAAAAGAAAAACGGAAAAATAAATAAATAAATAAACTTACCCTACCGGCGGCTGCCTCTCCTCCGTCCTTCCACAACACAGGAACAGGAAGCACCCAGGCTTCCAGACCCCTCTAGCCAATCACAACGCTGCAATGCAGCGCTGTGATTGGTCCGAGCACCGTGGATCGGCGTTCAGATGGGGACTAGGGTTCTGTGCATGTTCCTCACCAGGCTGTGTATTACAGCCTGGTGGGGAACATGCACAGTGCGCATGAATGGTTGGCCAGACTTAGACGGCCGGACAAACTGTCATGCGCACTTTGGGAGTGTCTCCACTCCTACCCTGCTCTTTGGGCACCTGGAGATCCACTAGTAAAAAATAAAATGATAATAACCAGGAGTTATTATCATTTTAGCTTTCTTGTGTGGCGAGGCTCCTCCGCCTTAGCTGGACCCCAACTTAAATGTGCCAATTTTGGTTGACTCTGCAATTCATAACACATAAAACCACTAAACAAACCATACATAACCACCAAGCAAACCATAACCTCGTTTTCAAATACATTCAAGCAGCTTCAGTCAAAAAAGAGTTTGGGGGGGGGGTTTATCACTTCAGCTGAGAAGCTGCTTTCTTGACCATGGGAGGAGTCAAGATTATTTTACAATATGCTTCACCACTATAGTATACCAACTTATATAACACCGGTCTACCAAAATCTAAGTAAGGTTGAAGGCCTGAAGTTTGGGAAGATGAGACAAATATGGACAGAGGATGTGGGGCTCAAACTTATAGATGGTGACCAGAAAATAATCAGTGTCGAGATAAATAAGTAAATTAGCTTCAACATCCATTGCCACAGTATTTTTCAGTACATAGACTATCTTACACCGACAGAAAATGAGTACGTTTGCTAAGGAATTATCACTCCCATGCACCGGGTGTGGTACTCAGTTAGGCAACAAATGATGAGGGGATGTTTCAAATTCAGCCCTTTGGGCTGCTTATATGCATTTTGAGAAAGTAAACCAATGTTCTGCGAATTAGGACTCATGTGTGGTTATGCTGGGAAGGTGACAAGAGCCCAAGAGGGATCAGGTTATGAAAAATCTAATCTTTTGGGATCATTATGGCTTGCACCTCGAGTGCTCATAGGTGGAGGTCACCAGAAATTCCAGCTTGCTCAGAGTGAGTGAATAACATGAAAACAATCACGCAGAATGAGGAATGGCACTTTGCCTGCAACAGCCACTTGTTCTCTTTTAATCAAAAACAATGGAGCGAGCTTAATAACTGGGTCAATGAACTCCGACCAGGTAGATAAAGTAGGACCTAAGGCAAACGTGGACTTATCTATTCATGTATTTTTGCATGAAATGTATAGCATTCCACTATTTAATATTAACTTAACATCTATGTGCCTTGCCAGATTTCAGTACCTGGAAGCTATAGATAAATATAGCTATTTATACTTTCAAGGTACGTTTGTGTGGAGATCACACTGATAAATCTATTCTTACCTACATATACTTACCTTCACAGTACTATAGAACCAGATATTTTGGCAATAAGATTTTTGGAGCATGATATTAAAAACTCAATATTTTGGTAGACTATCCTCAAGACTTTCTGTTTTAGAGCACCCCTGCTTGGGAAAAAGTAAAGGGCTGGGGCTCGAGTCACTATTTGGGGGCATTGCATTTAGAGAAAACAAAAAAAAGTCAAGAAGCAACGAAGCAGGCGGTAACATGGAGGTTTGCCATGAAAGCCAATCACTGATTAGTTTGCAGGCCATGAATGTCTCCCAACAGCGTACTACCTGTCGCATTCGCCATCACTGTGCTACCTCGCTTCCCTCAACTAATGGAACAGCATTAGCTAAGATGGCACAAAAAAAAGCAAGCAAGGGGTGGGAGATCAAGAAAACACAGTGTAAATTAAAAAAAGAAAATCAGCAGATGCTGGGGTAAATTCTCTGATTCAGGGTATAGCCAGAGGCAATACAGATTGGTTACTTACTTTGGTTGGGAGTCAAAGAATATAGTTTTTTTTTTAAAAAAAAGCAACAGAGAAATCTATGAGCAATCTATAATAAAGGGAACTTCTAGTTCATTACTCCAATACTAAGTTACTTACCTTCAGTAATACTCCTTCCTGTGTATACTCTATCTACCTGAATATTCCTCACCTTTTGAATATTTCAAAGCAGCAGACTGGATCCAGATTTTTAATGGCTATTGCTTCTGCCTGCCAGTAGGAGGCACCAGCAGAATGTGACAGCCTTTCACAACCCCAGGAAGTGATAGCGCATATAGATGCATTCGTTTGCTTTGTTCACTTTTCTATACCCTCAGGCGCTGATCCTTCATGAGAGACTGTAGGTGATAGATAGTGTGTTGTTTCTATCTTGTGACATTGTTAACTGGTACAAGAGTACACTATACAGAAAGTAAAAGAGGTAGGGTAGTGAGGAATCTGTGGATAGCTAGAGTTTCCCCCAAAATAGCATTACCAAAGGTAAGTAACTATGTCTTCTGATGGATACTTCTAACTGCAGATGTGTCACCTTTTGTATAGCTACCAGAGCAGTACGTCGTAAAAGTTGGCAGGAGTTAATACAGACCTAGAAGTCCTGCAGAACCAAGTGGGCAAAATGGCCCCCTCTGAGGACCTGGTCTTCAAGGCAGTAGTGCTTGGTGAACGTATGCACAGATGCCTATGTTTAGGACAGGAACACCGCTTGCCAAGGCTGTTGAAGCAGTCTTGGCTGTTTTGGGAAAGGTAAGGTTACACTTCCCACTATTATTGGGAAATTATGTGGGGTATTGACCTTAACCATGATGTTGTTTCAACTGAGGTTTTTTAGGGGAATTTCAAATAAAAACATTTTATCTTCAGGGTACAGAACCATAATTTCCCTTTGACTTTCTGTGAATATCTTTCACCCCCGCCCTGCTCCAACACCCATCTTTCCCTCTCATTAGCTCTCCTACGTGGATTTTCTACTTGATGGATAACAGACATTAAGTTGGAAGGTTCTTCTGCCAATTAGATTTTTTTTCCGTACTGGGAAAATATTCATCCCTGTGGCAAAATCTTCCCTTCCACCTATCAAATATGATAGTGTATAGTGCTCTCTTCTCTTTAAAACCCTGGAACTGCACTGCCTCCTGGGGCAGCTACTTAGTAGAACATCTGTGAATGCCCACAAACATATGGCTGTAGCAATGTTTTCTGCATGCTGCTTCTTCGCCCCCTTCCCCGCTTATAACTCCTTCTTTCATCCCTGTAGTCCAGAAATAAGGCCACCAGAACAGTCGACTTTCTGGCAAAGTAATGGCAATGTTGCACTTCAAAATTTCCACTAATCCATATGCTGGTGGTGGTGGGGTTCTGCATCTTCCTCTTTAATGCCTGCACTTAGGGTTCCTCTAAAATAAAGGTCTTCAAAATGTTTTGATCTGAGCCCCCCCCAAAATATTTTGAAGCCATGGTCCTTCTGCAAAACTTTCTGGAAAGTCTGGGAGATTGTGAGGGTTAGCGCTGAGCACGGGGGTGGGGTTTATGGGATAATATATGGGGCACTTTTCAATAGCTCATACTCCACACTAAGGGGGCAATTACGATGTCAGGCAGACTTGCGTCCGCCCAACTCCATCTTGTAAGCGGGACCAACCGACCTCCGGTCGGCGGTCCCAACCGCCTCATTAGGATGCGACCAAACACTGTTTGGCTAATGGGAGGTGTTGTTCATCCCTGCACCCCATTGCAGGCACCTCAGTGTGCCTAGCATGAGGTGCAGGGATCAACAGGGAGGCACCATAGGTGCCCCTTCAGGCCCAACCTGAGCCCGCGCACACAAGGGGGTCCTGCTGTGGGCCCCCAAGCACACTTTCCAACATGGTTTCCATGTCGGGCAGGCTGCTATGGAAAACATGCCAGAAACCGTGCATCGTAATACCAAGGGCAGAAAGGCCTGCCCTTTGGGATTTCGAGCTGGCTCTGACTGGCCAATGGGCTCCTTGAGCCTGTCGGAAGCCAGCCAGAATGACCGGCCGGTTTCAATTCCGACTGGCTGGTACATAATCAGCCAGTCGGAATTGAAGCAGACGATGGGGGTCGGAGGCTTTCCAACTTCCATTGCAATAGGCCCCTTAATGTGAGACGTACAAAAGAGCAAACACATAAAAAACTGAACTAGACAAAAAAACTACTCCCATTAATTGAGGTCTACCTGCTCTTGGGTCCCAATGCAGCTGCGTCTTATGGACTAATGATAGCTGCTAACTTTAATAGTAGGCTATCCTCTCTGCCTCTTTCACCCCTTCCCCACCACATCTGGCCATCACTCCATTCCTGATACAGATTGTCTGTCCCTTTCAGTAAAAATGAACACCCACATTATTGTCCACCTCATCCCTAATGCCTAATGCTATCCCCATGTCCTATTCTAAGGTATGAGACAGTCTTAATTGTGATGCAGTGGGCCCTTCACACTCCTGGGCCCCAGTGCCAATTCGCTTGTTTCACTAATGAGACCTACAGCCTTGTGAACGGGAAAGTCTTCTCTGCCCCTTGTTAAAGTCCTCCTCCCATCCTCCTTTCTGTCATCACCTTGAAGCCTAATGCTAAGGTGTCTCCTGTTCTCCAATTATGCCCTCTCTTGAGCCATTGGTCCGATGTCGAAAACAATACTGGCACAGCATGGGTGCACTGAGCCCTAATGCAAGAAAGTAATGAGCAAACCAGCCTTACTACAGCTTTAGCAGGGCCCTTACAGGCCTGGGTCCAGTTACCTCTGCGCCTGCAGCACCAATGATGCCTACTCCTTTCCACATTCCACTAGCCATTATTTCTAGGCCCGAAATCCAAAAAAGACTGTCAACCCCTTTGGAAAAAGGGGGAAAATATCCACACACGCGCCCTCACCCCCTCGATTACTTGTAATCTGACCTCCAATGCTAACAAGAAAAATGGCTTCTCACACCTTTGTGCCAGAACCACACCCGTTATCGGGGTCAGTCGCCCCTCACACCATTGTCCCAGACCCAATGCATCTGTTGCACTAATTGTAGTGATGGCCCTTTAAAAAAAATGTACCTACATTTTTCAATACTTTCTTCAGGGCATCTCTATGGAGAAGGTGGGAAGCTGTCTCATTTATAAATGAAAAATTTTAATTCCACATAACACTGCCTCCTCTGGGCCATCTCTTTGATGCTATCCATGGATATCACTCAGTTACTCTTTCTCCTGGGCCATTACCCAGAAACCCTAGGGGTCCGGACGATCAGTCCTCTGAATATGACCCTTTTGGCACCCTGCTTTCTACCCTCTCAACTCACCTGAATGGACATCTGCATGTTAACAGAGGCCAAAGTTGGCAGGCTGCATGAGGACTAAGGTGCCAATGTGTTTTTAATTTTACAAAAACTGTTCCCATACTTTTTGTTTTAAAAAAAAATCAAATTTGTTAATGGGGAGCTGGAGGTAACTCTGCATGAGAGTTAAAGGAGGGGTCCAAATTGATTCAATTTATGGAGTCACTTGAAGCATCATGATAAAAAAAATCAATTATTTTTTTAGAGGTGATGTAAGGATGCTCGGTTTTGTAAAGTGTCTTTTTAATGGACTTATAAAAAAATGCTTGAACTAGATTATTACTAATGTGTATTCTTTGAAAGCACTTGTTTTATCTTATTCAGGGTCTCTGTAATTATGCGATTGTGCAGCCGCTGTATTTGTCGCAATATTATGGATTTTCTGCATTTCCCATATAATCCACCACCTGCAGTAGAATATGCAGATTTTATCAAAAACTATTTTGTTTCTAGCTCAAACGGATCAAAAGTTACTAAAAATATGGTGACGTGTTGTGCTCATCGGAAGTCCCTCACAAAGGGTAAATGACCATCTTTCAGTTGCTTATTTCTGTATTTGGCTGTTACATTTGCGTTAACGTTGAAATCTTTGCCCAGACAATACTATCATTTAAAAAATAAAAAATAAAATTAAGTAATATAATAAAATAATGTGCTTCATTATACTGCATATTTTGCCTTTTATTGCTGCATAATTAGTAAACTCTGCCTCATAATTTGGTGCTCCCATGCCATATAATTCCAGTGGCCCTGATCACATACACAAAATCATTGTGTGGCAGCCTATCTTATACAGTGTTTAGTACAATTTTAGAATAATGCCTTACATATTCACATTGCTTTCTGTTACATGCTGGGACCTTATAACACTATAAATATGCAAGTCGTTATTATGCACTGCACCAACCAGGATTCAGTTGTGTGACTTTCTGATCTCACATACATACATCTGCAGTGATCACATTAACCCGGTTTCATAATGTGAACTAGTGCATTTCCCATCATTTAGTTTAATGTGCAATTTTTTACACATAATTTTACATTTTAAGGGGTGTGCATGATTGAAATGCAGTTGATATGAACCTGTAAATATTACAAAATACTTATAGAATTTATTGCTTTTAACTAAGCCATTGACCCTGTCACCCCAGGCCTCAGGATCACATCAGCCTTACTATTTTTGACAAACAACTTTCATGTAAATGAAGATTGCCTGGAAAAGGAAAAATAAACAAAGTTAGGCTTGCAGGCCATCTTCATTCACAAGTACTTAATGAGGCATTTGACCCCCCCTCCCCCTAGGAATGCTGCCACAGACCACTAGGGGGACGCACCCCCAGTTTAAAGACACCTGCTCTTAAAGTATTCGCTGAACCAGTACCATGTGCCCTGATGACTATAAACATAATTATAATCAAAGGTATACAGAAGGTATTCAATTTGCTTTTGCGTAATTATGCAAAAGTAGGGGGAAATAATGTACAATTACTTAATATGCAAATCGGTCAATTAGCGCTTTAATTTAGTTTAAAATTCGTTCTTGTGTTACTTTTTGATGCAAAATGCATTTCAAGTGGGAAAACAACTGCTCCAACCTAAGGGTGACACTTGAGTCCAAACTCAGCTGGATAAAACACATATAGAACTTGCCAGAAAGCATCAACCAAACTGGCTGCGTTGTATCCACTTCTGAGGACCAAGTTGATGTCTATGCGGAGCAAGGTGCACGCAATCACCTCAATTATTCGACCAACAATAACATATGTTTCACCGGTATGGAGTGTTTGCCATCCAAAGTGTCGGAAAGACCTGCAGAAACTACAGAGGAAGGCCTTCCGGAGAGCTGCAGGTGCTCCCTGCTTCACAAGAGCCACAGACCTCCACAGAGATCTAGGCTTTGAGATGTTGGACGGCCATCTCCGCAAACAGAACAAGAAATTCTACAACAAATTAGATCAAAAGCAAAACCCACTGATCAAGAAACCTGTTGAAATGTCTGCAGGCCTGTTTGACCGCTATCTGCGTTTCCCAATCACAGCGCTGACCGTGTGAACCAACTTCACCTGTGACAAAGTGTCACAGATCAATTAGAAAACCAAAACTGAGACTAAAAAAAAATTCTGAATGATGAGTAATGAGGCTACCGCCTCTGTATCCAAAACACACCACTGTCAGAAGGAATCTGACAGCCAGAGAAGACGTCTAGGCATTACGCACTAGAAAAATATAGCAAAAAACACAAGTGCCACAAACGGTAGCAGCTCATGACTTGGATGTTCACGTTGTCCCTACATTATAATGTTTTTATGAATGGCAGCGTAATTACGTGATGTGGCATAATTATGGAAATTTCATGCAACAAGTGTAACACAAAATACCCAAAAATGTGTATTTTGTCTGGTCCTAGTTACCATATTCACTGCTGACCGGTGCGTAACTACAGTGTCCAGTGAAAACGCACCCAATGTGGCTATGGCATACTTTCCAAGTGCGACCAATAAGTACACAGCCAGTGTGATGGGCAACGTGCCCGTGGCGCTGGTGGAGGGGGTGGGGAAGGGTTGACATACTCTATTGCATATGTAGCGATGATACACACTCAGTATGACGGGAAAACATACCCTATGCGCCCAGCAGGAACACGCCCAGTGACACCAGTGGGCACACCCGATGCCAGTGACCGCTGTTAGTTAAGAGATGGACGCGGAGGGATACATAACCGGATTAACCAGAGCAGGACCGACTCACCTCGAGTGACTGTTCGGCTCCGGTAACGCGATGAAAAGGCCTCCCTCCCCTTTGAGCCCCTGCCTCACCTCTACAGCTTAAATACCAGGGCTGGCTCAATAGGTGGGTGCTAGAATGACCCCAGCGCAGACCCTCGACCCTGCGCATTGATATGCTAAGCGCAGCCGGCCCTGTGCACAGAATCCCCCGAAAGCGAAGAAAGAGCCCTCGTCCTGCAGTGCACACATTTTCACGGACCCCGTTCAGCACAAATTGTAGCCACACAGAATAAAACAACGTTGAAGCTGGAGCGCCATCACCTCATCCCCGCCAGCCCCGGGTCCCCCCTCCCCTCCTAAGAGAGGACAGAACGGGAGGTATTAGAATGGGTGGACGGGAGGGGGTGGGCAGATAAATCGCGTCTTTGTCTTCAATTGTTTTCATTTACTACAGTTGCTATTTCGGTTCACAGAAACACTTTTAGAGTAATCAACGTACCAGTGTATTCTGGGAGTTGTGGTCTTTCTTTGCTTCCATTTGATCATTTCCACTCACATATATGAAAACGTGGTGTGAGTGTAGTTCCCCCAGAAGAAACCCTATGTTTACCATATACACATTTAACATGGGCATAATAGATCTGCTGCAGTTTGGGATTTTTTGGTCATCGGCAATGGGGAACCAAAAAATGTTGAAGTATTTTTTGGCAATATATGTAATCCAGCAAACTCTCTCTAACTACCTGAGCCTCAACAGACCCGGTGAGTGTACTGGTTTACAATGCATAGGTGTGCATTGCAATTCTCACTTGTTGTTGCATATCTCAATGTGCACCTCACAATCCTTTACAAGCCACAAGGGGAACATCCTGACAAAGGGGGGTTCGGGCCTTCCTGCTGCTCAGAAAGGAGAGCACAAATGGCTTGTAATAGGAAAACCCTATACATTTAGTGTAGGATCGTGTGGATGATATACTGTTTATTTACTGCACTCCTGGAATTCACTGCAGCAGAGCTCTCACCAACGTGCATGTTTATCACCCACTCTAAAAGCATCACTTTTGTATCCCTCAGTATGTATTTTACTTTTTAATCTATACCATAGATGTATTTGGCTAGAAGAATCAAAAGATCAACGATTATAAAGAAGCTGTTGTTGGGTCGGTGATGCTGGGATCACATTAGAATTTATAGAGAGCAGTGGATCATTTTGTGTTGTAAAGGGGAGGGAAACTGCAGAAAGTAAGAGAATTTTGAAAATAATCCATGTGACTCAAAAAGCAGGGTCCATGGATCTATAAATCGACAGGACCGGTTACATATGTATGTGGAACACAAGCTGGACCAAAATGGAGGACGCAGACTCACCAATGAACCTGCTGACAAGATGGGGGCGAAGAGTGGTATCAGATTTTTTTCAGGCCAGCAGCAGGCTGGGTCTTAAGGATGGAGGTCAGAGAGCCTCATTGGCTGTAAGCACAGCCTGACACGCTGGGTAAAGGTTCTAGTCCCGGAGAGGTTTACTTGATGTGTTGTGGAGGAGGCACCTCTGGAGAGGGAAGTTTGTCACTAAGATAACAGTGTTGCTCTAAGTCAGGGGTCTCCAAAGTCGCTCCTGGAAGGCGGGATCCATACCAGATTTTTAAGATAACTACCAGTGGTGGCCGGCACAGATCAAGAGTGGTGAGCGGGCGGGGCAGAAGGTAAAACAATTACCTTATCACCGCCGCGTCTCTCCAGTCTGTCCTCTGCTCAGGAATCAGCTGGAACAGGAACCAAAAAGCACTGAGGCTCCCCTGACTAATCACAATGCTGCATGCAGCGTTGTGATTGGTCTGAGCACCTTGGTTCGGTGTTCAGCCAGGGAATGGGGGCCTGGGCATGTTCTCCATGCAGGCTGTAATGCAGCCTATGTGGAGAACATATGCAAAGTGCCCCTGACTCAGGCTAGCCATGCGTTCATGCGCACTTGGAGTGGGTAAACCCCTCCGTCCCTGCCCTGCTTTGAGAGCAGCGGTACAAAAGGGGGTGGTGATGGACGGAGCATCTGAATCAATCAAACACTCACACCCAGTCAAAAGATCTGGGTTTAATCCATCACCGTTCTTTAGCCCACTCTGCCACCCCAGTTCAGACATGGCTATATGCAAATCAGTCTGACCCTGTGCCTCATGGGAACAGTCCAGCCCGAACTGCCAAGCCATGTCTTCCCTGGACCGGAAACAAGCTTCCGAGGACCGGTTTCTGGCAATCCAGCCGTCTTCATACCCTGCCACACTTATGGCGGCCAAAAGCGGTACAAAAGGGGGTGGTGATGGACAGAGCATCTGAATCAATCAAACACTCACACCCAGTCAAAAGATCTGGGTTTAATCCATCACCGTTCTTTAGCCCACTCTGCCACCCCAGTTCAGACATGGCTATATGCAAATCAGTCTGACCCTGTGCCTCATGGGAACAGTCCAGCCCGAACTGCCAAGACATGTCTTCCCTGGACCGGAAACAAGCTTCCGAGGACCGGTTTCTGGCATTCCAGCCATCTTCAGCCCAGCTTGCTTGAATCCAGTGGCAAAGTGAGCAAGGGACTCACGTCTGAGCATACCCTACCACACTTATGGCGGCCAAAAGCGGTACAAAAGGGGGTGGTGATGGACGGAGCATCTGATCAATCAAACACTCACACCCAGTCAATAGATCTGGGTTTAATCCATCACCGTTCTTTAGCCCACTCTGCCACCCCAGTTCAGACATGGCTATATGCAAATCAGTCTGACCCTGTGCCTCATGCTTTGAGAGCAGAGCAGCCCGAACTGCCAAGCCACAAACGAGTAGGAATAAATAAAATGATCATAACATTCAGTTATTATCATTTTATTTTTCCTTTAGTTGCATTGCTTAATAGCAGTGAGGGTGACGCTCCTCTGCCTTAGCAAAGGAGCCACCAATGATAATTACATTTATCTAAATGGGGATATGCTAAAAATCTGATACGGATCCGGCCCTCCAGGACCGACTTTGGAGACCCCTACTCTAAATGGAGGTTCTGGCGATTGATGCATCGGAATATAAAGGAGAATCAAGCATCAGAGAGAGCCACATAGTAAGACGAGAAGGGCGCAACAGGTACATAAACTTTATCTGCTAAACAAGGGTGGCTTTGAAAGTCCACCGAGAAGAGCGCTGTACAGCTGTCAACAGGCTCTGTGTGATTAGGGTGATTCTCAGCCAGTCCTAACATTTCAACCAACTTTAAGCATACTGGTGCCCCAGTTTCACATTTCCCCTTATGAATATAGGCCTAGAAGTAGTGGAAAACTTACTAGTATTGGCTGAAAACCAGGACTGCCTGAAAGTTGCACTCATGACCCGGGGCCTCTGACAGTGGTAACGTTGTTGATACAACCGAGTCAGACCAGATGGGCCTTAGGACTAGAATATTTGGGGGTTCAGCTTTGCCCTGAAACGACATTACGGATGGCTGCTGCTTGGCTTATGAACGAGTAATCAACCACATGGACCTCATGGCACTATGAGAAGGCAGCCACTACAGATGTTGGCATCTGCTGAAGTACAGAGTACTGTGCAGTAAAATGGCCTCTGCATTGTGGTAATCTTGCGCCTCAGATCAGTTTTACTATTCCTACATACAGTGACTTGCAGTACTCGAGAGGTCGAAAGATGAGGGCCCGGGTGGTGGCAGCGAGGTTACATCGAATATTGTATAATGTTTGATGTGATTGCTGTGCTCACTTTTTAATGCTGTACGCAGCCACCGCTCTCTCAAGCACAGGGATTCTGGTAACTTTTATGCCTATGCACTGCTTGGATCTCTACTTGCTGCTGTCTTCCTTAGTAAGGCTGGGATACGTCACTCTTTCTGTCATATCTGATTGTTCTGGGCTTCCTACCTCCCACCCTGGCTTTGGGCTGAAAGCCTCTGCATTCCTATGCTGCTTGGTTTGATGGCTCGTGCTCCAACTACAATTGCTTCTGACATCATTGTCTGGTGTGTATAGGCGCTGCACCGCACCATAAAAAAGCCAATTCATCATCTCTCTTTTATTTCATACTCAGCCCTCTATGGGGCTCTGACACACCAGAGGGTCTGGTTGGGACCTCATGTAGTCTCAAAAAGAAATGAAACCTCCCTGCCGTGTTTCCATTGGAGATGTGACCCAAACAAAGACCATTATGGGGCTTTAGCAAAGAAAGTTTAATGAGCATTACATCATCCAACTGTATTTTTGCTTCCGAAGGACACCAGAGACAAAAAGACCAACCAGAGCTTTCTAGTTATCCTATATCAGATGTGAGAAGCGTATGCACCCCTGCTCTTTCATGCACGTGGTCCTTCGATTTGCAACCCAGTAGTAATTGTAGTGGTGGTGGTGGTTGGAAGGATCGTTTCTATAGCACATACCACAAACTGAACTGCTCCTAGTGTTTAAAAAAGGCTTTAAAAAAACTGGTGTCAGGGTAGTATCCAGCCACAGGTAGTGACCATGTAATACTGTCTTTGTTATGATGCTCCGCTTTGACAATCCCGACTGAGTGTCCTGGACTCATTTACTTTGAAAAAGTAAGTATGAGTCTCCAGACTTCCTCAGGTAGGTACAACGGGATAGGACTCTGGTTACATTTTGAATGTTTTGATCTGTCCTTTGCAACAGCTGTAGCTCTCTCTCCAAACTATTGTTTTTCTATTAAAAACAATCATACATAATATACATACGCACAGGGTCTTTATTCAATGGGCTTCATTCATCAGTCTGCTAAACTGTCATTCATAGTTTGCTTATTCTCACCACAGTATACAATATGGGCAAGGGGTCAGCCCACTTTGTCCATTGGCTCCCTTCACTTTGAGTGACTGCAGAAAGGCTGTTCACATTGTTCTCATCCACCTAAAATAGTTTATTTCTCATCAGCTGCAAAGGTGGTTCAAAGTTGGCTAGTTTATTGAATTTATTTTAAATTAACTTCAAATACCAGCTGTTTATTTTGCCTGCTTTCCCTTTTAAGGTTTGTGCAATAAAGTGTTAATTGTATTTTAACATTGTAGCTGCCTGCAATTTGAATGCCTAATTAGGTGGTGGTTTATTTTTGTATTCTTCACCAAAAAAATAATAATAAACGCATGGAACCACTGAATGGCTTGTTGCTTAAAAATCATCAGTGGTAAAGCAGCTGCATCTGTGAATGTTTTTTTAAATGCGATTTTTTATGTCAAGCATAAAGAGCAATATTTAGGAGGCAGCATATTTTCTTTTTTCCCTTTTTATTTTGAGGCATATGCTTGTAAATAAAACAAAATTAAACATTGCACCAGATTGCCAAGCCCTATTGGCTTTGCCAACTCTAGTTAGACAAGGGGCCATGATTATAAAGGGTCGACTAGGGCCTTCATATCATTGAGCTACAGGTGGAATTTTTGGACCAGTCAACCATGAACCTAGGCAAAAATATTTCCGGGAATGTTTTCACTAAACGAGAACGAAGTTAGTAGTATTGATGACAATAAGATAATTCGTCATTCTGACCACTAGCATTGCTGACAGATAACTGACATAATTATTTCTATGACTTGGGAAGCAGCTTTCAGTAAATATAGCATCTTACATCACATGCGTTTTCAATGCATGCAATTACAACACGGTCGTTACAACGACCGTGTTGCTACATCGCAGTACATTACAACGCAAGTAGTTACATCGACTTGCTGTAGGGGGCGTGCTGGACTTAGGAATAGTATAATTTACTATTCCAACTCCAGTCTGCGTAACAGTAGGGAAGGTTTTGGAATAGTAAATTATACTATTCATTAGGTTAGCGCACCCCCTACAGCAAGTCAATGTAACTACTTGCATTGTAATGTATTGCGATGTAACAACGCGGTCGTTGTAACGACCGCATTGTAACCACATGCATTGTAACACATGGGATGTAATGGCTGTTTCCCTTTCCAGCAAACCAAAGTCTGTTGGTTACAGAGGGTTTATGGTAGCAAACTAAACGTAAATAATAGCTGCACATCAGCATCTGATGGATGTAAACTGGATTATGGGTATGGCCTGTACAAGAACAGCAAACAACTCACTAGAGACCTATAAAACATCAAAATGCGGCTGTAGGAATAATACTCAACCTCCCGCACACACTTCGCACCATACCTTCAGGAGCTCCACTGGTTCCCAATACACAAGCAAGCAAAGTTCATACTCCTCACGGACTTTCAAGGAACTAAGCACACCCCGGCCTGGCCAACCTCAACAGACACAACTCCTTACACAAACAAGGCAGATTCGTCAGCTTCAGGTTTAATCAATTTCATTGACCAGAAGTGCTTTCATAACACCATTTGGTATACGTTTCCTGAAATATTCTCAAAGTGTCTGCCTCACAGTTATTTAAAGTCCATAATTTCCTACTAATTATAGCTAACAGTTGTAAAGGTAGAATAAAACTAATATTTCAAATACATTTATTTAGTTATTTATTATTTATTAATTACTGTGTTTTATAGAGCGCGAACTTGACCCGTTAGGGTATCAGAGCGCTTTACAGGAAACATAGCACTGGGGACAATCGGCGATACTTATTCTGCTTGACCTGTCTGCAGCTTTTGACACGGTTAACCAGGGCATCTTGCTGACCCGTCTAGAGGAGGTAGGAATAGTGGGCACTGCCCTGGATTGGTTTCGATCCTATCTTTCCGGCAGGTGTCAGGCAGTGGCTCTTCCTCCGTTTCAATCAGCCTTTTACAACATCTGGCATGGTGTCCCTCAAGGGTCTGCCATCAGCCCAATTTTGTTCAACATATATCAGAGCCCATTGTTTAACATAATTCGGGCTCACAATGTGAAATTGGTCAATTATGCTGATGACACCCAGATTATCTTATCATTGGATGAAACCCAGTCTAACACCTTGGAGGATTTTCAAGCCTATATGCAGGATATTGCGCAGTGGCAACGGAACAATTCAATTCTACAATTCAACTCGGATAACACCGAAATTTTACACTGTACAGTTGGAAAGGTTCCTTTGCCCCTCCCTCATAACTTCTGGCCCCTAGTAATTTCTACTCCTCTGGTTCCGACTAAGACAGCGCAAAATTTGGGAGTCATGTTCAGCGCCAACCTGCCATTGGAGACGCAAGTGAATAAAACAGTGGGATGCTGCTTTGGTCTGATCAGAGCTCAGAGAAAGATCCTCCCGTTGCTTCCAAACTCGGCCAGAGCCTTAATAGTATGAGGCGTTATTTTAAGCAGACTTGATTATTGTAACGCCCTACTGTTGGAGTCACCAAAGTATCTGATTCAGCGACTGCAACGGGTCCAAAATGGGGCGGCAAGATTGGTGCTGTCAAGACCACGAGACCCAGAATCTGATCTCTTGTCTTTAAGTACTGTTTAAACGGGTTCTACCCTCTTCGCTTTATGATAGTTTACGTCTCGTACCCCAGCACCAGGGTACCCGTAGGGTGTTTGTTGCACTTTATAAATGTTATATACAATACAATACAATACAATACAATACAAAAAGGCATAGAATCAGCAAGTAAAAAAATAAAATAAAAAAAACGGATAGTAGGGGGCGTGGTACAGGATATATAAGAGATAGAAGGACACATATTTACAAATTACATTTACAGTTACTCAAGATGATATACATATTTACAGATTACATTTACCATTACTCAAGACAAGATCCCAAATTTCTGGGTGGGGTGACTAGGTAATCCGAGGGAAGGCAATAGACAGACATAAACCAGGGCCATAGTGGTGGTTGAGGGCAAAGTTTAAACGAGGAATTTACTCATAAGGAAGGTCTTGGTGTCCTTTTTGAAGCGGGCCAGAGAAGGGATTTTCCTGATGTCAGGTGGGAGAGAGTTCCATATTCTTGGAGCCGCTCCAGAGAAAGCCCAATTGTAAGTTTATTTTTTCCGAAAGCGTGCATGTTGGAGCAAGAGGTCTCTGGCAGCCCGGGAGTTTCTGATTCCTCCGGAAATCACAAGTTTCCGTGCAAGATATATAGGGGATTTTGAGTATAAAACCTTGTGTGTGATGCATGCTAGCCTGAGCTGTATTCTTGCTTCAAAGGGAAGCCAGTTCAGAGCTTTCAGGTGTGGGGAAATATGGTTGAATTTTCTTGTGCCGGTAAGTAGTCTGCCTGCCTGCTTTGAGGCATGCTTTTAAAGGTGCCAGGGAGATCTTGGGTAAACCTGAGAGGGTAGTACAGCCATATTCCAGTCTAGAGATGACGAGTGCTTGGACAACCATTTTCCAGACAGGAGCATCAAGGAAGGGTTTCAGTTTCCTAAGGTAGCTCAGGTGGAATCTGGTTGATTTGGCCATCGAATTGATGTGGTCCCGCATGTTCAGGTTGCTGTCAAGGGTAATTCCCAGGGATTTGGCAGAGTCCACAATGGTCAGTGGGCAATTTAAGGCTGTGATAGCGTTAATCCATTTATGAATCCCATGGTTGATAGTAGGAGTCGGAATTAGGCGAAATTCAGTTTTCTTAGCATTGAGTTGAGATGATTGAAGGAGAGCCATTAAACAGTGAGTTTCAGGGCTTCGTTCAGGATGAGAATCTCTTTGAGAGATGAGGTTTTGATGTAGATCTGAGTGTTATCAGCATACATATGGTAGGAGATGTTTGCAGTGTGTAGCACTTTGGCCAGCGGTTCTGGGTAAAGGTTGAAGAGGGTGGGGGACAGGGTTGAACCTTGAGGAACTTCAACCATGACCGGGGAGGGTGCAGATAGGTTGTTGTTGATTAGGAATCGCTGTGATCGGTTTAGGAGGAAGGACCTAAACCATTCTAGAACAGTGCCATCCAATCCCATCCTGAGTTTGAGGCATTCAAGTAGTCTTTCATGGTTGACCATGTCGAAGGCCGAGGATAGATCTATTAGGATTAGGAGACATGTTTTGCCTGGGTCAAGGGCTTGGAGGGCATCATCAATGATGTGGAGCATGGTGGTTTCAGTGCTGTATCTATGTCTAAATCCGGATTGGAAGTCATCGAGTAGGTGGAAGTTGTTGATGTGTTGACTTAGCTGCTGTTGCACACACTTCTCCAGCACTTTGTCTAGGAGGGGGATGTTGGAGATGGGTCTGAAGTTGTCAGGGGAAGCTGGATCCAGGGACAGCTTTTTCAAAATGGGGAGGACTTGGCCGGCTTTTAGAGAGTCAGGCATTGATCCCTGCTGGAGAGAGGCGTTAATTATTGCAGTCCAGCTAGGAATAATGGATTGGGCGATGGCAGCTAGACAGTTGGAAGGGAGCGGGTCATTAAAATGGTTATTTGGTTTTGAGAAAGATAGGATTTTAGAGACGGAGTCTTCATCATAGACTTTGAAGTCGGTCCAGAGAGCTTGATTTTTAGGTGGAGCCTGTGGGGGCGTCGCAGCAGGTCAGGAAGGGGTTGAGAGTATGTGGCGGAGCTGAGTTCGATTTCTAGAGTTATGATTTTGTCAGCGAAGAAACAGGATATAAGAGACATGGGGGTTTCTTTCGATGTTTTGGCCAGTTTATTAGATTGGTGTTTGACCAGTTCAAAGAGATTATGGGGTCTGTTCTTGGCCTACTTTAGTTCAGTTCTGAAAAATTATTTTTTTGAATTGAGGATGTTCCTGTTATAGACATTTCTGACCTGGCGGAGAAGTTTTAAATGTGTGGCAGAGGGGTGCTGCCTCCAGGTTCTTTCAGATTAAGAAATCCCAAAATATGAAAATCCCAAAAAGAAATCCCAAAAACATGTTGTGTCTCATGGCCAATCACCACTCACCTGAAGAATACTGGCAGTCTGCAGAAGGTAAGAATAGGCCACCGATCCTCCTACAGACTAGTTACCACTATACGAAGGTTTCAAGAACTGTGTGAGCGTGGTAGCCTTCATGGGACGTGGGGTTGGGACGAGAGAGACAGACTACTTGTGCCAGTGGACTGGACCGCTTTTGAGTCTGCCTCATCTTCTTCCTTGCGATTCTACAGGGCTCTTAGAATTGCTAAGCTATTTGGTGATCCATTAGGAAAGAATACATTAGAGAACATGATTGGTGCATATAGTTGTTATATGTTCTTTACTACACTGTAGGATTATGATAAGATATCAGATCTTTGCCTCATAACTCTGATGAGTCTTGCGCTCATCCATGAGTTTATCTACGGGAAGACGCACTTGTGAAACTAAACCCCCCTATGAAGATTTTACCTTAAAAGATTCCAACATGCATTAATTATATACAGCAATGGACCTCGAAAGAATTCATTTAGTGATCCCGTCAGTTCCCACCTCTCCCTTTCTTGTTTGAGTAAGTACCCCTCAACACCGGTGAACATCCATAGTATTCATGCTCTAAAAAAAAAAGAAAATGTTCCTCAAGGTCCTCTTGTCTCCAGTCTCTGAGTCTTGTTTGCTACACACAGTTCTCTACTTAAAGTCTTTATCAATAACCTCTTCACATCAAATTGCAGTTGGCATTAAGTCTTTTATCGAAATACACTTGATTCAAGTCTTGTGAAGTTCTGCATTGAGATTAATGAAGTCTGTCATCAATTAACTCTTTCATTGGTGCACTAACCTTTTTCCTGTAGCGATTATTCTGTGAGCTCAAGCTGAGTGTGCAGTAATTATTCTTATCAGTTTTCAAACTTTATCTTTACCTTTTTTTTAGCGTCATAAGTAGATACCAGAGGAGGAAAAGTTGTGATGGATCCACATCTCTGGAAGTTGCTGCAGGGTTGTCTCAGATGCTGGATACGAAGTAGGTGCTCTGCTTCAGGAAGTGGGTAGTATTTATACGACCACGCGCAAGATGGCCACCAGTTCCTTAAATCTTGTGAAATTGTGGGAAGAGCAAGGTCAACTAGAAAGAACCAGTCCAAAAGCAAAGGTCTTTACATTGGAAGTATGTAAGGGGAGACAGTGGCCATTCGTAGGGATGCTGGAGGGTCAAGAGGACCGCAGAGCCACAAGTGGAGGAGTAGACATTGCCTGTGGTCATGTATTACTGACAATGAGAGTAAGAAGGGCACGGTGAACATGGGAGCCCACCAAGCAGGCGGTGCACGGCATGACACTGTGTTTTTTAAAATTCCACCTTATTGAAGTCATAATTAGGCAGGAAGGGACCTGGTAGCACATTGGATAGTTAGTCGCCACACCCGAGGCTCAGAATGGGCATAAAAGTGGCACCCCTGGCACCCAGACCTCAGATCACGTCTTGAATGGAGATAGGGCTGATAAAGGGCTGCTCTGCTGTTCCTGGGACCCAGCAAAGGGAGGCTGCACCAAAGGCTAGACTGAACCTGCTGTACCTTGGGCTAGCAAAGAAACAACTGTGATTGGGGTGTCCCACTCATGGAAAAGTCATCCTTGAGCCCCAGACAGCAAGTGAATCCAAGAGTCATTTCGCTGACTCCGTGTTACATCCCCTGGGTCATAAAAGCTGAGAAACCTGCACCCTTGAGAGGTAAGTGGCAAGAAACCTGACTGCCACTGGACACCGAGGTACAGCCTAGGAGACCGAGTCCCAAAAGTAGAAAGTTGCACCCACATCTGCGGTACCTGGGAGAATTGTCAGAGTGCAGTATAGTCACCTAGCACAGGAGTTACTGCAAGTTAAAGGGACTGCTAGTTTTGCTGTAACCAGAGAACAGTAGACCAGTGGCAACTGGTTTTGTGCTAGATTTTAACTGGACTTCGCAGGATAATCGAGCCTTGGGGCCAAGGTCGGCCTCTCACGGACCAGAGGGGGGCCGCAGGAAGACAACTGACACCGGCTCAGGATGAGCATCCTCAGCATCCTTGAGCATCTTCAGCATCCTGTATCCCTGGATTCAAGACGACTCCATTGACTTGTATGGCATAGGTCCTGGAACTGGACTGGAGACTGCTTATATTATGAGGTAACTGTTCAACTGGACCTGACTGGTCATTGGGACAGGCTCCCTATTGGAGTTGGACTTCACAAAAGTGCCCTTATAGCCGTTTTCATGCTACTTGTTGTGGCTCACTCTAAAATGTAAGTTGCAGTAGATTACAGCGATTTATTGTTTCTTTAAAAAATCATATTATTGTCATTGAATTGTCTATGTAAAGATAAAAATACAAACTATTTTTATTAATTGGTGTTGCATTTTTATGTGTGGTGCATTTTCTTCTTATACAACTGTTCATATACTTCTTTTTGCTTTACAATTGTACCTTTGATAAAGCCTGACTGTTCTGATCCCCAGCTAGTCAGGACTGAGCTAAGGTTTTACAAATGAACCTGACTGGACCTGATATGGATTTCAATACATGGTGAGGTTGCACAACTGCACCATATAATAAACCACTTTTCATACACCGGGGAAAAGCAAGCACCTACCCAGATGTGCCTTAACATGTGCTGTTATATTTTACTAATCAAATGCTATTTAATTTTTGTATCTGTTTGAAGACCACTAAAGCCGTAAATGAGTCTCCATCAATGTATCTTATGTTGTACACAGTACGTTTCTGTAGACCTGTTCTAGAAAAGCATAGCCTCATTCTGATGTTGCCACATCAAAGTGCAGATTTTAAAAAGCTATGGTTGGTACAGAGGTGTGCGCTGAGGGAACATTGATCACTGCAATCTGCACTACTACTACATGCCTTTTTAGCCAAAAATTTGCACTATCACCAGTTTTACAAAAAAACGTATTTTAACTGTTTTCACTAGAAATCTATTGCCTCCTCACTTCATTTCCGCCGTAGGTCTTACCTTGCCCCCTACACCCTGGTCCGCCGCGGGTGTTCTCGTTTGTGCGGAGGGAGATTCGGGCTAACTTGTTAAGTTCGGCGTGGACGCCATCTTGGGTGTGAGGGTCAGTGGTATAGTCGCTCGCCCCACTCAGGAAATAGCATAAAAGGATCGACAGCCCGGACGAGCCACAGTTGGTACAGAGAAGCGCGCTGAGGGAACATTGATCACTGCAATCTGCACTACTACTACGAGCCTTTTTAGCCAAAAATTTGCATTATCGCCAGTTTTTAAAAAAAAGTATTTTAACTGTTTGCACTAGAAATCTATTGCCTCCTCACTTAATTTCCGCCATAAGTCTTACCTTGCCCCCTACTCCCTGATCCGCCGCGGGTGTTCCTGTTTGTGCGGAGGGAGAACCAGCTAAATTGTTAAGTTCGGCGTGGACGCCATCTTGGGTGTGAGGGTCAGCGGTATAGTCGCTCGCCCCACTCAGGAAATAGCATAAAAGCAATGACAACCCAGATGCGCAGCGGACGCGCACAGCGGGCGCTGCCCCCTGTGCCAGCCAGCGGCTACAGTATAGTTTGGACGATCTCCGCCGCCTGGATGCCCCATTGAAGGGAGCATGCAAACATTCCATCCCACCTTATAACAGTTTGCTTACATGTCCACACTGTAGCCTTCATCTAAGTAACAACCTTCCCCCCCCTACCAACTCTTAGAGATATAAGATGTTTCTGCTGAATTGTAGATCTCTGCCAAGAAACTCTGTCAAAATCTCCATTCTTCTCAAAGAAGAATCGCCGGTGGTGGTATTTCTTACTTGAGACTTGGCTTACCCCTAATTCCGATCCTGACCTCGTCCAGGCTCTGCCTATGGGCTACTCCGTCATGAGGTTGGACCGTCCCGTAGGGAAGGGGGGCGGGATCACCATTATTCACAAACACAATCTAATCTGGCGAATACTGGGCAGTCCTGTCCCAGACTGCGAGAACGTTGCGTTCTCCATTGAGTTCAGCCCTGCCCTTACTTTCTCAGGTATTTTACTATACAGACCTCCAGAGCCCTTACTGGACTTCTGTAAATCTCTCCCAGACCTGGCTGCAAATTTAGCCAGCTCCTCTGCTAATTTTTGTATATTGGGGGATTTTAACCTACACTTTGACGACCCTCTACAGACCTCGGTGACGGAACTTATCAAGGACCTAGCTGTTTTCCAACTCTCACTAAAAATCAGTAAACCCACCCACATAAAGGGCCATTTACTAGACCCCATCTTCTCGAACCTGGACGCGATAGTAGGGGAAAACCCTATACCTGTTCCATGGTCAGACCATTTTCTTATACCTTTCTCATGGTCACCGCCTTGTAGAACAGCGTGTAGAGCCCCTCCTATTCAAGAGCTAGGCCCTGGTCCAAATTATCATTAGAACAATGGACCACAGTTCTGGAACAAACCAAACCAGCCTCCCCACTAGACGTAGTCACGGCCAATGATAATTTTATTAACTGGCTTCAAAAATCCTTGGATACTCTAAAAAAGGATGAAAATTAAGACAAGGAACACCAAAACGCCTTGGTATACAGCTGTTCTACGAGGCCTAAAGCAGAACTGTAAAAAAAAGGAGAGAGCCTGGAGGAAAAGTTTTTCCATTGGACTCGAAGAAAAAATATAGAGATAGCATTTACCTCTATAAACCGGAAATCAGACCAGCACAGGCTGCCTTCTATGAAAATAAAATCTTAGCTGCACCTAATTCCACTCGTGAGATCTTCAACATTGTGAAAACTCTCTCAAAACTCCCCCCCCTCACCTGTCTTTCCTGATACTTCAGGAGCACAGTGTGACAAACTTGCAGAATTTTTCTCAACTAAAATTTATACCATTTTCTCCTCATTTCCCCCTATGACTAACGACCTCACACTCCCCTCACTTGGTAAAAATGATCCCAGCCTGGATTCTATCCCGGCAATGGAAATGCCAGAACTAGAAAAATTGTTCTCTAAAGTAAAAAGTGGATCACCCAAAGACCCTGCCCCTTTGCGAATGCTCACCCAGGTAGCAGGTGTAGTTTTCCCTGTGATTTTAGATCTAATTAACACATAACTGTCTTCAGGGGTGGTCCCCCCCTGCATGGAAGGAAACCATGGTAAAGGCCCTGCTGAAGACACCCTCCCTAGACCTTTCCACCTTAGGAAATTACCGTCCCATCTCCCTGCTTCCAGGGATAAGTAAAATCACTGAAAAATATTTTAATTTGATACTTTCCTCTTTTTTGGAGACCCACAATCTTCTCCACCAGACATAGACAGGCTTCCGTCCACTACAGGGCACAGAAACAGCCCTGATCTCAGTAGTGGAAGAATCAAGGAAAATAGTCGACTCTGGCGGTACCGCGGTGGTACTGCTTCTTGATCTCAGCGCGGCATTCAATACCATAAATCACCAAATCCTAATCCATAGGCTCAGTAAAATAGGTATCACCGGAACTGCTGTGGCCTGGCTCCAGTCGTTCCTAGGCAACAGATCCTTTCAAGTGTTTCAAAATGATGTGACTTCCAGAATAACTCCCCTCCGCTGCGGAGTGCCTCAGGGATCTTCCCTGAGCCCTACTTTATTTAATGTGTACACCCGCACTCTCGCAGAAGCAGTTCTTCCCTTTAGAATTCACATAGTCACCTATGCTGATGACACGCAGCTGGTGATTGGGCTTAACAAAGAGGAAAGTAATTCTCCCGGCCTACACGCCTGTCTACAGGAGGTTGCAACCTGGATGAGGAGCTCCTTCTTAAAATTAAACGGGGAAAAGAGCGAAATCATAGTCAGGGGTAATCGCTCCCCACTTGATATGAAAGAAATTTGGCCCACCTCTTTAGGCCTGGCTCCCACTCCTAAAACCCAGCTAAAGATCCTGGGTGTTTGGTTAGACCAAGACCTGTCATTTAAATCCCAGGCACGGAAGACCACTGTTTCATGCTTTGGTGTCCTGCAAATGTCTCGTAAAATCCTCCCTATCCTGCCGTTCCGGGCCAGAAAAATCATGGTCCAGGCACTCGTCTTGTCCCGGCTAGACTACGCAAATGGGGCTTTATTTGGGGTCCACGGTGGCTACGATTTCCAGGCTGCAATCCATCCAGAATCGGGCCGCCAGACTGTTGCTGGACATTCCTAAACATCAGTCGGCCAAAACCAGCTCTGAAGTCCCTCCATTGGCTCCCTTTACAAGAAAGAATTACATTTAAATCCTTATGCATCGCCCACAAATCTCTATTTAACACAGGCCCTTCCATTCTTAACAATATCATTCAGTCCTATGAGCCCAACAGAAGTCTTCGATCTAAAACACTAAACCTGGCCTCCATCCGTAGGATTAAAAAGGCCAGAAGTGGAGGTCAACAATTCTCGCTTAATGCCACCAGACTCTGGAACTCCTTCCCTCACCATCTGCGAGCTGAACCCAATCATCTTCCCTTTCGCAAATCTCTAAAAACTTTATTGTTTCCTTAAACCTGGCCTGACACTTCTGTTGCTGTTACTGCAAGCGCTGGGATGCCTCCGGGTAGCCATGCGCTATATACATTTTACTCAATCAATCAATCAATCAATCCGCTCCTGCTGACAATACTTGTATCTTTTGCTGCCAGTGTCTTCCTGCATTCTTCCATGAGAAGAGTCGGGCACCTGGTCATTAGCGCCTATCTGTAGGTTTCGATTTTATAACATGTTCTTGCTTCCATTCATTTGCATTGGGAAAAAGTGGATAAATATGGCACTAAAATGTGTGGATTTTAGATGTACATGCTCCAAATGATCGAGGGCAAAGCACAGTGAGTGGGACTCACTAACTCAGATAAGAAGTCTTTTACTAAACACAGTACCTTAATTATAAAAAGATTAGCCAATTTACAAAAGAAGTTGAAAGATCCTAAAAACAAGATAGAAGCTCAACAATGGCCAATCTTTTTGGACTGACACAAGGAGGCCAATACGCAGAAGCCTATACCCCAAGTCTATGGTTTAAAGAATACACAGGTAAAGCTAGACTACAAGATAAGTCACCTTAAGGACAGAGTAAGGGCTTGCGCTCAGATTATCCTGTCTTCCCCCTATTTATTCCCCAAAATCAGTGAACCATGAGACAAAGAGAAGCAGAGCAAGGATTACAGGGAGGAGGATATTTTATAAGCTGTTTCCTCCATTCTCGCCAATGGGGATAGGGCTGCAGCCTCAGATGCACCTGGAAATGAAGTCTTGCCTTCAGGGCCACTGAGAGATAGAGCACAAGGAGCACTGTGATGTGAGACATTGGCACTAGGCAATTTGGTGGAAGCACCCTAATAGTCAAGCAAGCCATAGACTGTACTACTGAGGAGGGGTCTAGGCAGAGAACGTGTTGCGGCCCAGCTGACTGCAAAGACTTCCAGGAGGGCAGCTCCACAATTATGATGGAAAGCTTTAGAAGGAGGGCTAACTAGGTGGTTAGAAGCCACTTTCCCTCGCCTCAGTCTAGCGCTGCCAAAGAAAAAGACCACACCCTACCCTATCCAGACTAGGGCTGGGCGTAGTTCGCGAAGTAGCGCTACGCGTAGCTACGCGAAGTGCACTGCGAACTACGCGTAGCACTACACGAACTGCCTAGTACCCTGTTCGCACTGTACAAGATGACATTTTCAATGATTGCACAGTGCGAACAAGCATCCGGCACTGTGCAATCATTGAAAACGGCACCTTGCACAGTGCGAGCTGTAGTTTTCTGCCGCTCAAGGAGATTTTTACTCGAGCTGCAGCTTTCTCAATGCGAACTGGTAGTTTCTCATTGTGAGCGGTCGCAAGCATACGCAACCACTCGCAATGAGAAACCAGACCTCCGCGTTGAGGTTTATTTTCCACGCTCGCGATCGGCAACTTGATGTTGCTGATCGCGAATGAGGAAAAAGCCTCGCCAGGATGTCATTTTGCTTGCTCGCGGTAGCCAACTTGACGATGAGGACCGCGAGCAAGCAAAAAATGACCGCTGCACTACGCTATGCTACGCGTGTTCGCACTGTGCTACGTGCAGTTTGCGTAGTGCGTAGTTGCGCAAACTATGGGAGCGTAGTGTAGTGCTTTGCCCAGGCCTAATCCAGACACCTTTCTCCCCTTTACAGATTACTACACTCCTCGGGGCAGAGTCACTGTTCTTGTACCTTGGGCCCCTGCTGTTTTAATGAATATTAAGAAACAATTCCCCAACATTAGAAAAAACCCTACCTGTGTGAGTGTGTTTGACATGTCTAGACCAAACGGGCCTGATATGAATCAATTGATATGTTCGACGGTAGCCAGTGAAGTGAGAGACAGACTGGTGGGAACGTCGGCATGGCACAGGATCCCAGAAATGATGAGACCCTGCTCACAGCAAAGGATGTGCTGTTGAATGGGGTTGCGGATGTACCTAGCGAAAACGGATTGAACTAAGTTTAAATTGCAAACAACATAAAGGAGAATTGCCAAGAGAGGTTCTAAACAGGCTTAAGGATGTTTTTGAGAGATGCTCAGGCATTGGCAGCCTGACAGGGATGGCCCTGGAAGCTGTAGGTGTTGTTTTTGTGCAGGGAATATTACCGAAAGTGAGAAGCCAATTAATGACAATATATATTGGACAGCAAACTAATAAACAAGTGGGATTTGTGACTGTTATGAAGTACTGTATAGCTTTTGAGAGAGTAAGAAAAGAATGTTAAATCTAAACCCATGTCTTTGAAATTGCAAAATATGCAGCAGAGTGTGAAGGGGAGAGAACATGGGCCCCTTGCAAAGCAGGAATGAAGGGGCGAAGCAAAGACAGGACAAGGAAATGGCAGAATAGGCAGGGGGAAATGGCAGAGGAGAAGCCCCAGGTGTGCTTTACCTGTGGTCTTCTGGAACATCGGAAAAGAGATTGCTCTAATCTGCTACAAATGTACCAAGTCTTGCCAACAAGCTCGAATGCAAACAAATTACACAAAAATTCAACCTATACTATCTTAAATCATAGGACAGCCTAAGAGGTTTTGACTGTGTCTCGAATGCCCTGATTCTTGTAGAAAGGTGCCCATATTGATCACATTTCTAATGGTGGATGCACCATATGTCTTATTGACACTAGTGCCAACCACTCTGCTTTGAAAATCTCCAAGTTTCCCTCATTACCTCTCCCAGGCTTGTCTATAGATGCAGTCAGTATTTCCAACAGTGTTCCCTATCAGATTTCTGATCCTGTCTCTATCTCTCTTGGACTCATTACAGATAAGCATGCTTTCCTCCTCAGACCTACCTTATCAGCTGATCTGTTGAGGTTGAATATCTTATGTAAGCTCAAGTGCACAGTGTTCTGTACCCCTGGCAGAATCCACCTCACCATACACCAGGACTGAGGGAATGAAGTGCTAGTGTTACTCTGTGAGAATACCAATCACTACCCTGCTGTGAATAATGCAGAATTAGCTTCTGACCTAATGATTTACGTTCTCAGGTGCCTTCACATTGTGGTCCACAGAAGCCACCATTGTGGGATGTATTTCAATGGAATCTGTAAAGGTCAAGATCAACCCACAGCATCTCCTGCCTCAGATCCCTCAATACACCCTCAAACCTGAGGCTGAGGTAGGAATTTGTCCAATCATTGCAGATCTCATTAAGCAGCGAGTTTCATACAGATTATCCGCAAATGTATTCCTATCCTCCATATCAAAAAGGTAGGAAAAAACAATGTGTACAGATTAGTCCAACATCTCCATGCCATTAATACTGTGATTATTCCTAGCTTCTCTGTGGTTCCCAAACCTGCCACTATCCTTTCTTGTATCCCCGCAAACCCCTATTGGTTCACTTTGGTAGATCTCTGCTCTGCTTTCCTCTCCATCCCCACACATGAAGTAAGTTAGCTCCTGTTCACAATCTCATGTAGTGGGTCTCAACTTTCATGGTGAAGGCTGCCACAACAATTTACAGACTCCCCACCAATCTTTTCCCAAGCTTTAAGGAAAGATTTGGAAACTTAGGCCTTTATCCCAGGGATCTAGTCTAGCGCAGTATGTAGACAATTTACTTTTGGCATCTAATATTTTAGATCACTGCAAGGTCAACTTTCTCTACCTCATACCAGGATTGGCCAAGAAAGGCCCAGGACTTCATAAGAGAAATTGCAATTTTGCCTTTAGCAAATATGATAGCTTGGGTATGAAATATCACCCGGCAAAAACCACCCATCACCCAAGAGAGTTTAAGTCATACATAGGTTGTCCCATCCAGTGGCTGCCTAAGAGGTATGAACTTCCTTGGGCACTGTTGAATATTCTAGGCACTGAGTCCTGGGATATGCCACTATGGTGAAGCCCTTTCTGGATTATTTCAGTAAAAACACCCCAGAGCCCTTGCAGTGTTCTGGAGAGGACGATAAGACATTTGTACCAATAAAACTGGCTGTCAGAAGTGGGAGAACAAAATGCAAATTTAGCCTCCATGAACTTCAGGCAGGGAAAATGTGACCTGTAAAAAGTTACTTGTCCTTATATTTAATTTAATAAAATCTGACTTCACCATTGAATAGGAGTTTTTTTTGTAACTGTTTAATTCTTTTTATAGCTAGTCCCATTCCCGAGATACAGTATTAGGATTTTAAATCTGTACCATGTAGGACAGCTTGGCCTGCCACTGTGAAAAATAGCTTTTGGGTGCTAGTCACTGTAAGGACATTCAAACATTAAGGGGGTCATTAGCATGGCGGGTGGATCACCACCGCCTGACCGGTGGTGGCAATCCGCCCACCAAAACACCCCACCCGACAACCTGTTATCCCCCACCACATTAGCATGGCGGGGGTACGGCTACGGGTGGAAAGACAGTCCTCCACTTTTCCGCCGGTAGGCAATCATCCCGATTGCCTACCGGCGGAAAATGCCCATAATATGGTGGCAGTGCTTTGCAGACACCGCCATCCATATTAGTTTGTGCCATTTTCAATGCCTTTCCATGGCGGAGACTCCACCATGGTAAGGCATGCAGAGTTCTCTTTGGGGGCCCGTTGCAGGCCCCCTGAGGTGGGAGGCTGCACTTGGAGGGGAGGGGTACCAATGGTACCCCCAACATTGACATGCACAAGGTGGCAGGCACCGCGCGGTGCCTGTCACGTTGTGCATGCACAACATGCATATATTGCATTGTGGTGGGTGCTGCTTACAGCACCGCCCGCCACAATGTAACGTATGCGTCAGTGGCATTCTAATTGCTATGGCGGGGCCGCCGTACCACTGGCAGCTGGTCCCAGCACCGCTATGGTGGCGGGCGGACTGAAGTCCAGCCATCCTACATTTCTACATGTTTTATTTTTAAACACCATGCACTCTACCTTGTGGACTACAAGGTCCACATAAGGGTGACTTAATAAATAAGAGATTGTTTTTTACATGTTAAAGGATTTATTTTGACAGGCCGAATTGCAATGATTAAACTGCTACAGTTAGACTACACTGGTAGGCCTGAAGCCATGTTTTACACTGTTACTGTAGTAGATGACACTATGCGCTGCATTTCATCTATGCGATTTAACTAACAGGCCCTGGGTACATTTTGTATCCTATTATAGGGCTTTCTATGTAAATTAAATATACCAATTAGGAATATACTAATTTCATCATGTTGAAAGGAAGAGCACAGTCACTTTACTACTGGTTAGTGAGGTAAACTGCGCAGTGTTCTAATGGCTGTGATAATATAGGGTCCAGTAAATGGCAAAACATTTCAGGTGACCACACAGAAAAGGAGGAATTGCTACATATAGCTATAAAAAATTAGGATTTTGTGGATGGTTCATGTCTCAGAAATGATGAAGGTGTCCTTTTATCGGGTTGCACTGTAGGTACTCTATATCAAATTGCTGAAAGCCGCTTCTTGACCAATGTTGAATCTGTTCAGGTTGCCAAACTCATTGCATTCACTCAGGACTCCATTCAGGCCTGGGGACATCCGCTGAAATTCCAGCTCAAAATGGTAAATTTGTGCACAATTTGTTCCCTGCTTTGATGTTGCCACAACAGGTTGCAGTGGTTATGTGTGCTTCCTACCAATACCCACATGATGAAGTGTCCCTGGGAAATGCCCACACTGATTCGCTGCCAGAAAGGCAACCCGTCACAAACTGCTGATGCTGCTATATATGTTGTATATGTTTCCTTTACCTTCCTTAAAAGATTTGTCTCTGTTGAAGGAAAGAGCTTCTGAGAGTGAGAAACAGTATTGAATCAAGCAGGAGTGTGCAAGGGACCTTGAGGGAGTGTGGACAGGCAGTTCAGGGGGTGTAGTTGCACTAACATTTCTACTACTAAACCTAACACAGATGTATTGTGGAACTGCTTATGTCGGTAGGGACAGTATAATCCATGCAGCTGCAAGCCACTGGTATGAGCTGTTCATCCCTTCTATGGACCAAATTATTCCCAGTCCTCTGTCACCTGCCAGTCGAATAATGCGGAGAAAGGGACCAAGACCACTCCTGCTGCTCCCCTTCGATGTCTGTTTGTTCACCTCCGGATGGAATTTATCCAGATGCCTATGTGCATGTCATACTCTTGTGTGCTGCTTATTGTTTGTATGTTTTTGGGGTGGTTGGAAATGTACCTCCGCATAATAGCAGCTACCATTACAGTTGTAAAGCGTTTAATTTGGGATTTTATTCCATGATTTAGAAGCCTTTCAAGTGGCCAGAGAGCAAATTTGATTTCACCCTTAGGACAGGAGGTTTGCAAAGAAATAGGAATAAATCAACATTTCCACTGCACCTACCACCTCAAGTCAGCAGGCAAAGTAGAGGGAAATAATACAACCCTCAAAAACAAGATGGCCGAGCTATGTTCAGAAATTCAGTAGAAATGGTCCAATACCTTGCCTCTAGCACTGCGGCCCACTAGGGATGTGCTGACCCAGAAAATCAAGATAAGCCCATACGAGAGAGTTACGGGTTGCCCTGTGCTGCGACTCTTCACATATTCGATCTCTGCGGCAGAGTTAGGCTTACAATTGAATGTTGATGCAGTCCTACAATACTTCAGAAAATGTATACACTGTCTTTACACTTTCCTTCCTCATATCCAAGCTGCCATTCCCTTCAGCCTGGTGGCTGGATCTACACTCTAGTACATCCGAGAACATCCTTACTGCAGGGACACCTATAAAGTGCTGCTGATCACCAACACAGCTGTTAAGCTTTCTGGTCTGGAGAAGTGGATCAACTCCTCTCAGTGCAAGAGTGCTGCACCTCCTCAAGACAACTGCTCATCGTTACATGCTTCCAGACTTGCATCAGCCCTAGGCTGGGGACATCTGCCAGACCTGTCCCTGTTACCCTGCCATCTGGCAGTTGGCAAGATCTCCAGCCCCCACCTTCGCCTGCACCATGGCCACGCTACGATGAGCCATCACCCCTCATCAGTGGCCATCTCCTTGATACTGGATCCCTCTGTGGTCTGGCTTGGTGTCTTTGCTGCTCCCCACAATCTCTGGCTTTTGGTGAGATATCCCATGCTGTGGAGCGGGGAGTTATCAAGAAACCAAATTGTATTGAACCTGTGCTGGAGTGGAGCTGCTGCTCTGTGTATGAAAACAACTCCTACATGCTGTTGCTAGAGAACTAGCACCAAGCATTTAATCTTTCTTCTCGCTGATCTGCTCACACTTGCCTGTTGATGTTGAAGGGGGTGTGACTTGGATCAGAGAGTCCCTCTGCAAAAAAGCAAAAACTCACCTCTTTCTGTTCCATCATGAGCAGACACTGCCTGAATGTGCCAACACCTCCCTTCCATCTTTCCAAGGCCTCCAAAAATATAGAAATCCACTGGGACGTTACAAACTCGATGTTGCTCCTCCTGTCTCTGAAGGCTGGTTTGTGAGCACTATTGTTATATAAATGAAGTTTTTTGCAGCCACAGTCAATGCAGGTAAGAATGGTGGGGCTCGGTGGGAGGTGGGGGGAGATTTCGACATACGACCACAAGAAAAAATTAACTGTTTATTTAATTTTCTCTCACGGTCATATGTTGAAATACCCCCCCACCCGGCCCAACCGTTCTTACCTGCATGGGCCATGGCTGTTTTTTTGTGAGATGAAATGACTGTGACATTGTTGTTCAGATTGTTTATTTTGAACTTCTCTCATATGAATACTGTCTCACCACTGTCTCCCCATTGGCATGGCGTTTCATGAGCATCGACGTCAAGACGAATATGCTCATTTCAGCTGCGGAAAGAAATCTTATCGACGACTGCCTCGGGATGGGCTTGGGTCTGTTACTTGGTTGGTTGGTTGATTGGTCACGGCATCCCTGCTATCAGACATTCTGCCGTTCACTCTCTCCAACAGCGGCCTAAGTGTTGCGAGGACTTAGAAACAGAGGGCCTCATTTATGAGAAATTACGCATCGCTGCGTGAAAGCAGCGATGCGCCACTTCTCAGTGCACACTCCTTGCGACATACCTGATGCATCATATTTATTGTATGATGCATCATGTCGCAAGGAGTTACAGATAAGTCAGTATTTCTGACGTATCTGTAAGTGCAAAGGTGACACATTGCTGGAGTGTGTCCTGCAATGCGTCCTTTCACATGGGGCAAGCCCCATGTGAAAGGGCCTGAGTGCTGTGAGGCAGGCGCAAGATTTTGACGCAAGATTTTGACGCAACGGCGTCCTAGAAGTGATACAGTGAAATCTCATAGATTTCACTGCGTCACTTATACGAGGCTTTTTGCAGGGAAATGCCCCCCTGCATACATGATACCTGACGCAGGTATAATGTAGCGCAGAGGTTTACAAAGTGATGCATCTGCTTAGATGGGTCACTTTGTAAATAGTACACAACAGGAGGCACGTTTTAAGCCACCAATGCGTCACAAAAAGTGATGCATCGGAAGCGCAAAACTGACGCAAGGCCTCATAAATGAGGCCCCGACTATCCCCCATTCTATTTCCCAACTATGGTGTAGGACAGGCAATCCGAGAGACTAGAAGCTATGCTCTAATGCTTGAAGAATAGCTACCACTACTGCAATTTTCTTAGGCTCGATAACATATCAGTTAGAAGAACAGAAAACCATATTCTTTGAGAATAGAATGAGATTTTTGGGATGTCATTAAATTTGCTACTAGCTAGTTCAACTCTACATCCAGGTTCTTGGCCCTTCTGCAGTGCAGACAGAGCAATGGTCCGGTGTGCCAATTGTAAATGTGATTCTATGTGAAAGTATGTGAAGGACGTACACAACTGGCAAAAAATTGCCAGAATTAAGATAAAGAAAAGGCAGTGCCAATGCAAGCTTTTAAAAAAAATCCCTGTGTGAGAAGGGGGTGTGGCTTGGGAGTGGGACTTTGTGCCAAGAACTTCCATAGAGGCCGTATGCCTCCAAAACCTGTACCCATCGACCTCCTCCCACTTCTCAAAAAGCCAAAAACAAAAGGGTGCTGTGAATGTCCTGGGGTGTTTTTACACCCATGAATGGACATCAGCTGCTTACAACCTCAAAAGATGAGCTGAAAATCCACTCTATACAGTCATTTCGAGTTCGCCTTGCCTGCCACCATGTGAAATCAGCTCTTTACCGGGTGACTGTCTGAAGGGGGCCTATATTGTGTGACACACGGTGGCATTGTGTGAGTTGGCAGGTGCTTAAAGTTTAGTGGTTGTGTTGGGGGGTTAATGGAAGGAGGTACAAGTAAGTATGTGCAGGAGAGAGTAAAACAGTGTGCTGAAGATGAAAGAGATGAGGAGTGAGACATGCGCGGTCTAGATGCAGGAATGGACAGCGCAGGAAAGATATGAGGAGTAAAGGGCACAAGAGTTTAAATGAAAGTCTGCAGAAGTGCTGTGTCAAGAACTGGAGAAATTGGGACACACTGAACACCACCACCCCTTCCACTGACATAAGTAATGTTTGATTCACAGCCTGATTAAAACTTTTAAATCACTTTGTATTTGTTTATGTGTGTTTGTATATGTGCTTCGATTCAGGAGGCAACAAAGCAAACTGCCATGAACATACCAAGATGAGCATAATGGCTATTCTGAAACCATGTCTTGCCTTCGGCTGCGATTTTACAAAGTGGAACTCCCTACCTCCCTCCCATCTCTCCCTCCTTCAACCAATTCCATTCCTAGACGAGCCTTATTCCTTCCACCTAGGTAGAATCTGGGAAATGGCCTTTACAATGCGGCCTGAGCCACAAGTGCCATTCCCCCACCGCCGAACTATGCGTATGCGTGGTTAAGGCAAAGCGCAGTCTAGATGCTGGAATGAGCGGGCACAGGAAGAGGAAGGATCCGGAGAGGATACAATCTGGAAAGTGGGGCAGAGGCCAGGTTTTGAGGGGATGGGGATAGTTTTTAAGGTTTGGGGGATAGTTGGTAGGGCACCAGGGGGCTTCAGGGTAGTTTTTACAGCTTGAGGGGAGGTCGGGTAGTTTTTAGGGTTTGGGGAGGGGCTGTAATAGTGTTTAGGGCACAGGGAGGGGTTGGGTAGTTTTTAGGGCTCGGGGACCTGGGTAGATTTTAGGGCTCAGGGTTGTGGGAGGGGCTGGTATGTGATCTATACTACACATATCCCTTTACCAGTCATGCCTTTACCACAAAACTGTGTAGTAAAGGCATGCATGATAAAGGAATGCATTGTTTAGATGCAGTCGTTGTTTGGGCACTACCCCCTTTGCCTTACAACTTCCACTCACCAACAATACTATACTAAGAAATCTATCTCATAAAACAAATACATTAGCACCTCCTTTCACTACTCCTCAAAAAGAAAACATAACACGCACACCAGCACAACAAAATCTCTCAAGCTCAACCCTTCATAATCTTTCCATCACAAACTACAAACATACACCCACTTTTCAGATTACATAAATGAAGAAACTCCCATTCCAAGCTTTCTATCTTCCTCACCACCTAACACAGATACAGCAATACAGCAATTCTCTTTTAACCACCTCTCATCCATTGGACAATTTAGAACCTTACTACATGACCCACATGCTGCACCACCACCCCTAGCTCATACACCTTCCACCCTAAACAGACGCTAACGAAATAGGCAACATGCCACACTTCACAACTTTGCTTCTCCATGTCTACTGCCCAACAAGGTTACACTACAAAAACAACACAGCACACCAACTCACTCTCAACTACCATCTCCACCAACTACAAACATGGACCCATCACAATGCTTTCTTAGTCTGCTGGATGAGGTACATGATACGGAACAGCTACACAAATGTTATCCTCATACAGCTAATAAAAACACCAAGGACACACCTGCTGCAAGCCCACAAAAGACTGCTCACTCTTCTACAAATCAAAATCACCGTCCAGGAAGAGGCACAGGATCTGCCCTCTTTGCAATCTTGGATGGCCTGAAGAACACAGCTGACCGCAATGGGGTGTCTGCGTTACTTCTCTTGGACCTCTCGGCTGCCTTGGATACGGTTGACAATGACACTCTGGTACAAAGACTCTACGATGCCGGCATAAAGGAGACTGCTCTAGACTTGATCACATCCTACCTTCGTGACAGAACTAATGTCATCCATACCCCCCTTTCTCCTCCAAACCGTACTTCACAAAAGCAGGGGTCCCTCAAGGCTCTATCATCTCGCCCATGCTTTTCAGCATCTACATGAAGTCATTACTGGCACTAAGCAATCAATTTCACCTCACGTGCTATGAATATGCAAATGGCAACCAAATACTCCTTCAACTGAAATGCCCAAAAGACTTTGGAAACTCAGCAATTTTCAGTTGTCTAAGAGCCGGGGATCAATGGATGACATGGAGCAATCTCACATTGTACGCTTCCCAAACATAAGTATTGACTAGTGGCGATTGGAAACATTATGACCCACTCACCGCGAGGCCTGATGATCTGGAAACTCCGCCTAAAGTATTGAAAGGAAGTAAGAAACTCGGAATGACCATGGACGCCAAGGAATCAATGAATGCGCAAGTGAACAAACTAGCAAGATCAAGCTTTGTTACTATAAAAGCTCTGCAACAAATATTCCCTCATTTGGGATTTCCACACAAGGTCTAGGCCACCATCTCCCTTGTTCTGTCCAAACTCGATTACGCCAATTGCCTCTACCATGGATCACCTTTAATGACCATGAAAAGACTACAACAGATTTAGAATTTGGCTGCCAGACTACTCTTACATATAAAACCGCGAGCCCACATCTCCACCGCCTTTAAAGCCCTACATTGATTACTGGTTGCCAGAAGATCCACGTTCAAGCTGCTGTGTATCACCCACAAAGCAGGACCACTCTTAATCAGGAATAAAATCACCAAACACATTACACAATGGAACCCGCACTCTAGAGAGGCACCTCGCCTAAAAATCCGAACATACAAGAAGGAAACCATGGGTGGCACTCCTTCTCTGTTCAACCAGCCAAACTATGGAACCCTTTACCACCCCCCCCCAACATAAGATCCACGGGTACCACCTTATCTTCAGAAAACTACTCAAGAATTGCCTCTTCCCCACATAACCACTGTACGCAAACAGAAATACAGCATATCCCTCTGTAAGCATCTATTTGGACTATAGATATGTACCTATATATGTGTATTGCTTTGTATAAATGTGTAGAATAATTATGTTTCAAAAAATATAAATATTCATTAGATCTGCTTAACAAATGGGCATATTACTGATAGTTACATTATTCTGTTTTTAACATGCATACAAGTGACTGCATAAATAAGTAAATTGTTTATTATAACTATTTATCTACAATTGCTTCACTATTGAATTACAAAAAATATATATATAATTAATTTAAAGTACAACACCTGAAAGCTGGAGTTTATTTAATGCATTTTTTAATGTACATATACCACCTTTCTATATGCATCTATACACCTCCCATGTACTTATGGATCTAAAGATTTATTACTTTTCTTCTAATTCATCATATTAACTGAACTGCCCTATTCCTCACCCTATACCGATCTCAATATATCCTTTACTTCAACTCTCTTACTCATCTCAAACTTCTTTCTACTACTCTTTCCAATGCACTACCCCATTTCTCACCCTATACTTCTCTCAATAGATTCTTTCTCCACTGTCTCATTCATCCCAAACCCCACACCACTACTATGATCCCCCCCAAAAACATCTCTAGACTCTTCCATACTCTACCCCTCCTTTCATCATCTCATACCTCTTTTACTATTCTGATCCCCCAAAACAAGCCTTTCCAAACCCTTCCCTCTGATTCTTCCTTCTCCGCCTCCCTTTTACTCACCCCAAGCCTGCTTCTACTGCTATGAGCTCCAAAACATCCCTTCACTATCCCTTTCAATCCAAATAACAGACTAACATATCCACCACTCAAATTAATTTCATATTTCACTATACTAATTCACCACTAATCCGTTACGTGTAACTCACCAAAAAAGTGCTTTAACACCTCATCAGGGGTAGCAAGCGCTATATAAAATACAAACCTTTTTCCCTCTGCTATCCATCCACTATCCTTCTCAATCCAAATCTCAAATTACTTTCGCTTTTCACTATACTAATTCGCAACTAATCATTTATGGATTCCGAAGTAGCGTGCTACTCGCCGAAAAAGCGCTTCAACGCCTGGTCAGGGGTAGTAAGAGCTATATAAATGCAATTTTAATACAGATACAATACAATTGTAGAGTCGCGCGTGGGTTCCTCTTTCATACAACCAGCCTATTCCTCCCATCCACACATCCAATGGTGAGGCTCGCTTGAGAGCTATCAGATTCTGAAACGCCCGTTTCTTTTGAAGCGCGAGGCTCCGTGACGCATTTTAAATCAAATTCCAACGCACGCTGAGGAACGGGCAGGTGGCGCTCTCCTCCTAATTGAGTGCATTTGTTGGGCGTTAACGAGCGGGGCACGCGGGTCTCTCGTCTTTAGTAATGTAGGGAAATTATAACACAAGTGTTTAAATAAAGGATATTAAACCAATCAGCCACTCTGTCCTACAGTTAAAGCTCTCCGGATTGCAGGGTCTGGTCAGAGTCTGAGATTCCATCTTCATCGTCCCCTTTAAGAACAGGCGTTCGATGTGCCGTTCCTCGGATGCACATTGCATTTGACGTAGTTTAGTATACTACCCCACCTGTCATAGACCTGGGCTGCATGAAGTAGGAGCCTTGCCCACAGTGCAGGCTCGCTGCGGCAGCTTTGGTTCGAGTGTTGATAAGATTGAGTGTTTCTATTTCCTCGCAGTGGCCTGCCAGAGACCTCGCAAGGAGAACTCCAGATTTGTTTATAGTTTCTTCCTTGTGGCTGACTTTAACTGTGGCCTAAAGCACAATGGAAGGCCCACCTGTATAACTGAATGAGAAGCACCCTAAAATGTCCAAAATATTCCCATCTAATAGACTTACAAGGCCGGGCTGGGGGGAGGACCCATGTGCAGTGGGGCTGCCTGGCTCATCTGTTCATAGGCCTCTGTCTGTTCGGAAATAGCAGCTTCCCTCGTGGATATTTATTTAATTTGGGTTTCACCTAGTGAACATCTCATGAGTCATAGTAGCAGCCAGATACACCTCACAGCAGTGGCCTGCACAATGCCGCGTCAGTGATCGGGGTCAGCCACACTGCGCGCGCTCTGCTTACACCACGCTAAGCTCCTCTTTTGATGCCAGACTTTTGGCTGCTTCTGCAGAATTAGCTCCTGTGTCATTGACCATGAAAGCGGCGATTGTTCGCTTTTGTTTATGGGCTTACACTTAGCACAACGCGACCTGCTACGAGATGCTTCTCTCGGGGGTCCACCACTGCTGTCCCTTTTGTGGGAGCTCGTCCGCACTTTGTGTTGTGAAGAAAAACACAGTTCAGGAAAAAGTTACATTTATTCTGAATGTCTAGGTCGCTTTCTGGCAGTTCAGAGAACTCTCACAGCGAGATCGCACGCGTGAAGAAGTACCCGAGGTAGGCCTATTAATGTTGTTTTTATACACAGCTATGGTTTGGTATGTCGCTACATCCATCTTTATGTGTAAATCGTAAGCTGGTTTACGTTTTTATTTAATGCGCACATCATACGCTGGTTTATGCTTTTATTGAATGCGTTCATAGTTGGTTGCATTCAGGTGATGGGTTTGGAAATCCTGCCACAGCAGCTGTTGTCAGAGGGGACTGTTGAACAAGCTGGTACAGAGGCGAGGGCCGGGTATGCTCCATTAGGACTGGCCAAGCGGAAGGCCGTGGGCTGTTGGGGCTGATACTGTCAGCGGATGTTGTTGGGCCATGGTGGGACAGTTGTTTTCCATACTTCATTGGTATCTGAATCTGTCTTCGTGGAGAGGCGTTTGTCAGTCTCCACCAGGAGGTACGCCTCAGCTGCCTGCAAAGTACCAACCTTCTCTGAATTGGACAGAACCACCTCTAAGCCACGCAAAAGCAATGGACCCAGCCTAAGCCACTTTGAACACTTACACGTCTACTCAAATACAAGGAAATCCAACCAGAACCAAATCATTTATTGTAAATAGTTATAAGCAGCCCAAGACTCTTAAGCCCTCCCCAACCTCCTTCCCACAGTTTTCTTGGCACAACCTCTAGTCTATTCAATTTAGTTTATGAACATAAACTTCCCTGAAATACCATACTCATCCTGAACATCCCACAACACAGCCACATTACCAGCCACCTGAAAGAACTTCACTGTCTACCCATCAATAAAAGAATAACCTTTAAGCTCCTCACGCATGCATACAGAGCCCTTCACTACGGCAGCTATGCATACCACAACCACTGCCTCTCCTTCTACACTCCGCTCAACTGGCCCTAAACATCATCCCATGGATCTGCGGGACCACGGCTGGAAGCTGATCCTTCTATGTCGCTACAATGACCAGCAACTCCCTGCCTTGGCACCTCAGGCAAACACCATCGCTGCCGCAATTCAGGATAGACTTCAAGACCTGACTCTTCGACTGAACCCATAGATATTCTCCCTCCCCCTCAGCGCCTTGAGACCCTCACTTGTGAGTAGTTGCACTTTATAAGAAACTTTATTGATTGAATGATTTACTGATTGAAATAGGGAGAGGTAAGTGTCCTCCCGAAAAGGTTAGTGAGGATCGAGGACCAAAGCTTAGTTTGTAAAAGAATAAGTGCTATGGTCGACAGAATTTCTCAGAAGCCCAGTGGCACTGCTGCCAAATGTCTAGGTTGCTGAAACCCAATGTTGTCTAGTCTTGAGTCCACCTCATTCCTCTTTCATTCACCACTAAACTCTCCCAGTCCTTCTATCTCACTCTTGTAAGTTCCTTTTCATGACTGCTTTCTTCCTTTGTCACTGTTTACAGCCTTTCTCCCACACCTTCATTTAGGGGCGTTACGCAGGACCCACCAGTGTGGGGCACCAGGCTCTCCCACACTGGAGGTGGTCCCTCAAACAACCATAGAGTGTCAGTGCGATAAAGCTAGAGCAGTGGTTCTTAAACCTTTGACTTCAGTGGACCTCCACTTAATCATTACTGGAGTCCAGAGACACTCACTGAATAATTATTGGAATATGGTGGACCCCGCCAGAGTAATTGCTGGAAGCCAATGACCCGACCTAAGCATTTGTGATAATCTTAACTATAAAACAATACATACATAAAAATCCAGAAGTAAGTAATCCTCAAATATACACATGATGAACTATTATATTTAAATCACAAACAAACATAAGACATTCTACATTTTATTGGGAAGGTTGGAGCTTTCCAAAATTAATTTAAGGCCACTCATACACCACGCTATTTTCTGTTTGATGGAGTTGCACTGCTCCCATGAATCAAACTTAGGATACTAACTTGGTCTTTAGCCTCTAGCTACAAATTGCTTCACATTTACAGTATGTTATTACAAAAAATCGAAATGTTCCTTTTTCATTTATATATACTTTATTAGTTTGTTATTATTACTTAATTTTCTAAGCAGTCGCTGACCCCCTGAGAAGGCATCATGGACCCCCAGGGGTCAGACTAAGGTAAAGAACCACTGAACTAGAGAACAGCTATTGCTCTGGCCTGGCTTAACCTTCCTTTGTGGGTTGTGCTGTTTGTGAGCAGAAAGAAATAGTTGCAACTTTTTTATGTATTGTAACAATATAGGCAGACCACAGAGGTAATTCTTAGACTTGTCTCAAAGCATGTGAGAGGGGGAAAAACAAAGAGAAAGAGAGAGGCATAATGGAGGAGGAGAGACTACGAAGAATCCAGAGAAAAGAGAGTGTGCGTGAGATTCACATGCCAAAGTCAGATGTGTAAGAGACAGCTGAGTGAGTAAGAAGAAAAAGAAAAAAGTGAGAAATGAATGTGTGAGAGAATAATCAGAGAGAATAGAGAGATACCTGAGACAGAAGCGAGGCAGAGGGAGAAAGAGAGACGCACAGGCTACACAGAGCCTGGTGAGTATGACACACTAGAGAGAGAAAATTCAAAAGTAAAATAGAGGCTTCAAACAAACCAGTGGGAAAAAGCGCTGGGAATAAGAAATATAGCAAAGGTGAGAAAGGGGAAACCAGCCAACAGAAAAAGAGCATGACACCCCAGACTGAACAACGTGTGTGTGTGAGATTGTGAAAAGTTACAAAGAGACAGTTAAGTGTGCATGAGAACGTGGGAATGACAGATATATTGAAGAGACAAGAGTAAAAAATAATTATGAAGTAAAACATCACCAAAAAGAGGTAATTACAGAAAGATAGATGGAAAAAAACGAGAGAGCGTGACAAGAGATGGAGCTAGATATTAAAGGGACAGACAGGTGAGAAAAAGATAACAAAGAGAAAGAGAGGGAGGCAGGTGAAATAGAAAAGGGAGACGCGCAAGACAACCAGAGGGAGGAGACAGACAAAACAAAGGAGAGGATAGAAAATGGCAGGAGAGGAAGAGAGACAATGGTGCGATAAAATAAGAGTTAAAGCAAGGCACTAAGACACGAGAGATGAGTAGGATGAAGAAGGGAGAAGAGAGGTTTTAAACCTATGTCTTACCATTATTATGAAAATTAATGAGCACACAAAGAACTCTGCAACAGGTACTTGACACCACAAGCTATATTTTAAAGTGCACCGTCATCACGGCCACACTCTATAAAACCAGCACTGCACGGAAGCATCAGACAGCCATGCTAGGGTGAAGCGCGAGGCCTTCTTGGTGCCATCCAGTGATTCCTATAATGCCCGTGTAAATGTCAATAGCATCAAAACCTGGTTCAGAAATTGGCGAGGGTTCAACACAATTAAAAAAACGACATCACAACATAAATGATAGTAAGCGGGAAACGATGAATTGTTTTCTAAGACCACAAGACATGAAAGATGCATGTGGTTTGGATACTTCATCAGCGAGTGTTGTGAATGAGATTGTGTCAACAACACCTTCCAGTTACTACAGTTCAGAGGGAAGCGTCCTGAGCTAACTTTCACTGTTGTGTGCTTCGAGCAACCTACAATCCAGAAGAGGCATGTCCGTGACTCAGCGTAAAACACTTTGCACAACATACCAAAGGATTTGACACCTTTTGCAGAGGCATTCATGATGGCCGTTTTGGTAATTTGAAGAAAGACATGCTTGACATTTCCAGGACTGATATAAGCAGTGCTTGAAATGGAAGGTAGTACGTGCCAGAGTACCTGCTTGTTTCAGAGAAGTGCTGGTACTATCCTATTGAATGCATTACATTTCTCTTGAGAAGTGCAGGTACTCTCCCTCTCAAAATAAAAAGTGCCGGTACTCCGTACAGGACAGTACCGGCCCATTTAAAGCACTGGATTTAAGGAGAAAAAACAAGTAGTGTAGGTGATCTCTTTGAACTGAATAATCACCCAAGTTTTTCCTTGCAAGGATAGCTGGCTTGTGAAAGATGTCTGTAGCAATAAAGTTTTCACTGGACTCCGAACAGCAGTAAATCTGCCGCATGAGTTGGAGATGTCACTGAAACTCCAAAACATGCCTACAAAGAAAATGAAATTTATTTGCTGGATCTGGTGTGAAGGGCTGGTGTCACAACAGGACTTGTTCTCCAAGACTTCCAGGTCGAAGTGCTAAGGGAAGATTCTATGATGGGAAGAGGGGGGTGTCCTTTGGAGAGTCTAAAGCTAAAGCAGCGATAATCACATATCACCCGGCTTGGTAATATGCCCCAGAGTTGTTAAATGTTATCCTTACCATCCATGCAGAGCAATAGTGAGCCCCATGTTGGTCGGAGTAAAATTGTAGATGGGGAGAAGAGTTTTAGGTGTAGTCTCATGCCATAACATGTAAAATATAGTACCTTGACTGTAGTGCTTGGTTGGTTAAAAAATTAATAAATAAATAACCATAAAAAAAGAAGAAAGGAAAGAACTACAGGTGTCCCATTTTTTTTTCTTAAGAGGCTTTCTCCCACTTCCGCCACAGGCATGGCCCACCAACTCCACAAACGTAACAAAGTAGGAATAGTAGGCATCATGTGCATCGAGGCTGTTAACCACGCACGTTTTTGAACACTTCTAATGGCAGCAGTATTTTTGCTAGAGTGAAGAGATAGGTAACAGTATAATATGAGATATTAAATGACATAAAGCAGGTTGGCAGTGAATTAAAAAAGTGATGGGTGGAATGCTTGAATCAATCTCAGCCACTGGTAATTACTCGGGCCTCATCCCAATCCATCTTTATTTTGCGCACCACGCCTGCTCAGTTTGGACCCAGCCATATGCAAATCAGACTTAGCTTTGCTCCAATAGGAACAATCCAGCCCGAACTGCCAGGCAAGGTCCTCTCTGAACCGGAACACAATCAAATCGTTAATAAATCAGAACGCAGCATATAGGATGGCTGCGGGAGGGTCTAGTGCTGTTCACGAAGGCCAGCTACTACATTATCGCTGTCTGGATGTGAGCACACAAAAAGCTTGAGTAGGGAAACTAAAGTTCAAGGACAGGTTGTAGGATTTCTAATTTTCTGATAAAGTGGAATTGGAATATTGCAATCTGGTTAGTCGGGAGATGCTTTGGTCAATGATAAATCTAATAGATTTGACAGCGGGAACCAAGGTGGGTGAGTTGCGGAGGTCAACATGACCATCTCCTGGATTACATCCAAATGACACAAAGAGTAACTGAAAGCGATACACAGACTTTCTGGTACTCCTATAAGGAATCGACAGAATGCAGAACTACAGCAAGCTGCAGTGTCTGAAAATAAACAAAATAAAAAGAAAATGTTTTTTGCAGAACAGGTCAGAAGGAAATAGATTACTAAGTAAGAAACATTTAAAGTTAACATCTGGTGTGATATGCATGTCAACTTCAGAAATGTGGTATGAAGCACACTAGAAAATACAAAGCATTAATAAGTAAAAATGAATGAGTGCTAGAAAAAGGGAATGGAGCTGAAAATTGTAATAGGATGAGCAGGAGAAAAGAGGCAAGGGAAAAATAAGCACCAAGGTTGAATCGGGTGGATATATTGAGAAAAAGGAAACACAGTGAGAGAACAGTTGATGGTAGCAATAGTAAATAGTGAAATTATAAAATGGTACTTTTATTTTTTTATAGCTGACAGTAATAATCGAAAGACAATTCGATTTGTGCTTCACAAACAGTTAATTTTATTATTTTACCAGGGGATATCAGTATTTTCAGGCTCTCTATGTCTGTCACAATTTCAGAATCTTAATAAATATAGTAAACATGGACCCAGAGTGTCAATTTTATGTGTACCACTCAAGCCCTAAAGCATAAGCAATGCTATTTACAAAGAAAATATTTTTATAGTAAAGCTACTTAAACAAATAACTTGTTTGCTTACATCGCTGTTTTGCCCAACATTAAGGTTTGCTACTGGCTTGTGTGAAGTTGCAGTGAAGTCAAAAGTTAACTAATTTTAAGAACCTAGGGGGAGAGGATGTGGTCCCACGGCTAGACTGCCGATTTTAGAGCTGCGAAGCCAAGGTTCGAGCCTCGGGGTTGACTCCACATTCTGTGATTCTGGGAAAATCATTTAATCTCCCTGTGCCTACCAAAAAATGAATGTGTCCTTGTGTAACGTAACTGGTGCTCATGTAAAGCGCTTAAATACCTTCGGGTCGAGTTTGCTCTATATAAATCTGCAAAAAAACACTTGAAGGCAAATGAGCACGTCGATAACTTAGAGGAGATGATTTTGAGGTGGTCTTAAGGGCATACTGGAATAACGACCCAACAAGTAGTTAAAACATGATGATCAAGGCCAGATGAAACCTAGCTCACAGATCACCCGTACTACACCAGTTAAAAATGCACCCATTCATGAAGATACAAGAAAACAGATGGAAAAAGAAATATGGAGCGCTGAACCTCCACACATCTGACAGAGATTGTTCAGCACTATCACCAGTTTAAGAGTTTACTAGGGGACACATTTCTTGCACTACATGTACAGCTAATACAGTAGCTAGGTATATTAGGACATTGTCTTCAGTCATGTGAAGTGGCCAATACTATATCCACTTAGTCTTCACCATCATCAATATAAAATAACATAAAACAACAAAACTGGAAAAAAATCCTGGTACAAGCAACTTTTAGAAAGATGCTAGGTATCTTCCAAGTGGGTGTAAGTCGCTGGAGATCCCTTCCGCTTACAATAAGGGGTGGGTGTGATATTCAAAAAGATCACTTTGCCAGAATGAATCGGTGTAATGCGGAACAGACCTTTCTCCATGCCGGGAAGGATATTTCTCAGACTGGACAGAGAAGTGCAGACTCTATTGTAGGGGGGGTACTCCATGGATAGTGACTATACAGTGGAGGGATTGCTCTACTGGATATGACAGACTATTACTGGGTTGCCCAACTCCTGCCAATAAACGACTGTATATAATCCAGAGAGATGGACCTTCAGAGGGACTGGAGAGATCATGATGGAAACACCCGCATAAGTGCATTATATACCATTTGGCTAAAGTTTCTAAAATCCGTCGGCCCAAAACAGGAAGCCGATCCTTCTCTTATTTTGGGCCGGTTACATGGAACAAACTCCCTTTGGAGCTACGTACTACTTTCGATCTCCCTACTTTTAAGAAAAAATTAAAAAGATGTGGCTCTTTCAACGATCTTCATAGGCCAATCACTGCGGGTGCCGTGTTGTCTGTTTAGCGCCGATACACTCTCTGAGTAGCTGCGCACAGTATAAATCTCAATAACATAAAATAACATATGTATGGCATCACTGGAAGGGAAATACTGTTAATAACCATGTAGATGAACCTTGTGGCCTGGTGTAGAGCGAGGCGCTGTCTTAGGTGGAACGGTAAAGTCACAAACGAAACACGGAGAGAGGAGAGTATGCGGAAAGAAGTATCCAAATTACAAAGGTTCCCAGCATGGGAATTTAATTGATAATCTACATTAGGGGCCTACTGGATGGTGGAAATGTAAAACCTTTTTCAAGCCTGTAAAATGAATATCACCTGACCTTGGCCTACACGTGCACAGTTCGGAAATGCTTTACAGGCAGGGGCATTGGACTGGCCGGCAGTCCCTGGGCATTCCCCATTGGAAAACAGAGCACTCTAGGGAATTGGAAAAAGGGGCAATTTTATCCTCCTACAAGAACCTCATAAACAATATGCTATATGGGTTGCAAAAATGATCATATGGATGGGAAGGAATATATGGGAACAATGGAACATATAGATGAGGATGCTGTGCCAATATATTCAACCCAACTGTCTGAAATGTGAATTAAACAGCACACAAAATGGATCTGTAACAAACTACAGGAATACTGGCAGAGTGCATTGGATGAACTCGGGCTGATCACATAGTCTGAAGTCTTGCCACCGCCTTAACGTGTGATCCTGGGGATTCCCAACAACGCAGATCTTAGAAAAAGAAAGCTTATGTTTTGTATGCTATGGCCGCTTGGCACATTGAAAGGAACTGGGGATCTCAGCACATGCAAACAAATCAAAATGGGAACGTGGTGCACTGCCACTGAAAAGGTAACAAAAGTGAAACTTTGCCCCAAAATGTCCAAAAGACTTGTGATTTTAAAGGGCTGCAAGATAATGCAAAGTAATTGAATGGGCAAGAAAGGGCTTGAGAAAGGAGCAGTTTCAAGGAGGGGGGCTAGGATTTTTTGCCCCCACATTAAGAGCATTAACAACACTAAGGTTGCTAGCGTGATGTTGTTCTCTCCTGTAATCACTCCCTGGCTATGTATCCTTTGTTGAAAATTGCCCATGAAGTGGTAGTGATATGTGTACTGGTTGTTATGATATGGGAAGTAGAAAACCCCAAAATATCAATAAAGATATTTAAGAAAACGTTGGACGATAGACAATGCAACACATATGCAGTGGTAAGGATACACGCACAGCCCTCTAGATGGTCGATGCTATACATTACAAAACCCACCAAACAATAAAAATTAGAATGGGACCCATTTAACAAGTACATGCACTTAGATATCTTACACATGTATATTGTATTCTGGTGGAGCACACCTAGAAGGACCTATCCTACCACCATAAAGGGAAGCTTCCTCTTGGCCTTTCCAAGTAGGTCAACCAGGGTAGGGATACCCTGTCAAATGCTTCTACTGGAGGCCCAATACTCTCTTACACTTACACTGGACTCATACTCGGCCTTTAAGACTCCTACTGGATTAGGAGGGGGGGCCACAGCAACACCACAAAATCTGGCTTACAAACATATATTTTATGACCTGTAATATTTTGCTTAGCCTGTGGAAACAGAGTTGGTGTTACTTGTGTAGGTTACTTGACAGTGAATGTTTCTTCCAGTGCATTAGGGAAAGTTGTGACTCTTTCTTGTACAAATAATTCTCCATAAATCTGCACCCAGACTCCACTTATGCTCAGGTTACGTATAATCCTCCAGTTTCAAAGTGTTTGCATGCATATTATTAGGACGAACATGTTCTCTGCATGGTTCCGGATAACATGTGCATTTGCCCTGTGTTAGACTGATTGTAAGGTTTCTGCATGGTCAGGAAGTGCACCCAAAGTGCACTCATCTTTCAGAGTGTGATTACTGTCTTCTCACTGGGTTAGACACCAGGCCTTTGCCTTCATCATCATAGGAAAACGTTCCTACTTGCCCAGTCCTCCATCAACTGGGTCCTTCATTCCATTCGTGGGAGACACGGGTGGAGAGAGGATGTTTACTCTGCTTGCGTGAGATATGGCAAGCATAGTGCGTGTGTGTTGTTCTCTCTTTTGAAACTAATAATAATAATAATAATATAGCCATTTCTAGAGCGCCTGGTTACACTAAAACAGTGTGTCCCCGCGCTATAACATCCAAACTCCTGGATGGCTGGCCAAATGGAGACGATAGGTGAGTTATTTGTTGAGTGAGGGAAGGTTTAAGAACATTCAACAGCCTTCCCTTTGCAGCAAGCCAGGTCTCTGTAGCTGGAGGGTGGGGAGTGACCTCTGTTTGAAGTGCGAAGGAAGTTCATGGCCTCTTTCTGCTTCCCCTTCACCAGAGTCGCTATTGCAGACTGTTTTGTGTAGTGGCTGGATAGGATTGCCTCTTCCTCTTTTGTACCTTTGTTTCCAATCTCCTGTCACAACATGGTTCCATCACCTCGCCCTGCTGATTCTGCAGTCAAAAGACTAAGGCTGAGACTGCTTTTTTGAAACTCACCCACACCCCAAAAACCAGACTTAACTGCAAACAGAGAGGGGCTCTGGAATTCACTTTTGCCTTGTGCTTGAGGTTTCTTATAAGCTCCAGGGCTGGATTGTTCCACTACCATATCCATTGTCAAGCCAGGGACAGACTTGGGAATCATTAATGCCAGAAGGGATGCTCTCTCCTTGTAGGAGGAAGCCAACTACTAAGTGAGCGGGTGCTCGACAACACCTCCACAGGGGAAAGACTGTCCATAAAAGGAGACCACAACCCACTGGCCTCCTATCAAGGGAAAATGTGCAGAGGGATCCACTAATCATCACTTTATCAATGCTGTGAGACCTAGGGAAACTATCAGTCCTATAGGCCACTGTGGTGGGCCCCTTCAATCCCTGTAACCCTCAGTGTGTTCCCCAAGCTGCCCCCTGCAGGACTGAGATCTTGCTCAGTCTGTAATCCTGGCCTGTGGATGTTTGGTGAGTTTGCCAATGAGGTCCAAGCTCCAAAAACCTGCAAACAGAATCCCAAACCGGTCAGCAGTTGCAGAGGCATTCCTGTTTAAAGCCCCGCTTCTTAGAGGGACCACGTGACCCTCTTGCATCTCCACTGTTTTGTGGGTGGGCCAGACATTAAAAAACCTGATAAATAGCATATTGCACCCAGCAAATCTGCATATATGATGTATGCCCTGCTGTTGTTTCGTGTGTAGTAGTTATAAACAAGTTACTGATATATAAAACACGTGTTAAAATCACAATAACTAACCCTCCTAAGGTTCACCGTTGTTTTCTTATGCAGTTTGATTTTTGAATAGAATTCGAGAGGCATTAAACTGTATTTTCTCTAGTCAGTTATGCTCTACTGGGGTTATAACATGGAATCTGAGCTTTGGACACTAGTAATGCATGTATGAATTTGTGCTTGCTTCAGATAACCTGTAATGGGAACACATTTGTTTTCGTTGGCAGGGCATTACCACTTATACATTACATGTGTGTTTGTTTTTTGTTTTTTTACAAAATGCAGTGGTATAAAAATGTATATTTTACTAAGGTCTGTGAACTATGTTCCATATTTTTCTCAAATGTCATCATAATATTGACCTCCGTAGGGTCTCACTACTGTCTATTGCTTAACTATTAACCTCTTCATAAAATCTTAAGCAATTCCGGGATATTCAATCTGTAGTCAATGCACATTGTAAACTGAACATTGCAGGATTCAAGCATCTCTGGGTTTACAATTGGTCGTTGTTTGATTAGTCTGTTGTGGATTTTTTGGCGGCAGGAGGAGATTTGCAACATACAGTTCTTTGGTGCAAATTCCAGTACAAGCTGCATTCGAGCAGATGGACTTTTAGTCCTGGGCTGAGGTTTGCCATTAACAATATATCAATAACAGGGAAACAGATTAGGCCCCTCACAGACGACAGAGAGTAGTAGATTTCAAACCATGAAAGTTATGAACTCAAGACATTTAAGGTTATCAAAGATAATTAGTCAGTACATGACTGTCTTTGTTATATAATCCAAATCAATTTAAAATTAGCAAATACAAACAAAATGCAAAAAGTTGTCATACTTGCGTAGGTGCTCTGAGTGAATCTCAAATTGCATTCCTTGACGTCATAGTTGAAATCAATGAACAATAAATTGTGACTACTCTACACCAAAAAGACACAGACAAAAACAGCCTGCTACATTTTCAAAGTTTTCATCCCCAAAGCCTACTTAATAACCTACCATACTCTCAGTTTCTGAGGTTACGACGTATCATTTCAAAGACAGAGATGTGCATGGGAAGTATCACAGAATTTGAAGGAAAATATGAAACAAGAGGATATCCTAAAAAATTGTGGAAGGAAACAGAACAGCGATCTCTTGCACAGGATCGCCGTACACTACTGTTGAAAAAAGACAAAGCGGAAACTAGGAGGAAAGTTTTTGTATCAAAATTTTCAATAAATTCTCAGAAAATGCGGAGTATTATTAACCAACGATGGGAACTACTCCAATCAGAAACAGATTTCCAAAATATCTTCGCCGGAAGACCACTGTTTGTCTATACACGTGCAAAGAACATTAAAGAAATCCTGAAAACAGGCAAAAGAAAATTGACAACCAAAGACTTTAAAGGCATGCGTAGATGCGTAAATTGTGTCCATTGCAATAATGTTATCAGTGGAAACATTATTTCTCATCCTCACACCGGAGAAAAGATCAAATTATTTTTTTATGGAGATTGTAACACAAGCCACGTTATCTACGTGATTAAATGCCCATGTGGCCGGCCTACTGTATGTAGGCAAAACTGAATGCAAGCTTAAAATTAGGATTTCAGAACATAAGAGCAGGATTCGTAACCAGGTTACAACTTCAACCTTAGCTGTACACTGGCTTGAAAAGCACCACACCATAGCACAGGTCAGATTCCAGATTATTGAGGCAGTAGTTGTAAAAAAAGGACAGGACACAAATAAAAAATTACTCCTAAGGAAGACTTTCTAGATGAAAAGGCTTAACACCTTGTCCCCGTGTGGTCTTAATGATCAGATAGAATTGAGTTGTTTCCTGTAAAAATGTATGGATAATACGGTTATTTTATAAATGTACAATGTATTGTCATGATCGATGTTTATTGCATGTAATTGTTCTTAATTTCTTTGTCTTTAAAAAGGATTCTGTTGACACACTTTTTTCTGCGCTCTTCACCCTGTCTAAATTCACCTTTCACATTTTTAGTAAGGGATATTCTCTTATACGGCGTTCCTAGATGCATATGCACTTCATGGTATATCGCTATTGGTTACAATTGTTTTCACAATAGTTTCGTTCATGGATTACTTATATTTAAAAAGAGGGATTCCTCCTGAGATTTTGAAGTCGCGCATACGTTTGTTCGCATAAAGTTTTGTTGAAATGGTCAAGGTTATACCGTGGAATACTCCGGAGTGTGTGATTGTATTAGTAACGCGATAGCATGGCAGCTCGGTGTAGGTTTGTTGCTTTACGTCACCATAGTTACCTAGACAGCGCTCAACCAATTAGAATTAGTTACGGGATGACGCACCACGTTTTTAAGCTCAACATGATGAGCATCGAGTGATCTTCACAGAACGTGAAAACGAGGAGGGCTTCACTTGTGTTTTTGAGGTAAGCGTTGTCTGTACGCGATTCAAGAGAGTAGCTTTCAGGAAAGTCGTTCAGAATGTTGATGTTAGATTTTTTTTTGTATATTGGCAGCGGGTGTAGGTTCCTGTAGCTGTGTAATTTTGGCAGAGTTATGAAAGACCGGGATTCCCAGTCTTACGGTACGTGACAGTTGACATTGTTGAAATGGTAAATGCTTTTCCATCTAAATGCGGTAAGAATCTTATTGATGCATCTTATTAATTCAATTTGCAGATAGCGTATCGTCTTAGGACGTGAGTATCCTTTTGTTTGTAGTACACATGAGAAGTGTATAACATTGACACGCTGGTTTTTACGTTGTATTTGCATATATCTTTGGATTCCAGGTATCTTCATAATTTTGTCCCATACTTCGAGGAGAGTGTGTTCTACATTTATTGAGTGAGTTCATGAATTGCTTGTTTTCACTTTAGGGGTATTGCCTTTTGTGATGGTCTTTCACTATTTTTGACTATGTTTCACTGTTTTGTACTGGTGAATAATCGATCCATTGAAAGAACTTCATCCATATGTACCAGAATTGAACTTATGTGCTTGTAATATTTTGTTTTTCTAGAGTTTTTCCCCTGACGAAGGGACTTCATTTCTGTCCCGAAATGCATTGGGCTATCAACATCTTCAAATGAAAATGAGTTTATGTGTTTCTTGATTTCATTGTTTATTTCTGTTTACACAAATCAAATTTTATGTACAATTCATGTTCTAGAAATTGTGAACTGATGGTTTACTTATGAATAAATTGGCACGCATAAGGTGCTAAGAATCAAGGTTAATCTTGTGAGATCAAGTTAATTTCCTTAAGTTGTGCGCACTTGAGTCCAGTAGGCTTGTGTTGCCTACTAGCCCCTTTTGTTCCAAAAGTTGTCATACAGCAAAATAGATCAAATTCAGTTTCCTAAGAAGGGATCAATCCCTGAAATGGTATGGTGAGAGGAAAGTAGGACATTTGTGAAAGAAGTCAAGTAGGAAGTGTCCCCAGCTACAACCTCTGAAAGACAGAATCAAATAAAGATTCAGCTAGGTAAATGAGACCATATTTCCTTAGGAGTTTAACTCTTTGAGCAAGAACAGAGAGAGCATATAATCTCAAGACAATGGAAAGGGTATATGAATCTGACCAACTCAGCAATGCACAATTAAATCATACACTTCTATGAGTTAAGAAACAACTTCCTTCCGGATCCCATGAAGAGAACCAATCAAGGTCTAACATCTCACTATAGGACATTTGTAGTCTAATTCCCAGACAATGCACCTTGGAAGTTTTCTGCTGGATGGCTTTCAACAGATATCTCGTAGCAGGATGATACATTGCGGTCAGCATGGTTCAAGCACAGGTGTGGATATTCACTGTTCAGTCTCTATGGGACGCAAACAGATAAACAATTCTTACAGAAACCAAAATATTTTTAAACATTCAAATTAACTACTGCAGATTGGCGCCTGAAACAAGACAAAGGACAAACACACAGCAAACCCAGAATATATTGCTTATTATAAGTAAGGCTCCCTGTTTTCCGTTTTTACTGATTTTTACAGATAAATTCAGACAGAAAACCATTTATTTTCTTGTCTGTATTTATTTTTAAATGTGGATAAAAACGAAAATTGGGTGCTTTTTGAGTGATTCTAAATACACTTAGCGGTACAAAAGGGGGTGGTGATGGACGGAGCATCTGAACCAATCATGGGAAGCTTGTTTCCGGTCCAGGAAGGCATGGCTTGGCAGTTCGGGCTGGACTGTTCCCATGAGGCACAGGGTCAGACTGATTTGCATATGGCCATGTCTGAACTGGGGTGGCAGAGTGGGCTAAAGAACGGTGATGGATTAAACCCAGATCTGTTGACTGGGTGTGAGTGTTTGATTGGTTCAGATGCTCCGTCCATCACCACCCCTTTTTGTACTGCTCTAAATACACTTAGACATGACTGCCAGGCCAATAACTGTGGATTGATAGATAACGGGGTTAGAAAGAAAGGAATTTTAGTAAAGAGACTTAAACAGCAGTAGATATTCCCAAGGCTGATACTGGAAAGTGCGTATTATCATAAAGGTGAATTGAATTGTGTTCTGCGGGTGTTCATATTAAAGAAATCTGGAAATATACCAGATTCAGCTTTATTTTTTTCACAAAACGCATAAGAAATATGGAAAAATACAGATAAAGATGACAAAAAATAAATATGGATAAATATAGACAGAAATGTCAAAAAAACTAAATACCATAAAACCGGGAGCCCTAATTATAATTTACTAAAACTGAGGCCTAAACTAACTATGGCTAAATGAACATGAATATCATACTTTATGCAGGTGAAAATGTCAGTTAAAACATACCCTTTTAATCAAACCAACAACTGAAATTCACCAGTTATAATTATCTCAAGCAACTATACTATAACTAGTGCCCTAAAGTAACATTAACTCGTGCCCCAAAGTAACTATAACTCATGCCCTAGAGTAACTATAACTTGCGCCCCCGCCATGCACAGTGTGGTCATTAGTGATGTAATTTCACATTTTGCAGAGATGTTATCAGTGATGTCATAGAACATGTCAAGAGTGATGTAATATGAGAAGTATTTAGCAGTGCATGGCGAGGGCGTGAGTAATAGTCCTTCCTAGTTTTTCCTGCTAATGGTGGTGATGGGAGAGGGTGGTGTGGCCATAGTGAGGTACAAAGATGGTGGTTCCAGTGTGTGTCTATAATTATGAAAACTTTAAGGGCATTAGGCAACAATATATACATGCATCAAAAACAGGGGTAGAGACAATATTACAAGCCTGCGGTTGAGAGGAAAGCAACACTCAGTCTGTGTCTGTTTTATGCTTTTCTGCAGAAGTGGCACATCGGAGATTGCTTGAGACCAGCGGGGAGGCAGTTATTCGTCACGCCGACTGAAATGGGTGGTTTTCAGGTAAAAAAAACATGCTCTTTGGGCTGTCAACTGATTTGCAGCCAAACACAGTTCATGTATGTGTTTACTTGCATCTTTTCTCATCCCCTAGTGACCAAATCCATAAACAGAGAATAGGAGAGTTCTACTTTTAACTCATTCGATTGATAGGAGTCCTGTAATTCATAATTTTTTCTTCCGAATGTGAATATGGAAGATTCCGAATGCTAGCAAAGTTAATTTATCTAAATTCTGCAAGTTATCATAATTTTTTTAGACATTAGGTGCTTCTAGATATTCAGATTTTGAATTGCAATCGAGATTCAGAAGAAGGCTTGCAAGCTAGTCTTCCAAAATTATAGTACCTGAATTGTCTTGTACAATTGCGGCATGACTAGTGGAACTGTGTTTGTCTCTTTGAAGTTTTGATTGGTCGTTCGCAATTTTTGTTGCAGACTACACATAATACAGGTGGAATCTGTGGGCAATGCAATCCATCTAAATTTGGAATGTTTCCAACATTCATTCAGTCATTAATATACTTAGGGAGATTTGAATATAGAATTCTGATGCACAGGCAACCATTCCAATGAGCCATTTAGAGTTGACTCTACATCAATTGGAATTCCGAGAGTCATCTACCTTGCTCTAGCAGCATTCCAAAGGATCCCCTAGAATTCTAAAATGTTTCAGTATTTCGAATATGGATCGTCAAATGTGCTCCAAATGCAGGCAGTGCTAATGATCCAAAATTGTAATGATTCCATCATTCTCCATCTTCTTCCGTCTCCCCAGTTGACACTGGCGCTATGACCCGTTGAAGTTTACAGCACGAGCAAGGCATACCTGCAAGAGTGAAAGTGCACGGGAAGGATTTCTGAAGTTGGCTGCAACGTGACATAAGAGGATGAGGATGTGTGTCTGGAGGCTGTGCCAGGCACTGTTGCTGATGCAGTGCCTGAGAGCAGAGGAGGACCTGCAGTGGTCGAACGGGGAACGTGGCTCCTTCTACTATGGATCATTTCCCTCAGGTAGGTATCTCCGCAGGTAGGAACTTTGCCACGATCAATGCTTCAACGCTTCTTGAGGGAGAAAAACAGTGGCTGAAAAATAAACGTTCTTCTCTAGAAGTTAGGAACCACGATTGAATGCCCATCTAGGAAACATTTAGGAAATACAGAAGAATTGTTGCATGGTTACAAGAACGGTGGATGGAAAGAAGGATGGACAGAAAGATAGCTGTATTGAAGAATGGGCATATGGATAACCATATGGGGAGATGGGAAGCCAACCTGACCGACACGGGCAGATGTGTTGATGAAGGATAGATGTTCGGATGCATAGATGAATAGATAGATGGTGTGCCAATAGGTCAGAGTTCTCTAATTGGATACATCAGGAGGGGAAAGCTAGATTGGTGGATGGGTTTATCGTTTCTGATTGTAGAAGGGGAGATTTAATCATATGAGTAAGGGTAAAGGAATAATGACAACTTTCTTTGAATATGGATTTAATTTAGCATCTGCTCGATGCCCATGAACTTGAGTTGCTCCTTTGTCTTTCACAGGATTTTCCTGGGGTGTCGGCAGCTCTGCCTTCCAAACAGAAGGGGCATGGGACAAGGATGGCAAAGGGAAGAGTATCTGGGATGTGTTCACCCATAAAAAGGGCAAGGTGTTTATGAATGATACAGCAGACTCTTCATGCGAAGGGTACTACAAGGTGAAGGTAAGATGTCGATAGGGTATGCTATCAGACGAGGAGAATGAGGCAGCGGTAAGAAATGATAAGAAACATTTCTTCGTCATACATTGGCCAAGCTGCTTCACAGTAGTAGTAGACACAGCTCCTAATAGGTAGATGTCACTTTATCATTGATTCAGCGAGCGTGAAATTGAGAATGTAAACTGCTGTTCTGATTCTAATAAATGTCTATTCCGCCTTTTCTACCTTCAACTTCATTACAACAAGACCATTACATTTATTTCTGCCATTTAGCCTAAATCCTGCTAGTTACTGTTTTTAATTTTTTGTTTTGAGTTGGAAAACAATATCTTCTTTTATTAATTTACCAACATAAAATGTTATTTGTGTTATGTGCTATATAAGTGGTTAGTATTAGTAATATATCTTTATAATTAAAGAGCGCATCACCAATAGAACGGAACCATGTCTCTCTCTGAGAACCTAACTTTGTAAAGTAAATGAATTATTACTGTGCCTTGTTTTTTAAGTGCCTTGTGAATCATTGAGGGTAGAAAGTGCTATATACACCAGCAAGAGTTGTCTTTAGAAAATGGTTGAAGTCACATTAATATTTATTTTCGGTATTCTCCTACAAATTACTGAAAAGTCAGGGTATTCATTTGGATAAGCAAGTCAGATGATACAACAAACCTCCTGCGTTCCCCTAATATTAAAAGATTGCCACTCATTCTCTTTTCTTGATGTTAAGCCGTAGAAAACTGTCAATTATTCGGACTGTCCGACTTTACGTAAAAAATTAAATTTGGTCTTTCTACTTCGGAATCTATTTTCAGTGCCAGAGTACCCTGTTAAGGTATCAAAGTGCTTTATAAATGTTTTAATTAATTTATAGTGTCTACCTTCCATTAAATAATGGATTTCTAGGACAAGTAAATATTTCCTTTCTAATACTTATCCAAATAGAGCTGGGCTAGACAAAGTTTGAGCACCTGCTAGAGATTATTTGTGCTAGGAAAAATGTCCAAGAATAAACTTTGAGATTAAACACATGCTTTGGCTTGCCCAACAGCATTTCTAAGGGCTGAATGTTCACTTATTTCCGTAGGAAGATATCGGCTTACTGAAAGAGTTGAAAGTTAATCACTACCGGTTCTCAATTTCGTGGCCACGGCTGATCCCTAACGGAATCAAAGGTAAGCTTAGAATTTTACAAGCCATGTGCTGAAATAAAACAGCATTTGATTTTTATCTTCATTACAGCCACACAGACTGTTTATAAGTGCTTTGATAAGCTGCACTTTAACTATGGGGCGGGGGCATGATGATTGACACAACAAATGTCCAATGGAGGCATGATTGCAGGCATGATGGTCTTGTTTCAGGTATCTCTACGCCATAGCTTATCCACAAAGTGCCTTTAAGAAATAGCCGGAGAATATCAGTAGATTGAGCAGGAGGGACATACGTCAGGCCTCAAACATTTAAGAAAGCTAAAAATCACCTGTTATGATTCCTACATTCTTCACATTCTAGAAGCGGACCTTGTTTTTTAAAACCATAATAACTTTATGGCATTGCATTTCTCTGTTTATTCACCTTTGCTGATTTTTGAAAAATACTAGTATGGCACCAAGACCCTGATCCTTAGAAGGGACAAAAGGCAGGAAAAGTTGTAAGCCGGCACACCCCATGCTGATCAGTTGCGAGGCGACCCTTTGCAAACTCAGTGGCACCTGGTGCCACACTCTTGAGCACCAGTTGGAAATTTGGTTGGCGAAGCCTCTGCAACCCTCTTATATCAATCAAATCAAGCCTCTAGACTTGCCCTTGGATCAGTGAGGAGTCAATAGAGCTGAGTCTTGGGAATTCTGTCTGAGGGATACAAGGAGCTGTATTGGAAACTGGAAAGGCACTTTTGCACATCTGGCTTCTGTGCCCGATGTAATGGATTGGATTTAGCAGCGCTTCCTTTTGTTCACAGCTATGCCAGCTAGGTGAACAATTTGGAAGTTGGTTTGTGAAACCTGGTTAGATATTGTTGCCTGAGATCTGTGGCCTTTTTGTGAGTCATAGTGAGGGCAGGGTGCTGGTGGTATTTTCCGATTGGCTATTCACTTTACCTTAAAATATTGCAGTTGTCATTTGTGGAGTTTAAGGATGGGCTCTATCAATAAAAAATAGAAGTTCTGAGGAACCCCTGCCATTCAGGGGTAAGAGAGGATTTAGGGGTTCGGGTCTTCGGGAATACATGGACCTGGAGACCCATCCCTTCAAACAGGAAAGGTGGTGAAATTCATGAAGAGAGTGTCTTGAGTATCTTTAGCATGCACAAGTTTGAGTGGTTAAAAGAAGGGCATTTCGAGAGGGCGTGCCATCCATAAGCAGAGGCATCATGAGGGCCACTGCCACATAAGAATAAACGAGGCAGAGATATTACCTGCCCTACACGAACATGAGAAGATATTTGGACACCTGTTCTTTGAGAGTAGGAGAGATACGAGGGACCCTGCTTTTGTATATACCAGTAATTGTGTGATTACATGCCCATCAATGTTCAGTGGAGTTAGGAAGAGAGGTGCCCATCAAGAATCGATAGGGGAAATCTATTCCGTCCCCTGCCTGTCAGTAAAAGGGACAAAAGTTATACGCCCTTCAGGAATATATAGGTAAATTTTGAAGTTGATCTGCCATTCTCAAATAAATGAAAAAGTTATAAAAGCTGCTGAGAGACACAAAGCTTTGAGCGTCCAAGCACTTCATAGCAAGAAGTTTGAAAGTTAGGAATGGTAACATAGGGTAAAAGGGCAGTTCATTATTTGAGGGGTAACACTTGCAGTGTTCTGCTTTTAAATCTTTGTTATTTTCAGTATAGATAAGATGACATTATCTCCCAGTCAATATATTCAATTAAAGTTATTTCGTAAAATATTTCATACTTATTCACTATCACATTGCAAAGTGCTCTACTAAGATTCGTTTTTAACAATCTAAACGGTTAATCTGTGGATAACATTTGCTATTCAGCCTCCAATGGCATGCTGATCATGAAAGAACAAAAGTCCTTGCATCTTGCAACCAACCATACCATTCTGTTCCCATTTAGACTTATCCGGCTGACTATGTTTCCCCTGTGGTATTGGCATCTTTGAGCCTACTAAAATGATCATCTTGACTTGAGGTGCATCTAAAGTGCACCCCCACCCATAGTGGGGGTGTGGCATTTGCTAGATCCCACGTATAAAATAATGGAGAGTGTGATGGATTGTAGAAGTGGATCCCCGGAAAAGGTATCCACTGGCCCTCTTGTTAAAATGTACAGTGACCATTACATGGATCCTTTACTTCTTCACTGAATGTGCAGTGTGTCTGGCATCACTGGCTTTGAAGTACTTCAGCCTACACTTCTGTAACTGTGGTGGTTTCACACGTCTCTAGCTGCAGACGTGCAATCGACGTTTACCTCAATGATCTGCTCTCCAGCAGCACGTGGTTAAAACCAGTTTGAGTTACCAGGGCAGATTCAGACCCTAATCTATAAAGCAATAGTTTGATTTCACTTGTGGTGTGTGACCTGTAAACCCGAAAACCACATCCCACTGACACCCTTCACCTACCAGTGTAGGAAGCTGGAAAAAGTCAACAAAAAAGTTCACTTTTTGGGCTGAATTGGATGTAAAGGCACCAGCTTGTCAAAGGTAAAAGCACTCTGGAGCCAAAGCTTTGTACTTGTATTGAACTTGAGAAAAAAATCTCTGCCGCACCAGTTTAAAGAATTAAGGGCAAGAGGCAGAAGACTCAAGGTAGGGACAAGGCCTAGAACCAAAGAGATGGCGGTAGCTGCTGCCGCTGTGGAAGACGAGGAGCTTCACTGCCCAGCTTGTAGGGACATTGCCCTGACCAAAAGGAGTCAGAGCCAAGTGTCAGCTGTCTGGGACCAGCATGGAGAACAGCCCAATGAGAAATCCTACCTTTAAGCCACAGGATGTGATGCCTCGATTACCTAGAGAAAGCCAAAATTAGCTTTTGCATCACAAGAGGCTAAAGGAAGTGCGAGAGAGATTGAAGCACTGTGCTTAAAGGTTAGATTGCATTATCTCCTTTGTCTTAAAAACTACACACCAGCCCTAAACTCAGGCAGTATGCACTTGAAACTGGGACCCACATGTGTGCAGTGAGTGCGGCTTTGAATAGGTGACCATAATGTCTGGGGCTTTATACAATACAATCTCGAATCCCTTTGTAAAGACTGAGAGAAACACCATGGTTTAATCTTTTGCTCTTGTGGTCTGCTCATGCTGAACTTGGAACCGCTGGAGCCATTCTTCCACAACTTTCAGTTTTTGAGTTTTCAGTGCTTCAGGTTTCGCTGTTAATTAACCCTAAGTTAGAGTGCTCCTCCTCCCACCCAATGTGAGTCACTCTTTTTTACTGGTTGACCACAGACCTCTGGGTACCCTCAACACCTGATTTGGGATTGCAACCATCAATTTTAGAGATACAGAACCCTTAACTTTTTGTATATTCAGTTTCCTTGTGCCCCTTTGGATCCTGAACTCGATCATCTGGAGCTCAATTGGCATCCTGATGTGGCTGTGAGCTCTCAGTTACAACGCTGAGGGGAACACTATAACACACAGATCAAGGACTAAAGATGATGGCCAATGCATTATGCTTACCATTAAATCCCTCCCTCACCTGGGGGCTTGGGATCCCTAGATTATTTTAGGTGGTGAATTTGTTGGGGGTGGTATGGCTGCTACAGTACTGTCTCACTGTCCTCACCGATGCCCAGGATCTAGGGATCATTATGGATAAAGATCTTATGATGGAGACGCAAGTGAACAACATTTATGCGGTAGAGAGACTTCCTCACCAGGACCCAATGCACTTTGTAAACGATGTCACATAATCAGTTTGTGATCAGATAAAAAGGGATGACTCCTTCCTACTGTGGGGCGGTGTTAAACGTTTGTTGCTCTCTGTATGTTTGATCACAGTCTGCTGAATTAATTGTCTCCTAACATCTGCTTTTTCCATGGAAATTTAGGAGTTTAGAAGTTTGCTGTACCGTTTACGGGTGCTGTGGTAACTTTCAAATTGGGCTCAAATAGTGTTTGTACTCTGGTTGAAATAATGTTTTTTAAGCAATTTACTTTTGAGCCCGATGTTCTGGTACACGAAATTCTCACCAGTAGAAATGCTTGCAGAAACCACTATATACTTAAGTCCCCATATCCATTGGGAAACCCTGGAATCAGACAATAATGGTACTTTTTAAGTCCTCTTTAACTCTCGTCCTTGTAATGGCTCTTAAGACTCAAGGATACGGTCAGCCATATTCATGGAGGGTGTAGTTTGGCAAAATGAAATGTGCCACTCCTCTTGATCAGTGGAGAACAACACTAAGTCCTTGTTACAGCACATCCCATGCTGCGACGTCCCTGAGACCCCCGGGAGTCCCACACATACGCCAGCCACAGTCAGCACTCATCACCAAGGATGGTGGGTCCCTATACAAGGACGTAGAAGACACTGATAGAACCAGTGGTGCTTGAAAATTTGTGAGGGTGGGGTGATGGCCAGTGACATCAACCCACTAAAGACATAGGACCTGATGTGTAGCTTGGTGGAGGGTTATTCCATCACAAACAAGACAGATATCCTGCCTTTTTTCAAGCACCACAGGCTATAATGCACTTGTAATAGGGCAGATGAGATACTCGTCAGGTTTCTGCTACAATTTCCCATTTGCCAAACCCTAAGTCAAGCCCATAGAGATGCGAACAGTTTTGTCAGGTAACACCAAGGTGAGATTGCATGAGGAAATCCCACACTATTCTGAGTTTTGCAGCTTTGAACAGGGTAAAACAAGTGTTCTTACCATGTTATCCCTCTATATCAAGGTGCAGAACTATTAATGGGCAAGTAATACCACACCTGGTAAATACCGTACCATAGCTCTATTTACTGGGTGTGGCATTACCTCCTCAAATGCTGTGGGTCTTAAAATGATCCCCCATTGTATTTCAATGTTGTGGATATTTGTATTATTTCTTGAAACGTTTAGTTTGCACATTGACATATGGCAGCCTTCTTATCAAACACTCTCCTATATCCCTCCCCACTGAAAGTGAGCCAGTAGGGTCAAGTTACTAAACAGCTTTACTTTTGAGTCAAATTCAAAGAAAATGAAAACACTTTGGGAAAATCAACTATCAGCAGCTCGTCACAAGAAGTCCTCTAACATTTAGCAGTCTAGCTTTCACAAAAATACTACACCTTGCAAGACAAATTTGCCTCCTTATTGTTAATTTTCAAAGAGAACTTCAAAGTTATCTGAGGGCAATGCGGCACCTCCAGCAATCCTAGTTCCAGTGATACTGAACACAGCTAAATCCTAAGTGTCTCAAGCCGTGACCTGTGCAGGTAAGAGCGGTGGGGCCAGGTTGCGGGGATTTGACAGACGACCACGAGGGAAAATAAAATAAATAATGAATTTTCCCTTGTCGTCGTCTGTCGAACCCCAATGGTCCTACTGCCCCAACGCTCTTACCTGCATGGGCCGCTGCGGAGAGTCTCAAGGATTATGAATTACTTTGCCCAATACAGTAAGAGTCAGCTGAGAATTCCTTACTATGGGCTTGTCCCACCACTAACTCTCCAAAGTGCCAAACCGCCAGCTACCTGTTTATACGAAATGAGAAACAACCATGACTTTGGACTGCTCTGATCCTCATTTTAGGTTACACCTGCACAGCGCTTGCAATATCACTTGTAATTAAAACAATAAGCTTAAAAGGTACCTAGGGCATGCCCATTACTTACCTTTACTTACCATTGGTTGGCTCCCACGCCACTCTCCTTTCCTGTGTTACTATTATTCAGCGGCTCCTTCTGGCCTCCAGTTTCCTCTGGGCTTCTGAGTCTTCATCCATGGTGTGGAGCAATGACCAAGTACTGCTTCCTGTTGCCAGTGTGCCTCTGCTGTCTGCAGGGGCTCCTTTTTAGGTTTCACCTGGCGTTCACTGCACAGCAGTGTCGCGCAGGCGGAATTTTTTGATCTCCAGTATGGGGCTTTAACCCGCATCTCTCTTCCATTGGCTAGCTCCATAAATGGAGGCTAGCCATTGGAAGAGAGATGTGGCAATCATTCTCGGAGCAGATTCGTGGGCGTTCCTGTCTTTTTTTTAAGCTCCCTCATGAAGTTGTGGGCGTTTACTTTTTTTTTTTTTACACCGATGTTTTTCTACATTGTTAACCTTGTCCCTGTCCCGGGTGGTTGTATCCTGACCACCGTTCTGCTGTCCGTCCCCCCTCCCGCTGTCCTTGTCTTTGTTCCGTCCCCCCTCGCAGATCACTACAGTCGCCACTTGGGCAAGAGGTGTCTTTGTTCCCGCTCCCCCCTTGTTCCCGCCCCCCCCTCGCGGATCACCACAGTCGCCGCTTCGGGCAAGAGGTGCAAGGGATGAGAAAAACAGAAAAGGGAAGCTCAAAGACGATCCAAATACAGAGGGAATTGTAATTTGTCAATTATTTTTCAAAAATCTAGTTGGCTCCTGCGATGCATGTATTTGCCATTTTAAACTGTGTTCGCCACATGTCCATTGAATGAAAAAACCCATCCATCATGGCGCAAGTTTTTTTGTAAATTAAAGGTTTCCGTTCTGAAACGGCTGCCGTCATCGACAATGAGTACAACGTCCACTGTTCCAACATGGACGCGTTCATGTGTCAAGAGTGAAAAGTCGGCATTATATGATGGTCGCCATGGCTGGCCCAGTTGAGACAGAAGGCGAGCCTCGCAGGTCGTCCCTTAGCAAATTGTGGAGCTGTCGATTGTTGGGAGCCGCAGGGCTGTATGCGGCAACGGGGTACATCTTCCAGGCGGCGCGCCGGACCATGGCGAAGGGGGCGGCCGTGGAACCAGGCACAGTCACGCAGATCGTGTTTAGTCTCTGTGAGTGTGTGGGACTGCTAAAATGGGAAGGCGGGAGGATGGGAGGGACCTATCTCAACCGGATGGCTGTAATGAGGGTGATTTCGTGTGTTGCCTTAGTTTGCCATGTGTTGCTTGTCGTAGGTTCTCTTGTGTTGTTTTACTGACCCCATTAGTTGTCTGTGTTTGCTGTGTCGCTTTATTCAAGGCCTGCAATACCTTAGGTTGCCCTGTGTTACCTTAGCTTGACTTGTTGCTCTACTTTTCTATGTGTTGTCTTTCATCGCTCAGTTCTTTCTGTGCCATATGGCTTTGCTGGTCTTATTTGCAGATGTTGGTCTACTGTGCTATATGGCGCCATCGTCTAAGCTTGCATTGTGTGTGTGTGGAACTCTCTGTGTGTTTGTTTGTGTGGGGCTCTGTGTGTGTGTGGGAGGGGCTCTGTGTGTTGTGTGTGTGGGGGGCTCTGTGTGTGGGGGGCTCTGTGTGTGTTGGGGGGGCTCTGTGGGTGTGTCTGGGGAGCTCTGTATGTGTGGGGGGCTCTGTGTGTGGGGGGGGGGGCTCTGTGTGTGTGTGGGGGGCTGTGTGTGTGGGGGGGGGGGCTCTGTGTGTGTGTGTGTGGCTCTGTGTGTGTGTGTGTGTGTGGGGCTCTGTGTGTGTGTGTGTGTGTGGCTGTGTGTGTGTGTGTGGCTGTGTGTGTGTGGCTGTGTGTGTGTGTGGGGCTCTGTGTGTGTGTGTGTGTGGCTCTGTGTGGGTGGGTGCAAATGCAATAGGTCTCGCATTTGCGAAAGATTAAGCTATTGACATTGTAAATGACAATGCCATTTATTTATCTGTTTTCAAACCCAACACATAAATAAAAAAATTGTCATTTAAAATGCCAATAGCTCTAACTTTGGCAAAGGCGAGACCGTTGAATTGTAAAAGCTTGTTTACTTTTGCCATGAACTCTGCAGTCCCTCTCTTTCACCACCACATCCCCCACTCTCTGTGGTTTCACCCAACCGGCCCATCCTCCTCCCTCATGTTGCATTACACCCCAACACCCCACACTGTTTAGGTCGAGGTAATATCTGGTCTGCCGAAGGCAGAACCGGAACTACCGAGATTTAATGTTTCTTAGTGTGGACTATTTGTCCCGCCTCTGTTTTTGCCTCTCTCCCATTGGCTGGCTTCCTAAACGGAGGCCAGCCATTGGAGGAGAGAGCTGTCCCTCCGAATAGGCTCCGTCCTTTTAGGATTTGGAGGTGTGTTAGGTGTTCTTCTTTCCACTTTTAGGCCACGTCCATTCTGAGAACACCGAACACACCCCCAATCCAAAAAATTTGGAACGTTGTGTCCGCCATTATTTGTTTTGTCTTCCCATGAGGATCGTCTCGCTTTCTGCGTGATGCAAGGACCGGCAGGTAAGCCATATTGTTTTTTTTGCTTACATTCTCTCTTTTTTTGTGTTTGCTTTCTGTGTTTCCTTGCGTTCTGTGAGCTGTTTGTCCCGTCCGATGTGTCCTGTTTGTCCCGTCCGATTTATTAGCGTCACCATCCCGTCGTGTATGGCCCCCTTTTCCCGGTGTGCCCGTGAGCTCCGTTTGCAGTAGGGGCCGTCCCGCTTTCTCCGTGATGCAAGGACTGGCAGGTAAGCCATTTTGTATATTTTGCTTACATTTTCTCATTTTGTGTTTGCTTTCCATGTTTCCCTGTGTCCTGTGAGCTGTTTGTCCCGTCGAGTGCGCAGTTCATCTCAGTTCCCACAGAAACCTAGAGCTTCTCTGCTTGTGCCACATCAAAGTCGGTGAGTTAACCACAGACCCATAGCATCTGTTATTTCGAAGCCTCGAAAGAATCACCTCCCACCCCTCTTGCCGGCATAAAATATAGTCAGACCCTCCAGGATATTGCGATTTCGCGGTTTGCCGCGAAATCGGCACTTTTGTAAAAATGCCGCGATTTTTACAAAAGTGCCCGCGAAATCGGCACTTTTGTAGAAATCGAGCTGCATTTTTACAAAAGCCGCTATATCCTGGGGGTCTGAAAAGGCATCCTCCCTGAGAACAAACAGCCTCTGTATTCTTGGCTGGAGGCTCTGGTTTACGCACCACGTCGATACAAAACCGGCCACAAACGGCGAACCACGCGGGCAGCCTCTCCAGGCATGCCGGGGCCAGCCGCCCTGGACACGGCCCGCCAATTTTCAGAGGGGCGCAGCAGGAGGGAGCTGCCGGGCGTCATGTCATGCAAACAGCACTTGCTCTCAATCGGGTCCCATTAATTTAATGGGACCCGATTGAGAGCAAGTGCTGTTTGCTTTAAAGACCTTGTAATCAGCCCTTAAAGTACCTCAGCGTCACTTGTAGCACCGCCATTAACCCCCTCCCCTCTCCTCCCATCTTCCTTCCGTGACAACGCAACGACTCCCCTGGCCCCCTCGCCCAATATCAAACACCACATTTACTTTCCGCCTAGGGCGCAGCCCCGGTGAAGCGGATTTAGAAGGCGGGACACAGGGGTCAGTCAGCCTATGAGATTCTCTGCCCCATTCACACAGTCAGAGATGGTCTGGGGGGGAAGAAATCAGGGCTTCTCTGTGCTGGGTACCCAGGGGTGTTGAGAATGGCAGAAAGACAGCTGCTCTGATTTAGCCAGGCATGGGTGTCTGTAATGGTAGATAGCTCTGCTGCTCTGTGTTGGTTGTGGTGGCTATGAATGGGTGCTGTGATGGCAGACATCACTGCGTTGCAGTGCTGAGCAACACAGGGTGCTCGCACTGCAGGAAGCCTGGAGTGATTTCTATCCAGTACTGTTGTTCTACACTGGATCATCGTGACCCAGTGGCATAATGCAAAATAATGGGTCCCCCTGCAAATGGATGGATGCACATAAAATGCCGCAAAATTGCCGCTAAATTTCCATATTTGTGCCGCTAAATTTGCTAATCCATGCCGCTATATCCTGGGGGGTCTGAGTGCCATTATATTAGGTACGCTGGAAAGTACAATTGAAGCGCTATATAAAGCATGTTATCGTATTCAACACAGCAAATCCACACATGAATTTTATTATCCAAACCTTATTCTAAATGGAAAAAGACTTTGTATGTTCAGCATGGGTTGGTCATATAAAGTAAATAATGCACACATTATACATGAATGATGTAATGAGGTATAGTGTCTGATCGTTTATAAGGTTGCAAACATCAAATCTCCATCCAATATTACACATGCGGTACATTATGTATACACCTATTCTTACACAAAAACACTTCAGTCATTTCAGAAACCTGCAGCTCCGTGTTTAAAATAAGTACGAGGCGCTACGTCGGCCGAGGCGCTTGCATTAACCCAGCTGTGTAACACTGCCCTGAAAGGGTGAATTGTAAGACGACCCGCACACACATACATAACACGTTTATTGTTCACTGCAGGGAGTTTACTGTTGTCAGGGTACATTTCATTTTAAGAGTCCGCGGTTTTCCTCTTTCCACCCCTTTCCTAACACTCCTTTCAACTCTCAGCCTGTAAAACCCATTCTCTATAAAGTGCATTACATTACAAGTTGTTTACGTTATAACTGCACCCTAGTGTGTGTGTGTGTATGCATATTTATTATGGGGCTCACTAAAGGAAGAATTCATATTTTAGGTTCTGACACCAGTGACAGCAAATGTGATTTTCAGGTCAGAGGGAACAACAAATATAATACAACTAACGTGGAAAAAAGACGCGGCCACAGTTTCAGGCGCATTGGTACCTGGACATTAAAGCTAGGGAAACACGGAAAAAACGAAGACGCGGCCACAGTTTCAGGCGCATTGGTACCTGGACATTAAAGCTAGGGAAACTCGGAAAAAACGAAGACGCGACCACAGTTTTAGGCGCATTGGTACCTGGACATTGAAGCTAGGGCGCTGTGGTGTTTCTCGTTCTAGTTTTGTAAAGAGGGAGCGCTTGTCCTTTCAGTTGCATTTTGAACCACAAAACAGACGTTGAACCTCTCAAAAAGCACAAGGCGGGGAAGTATGTGTATTTTCCCATTTCTCGTATGATTCTTTTTATTTCCATTTATCGTACAGTGGATTGTAAATTGTGCGTTATTGTTCCTCTGCACACGACAGATCTGAACACTATAACTGCAGTCGGTTTGTTTTGCAGCATTTTTATTTGCACGTTTTGTCGTTTTAATAATGCATAGTGTGACTTGGAGTATTATGTGCCCATACATCAAATTATTTGCTTCATAATTTGCAACATAAACGTGGAAACACTCTTTACTGGCAAATCCAATAGAAATACGAATACATAACTCACATGCCCTCTCAAGATCACGTAAGTTAAAATGGCACCTTTATGTATCATTTTTTTGTCTGGGGTTTTGCGAGGGAGGCTCCAAAAGTCTCCATGTAAAGGAGTCTTGCCTTAAGAAGATTGGCAGCGTTCCTGTGCTGATCGTGCCCAAGCGCTAAGTGGTTAATTTAAAGCTGTGCGCCCCAATAAAGCTCCCCGCGAGCATCCGGGGGGGGAGGGTTCGGGGAGGTCATAGCCGAGTGTATGGATTTAGGGTGCACTTGTCCTCTGCGCACTGCCCCCTGGCCCAATTAAGAATAGGGTAGCGTTCTTAATTTTGAGAACACTCCCTGTACTGGTCCGCACTCTTTGTCACTCCACAAAGCTGAGGGACGTCTTCCTGCCTGCCGAGGGTGAACTTGGCGCTGTGCTCCCCAAGGAAAGCTACTGCCAAGCACCATAGGGCCGAGAAGTTAGTCCTTCATAGAGACACTCGACAGAGCAGAAACAACTTTCCCCCACTATTGCCACGCCAAAGCATCAAACACCAGATTTGTAATCTGGTGTTTACTCTGCCAGCTCTCAGCAGGAGTCATACAAAACATTGAACGTGTGCTATAGGCAGCAATCAGCTGAGATGAGTTCTATGGACTGGCTCTAAGTGATGTAAAAGGCAGCAGTGTAGAACCGGATTCCAAAAAGCCTGTTCAAACTGTAGATGCCTGTGGGATCCATATATGACGTTGCTTTGGCTAACATATGCCATTGTACCATTTACATTTTCATAATGTTTGGGTTATCTACATGTGTTGTTACAATAGCTCCTATTTTCTTTATTATTTTGAAAAAAAAGGCTAGTGCAATGTTTTTAAATGAAGTAATTTAATTTTGTTTCCTGATCTAAAACTAGGAACAATTGTTATTAATTGCTCCCTATTTTGTAATTACATTTCTTATAGTTGGTAATTATCTTTTTTTGATTTATTTTGATTACTGTCTATGAACCGATACATAAAACACATACATTTAGACACACATACAAGAAGTTGAGACTAAAATAATTAAGAGTTCAATTTGACAAAGTGCATATGATCAAACAGCAATAACATAATGTAGTAACCAAAAAGCAATTTCTACACATTAACTAATTGTATAGGGTTATAATTTCAAAATAGTCAGTAAGCAGTGTGTGTGGGGGGGGGGCTCTGTGTGTGTGTGGCTCTGTGTGTGTGTGTGTGGCTCTGTTTGTGTGTGGCTGTGTGTGGCGCTGTGTGTGTGTGTGTGTGGTGCTGTGTGTGTGTGGTTCTGTGTGGCTCTGTGTGGCTCTGTGTGTGTGTGTGTGGCGCTGTTTGTGTGTGGCTCTGTGTGTGTGGCTCTGTGTGTGTGTGTGTGTGGTGCTGTGTGTGTGTGGCTCTGTTTGTGTGTGGCTGTGTGTGTGTGTGGCGCTGTGTGTGTGTGTGTGTGTGTGTGGCGCTGTGTGTGTGGCTCTGTGTGTGTGTGTGGCTATGTGTGTGTGTGTGGCTCTGTGTGGATAGCTTTTTTTGTAGGTGGCTCTATGTGTGGATAGCTTTTTTTGTAGGTGGCTCTATGTGTGGCTGGATCTGTCTGTGTAAGGGTGGCTCTGTGTAGGTGGCTCTAAGTGAATGACTCTGTGTGGGTGGCTCTGTATGTGTGTGTTGGTGGCTTTGTGTGTGTGGCTCTGTGTGGGTGTAAATGCAATAGGTCATGCATTTACCAGCGATTAAGCTATTGGCATTGTAAAAGACAATGCCATTTATTTAACAATTAAGCTATAGGCAATGTAAATGACAATGCCATTTATTTAGATTTAAAAAATATATATATATATGTCATGAGCAATGCCAATAGCTCTACCTTTAATAATGCCGAGACCATTGCATTGTAAATGCTTGTTTTTACATGCTCCAAAGCTGTGCTGGCTGCTATGCAACATGCATGAAGTGAGAAAAAAAAAATGCTATGACGCGGTTAATGTCGGCCGTGTCCTTGAGTTTTTTACTTTAAGCCATTTAGCACAGCATCTCACAGAGCCACTGTGCAACATGCAAAAAAACACTGACAAAGCCAATACATTTTGTAAAGGCGTAACCTATTGGCTTTGCCAATGCTGGTTTCTCTTTTGTTAAAAGTGCTGCTTTTTAAATAGCTTTGGAGTTTATTGTGCAATAAAGCATACATGCAAAGGTTCAGTACTGGGAGGTGAGACGCAGGGTGAGAACAGAACAATCCTCCATAAAGACGGCCTCCAAATACGTTTAGTTAGGGACAATGATAATAGTGAAAAACATAAATGTATACTGTAATCTACTGTGCGCTCTATAATTTATTTATATAAATAAGAATTATTAACGTGTCATTATCTCCAGTCATTGTATGGAATGTTCTAAATGTTTAACTCGTTTGTGCCCATAGCTGACCATGTGAACGAAAAGGGGATCAAATTCTATGATGATTTAATAAACAACCTTTTGGAGAACAAGATCACGCCAATCGTGACCCTCTACCACTGGGACCTTCCACAGGTTGGTGATCACTTGCAGGCGTTAATTGTGCAGAATATTAAATAGCAGGAAGAGACTGCATGGGTTGTACCATTCATTTCAAATGTATCCGGCGTAGAGTGAGTGGGTGTGTAGCTCAACCATTTAACAGCAGTCACTATAGGATCAGCGGTATTCCACCTTCATTTCGCCTGCAGAATATCATGGACAAAATATCATGGACCGAAATATTGACAGGGTAAGGAAATATAGGTAAGCACTGGTTTACTCTACTGGAGACCACATCTGTGTACCTTAAATATATGTATATGTTCAAGGTACACACAGGGCACAAGTCGTAAAAAAAGAAGTGGGGGGTATGCTGTCACCAGAAGGGACATCACGACAGGAAGTGATGTCACGACAGGAAGTGACGTCACGAAAGGTGCTGAGCTCCTCGTCCCAGAGAGGCCAAAGAGTGAAATCCAGCTGTTTGGCAGGGATGATGGGGTCCCCCCGGTAAAATAAGTGGGGGGACGCCGTCCACCCGCGTGGTACCCCGACTCGAGCCCTGGGTACACAGAAGTGGAGTTAAGAATAGTACATCTATAGTTAAAAATAGTACATCTTTACTTACCCATCTACACAGGTCAGTGTTTACCAGCTACAGTACAGACTTGCACCCAGCTGCAATGTAAGCACCTTGATTAGGGAGCATCATGGAACTGCCAAGAGATACTTTGAGGGTGTGAGGGAGGGCTCTGAGGGTGTCTCTGAGAATATATGTAAAATTTACAGGTGTAAAACTATACATAAAACAGGAAAGTAGAAAATATGCACCCACCTCATGGCTACCATGCTCCCTGTCAGTATACATTTCACTTCAGGACAGAGGCCGAAGCAGAAGTCATGGGCACGCACACGTCATTGAGAGCACATGTTCTTGGCGCTGCTTGATTACCTCTCACTCTGCTGTCAGAGAGAGTCTACGAAGAGTCTTGGAAGCTGAAAGCAAATAGCCAAACCTTAGGTGTTGCACGAAACAGAAAAGATTTCGAGCCTGAGGTCGATTTACATGAAGACTGCTCCAGGCTGTAGGAGCCACAATAAGGAAGGAGCTGCCTCCTCATGTATGAGACCAGTTATAGGTTGGTTGGCAGCCCCAATGTGGCCGGTAGTTGCAGTTAACTACCCATCAGGACTGGAAGATTTACTTGACTACAAGGCTCTCGAGTTTTCACCCATACACAGCTCAAAGCTAGCAAACTGTCCAGGTGAAGAGCACCCAGAGATGGGGATAGCATGCTGAAACATATACAAAACACTGAGTCCTGTATATTATTCTGCATTCCAGCGGCACACATTGTAATAGCTCTGTGAGGGTGCTCTATTACCTCTCCCAATTGGGGTTACACAATTCAGTATTACCATGCCATATTACTGATGCACTCTTAATGAGGCCCTATATCTTTTACAGCATGGAATTAAAGGTCGTGTCTGGCACAAAAGGCACAACCTGGGAAGCATTTGGATAGATTTGTGCCAAGAAATATAGGGCTTTGTTCATGAATGATTCTCAAGAACTGAAAAGCAATCTGGAAGCGGTATTCTGCACCATTTGAAAACTCTTAGCCGCCATATTCCTGGAAATCCCAGCCCGCCTGTGATTGCGCAACAATCCTCTTTCCACACCATCTTCTTACTCCATGAATTTCTGTGCTTGCCCCATAGGTGCTTCAAGAGAAACACAGCGGATGGCAGAACATCAGCATGGTGCAGTATTTCAACGAGTACGCCAATCTGTGCTTCGAGAAGTTTGGGGACCGGGTGAAACACTGGATTACCTTCAGCAACCCTTGGGTAAGCAAAAGAAGCAGAACACACTCCACATAGATGTCATTCAACATCATAAAACCTTTCCAGGAGCTCTTGGGGAGACCTAGAAAATTCAGACATCTGCATCTACGCAAGGTTGAAGATGTACAAATGTCTTTGTGAATAATAATAAAGTGATTTGTAAAGCGCTTGGTTTCACCTCCTCGGTGTGTCACTGCTCTGAGCCCAGAAACTAGCAAGAGGGATGGATGAGGGAAATACAGAGATGAGAAACTGGCTTGATATTCGATTGAGTCGAGAAACAGCCAATGTTTCAATTTCCTTCTGAACTCAGTTTGTGAGGGAGAAGCTCTCCGGGCTCTCAGAATCACGTCTTTGATGCATGCGATGCATCAGATCCAGGAGTGAATGAGGTCATCACATCTGTTATGTCTTTAGTACAGCGACTGTGTGTGCTGTAGAGCATCGAGCCCTTATAGTCAAGAAAAATATAGTTCCATTCAGCATATTTAAATAAAATATAGTCCTTTTCAATAGATCAAAGTAAAATATTTTGCACCTTGCGTTCTGTTAAGGTGTTGCACGAAGTAAAGGAAATGGAGGAGGAATTGTCTTGAGCTGTGCACTGGATATTAACAGGAAATTTTAAAATAAATTTGTTTTCAGTATTTTCTCAAACAATTTCCGTGCCTGGGCAAGGGTAGGACGGTGAAGCAACCATTGCAAGACGGTATCGGTTTTTAACGCTAGACATCTGCAGTCCGCAATGCACCACGATTTTGTAGACCTGAGGGATCTCTGTGCTGCAACGTGATGTCACAGACACCACAAGTTTCACTCAGTGAGATCATCACGTCTTCAAATGCACTCTGACATTTCTAGTAGCCCCGAAATCTCCAAACGTAGCCCGTGGGTCACTGGACCTTGGGATCCTTCGTTGATTTTTTACTAAGAAAAATCATGGGTGAGGACCGTCTCCATCACAAACAGGATGACATCATGAGATAAACCGGTAGTCAACAGGGAGCTAGCTCGAGAATTGTGTGCACTGAATTGTGCTCAGCCACCAGCATACTGCTCCAATGAGAAGCCAGATTAGTGTTTAAAGAGGAAGAGTTGCAATCGTCGACTTCCTCATGCTGCAATAGGAGCAGAGAGCTGTGGTTGGCCAGTGATGGGAATAAGTGGTCTTAACCCATCCAACTCAAGATGTAGGATGTAGTGGTGGGATGTGGGGCACGTCCAGGGTGCCATGTGGAACATCAAAGGCAATCCTTCCAACAGTATTAACTACTGTTCCTTTCCATCCGCAGTCTGTGGCCGTGGAAGGGTACGAGACGGGGGAGCACGCCCCAGGGTACCGTCTGCAAGGTACTGGGGCCTACAAAGCAGCACATCACATGATCAAGGTAAGACAATGCACACATTAGATGGGGGCTGGGGCTCGTGCTAATCAGGGGTTTAGGTCAACAGAATGGAAGAACCGAATATCCCAGAAACACTTGTGCATGGGGCCCAGAATAAAGGCTCAATTGTTGTGCTGTCAGTCTAAATATTTACTTCTGTGTACAGATTAAAAAATTAGACAATGTACAGGTGTAACTTGTGGTAAATATATAACTATGTAAAGCACAAATAAGGTACACCTCGTTATGCTGTGGAGACCGGTCTACAGACAAAAATGAGATTCCCAGAGCTTGTAAAAAGTGGGTAGAAAAGGGGTACTCAGTCACTTGTCAGGGGGGAATCCAGTCAGTGACCTGCAGACGAGCCACACAGTGCTTCTGGAAGCTGGTCAGTCAGAGGACTCGAAAGAGAGGTGTTGAGCATCAGTGTAGTCAGACGCATGATGGTCAGTCACTTGTCAGGGGGGAATCCAGTCAGTGACCTGCAGACGAGCCACACAGTGCTTCTGGAAGCTGGTCAGTCAGAGGACTCGAAAGAGAGGTGTTGAGCATCAGTGTAGTCAGACGCAGGATGGTCAGTCACTTGTCAGGGGGGAATCCAGTCAGTGACCTGCAGACGAGCCACACAGTGCTTCTGGAAGCTGGTCAGTCAGAGGACTCGAAAGAGAGGTGTTGAGCATCAGTGTAGTCAGACGCAGGATGGTTGTACACAAATTTATAACCACCTGTGTCCTAAAGTACGGCTTGACCATGGCAGGGATGGGCTACTCAGGGTCAGCCTCAAATGTGCTCACCATTGGGCATGCCTGGTCGTGGGAGTGCCCATTTCTTTTTTTGTGCATGATTAACCATGCTTGGTGCTTTGGATGAATGTAAACAACTCTGGAAGGTACTGAATAGTACTCACCAACCAAGATACAACTCTAACTAAATCCTTTCTTTACCTAAACAATGTTTACCATCCATAATCTGGGGCTGCTTGCGCCTCCTGAAGGCTCCCAAAAGTAGACCAACTTTCCCCTGATGGGATGTGATTATGTTGTACTACATTGCCTAGCTTGGATGACACACTGCAAGTGTACTGCTGTGGCTAGAGACTGGTGGTAGGCTTCTGTCCTGAGAACAAGGTCTTTAGGCTAACCCCTGCCCAATCCAGAATCCCTCAGATGCCCTCCAAAGCTTGAATCTCAACACTCACACACCTGCTATTAAAATATTTCTAAAATATAAAAAGGAACGCAGCAATATCAACAAGCGCACCCCCTCATGCCTCCTCCATGTCCTTTCAGAAGATTTTATGAAGATAGACAGAACTGAAAGTTCAGGGACACTGTCGACCGAAGAGCTGCAGGACACTGTGCGGAAAAGGACCTTGCTCTGTTTAGCTGATTCAGAATGGCAAAGTGTGCGTACCACTCTCTGGAGCTCCGCAACTTGCGTGACGTAACGAAACTTGAAGGGGCTCCCCTGCAAGGTACATGAAGGGGCTCCCCTGCAAGGTAGATGGAGGGGCCCCCACTCTGGATTTAATTAGGAGCTCTCAGGCCAGAGTACTGTGCTGAGGGGGGCCCTGCAGCTCCCCCCCCCATCTTCCCTCCCCCCGGCGCTGTGGGGACTGCGGGGGGCCTGTGTTACGCCCCTGGGCAGGTCACTTCATCGAAAAAGCTAACAGACTGAATACTCATTTGGAATTTAAAATTATCCTAGCCACTCAAGCTCAGTCCTACATACAAAACTGTTCAGCCTAATCTCCACAAGCTCAAAATGCTATTTGTAAAGTACAGTACTGAACTAATCAAGTCTATCTCCATCACTCGATCACCAACTGAACCATGTCCCCAAATATATTCAAAGACAGCTTTCTGGCATTCCCAGTTATGAAACCAGCCAGCTCGATCATGAATTCATCCCTCTCAAATGGAGAGCTGCCTAGTAAATAAAAAAACATCATACATTGGGCCACTGATAAAAGAGACAAGGACTTAATCAGGTCTAGGAAACTGCAAGCTAATGTGAAACAGCCCATTTCTGGGGAAACTCTTGAGCAACCTTCTATCAACCAAGCAAACTCTTTCTTCTCTCACAGACTAACAAGTATCGGTATCTTCACTCAATAATCAGCCTACTGCTTTTTAATGTAGACAGGTCTTCATTCCTACATCTCACCCGCTCATTCAAGTTTACTTGGTACAACTACACTAAAGACACACCGTTCATGCTAAAACAGAAGAAGCACACAAAGTCCTAGGGATAGGTCAGGACTCTGACAGTGACTACAAGCAGTGGACATCTGGATGCTAAAGAACCACTTGCAGCATAAATCTTCACCTGTGTCATCCTCAATTGACCCAAGGAAATCTGAAACTCATGAAACACCTATACAGATGTACATAACCTATACAAAACAAAGAAACAGCAAGTCCATATGCCTAACACACCTCCCTCCCAATTTCACGAAATACAGTCCAAAATGAGATATTAGAAAACAATGTCGCAAGGACATCCACTGCTCCCGTTGTTCCCGAAGGAGCCATCATAGATCAGAACAATTCAACACATAAATGTCTTCTACGAACGTACCCAGGGAGAGACGCCGACAGTAGAAGTCGAAATGGCGTTTATCAAGGTGCATTTTCACCATGGATTAAACATTTGAGAAGAATTTCAGCCTTCCCTGGATTTATGGGGCACAATGAAGAATAGGTATATACCAACTATTGGAATGCTACATGGCCAGAGATGGTGATACATTCTTTGGTATGCTTGCGGCATTAAAACAATAAGGGAGAAAAGATTACGCCCATTAGGAAGTCCACAGGCAGTGGACGAAATGTGTTGGCTGTTCTTATGTCATTCCTGTGTGAAATAAAGATTACCTTGGATACTTTTTAGATGAAATTATTAACTATTGACTGTGGAGATTGGTGCTTGCAGTGCACTTCACATTTATGGGTTGAGATGTACATAAACTGGCTGTGACCATGAACTCCAAACCCCACACTATGTCTGAACTGGCTGCTGGTAGACCCAAGAGTAGCCTTCAAATTATTTTCTGGCTCAGTCCTAGCGAGTTTTGCAGCATATCCAGTAAACTGATGTAGCCCTAGAGAGATTCCTACAAGACTCAAACTTCTCTCTTTACACTCTCTTTCTGTAAATTGTGAGGAGATCATGAATTTGCTATTCAGATTCCCCCTCCTGGAATACCATGTTCCAGGACATCAAACCTCACAAAAGGCTATTATGAGATAACCAAGCATAGTCAAAAAGACCCATCTTGCAAAATGCACAAGTACCAACCAATTCAATGGAGATCTTCAATAACTACCATGATATAGTCAACTCTACACCCTAGCACCACAGAACCATTCCCATACCCATCTTCTCTGCAAAATGCATTTACCCCTGGTGCTGAGAGACCAACGGGGCATATTATCAAGGACCGGTATCAAAATTATAGCCATTTTATCGCCAGGAAACTGCTGATAAAATGGCGATAAAATGGGCTTGATAATACGCCCTTGTTAATTCCCATAGAAGCCCATGTTAACATCAGAACATGGGCTTCTATGGGAATTAACAAGGGCGTATTATCAAGCCCATTAAAACCATTTTATCGGCAGTTTCCTGCCGATAAAATGGCTATCATTTTAACACCAGTCCTTGATAATATGCCCCCCAACCACCTCATCCACAGCTAAACCTAACAAAGACTCAACACTCAACTCACATGAATCAACAGGTATCAGGTACGAAGAAGAAAACACTCTGACTTAAACAACAAGAAAACAATAGAAAGACCCAAAGCCAACATTCTCTAAATGGCTGGAAAAATATTGCATAGTATACAATCAGGTTTTCCTGTCCTTTCTGAAATGCATGTGCAGAAAAGTTTTTCGCAATGCATTAGGAAGGGTATTCCATAATTTCACTCCCATCACCGAAAAGTCCCTCCTGACTAGACGAGCTCACTGAAATTTTGGGACTAAAAGAAAAGAAGCAGCCAGAGAACAAAGAGGCCAACTTGGGTTATAGAATCTCTTCCTCAAATAGAGTAGGCAAGAATTACGTCTGGCACGATGGTCAATGCATAGAGACCTAAAAGTAATCCTTTTTACAAACGGAAGCCAATGTATCATACAGTGCAGAAGAGGATCAGGCATGCCAAGGCAAGCCAAGAACTATCTTGACCACCATTTTTTAAAATTCTCTGGAGCTTGTGTCGTAAATATTTAATTTACCATCTTAATTTCTATGCAGGGAAGTACTTAATCAATAATAACTCAATCGGATAAGAAAGAAACAGAGTCCGTGGTGTTAGAGTTCTTAGGGGTTTTATTCCTTAAAAAGGAATCGTTCCGGAACTGGGTATCAGGTTCCTGCAACCACACAGGGTCCAGGAAGGGATAGAGCCATAATTTATTGACAATACATAGCTTATATACTTAATTTACATCATAGAAAGCAATATAGTAGGCGTAACAGCTGAGAGAAGACAAGATAACAGCATCCACGTGTTACTAGTGCGTAATCAGAAGGCGTGGACTAGGCGTAAACTGGAGGTGTGTTCTAGAAACGTCACAAGTGGGTGGTACTAAACAGAAATGTTGCAATGTCAGCAGAAATCGGAGGCTTGGATGCGCGCGCAGCTACATGACGTATGATTGGCGTGAAACTGAAGGGTGCAGGGGACTTGACATTTCAACTAGCGGAAAGAGACAGGAGTCTGGCATGTCAGATCAACTTGTGCTTCTATCATATCTGATATCTGATGTTTAGGAACTGAGCTATCTGGGCGGAAAGGTCTCTGGGGCAGAAGCTATTCTATACTGACTGTGAGTGCGTGTATAAGCGCCTAAGTGTCTGCATGAGAAGCGTGGGGGCATGGGCCTTCCAGGGTAGCGTGGTAACAGAGGCTATGAATTACTTGCACGGAGACAGGACGGCCAGGCCCTTTTGCTCTACAGCTGGGGGAATGTTTACTTAAACTAGTAGGCAGGAATGCGTCTTCGGAAAGGGAAACAGATAACTCGAAGGTTGAATTCATTCTTGGCAGGCAGCAGGCTGAGCTGAGCGCGGTGGGCCGCGCTGGAAGTAAGGCAGAGTTCACCAGTACGGGGGCAGCCTGGGCTGAGGCTTTCAGAGTCAGAAGGCAGGAAAAGCTCGATGGAAGAAATTCAGGGCCTACTTTGCCAGAGCTGAAAAACGTGTAAAGTACACCACAAAAAGACGTTGGCATGGCATACTTAGGAACGGACTATTCAACCCATTCAGGGTGGGTCTGAAAGAGGACATGTTAACGTTGGACGCAAATGTATTTGCGTCTTCATAGCTGGTACAGGAGGGAAATTACATGCACTTTAAACTCGTCCATGGAGACGGTGGGGTACACGATAGGGAACATAACTTGACCAAAAATTTATATTTCCTCATTCCCTCCTTGTTCCCTACGGACCCTTCATGATATCTCGATCATCATGAATCGATCAGTCTGTTCTTGTAACATAATTTGCTCGTCTCTCTTCCGTTGTCGGTTTGAGAGAAAACTGGAATGTTCAATGCATGATGTGGCGCACAGTCCACATATCGCCGGCCCACACTGTAGGCACAGGCAGCAACTGAATACTATGACAAGGCCAATGCCTAGGAAGGATAGGATCTTCCATCCCCAAGCGGACAACGTTGTCCAGAACCAACCGGACCAAGTCCAGGTGCCTGGATTCTGATGTATTAAACTTGCAATTTTGTGAAGACGTGTAATAGCTTTGTATACAGATGGCGCGTTTTCTGGAATGAAAACACAGCAACTTGACCCGATGACCTTACAGGCTCCACCTCTATCTGCCAAGATGACGTCAATAACAAGACGATTCTGAAGGACAACAACCCGCATGGCGGACTGCTCTTCTGTTAAGTTACCTAGGGCGGAGGCAGTTTCATGTACTACTGCTTCAAGGGTTCTAGTTAATCTACGTATTAATTTACTGTTTTGGACGGGGCCTAAAAAGAAAAAGAATCCTTTATTAAAATCGGTGTATTGTTCCCATGCCGTTTCTGTATAGTCGACAAGCGGGAGATCTCTTCGGAGTCTACTCTTTACTAGATTTGTGTTTCTGTGATAATCAGAAGGGGCTAGAAAAACAGGTGGCAGAAGGAATGCAATATAACAGGTACCATCCCAATCTGGAGGTAAACGTATGTATGCGGTATGACCACAAACAAAATAAGAATGACGGGTAGCTTTAAAAGACGATTTACCATGATCACTGAATTCAACCACAGTAGTACATTTACTATGACCTAAGTGTACTGAACCTTTCTTCCTGACACATAATTCACCAGTGACTGGTAATACTGACATAGCGGGCAGAACTGGTGCAGCTTCGGATTCAACAGTAGGAATCATAAGGTTAATTGTGTAATTACTTAATCCATATACTTCATTTTCTAGATCAGTTCCTATTCTAATGGGGAGTCCCTCCTTATCAGGGTAACAGACGTCGAGCAGGACTAAGTTCAAGTTTCCCCAAACCCAGCTCCCGTCGAAAACAGCAATATCAGGATTTAAAGAATTAATTATTTTAAACCATGCACCACAGGAGCCGTTGTGAGTGAACGGGTACGGAAAGAGGGGCAGAGCTCCCTTGTAATTCTGGTAGGGAGGGAGTCGGCCACATATCCAACAGTTGGTAGCATTGCTTGTCTGATGGGAGTGATGTAACATACTAATGAATGTGTTGTTGCGCAGCGCAAGTCTGTAAGAAAGTTCATGTGGAGGTAACTCACTAAAAGAATATTCAGCAGAAACATTGTAAGCAGATTGTTCACGCTTGAAAATAGGGCAATAGATAGGAAGTAGTATACTTGTAACAATAATCAGAATACTTAGAAAAAACATTATTAACAATGTCACTATACAGTGACTACGCAGTGATTTGCGGTATGTACGTTTCTTGAATTGTCTCTCTCTCTCTCTATCTCGATCTAGGGGGTACATGTCAGAAACTATTTAACCGATTCACCTAGGGGAGGACTTAAACAATTAAACTGTCTGACTTGCTAGATCGGAGCTTTAATCGATACTCCTCTTGGGGAGTTTTTTCTCGTTCGGATATTTTAAAGTCACTAGATTTAATACAGTCTTTGGTGGGGGTGGACGAGTTTCAGTTCGTTGCATAGTTTAATATGACTCGTATGGACCCACCCCTTTCTGCCCTCCAACTTCACTGCGGTCCTTGTAGTAAGAAGAACGGTCTTCGGCGCCTTCCAGCGGGGCTCCAACGGACTTTTCCTGTCGAAGTTCCTAACTAAGACCAGGTCGCCAGGACGGACATCATGCGGCTTTACATCAGTGTTGTCAGGAAAGGCTGCGGCAACCTGTGAACGACATGATTGGAGTGCAGACATCAAGGAGGCAAGGTAATCTGTCAACATGTTACAATCAACATCGGTAATTTTCTTAGGAATGAGCGTCCCCCACATATTCGGTGGTCTGCCAAAGACCACTTCGTACGGGGATAGTCCTGATCTCGAATGGGCAACCATTCTCATATAGAACAGTGCAACTGGCAGGGCGACTATCCAGTCGACCCCTTTCTCCTGGCATATTTTGGCAAGGCGGGTCTTAAGTGTCTGGTTATGCCTCTCTACAAGGCCTGCGGCTTCGGGGTGTCGGACACAATGGAATCTCCACTGATATCCTAGCAGAAGGGAGACATGCTTCATAAGTTCGGATGAGAACGGCTGTCCGTTATCTGAGTATACGACACGAGGCAGGCCGTATCGTGGGAAGAATTCTCGAACCAGCTGCTTGGCAGTGGTCGGGGCAGTGTAATCTGAGACTGGGTATGCTTCGGTCCAACGAGAAAGTGCACAAACAACTACGAGGACATATTTGAATCCTCGACAACGGTCCATCTGGATATACTCCATCTGGAGGACTTCAAAAGGGTGATCGGGAGGATGAAATCCACCTTGCTCTACAGGGACGCTTTTACCTGGATTGAACTGACAACAGATCATGCAAGTACGCACTTTCTGTTTGGCTGCTGCTCGTAAGTGTTTGTTGTACCAGAGATTCTGTAAACTGTCTAACATAGCTTTTTCTCCTAGATGTGCAGGACTATGTGCTGTATTTATCATGATTTGGACCATTGAGTCGGGGAGGAACCATGTAGATTTTCCCTTTGTGACCCATCCTTGATCTGTCTGGATCCCTCCTAGTTCAGTCCATTTCTTTATTTCATCTGGAGTAGCATGTGTCTAAATATCGATTACGTCTAGGGTGGGATCCCTGACTGACATACACTGAGTTGGTACTATTGTCTTTGTCACATCAGTAGTCTGGGTGTGAGTCAATGCTGTATGTTTTGCTGTCTGGTCTGCCAGGTCGTTACCCTGGGAAACAGAATCTGTAACTTTAGTATGTGCTTTACACTTCATAACGGATATGCCTGAAGGCAGATGTATTGCTTCTAACAGTGCTTGAATGAGGGGACCGTGTTGGATCTTGGCACCATGAGAGGTCAAGAAACCTCTTTCTTGCCATAACATGCCGAAGTCGTGTACGACTCCGAACGCATAGCGGGAGTCAGTGTATATGTTAACATTTCTGTTCTTGGCTAGAATACAAGCTCGGGTCAGAGCGATGAGCTCCGCCGCTTGAGCAGCCAGTGTGTCAATACGGTGTGTTTCTTTAACTTCAGTTTCAGTGGTCACGGCATAGGCGGCCACTAATTCTCCTGTACTTGTTCTCATGCATGAACCGTCCACATAAAGTGTCAGGTCTGGATTTGTCAGTGGAACATCTGTTAGGTCTTGTCGAGGTTTTGTTACTGTATTGATGATCTCTATGCAATCATGCGGGGTTGGATCTGTCATGATTGTAGGTAACAATGTTGCGGGGTTCAGAATGCTACAGCGTCTGATTTCTATGTGTGGCTGGAATAGTGTTAATTCATAACCTGTCAGTCGTGCTATAGTCAAGTGTTGAGTCTGGGTTCTGTTTAAAAGAACCTCTACAGAATGTGGAACTTGAACTGTTAATGGATGTCCTAAAACAATTGAGTCACTCTGTCTGATTGCTAATGCTGTTGCTGCTACTGACTTCAAGCACGCAGGGAGTGCCTGAGCTACTGAATCCAATGTACTTGAAAAATAAGCGCAAGGCTTATGTGAACCTGCTTGATCTTGAGTGAGGACAGACAATGCTGTACCCTCACGTTCTGTAACAAAAAGTGTAAAAGGTTTGCTGTAACATGGTGTTGCTAGAACTGGTGCTTGGCATAAAGCTTTCTTTAATTCTTCAAAAGCCTGTGTATGTTCCTGAGTCCAAGGGAGGACAGTCGAAGTCGCTGCCTCCTGCGTTGTTAACTGAATGAGTGGTTTAGCTAGAAATGCATACTGGGGAATCCATTGTCTGCAGTACGAGGTGAGGCCTATAAAGGCCCGCACTTCCTTTTGCGTCTGGGGTTGTGGCATATTTGCAATTAACTGAATGCGATCGGGAGTGAGCTGTCTCCCCACTTTGGACAGAAAGTGACCCAAGTACACAACTTGCTGAACACAGAATTGTAGCTTCGAAGGAGACACCTTGTGTCCCTTGTCGGCCAGAAAATGTAAAACTGTCAGTGATGCTTGTTCACATTCGGGCTCACTTCGTGCGGTGATCAGCAGATCATCGACGTATTGCAGTAAAGCGGTGTTAACTGGCATTGTGATACAATCAAGTTGTCTTTTCAGCGCTTGGCTATAGATGCTGGGGCTTTCTGTGAATCCTTGAGGTGCGCGCGAAAATTTGAAACTTCGTCCATTTAAACTGAATCCGAAGAGATATTGGCTCTCTGGATCAATAGGTACACTGAAGAAGGCGTTCTTGAGGTCAATTACAGTAAAGAACGTTGCTTCTGAATCAATAGCCGTCAATAAGGATGAGATATCGGGAACCACAGGGTACTGTGGAATAATGCATTTATTCAGTTCTCTTAAATCAATCACCAGCCGATATACTGGCGGTGCATTGGGGTCAGTACGTTTAAGAATCGGAATGATGGGTGAATTGCAGATATTGGAGTCGGTTTCTACAACCACTCCTTGGGCAATGAGCTCTTCAATGATTTCCAGTAAAGCCACTACAGCATCGGGTGGTAACTTGTATTGTCTGATTCTGGGTAAAACTACACCTGCTTTGAGTGTAACACGGTATGGTGTAATGTGCATACAACCTACATCAGTTGGGCCTTTTGCCCACAGGTGATCTGGTACATTTTTCAATCTGACATCAAACTCACGTAACATATAATGACCCTTGAAATCCCGCAGAAAGAGTCTGACTCCCTCCGGGGAACAGCATATTATAGCTCCTAGAGCCTTCAATGTTTTTATTCCTAACAGATTTTCTGGACATGATTTCGTGAGTAACAGGTCTGTAACACGTGATAGTGGACCCACAGCCAGGGGAACGGGTTTCGATACCTCATTTACAATGGGCTGTCCTGAAAAACCAAGGGAAACATTCTGTGAGCCTGAGAGGGGTGCCCCTGGAACTTCATCATGACTTATGGTGGTACGACTTGCCCCTGTGTCAATTAAAAACTTTCTGTCTTTTCCCAATACTTGACTATGTACATAAGGACCCTCTTGATCTACAGGAATCTCAATAAGAGGCAAGCCACCTTCCCTCTCTAGGCTGTTTCATGTATATCGTGAATAATCGGGGTAAGCGGACTGGGCATACTGGTACATCTGTTGTGAAACTTGCTGAGTTGCGGCAATGGGCTGCGGCTGTGATACCGCTACTGTCTGTGCTGTATGTGATGAAGCATGCGTAGGCTGTGTATTCTGCATGGGCTGTATATTCTGTGAAGACTGATGCTGGTTATGGTCCAGTCTAGGTGGATGCGGCCTTTCTTTAGTTTTACCTGTCGCTATGTTATGTTTCAGAACTTGGCATTCGTGTACGTAGTGACCTGGCTGCTTGCAATAATTGCATGTCCCTTTAACGGGAGCTGCGGTGTGACCTGTCTGGGTCGTACCCTTTCTGTGGCCGTCGGTTGGGACCGACTGGGCTACTAGCATTTTCATTTTCGTGTCTTTCATACGTTTCTGTTCCTGATCCTGCTCTTCTCTAATTCTGTTCTGATGGTATTGTAACATTTGTAACATCTGTGATGGCGTATTGGCTTGCCATGTACTCTCGACCTTGTATACGCGGTTTTTAACTGCTAACAGGGAATTCTCGACTAACTTTGATACAAAAAGATGCGGGTACGACTCACTACTTGGTTTAAGACCACTATTAATAATGAAACATTTCTCGAATCTTGAATAGAAGTCACTAGTATCTTCATCGGGTTTCTGTTTACATGCTGAGATTGCATCCCAGTCTTCCTTTCTAGTTGTCAATAATCTTGGCAGAACCTGTACTATCAAACCTGGTAATGCTTTAGTTTTCTCCCCAAGGCCTACCCCTGGGACACGTTTATTCTCTTCGTCTTCTATTTCTGTCCATACAATCTTTTTCTCTCCCACCTCCCATTCTTTTTCCTTGAGTTTCTCGTAGATGCCCGTGGGCAGCAGTACCTTTAACATTTTCGTGATATCTTCGTACATATAATCCCCCATCAGTAACATGTCTTTAAGCTCTCTGTGAAAACCTGCAGGGTCTTTATCATGGCACGGGACTAGTTTCTTCATTTCTAACAGTTCTAACTTAGTCAGAGGAGTGTGTACATACACACGTTTCAAGTTATGATCCTCACCCATCACTGGATGCACTTCTCGTAAGGGGTTCTGACTTTCAATGCCATGCAGACGTTCCATATGATACATTTTTCTTTCTGGGGGCGGGGCGGGAACATATTCGGGACTTATGAAAGTGTTATATCTGTGGCGTTGTTCTAGAATTATTTGAATTAATTTGGTGCTTAAGCCTCTCCATCTATCCATGAGTAGTTCTTCTAATGTATCGTGTAAGGGACCTGGATCAGAATGTTGATTTCTGTATTTAGTGAGGAGGTGCTGAATCATGTATACACCTGCTAATTTCTGCTCGTCTGGGGAAAGGTTCAGGAATGTCTGTGCTACGGTGTCATCATTGTATATATCCGGATTGTCAGTCCATAATATGGCTGACCGGGCTAGTTCTTGTTCATCCATAGAATTGAGTACATGGTACCCCATTCGTTCTCGAAGCCTTTTATCAGTCTCCTGGAACTGATGTTCAGGAGAATTCGGGTTTGTTAAGGCAGAGAGAAAAACTCTCTTGCTTTCCGGACGAATGCCTTTCCTAAGGTAAGTTCCCTTACCTACATACGCTATAGTGCCTGTAGTTTTTTCTGGTTCTTCAGGTTCTTCTTCCCCCTCGGAGGAAGCCTTTTCTTTCTCTTTTTCGTGTATTTCTATCACTGTTTTTCTTATTTTCTTGTACATACTGGCTATGCAAGTCCCCTTGTCGTGTTTTCCTTCAGATATATTTTGACCCCATCTGTTGAGTGCATCTAATTCACCCTGATCTGTCTCAGGCCTGTCTCGTTCTCTTATTAAGCAATTTATGAAAAAACGTAGTATCTGTCCCTGAACGTCAACTTTCTGATGCTCCATGGCATCCTTAATACTGTCAGGGTCTTTCCCAGTCTGTACAAACTGATATATTCTATCTAGGTACTCTTTCATTCCTGAAAACAACAGCAGGAAATCAGTAGCAGATCGTAACCGTAGTGATGCCATCATCATTCTATCGTCTTTGCCGGGTACTGGATCATATCTGCAAACTGTAAGTTGTCCTTTGAGTATGTCGAGACGGGGTGATTTGAACGTGAAAGGACTCTGCAAGTCCCCGAGCTGTAACCTGGGCGTTAGTGGCGGGGTCCGGAGACCTCCTGTCGCACCTCCTGAGGCGGAAGCTTGGACATTATCTCTCTGTGGAGTCTGTATCTGTACTTGATTTTGTCTTTTAGTAGGGTCAGGTAGACGTGGTTTCGGTACATTAACTTTAGGTATGGGAGGTGGGAGAGGTGGTGGAACAGGGGGGATCTGTTGTGGTACTGGCGGAATATGATCTTGGGGCGGGTTACCACCCCCGTCCCCGTCGTTAGGCAGGGTGCGGACAGGCAGATTGGTGTAGGCGGGAGCTACATCCTCTAGATAGGAATTCAGGAATATGTCTTTAGTGGTTCTGTGAGTTACTTTAGTTGGAACTAATGGTGGCGGCAGATTTTTCGGTATTTCTGAAATGGCTTCAGGCGAACCCTCGGCCACAAGATACATACCATTTACAAGATTGTTTCGTGCGCGGTCTATTTGCTCTGTTTTTACTCGAATCCCCTCAGTAACTAATTCGTTTTCTTGGGCTTTTTCTGATTCTTTAAGTCTGTCCTCTCTACGTAGTTCTTTTTCAGCACGCTTATGTGATTCCTTACGCCAAAACTCTATGGCGTCTTTCTGAGATTGTCTGGCTTTCTTTTTCCATAATGCTTCTTCTACCTTCATGATGCACTCGGCATCCCATGTTCCATTAACTGGCCATCTGTGTCTCTCGTCTAGATGCCTAGTATAATCGGCCCATAATTCTAGATACAATATGGCATCTATGCCATGCTTATGGTACATAAAGTTTCCAGGAGTGTCCCTAGGGGGGATAGGAATTTCTTCCTCTAGCATCCCTTTCCTAGTTCCTATCTGCTTTAACTTGTTGAAAAACGGCATCTTGCTTACTTAGTACTGAATGCTCAATCCTTGCTACTTAATACTGGATACGGCTAGTTATACAAGAACACAATAATGCACAAAAAACAGTCACTCATACAACGACATTGATCACATAAAGCGACATATATGACTACCCCTTATATCGGATGTACTGCTAAACAGCACAGATACACTGCCAGAGACAATGCAGAAACTTGAATAACTGATGTACTGCTAAACAGTACAGATACACTGTCTAAAACAGTGCAGACCGGACTTGTGTACCCAAACCCGTCTAGATACGTCCCAGCAATGGTACTCACCGGGAAGCACGGAAAACAGAAGGCCTCGGAAAACTCGACTGGACAGGACCGGACTCGACTCGACTCGACACGTGGATACTTCGGAAAACTGGCGGGCCTCTTGACACCTCGGACCTTGCTTCTTTCGGCTAGGCTCTGGTCGGGATCCTCCGCGCTCCTCACCGCCTCGTCTGGGCACTGATCGCAATCTTCGTCACCTCCGTGGGCCAGAGGGAGATACAGGAAATCCTGCCAGTACGCGTAGGTTCCGTCTAACTGATGGCAGGGGACAGAGTTTGCAACGCACCAACCGGCGCGTGAGGTGGGGGAGGGGTCCCTATTCGGGCGCCAAAATGTCGTAAATATTTAATTTACCATCTTAATTTCTATGCAGGGAAGTACTTAATCAATAATAACTCAATCGGATAAGAAAGAAACAGGGTCCGTGGTGTTAGAGTTCTTAGGGGTTTTATTCCTTAAAAAGGAATCGTTCCGGAACTGGGTATCAGGTTCCTGCAACCACACAGGGTCCAGGAAGGGATAGAGCCATAATTTATTGACAATACATAGCTTATATACTTAATTTACATCATAGAAAGCAATATAGTAGGCGTAACAGCTGAGAGAAGACAAGATAACAGCATCCACGTGTTACTAGTGCGTAATCAGAAGGCGTGGACTAGGCGTAAACTGGAGGTGTGTTCTAGAAACGTCACAAGTGGGTGGTACTAAACAGAAATGTTGCAATGTCAGCAGAAATCGGAGGCTTGGATGCGCGCGCAGCTACATGACGTATGATTGGCGTGAAACTGAAGGGTGCAGGGGACTTGACATTTCAACTAGCGGAAAGAGACAGGAGTCTGGCATGTCAGATCAACTTGTGCTTCTATCATATCTGATATCTGATGTTTAGGAACTGAGCTATCTGGGCGGAAAGGTCTCTGGGGCAGAAGCTATTCTATACTGACTGTGAGTGCGTGTATAAGCGCCTAAGTGTCTGCATGAGAAGCGTGGGGGCATGGGCCTTCCAGGGTAGCGTGGTAACAGAGGCTATGAATTACTTGCACGGAGACAGGACGGCCAGGCCCTTTTGCTCTACAGCTGGGGGAATGTTTACTTAAACTAGTAGGCAGGAATGCGTCTTCGGAAAGGGAAACAGATAACTCGAAGGTTGAATTCATTCTTGGCAGGCAGCAGGCTGAGCTGAGCGCGGTGGGCCGCGCTGGAAGTAAGGCAGAGTTCACCAGTACGGGGGCAGCCTGGGCTGAGGCTTTCAGAGTCAGAAGGCAGGAAAAGCTCGATGGCAGAAATTCAGGGCCTACTTTGCCAGAGCTGAAAAACGTGTAAAGTACACCACAAAAAGACGTTGGCATGGCATACTTAGGAACGGACTATTCAACCCATTCAGGGTGGGTCTGAAAGAGGACATGTTAACGTTGGACGCAAATGTATTTGCGTCTTCATAGCTGGTACAGGAGGGAAATTACATGCACTTTAAACTCGTACATGGAGACGGTGGGGTACACGATAGGGAACATAACTTGACCAAAAATTTATATTTCCTCACTTGTTCAACACACCCTGTGAGGCACCCAGCAGAAGAGGGTCACAGTAGTCAAGACAGCTAAGAATAGTCGCCTGAACCACTAACGGAAGGAAGTAGGAGCTGTTCACGTTTCCTTACAGCCCTCAAAAGGTGGAAACAGGAAGATGTTAGATGATTTGCCTGCTTTACCAATATCAGGTTCTCACCCAGATAGAAAAAACAAAATATGAACTACAACAGTAGAATTTCCTCTAGACCTAAATTACATGAACATTAAATGAACATTGAGTTACACAAAGGGATTTCTCATTGCATATTTTATTTCATTTTTTTTCCTTTTATATTTATCATACTTTACATTTTGTACATAGCAAGAAATCTTCTCAAATACAAAAATATATGGCTTCTCAATTAAAACAAATTCATATCCATATCCCCAATTTGGAAATCACATGTAATAAGATTGCAACAAATTAATTCAGCACATACCCTACACACAATCACACCTCTCTCAACTACCAATCATATCTCTTGCACTCACTTCATTCATGCTCTACACCACCAGAACAACACTGCATGCACAGATAGAAACCAGGTGATACAATCAGCCCTGAGTAGCTGTGCTGAAAACAGGGGTGTCAAACTCTATCTCTTGGCCGACGCACGTTTCAATGGTACTATTGCTTTCTAACCGTCTTCTTCAGGACCTGTTTTTTGTAATTGCTTTAAAACGGGTGGAAGGAGGGGAAGAATAATCTGTGTATGAGATCCTTGGCGTACTCTAGAAGTATATTAGTATATTCGGCTAGCAACGAGATACACTAGGGCCAACACCGTGTCCTGCTAATAAGGACACCTTATTTGTGGTGTCTTGTGCTATTGCAGTGGTTGTTTTAATGGGTTTTGTTGCCCTTTGCCATCACTGATAGTGATGTCATATAGATGGACCCAACACTTTACTTAGGGAATTCTCTCCGAAGGCCTTATTATGGGTTGGTGTATATCTTTATTATTGGGATGGAATAGGTAATACTCTGTCCTTTTACTTTCACCTTCTTTTTTGTTATAGACGTTAGCGCTTTGTCAGTCTATGTAGTCTTCCATAGGTTCACGCTCGCATCACTATTCGGCTCGCCGTCCGCCATAGGTTTTCATATTTCAAACGGAGCCTTTATGGCATCATTCAAAAACTGGGAAAAAGCGTGGCGATAAGAGACAATGAATGTACGGTCCATCTTCCTGATGTTCTCACCTCCATGAGGGAAGCTGTCCTGCATTTAGATTTAGTAAGGAGGTCAGCTCATTATGGTGAATCCTCATGACAGATCGTTTCTACGTACAAATAGAGGTGTGACCTATAAACCCAAAAGTTCACCCCTGCCACCTCTTTCTTAAGCGCACTATCCCTTTAAAAGCGTGAAAATGTAAAGACACCTGGGAGGTGCTACTACACCATATAGATGTGAGGGAGCTGGGAACTGAATCTGCGTAGGTCTCTTTTCATGGGAAATCCAGAGTGCAACCACACATTCTGATAGATATTGGGTTACTTTGAAATGATAACAGCTTGTGACTGACTCAGCCCCAGTAGTAATAACCCATCAGGGTCCCTCGGATGACAATACTTGCTTGTCAGAGGCCCTACCTGAGGAAAAGAGTGCTCGCTGAACTTCACCCCTCAAGCACACATTTCAAAAGTTCAGAATAGAGAACCTTGTTTGTAGCGCCTGGTCTGGAAAAGCAGGTCACCAACCACAAGAGTAAGAGCTGGCTGGAGAGCTGGCATAAGGGTTAACAAGGAAGGAAGGAGTCTGGCATGGGGTAACAAAGGAAGGAAGGAGTCTGGCATGGGATAACAAGGAAGGAAAGAGACTGGCATGGGGTAACAAGGAAGGAAGGAGTCTGGCATGGGGTAACAAGGAAGGAAGGAGTCTGGCACGGGATAACAAGGAAGGAATGAGACTGGCATGAGGTAACAAAGGAAGGAAGGAGTCTGGCATGGGATAACAAGGAAGGAAAGAGACTGGCATGGGGGAACAAGGAAGGAAGGAGTCTGGCATGCGGTAACAAGTAAGGAAGGAGACTGGCATGGGGTAACAAAGGAAGGAAGGAGTCTGGCATGGGGTAACAAGGAAGGAAAGAGACTGGCTTGGGGTAACAAGGAAGGAAGGAGTCTGGCATGGGGTAACAAGTAAGGAAGGAGACTGGCATGGGGTAACAAGGAAGGAATGAGACTGGCATGAGGTAACAAAGGAAGGAAGGAGTCTGGCATGGGATAACAAGGAAGGAAAGAGACTGGCATGGGGTAACAAGGAAGGAAGGAGTCTGGCATGGGGTAACAAGTAAGGAAGGAGACTGGCATGGGGTAACAAGGAAGGAATGAGACTGGCATGGGGTAACAAGGAAGGAATGAGACTGGCATGGAGATAACAAGGAAGGAAGGAGTCTGGCATGGGGTAACAAGGAAGGAATGAGACTGGCATGGGGTAACAGGAAGGAAGGAGTCTTGCATGGGGTATCAAGGAAGGAATGAGACTGGCATGGGGTAACAGGAAGGAAGGAGTCTGGCATGGGGTATCAATGAAGGAATGAGACTGGCATGGGGTAACAAGGAAGGAAGGAGTCTGGCATGGGGTAACAAGGAAGGAAGGAGACTGGCATGGGGTAACAAGGAAAGAATGAGACTGGCATGGGGTAACAAGGAAGGAAGGAGTCTGGCATGGGGTAACACGGAAGGAAAGAGACTGGCATGGGGTAACAAGGAAGGAAGGAGACTGGCATGGGGTAACAAGGAAGGAAGGAGACTGGCATGGGGTAACAGGAAGGAAGGAGCCCAGCATGGGGTAACAAGGAAGGAAGGAGACTGGCATGGGGTAACAAGGAAGGAAGGAGTCTGGCATGGGGTAACAAGGAAGGAAGGAGACTGGCATGGGGTAACAAGGAAAGAATGAGACTGGCATGGGGTAACAGGAAGGGAGGAGTCTGGCATGGGGTAACAGGAAGGGAGGAGTCTGGCATGGGGTAAGAAGGAAGGAAGGAGACTGGCATGTGGTAACAAGGAAGGAAGGAGACTGGCATGGAGATAACAAGGAAGGAATGAGACTGGCATGGAGATAACAAGGAAGGAAGGAGACTGGCATGGGGAAACAAGGAAGGAAGGAGTCTGGCATGGGGTAACAAGGAAGGAATTAGACTGACATGGAGATAACAAGGAAGGAAGGAGACTGGCATGGGGAAACAAGGAAGGAAGGAGTCTGGCATGAGATAACAAGGAAGGAATTAGACTGCAATGGAGATAAGGAAGGAAGGAGACTGGCATGGGGTAACAAGGAAAGAATGAGACTGGCATGGGGTAACAAGGAAGGAATGAGACTGGCATGGAGATAACAAGGAAGGAAGGAGACTGGCATGGGGTAACAAGGAAGGACGGAGACTGGCATGGGGTAACAAGGAAGGAAGGAGACTGGCATGGGGTAACAAGGAAGGAAGGAGACTGGCATGGGGTAACAAGGAAGCACGGGCACTGGCATGAGGTAACAAGGAAGGAAGGAGAGTGGCATGGGGTAACAAGGAAGGAAGGAGACTGGCATGGGGATAACAAGTTAAAGAGGAGCTCCATCGGCCAAAGAGTGAGCGTACATATGCCAGACGATGAGGCTTGGTACGGATACCTTATTAATTGCAATATTTCACAACGTATGATTTGTAATTCTAGGCTCATGCAAAGGTCTGGCACACTTACAACAAGCAATGGCGCAGCAGGCAAAGAGGTAAGCGAATGCATGGCAGAGGTGTGCACCTTGGGTGATGAACTACCAGCTCGTATCTGCTACTTAGCAAAGAAGGTTATGTCCTACTAGCAGTCCCCACTATACTCCACCAGTAACCAGATGAGTTAGCCCAAACTAACAGTTATCCACAACTGACTCACAGGAGGCAGACTATTGCCAAACAACATCACTGATAGGAGCAGCCATTAACCATTAACTGACAAACAGGGACTGGCCATTACTGGCTTCTATGTACTTGTTATTACCAAGAATAAAACCATACTACCTGTTATCTACCACTGAAAGGGGAACAACATGCTCTGCCTGTTGGCTACTGCTGATCAACAAACAACAACCTGGCTTCATTACGTTATTGATCATGGAACAAGGGCTGAGGCCTTACTGGCTATCCCCGCATGTTAACAGGATTACTTGATGTAATAGATAAATACCCAAGAGAGGATGCCTGAGTGCTTGCAGCCCACCTTCTTTCTGAGTGATCATAGACTGATCTCATTTACCTCTTTGCTCGCAGGCATGGTGGGGATTTCTTTGACCAGCGACTGGGGAGAGCCGGTGGACATGAACAACCAGAAGGACATCGAAGCTGCCGAGCGCTACATGCAGTTCTATCTGGGCTGGTTTGCAAATACGCTTTATAATGGAGACTATCCGGAAGTGATGAAGGACTACATAGGTGAGTCTACCGTGGAGAACGACGGCTGGCTGTGGTGGCAGACAAAGCATGCTTCACATGATGTCAGCAGTGCAATGAGTTACTCAGACCAACCTTTGGCCTTTAGGGGCTCTCCTGGTCAACACTATGTCGCGAGACATGCGTTTCAGGTCTGCTAGCCTTGATGGGTCCTGAGTAGGCCGTGAGATACCGTTGGCCATTTCTTTCAATCAACACACAAGGCTGAAGGAATAGCAAATACCACCCCATACACCAGTGTTGGTCACTACTGGGATACTTTATTCTGTGTGCAGGCCAGTCTACTGGGATCAAACATACTGCTCAAACTGGGTAGAATGCAAACATCCCAGTGGTTAATGCCAAGCCACACTTTATTTGACAAGAAAGCAGGTGCTGCTCGTGCAAAGGGGTTTGGGCCCACAGTAACAATGTAGAGCCTGCTGTATTATTTAGGCTGTGCTATTAACGTGTAATATAACATGTAGTCCTTTTGAAAGTTAAAAGTAGACTAACCAATCAAATTTATTAACTTTTGTGATATTTGTGTTACATTGTATTTGGTCTCAAAAGCGAAAAATCACTAGAAATGGAAGGCATCTGACGGCCCCAATATTCAAAGATGGAAGCGCGAGGGATAAAATGGGCTTGGTGCGAGGGCAGGGTCTTGCTCAGAAATGCGATAAGGGGTGTGTGCAAGTTGGAAAGAGCTCGGGCATGGGAGGTTCTGATGGAAGAAATGTGGAGCGACGACCGAGAACCTGAGGCCTCTACTCCTGAGAGATCGTCACAGCAGGAGAACCCCCAGTGGCAAGATCAGGAAGGGTTAATGGCGCAGACCCAGAGAGATAGGGACACGTAGTACCCTTAGATGAGTGAGGGCCTGGACCTGGAAAAGAGGCGACTGCGTGAATCAAACACACACCACACAGTATAGTGGCAGTGAGTTATAGAGCTCAACGGAAGACTTTAGTAGACAGCAGTGCGGGAAGGGAGGGGGGTGTTGGGTGTTAATTACCTTGTTGGGGGAGGGTGGGGGCACAGGGGGGGGGGTAACTACAACCTCCATAGAGGAACGTCTATTGTTCAATGGGTGGGCCAGATAGCACCAAGGACAATACTGACATGGGCATGTACTGTCTGTAATGAGATATAATGATCCTGAGAATGTTATGCATTTACGTGTACAACCATCAGCATAATGGCTCAGCGACATGTAAAAGGCAATAAAGCGTGGTAAAAAAACATTGTATCTGGTCTCAAACCTCACAACACTTACTCCATATTTGGCCATGAGTCCCTCATGACAAGCTACTTACCGTTTGTAACTCACTTTCTGGTGAGTACTGTAAAGACAGAATCCTTACCTTTAGAAAATTCAAAGGCGCCGTACTGGACTGACAGATTTTCTTCTGTAGTGCGCCCATGCACCAGTAGGTGGTGTAATACAGCTCCCAGCTCTGGGGTGACTTAATAACACCCAAGAAGTGACAGAATTGAGCTGCATATAAGTGCCACCCCAGCACACTGATGTCAGTATCTGAAGCATTCTCCTTCAACACCCTCAAACACAGGGCATTCCGAATAAATTGTAGGTTACAATGTGCCAAAATCGAACTTGGGATCTTATTGTGTTCAGGAGTCCAATCCACAGGAGTAGTTTCTTACCTGTAACTCCAGTTCTGTAGTACGGTATCTCTGTTATAGTCATAATCCAGTGAATAGTCCCGCCCATGTGCGTGGACCCCGGAGCAATCAAAAATAATCTCTTAAGCTGTCTTCTTTGCAGTCCTGCATAGACACTTAAGAGAAAATCAAGACAAATAATGCAGCCTAACACTTACAAGGCTACAATGGCCACCACTTCCTCTAAACAGTGAAAAGGATAGCCATCAATGTTAAATTTTACACATTTTACCAAGTTTCCCTCATAGAGAAAACTCCCCTTCACCAAAATCCAGTTGAGGTCCTTCTGAGGCTCTGCCGGGAGAGACGAGCGCTTCGCATGGTTTTAAAATCTTTGCCTACTGTGAATGCTTTTTAAAACTTGATTATTGCATGTGTGTCATTTTTTTTTAATTTCTGTAATTTTTTATTGTATATAAAAAAATATATATTTACATGGAGCATACATGAGTGGCGGAAAGAAAAAGGAGAAAAAGAAAAAAGAAAAAGAAGGCGCCGGGGGGGGGGTGTATATCAATATTGTCCTGCAATAGTTCGTTCCTTGCCATGGTCCGTGGGGTCGGATAGTTCGACTAGTCCAAAAAAAAGAAGAAGTCCGTTTTCCGAGTCTTGCTTGGCGTTGTCTTCTTTCCCCCCTTTGCGCTGCCTGGTGGGTATAACGCCCCGGACGATAGAGAGGATAGAGAGGGATAGAGGTAGGAATGGAGATAGGAGAGTGTTCTTCCTCGCAGGTTTCTTTTGTTAGAGTGTGGGTCCCTATAGTGTGTCCCTTGATGGCTGTCTAGTGTCTAGTGTCTGCGCCTAGGGGGGTTTATGTGATGAGAGGTAGAGGTCTAGGGGCCTCCATATGTTTGATTGCCTGTGTGTTTTCGGTGAGTGTTTCGCTGTAATGTTATCTGCCCCTCTTAGGAAAGTGACCCAGTTGAGCCACGCCTGTGGTGTAGCTTTTGTGGTGTCTTTCCAGTTGCTTAGGATTATTTTGACTGCAGCCGTCAACAGTAGGTCAATGAGGTCACGGTCTTCTGTTGTTGTGATGGACGGGGATGCAAAGCCCAGGACTAGACTTGGGAAATCTATGTGTATGGCTACTCCAGTGATGTCATTGATAAGCTTCCCCGTTCTTTCCCAGAAATCCTTGATCTGAGGACAGCTGAGTAGGAGATGCTCTAAGTCCCCCCTTCCACTGTCACAATTCCAGCATGTATCGCTCTCTCGGATCCCCAGGGTGGATAGGCGGGCCGGTGTCCAGTATGCCTTGTGCACTAACCAGTATTTGGTCTGATTTAGTGAAGCAGTTATCTTTTTCCTAGTGGTCGATCTCCATAATTCTGCCTTTTCGGTCTCGCTTAGTTCCTTCCCTGCTAAAGTCCCCCAAAAGTTTGTGACCTTATCATTGAGTTTGGTGTTTTTGGGGCGTAGGGCTCTGTATAGGTGTGCTATTTGGTGTCCTATTATGTTGAGATTGGCTGCAAGCTGTAAGAGCGAAGGTGTCTGGCTTGTAAGGTTTGCCTTCCTAATTGCTACTTTTATTTTCAGGAAGTTGTATAGTTCTATGTTTTGTAGGTTGTGCGCTTCCTTGAGTGTATCGAAAGTTGTGTTCTCGCCCTGTCTTTGAAGGTCATGGGCCGTGGATATGCCATGTCTGTACCACTCAGGCATGTCTAGAACCTTATCTCTGTATTTTAAAATGGGGTTGTGCCAGAGGGATTCAAATTGGCCTCCCCTGATGCTTGTTGACAGTAGTTTGTCGATGCTCAGAAGAGCTGTCTTTGTGTTCTTGAGGACGGGGTTATCCTTCACTGCTGGGTGTCGTGTGGCTGTCAGGAGGGTTATAGGGTTCATGCCTTTTAGTAGTCCGCGCTCAAATGATAGCCATGCTGGGGTGTATTCCTGTCTTGGGTCTAGCCAGTGTAGTCCCTGTCTAGCTATGCATGCCGTCTGGAATCGCTTGAAATTCGTTATGTTCAGGCCGCCCTGTTCTTTTGATAGCCTTAGCTTGTGTAGGCTTATTCTGGGTTTTTTTCCCCTCCATAGGAAGCTGTTCAGTATCTTGTCAAGTGTCTTGTGGAAGCTCTCTGTGTTAGTCAGTGGGAGCATGGTTAGCATATAGTTGACCATCGGTGTCAGCATCATTTTTATTGCTTCTATCCTCCCCCACCATGTTGTGAACTTGGGGGACCACCCTTCTACTTTGTCCTTGATTTTCTGTATTGTTGCGTGTTCGTTATGTTCCAGTGTCATTCTTAGGTCTCTCTCGAAGAGGATACCCAGATATTTTATAGGTTTTGGTTGCCATGTTAGTCCTGATGTTCCTAATACTGTTCTTGTTGCGTGGATGTTTAAAGGTTTGCATTCAGATTTGTCTCTGTTGAGTTTGTACCCAGAGACCTGGGCGTAGTTGTCAATGGTGTCAGTCAGTGCTTTTATGGATCTCTCTGGGTCTTCTGTGACTATTAGTACGTCATCCGCGTACGCCGTTAGCTTGAAAGTCTCTCCCCCTATTGGTATCCCTACAATGTCCACATTAGTTCTGATCATCGTGAGGAGCGGTTCTATGGCTAGTAGGAATAGGGCTGGTGACAGGGGGCAACCTTGTCTAGTTCCCCTTCCCAAGTTGAGTATGTTTGATGTGTCTCCGTTGACCACCACCCTTGCTTTGGGGTCCTCGTATAGGGCCATCACCATCTTCCTATAGTTTGGACCTAGCCCGAATTTCCCCATACACTGATCTAAGAAGGGCCATGAGACTCTATCAAAGGCTTTCTCAGCGTCTAGGGCTATCATGACTGCTGCGTTGTCGCTACGGGAGGAGTGGTTAATTACGTGGCATAGAAGTCTCGTGTTGTCGTGTGACATACGGTTTTTAAGATAGCCTACTTGCGAGTTGTGTATGAGTTTCGGAAGGTATGCGTTGAGTCTGTTGGCTAGTATTTTTGCGTAGATCTTGCAGTCTACATTAATGAGGGAGATCGGTCTAAAGTTCTTCGCCTCTGTTGTGTCTTTCCCTTCCTTGGGTATCACTATTATATTTGCCTCAGCCATTGAGGGTGTCATGTGTCCGCTCTGGGCGCATGCTGTGAATACCTCCTTCATTGTGGGTTTGAGTATGTTTAGGTACTGCTTATAGAAGCCAGCTGTGAAACCGTCTGGCCCCGGTGCCTTGTTATCTTTGAGGCTTTGCGTGGCTCTCTCTATCTCATCCCCCGTTATGGTCATTTCCAGGATGTCTCGTTCTTGGTCCGACAGTGTGGGTGTGGTTATGTTCGCTAGTAACTCTTTTCCCCCATCATCATGCAGTGTATCATCTTTGGTGTACAGTCCCTCGTAGAAGTCCCTGAAGACTTCTAGGATGTCTTTGTTCGAGGTCTGGGATATGCCGTGTTTGTCTTTGATGGCTCCTATCGTGTGGTGTTTCTGCTTCCCTCTCAGGTAGGATGCTAGGTTTTTGCCCGCTTTGTTTGCGGTACAAAGATTAATAGATTTATATTTATTGATCCAAGTGCCCGCCCTCTCGCTCAGTATTCTGTTCAGTTCATACTTTAATTTAGTCAGGTTTGTGAGTGTGTTCTTGTCCTCTATTCTGGCTATGTGGTTGTTCTCAAGTTTTTTAATCTCTTTCTCTAGGTCTGCAATTCTCTTATTCCTGTCTTTGTTCATCCTGCCCTTGACTGTCATGACTGTTCCCCGGATGGTGGCCTTCAGGGCGTCCCATAGGACTTCCCTGTTTGTGTTTGGTTTGTCGTTCAATAGTAGGTATTCTTTTATCACCTCCTCTATCTTGGCTTTCGCTGGGGCGTGTTGGAGCAGACTGTCATCGAATCGCCATCTGCGGGTCGGCTCGTCGTTGTGCTTGCCCGATAGTGTTAGGCTTATGTGTGAGTGGTCCGATACAGTTCTGGGTCCTATTTCTGTGTGGTCTATGAGGTGGGTATGTGTTTCTGACATTAGGATGTAATCTATTCGGCTATATGAGTTGTGTGGGTTGGAGTAGAATGTGTACTCCCTGGCATCTGGGTTGCACATGCGCCATGGGTCTCTTAGTCTTAGTTTGGTGCAGAGATTCTTAAGGATGTGGGGATTGCTTGTTGATTGGCTTGGTCTATATGGATGCTTATCAATTGCTGGGTCCAGGACTTGGTTCATATCTCCTGCAACTATCAGTAGATCTCCTAGCGGTAGTGAATACAGTTGTGCACCCACCCCCTCCCAGAATGATCTGTCATCACTGTTGGGTCCAATATATGTTAGCTACATGGAATGTCTCCCCCGCTCTTCTGAGTGTCGTTATAAGCATTCTCCCTTGCTTGTCTGCTTGAGAGTCTACAACTTCTATTTTGGAGTTTTTGCTTACAATTGTTACTACCCCATTCTTCTTGTTCTGTGCTGGTGAGCCCTGCACCTCACCTATCCAATTGGCCCCTATGCGGCTAATGTCTTCTGCTTGTAATCTCGTTTCTTGGAGCACATACATGTCGCTCTTAAGTTTCCTAAGGTGCTCGAGCACTTTCCTTCTTTTCACCGGGCTATTCAGACCCTTGACGTTTAGGGACACTATTCTAATGTCAGACGCTATGCTACTCTGGTTGCTGTTTGTCATTTAAACTGCTCTGTTTTCCGCATTTGCAGTGGCCTTCCTCTGCGTCTTTTTGGTCTCTGAGTTGTGTGTGGGACCATCCCCCTTCTCCTGCGTGTACTGCTCCCCCATGTGAGTGTGTAGAGAAAGATAAAGATAAAGTATAGAGAAGATAGATGATAGTAAGTAGGCCCATGTATGTGCTCCCCGCTCCCCCTCGGTTCCTTCCCCCCCTCTCCCCCACCCGTCCCTCCCGCCTCCCCCCCTCCCTTACTTGCTGAGTGGGAGTGCGACGACAAAGTTCCTTCGCTCCGCGTCTTTCCCTGAGGTAGAGTTAGTTTTCTTCCCTGATGCAGCTTAATTTGGGGAGAAAATGTGACCAAGGGCAGAGCAAGGCACCATACTCTACCACCGCTTGATTGTCTCGTTCAGATTGTGCCTTGGTTGACCTTGGGTTCGTTGTTCTCGCTGCCGACTGCTAGCTGCTGGGGGACCTTGATCTATGGTCCGTTCAGCTCCGTATCCCTGAGGGAAAACTACCAGCCAAACTAGCCAGATCCTGTCACAAAGCACCAAAACGAGCAGGGGAAGATCGGCGCTGAAAACTTGTGGAAGGAACGAGAAGGTAGAGAAGCCTCAACACAAAGAAACGGCCCCCACACCTCCGAAGGCAACAGCAACAAGCAGTGCAAGATGGCGCCCTGAGGCTGTAACAACAGCAGAGGTGAACGCAGAGAAGAGACACCAAGCACCGGGCGCTACACCGCGCTCCCTCAACAATCACAAGCGGTGCCCCACACAAGGAAACGCAGCCAGACACACGCCACCCGGTACCTGCCATCCGTGAAGCAGCAGGGTTCCTGTGCCGGCGATTGAGGTGGATGCAGTGAGGAACCACACCGCAAAAAAAGAAGAGGCTGCCCGGAGATCCGGCGACTCTGCACCCCCGCCAAGCAAGCAAAAGAGGTGAGCTTCCATCGCAAGGAGCGCCGAACCGGAAGTTGCTGCATGCGAGGACGCCATCACAGGAAGTCTTTGCCAACCTGAAGGCGAAGCGGAAACAGGGGACCGGACCGGAACAAGCGAGAGCGAGAACAGCCCTACCGGAAGTTCCCCCACGGACAGCGAAGCGTACGGGAACCGGCACCGGAGGAGAAAGCAAAGAGCCCACACCCAAGCGGGAGCAAGCGGTGAAGCGGTGAAGGCGCGAGCCCAGCGCGTGCCCAGCAACACCAGAGCCGAGCCCCCTCACTAACGCCGAAGTCGCGGAGCGTCACTGTTTACTTGCTCGGGAGCCGCACTGCCATTGGCTGACTCCCGGGTGCTGTTGGAGGCTCGCCTGGAGAGCCGCGACGCGATTGGCTGCTTGGGCGGAGGCGGCTGGGGAAGCCGAAGAATCAGCGCGATCACCGCCGGGCCCGGGAAGAAGTGACCTGACCTCGCCGAGGGATCTCCGCAAGTGCTCCAGCCCCTGGCCTGCCGTCTCTGCTCCCCGCTGCTCTCTGAAGGATCCAGAGCGGGCGGAGAGCGTCCTGAGACCGGCCGGGCAGGAGCAGTGCTGAGCTCTCCCCCGCGAGGTGCCCCTGGGGGATCCACGTCACCGCGAGCACGGGGAGCAACGCCAGACGGAGAGAGTGCGATCAAGCCGGGAAGGAGCGGCGACAGGGCACAGCGCTGCAAGGCAGCAGCAGACGAGTGCAGGAACAGAATTAAGAGCCGAGTAGTAAACGCCACAGCCATAGTCGGACCACACGAGGGTGGGGTAAGGGTGCCAAGGAGGCGGAAGGTGCGAAAAGGGCTAACAAGCTTAACAGGTGGAATCTGTACTGGAAAAAGAACCCTACAGGAATCATAACAGCCATAAAGGGCTGAGTCAACACCAGACTGGCTAGCAAGCCCAGTCCAGCGAGGCAAGCAAAGGAATATGCACAACTGAAGCTCCCAGCACCCTCCTGGGGTCACTAAAAGAGCAGCGCGCACCACTCCCCACTCAGAGGAGAGCAAGCACCTAGGTGGAACGCGGAGGTCCCGGCCAACATGCCACGTAAAGACGCATAGGCAACATCAGGGGCAGTGGCGCCCAACGCACCAAAGGGCGAAGCAGCGCAATAATAAAAAAAGGCGAGCGACACAAGACACACGCTGGCAGGACTCAAGGCAAAAACCAGAACGAGGCACATCCGAGAACCCAGCAGATACAGACCGCAAGGTATTCCAGCCCCAGCGTCAAAAGCAATAGCCCTACCCAAGACAACCCTAGCAGAAGGGCGGCTAGGCAACATCCTAGCCAGGAGGGGCATTGGAACAATGGCAGGCAACGAAGGGAAGGCAGTGGGGGACCAAAAAAAGCCAAAGATAGACAACCAGGGATCCCCTCTGAAAAACAATAAGGGCGAAACAGCCACCCTAGAAACGATCCTACGGAGAGTAAACGAAGGGATCGAGGTGGGGAAAGATACAAAACTCAAGGTGGAGAACATGCAGCTTGAGATGGCGGCTATAAGAGCGGACCTTCACAAAACAAATACAAGAATTGAAGTGACAGAAGGCAGAATAAGCACAGTGGAAGACGAAACAAGGGAGAACACCAAAGCCATAGCTGATCTGCAGAAAGTCACGAAAGCCATGCAAAAACAGTTAGCGGAGAAGGATGACAGGGCAAGAAGAGGCAATGTAAGGATCCTGGGAATACCGGAGGGGACAGAAGACAAGGCGGGATCATGCGCAGCAATGCTAGAGGAGATGATCCCCAAACTAACCGGCATCACATTTGACAGAAGGTTCGAGGTGCAAAAGGCATACAGAATACCAGCAGGGAAGCCAACAACAGGCAAGGGGCCGAGGGCAATAATATGCAACCCGCTTAGACTAAACCAAACAGACGCCATCTTCGCCTTTGCTAGAAAAAACCAGAACCTGAGGTGGGAAGGAAGCAAGATTGTATTAACCCAAGACTACTCCAAACCAACGGTAGAGTCAAGAAAAGGATTCCTGGCCCTCAGAGAGACACTGCGCAGGAGAGGCGCCACCTTCAGCTTCGTCGGCCCTGCCATATTCAAAGTAATAGATAAGTGGAAAACAATGATTTTTGAATGCCCGGAGGAACTAAGGAGATACCTGCAAGGCCCTCCAGTGGAAGAGATGGAGGATAACAGAAGCCCAGGAGCGGCGAAAAGAAGTGCCTCACCGGATGAGAACGCACACTCTGAATAAGGGAACACTACATACGCCAAAGGGAAAAAAAAAAAAGAAAAGGAACAAAAACCACCAAAATGCACAAGGAAACATATCTACCTCATTAAATCCATGACGGAATAAAATGAGCATGTGTGTCATTTTAAAGATCGATCAGGATTTTTAAATACTTAGCGCATTTGCACAACCTGTAATCCTCTAGAAATTCCCCTGAGGCATCTGTGACATTTTAGAATACGAATAAGGTGTTTTTAATCTGCGCATTTGCACATTACTTAACTCCCGCTTCCCTCGCTGGATTCGCCGCCATCTTGAGCAGGATTGGGGTTAGCGGCCTAGTCTTTCTGCACAAGACCCCATTTAAGCAAATGACCAAACGGGAGCGCAGCGGACGGGCTCAGCGGACGTGTCGCCAGCGCGCCGAAGGCGTGCCAAAGGCAAGCCCGTCTGTGCCCGTCCGGGACCAGGGGCAGTTACCCCTGTTTAAATGACCCCAGGGAAGCAATACAGCTCTATGGAGCTTAGGAATCTCTGCCCACCTATCGCCAAGGTGTGTCAGCATAGCATGAATGTGAACAACGGGGACAGGAAATGCGTGCACTGCTCTTTCACTGCTATACGCCAAATCAGATCAAGGTCTAGGAATAGGATAGTAAATCTTGCCCTGATCAATTGCCGCTCCTTAGGGAAACACAGGATGGAAGTCCACGACTACCTGACGGACAGCCAGGTGGATGCCCTTTTCCTCACTGAAACATGGCTTAATGCCGCGTCAGCACCGGATGTGCTGGCGGCCCTTCCACCGGGCTATGATATTCAGAGAATAGACAGAAAGAAGGGGAGAGGGGGAGGAATTGCTATAATACATAAGCACGGCCTGGCCTGCACCCTAGAGGAGGCGAACATTGTGGACAGCGAGACTGGGTTTTTCGCTATCTCAGCCTCACATGATTACAGCCTCAAGGGACTCCTGGCTTACCGCCCCCCCGGGACGGGAGCCAGGTTTGCAACCCAGCTGATGGAGAATATCACTCAATCAGCGTTAATACACAAGAGGTTTCTTTTGCTAGGTGACTTGAACTTTCACTTTGACGATCCCCTGAATACAGAAGCCCAAGAGGTCCGGCGGCGAAGTTGCTTCCCCCGTACATTGGGAGGCTGGTGAGCCGAGATGGTGCCGTGACTCCCGCAGCTGGGGTGCCCTGCTCGCGGCTCAGCCTTGCTGCCGGGAGCGAGGGAGCCGGCGGACGGAGCCACCTGAGACCGGGGATGTGAGGCCTGATCGGTGTGGAGATTGCAGGGCCGGGCTTTGCTGGCCCCCCCCACTGAGCTCAACCGCCGACACTTTACTGCAGCGGACGGGTGGGGCGTTTGTCTGAAGCCCCCCGGAGCAATGCCGCCCCGATTTGCTCACCGAGAGCTGTGACCTGCCTGGAGCGGACCTCCGTGTAGGGCGTGGGCTGTGTGTTGCCTTGAGGTCTCTGATGGGGTGATAGCGGCCATCTTAACTCGGCTCGCTTCGGTGGCCGTACAGGATCTACCCCCCGCCTGCTCCAACCGGCCCGCTGTGGCTGCGGCTCCGAAGCACCGCTAGAATGGAGGAGTTACGTGGCTCTGCTGGGACTTGTCCACCCCTTGGGCCGTCTTTGTCGGTGCCCCCCCCCCCACTGACCAGTATTACAGCAGCGGCCTCCTAGGGCCTGAATTGCCCAACGCTTGAGAAGTCTGGAGTTCTTTGCCTGACTGGGGGGCTCTGTCTTGGTTCCTGATCGGCGTGGCCTACCGGAGACTGCAAGATGGCCGCCAGGCTTCGGAAAGAGAAGGACAGGCCAGGCAGGGATGGCCAGCCTAGGGGGACCCTGTCGTCGGCCTCGCTGGGCACTAGCTCCTCGCCTAAACAGAAGGACGATGACACACCAGCTACCAAGGCCTTTATGTTGGAACTCTTTTCGACCATCAAAGAAGACATCTCGGAACTCCGTTCCCAGCTTGCCTCGGACCTCCGCGAGGTAAGGAGGGATGTGGATGGCATAGGTGAGCGGGTGGCTACACTCGAGGAACACGACCTGGGCCTAGCTGCCGATGTGCATCAACTACAGCAAGATGTGCTCAGACTCACAGAGCAGAATCTAGACCTCCAGGCTCACGCTGAGGACTTAGAGAACCGGTCCCGCCGGAATAACATTCGCATCCAGGCAGTACCATGTGAGGTTGAGGCTGTAGACCTGCGGGACTATGTGGAGGCCCTATTTCTACAGATACTGGGTGAGGACGACCTCCGAGAGATCCGTATGGACAGGGTCCACAGAGTTGTTTTGCCGAGGGGGGCGGGGGCGCCGCCTCCAGACATCCTAGTGTGCATCCATGACTTCCAGCTTAAGGAGCAGATACTGCGGAAAGCCCGAGGGATCCCCACCCTGTAATTTCGGGACCATCGTCCCCAGCTGTTCCAGGACTTGGCTGCCTCAACGCTTCAGAAGCGACGTGACTTTTGACCAGTGACTGCCTTCCTTCGCGATCAAAATGTGGCCTACTCTTGGGGCCATCCATTCAGACTTATCTTCAGATGGCAAAATAGGCTGGTCCAGATCAGGTCCTTACAGGCTGCCAAGGACCTCCTTGGCTTGGATGACACCGCTTCCACCCCGAGAGGTGGGAGCTCCCCGTCGCGTCGGTGGCGGCGCTCCCCGTCCTGGCAGAGAGTGGGGGACTTGGCGGCGCCGGCGAGGCCGGACCCCACGACGGGCTTACAGGAGCGAGGAGGGGTAGTCGCCGCGGTGGCATCAGTGACGGTGGCACCTTCGCTACCCAGCTCATCGGCAGCCTCATCCCGAGAGGGGCAACTGCTTGGCGTCGGGGGGACCCCCTTCAGGTACTGTGGGCCAATATGTTCTCTGTGGGAGGACACCACGGTCCCGGGAACTGGAGGAACATTGACTGTGGACTTGACCCACGTGCTTTGAAGGTATCTATAGTGGCACGCTCTTGGGTCCTTTGGTTCCTTTTCTCCTTTTGCTTTGGGTGTTTCTGTTCTTGGGGATGGGGAGGGGGGAGAGGGTCTGTTGGGGGGTGGGAGGGAGTGGTGGTAACTGGGGTATGTATGATTGCATGCATTCCAACTTGTTGGCTATGGTATGGTTGTGGTCTGCTCACCGAGGTGGTTTGTTTGATATACGGTGTGGCCCCAGCAGGGTGGGACCTATCCTGCTGCTGGAGGCTGCTTTGAGGCATGGTGCGAGTGGGAAGAGGAATGTCGGGTGGCGTCCGCGTTTGCTCGAGGCTGGCTGCGTGGGGTTGGGAGACAGGGCGGGGACGGGACTCTGCGCGCTGGTTGCCCTGCGCTATCACTTGTCTGGTGCTGAGAAGTGACGCTCATGGTTCGGTGTGTGTGGGCTTGCTGTGTGTCCGCCTTGAGTTGAAAGGTCCTGAGCGGATTGCTGTGGACCATCTGGGAGAGCGAGGGGAGATTCCTGATATGTAATGCCTCTAACGATAGGCACATGGGACGTGAAAGACCTGAATTCCCCGCAGAAACGACAAAAGTCTGGCAGTACATAGTTGACCATCACTTGGATGTGGTGGGCCTCCAGGAGACGCACTTTGCCCGCAAGGATGAAACCCGTCTCAAGCATAAACAATTCCCCCTTATTTATCGATCCTACGCTGCTACGAAGCATAGAGGGGTGGCCCTAATGTTTTGCTCCACCCTCCATTTTCAACCTCTGGGAGTCCGGAGCGACAGGGAGGGGTGTTGGCTAATGGTCAAGGGGGTGCTCCTCGGCAGTTCTTGTACGTTCCTTGTCCTCTATGCCCCAAGTATTGGTCAAAACGGGTTCTTGCGGGACCTGCTGCGGGAGGTGGGGGACTTCGTGGAGGGTGAACTTGTTGTCCTAGGGGATTTCAATTTGATCTGGGATAGAGACATGGGCTGCTCCCACCGCCAGAGTCCGACGCCGGCCTCTTTGCCGCGGACACTCAGGACATGTTTGTGGACTTTGGCCTTCTGGATGGGTGGCGTGCCCTTCATGCTCAAGCTAGGGATTACACCTTCTTTTCCCATGTCCATTACTCTTATTCTCGGTTAGACCATATCTTTGTGAGTCAATCCCTACGCGGCGATCTTTGGGAGGGCAACATATTTCCCCTATCGGTATCGGACCACAGTCTGCTAGCGCTCTGTCTGACATGGTCCACCGCAGATGGTATTTCCCACCATCATTAACCCGGGACGATACATACTGTAAAGAACTGCGTAAGGCTGTTCGTGAATTTTTTTACCTCAATCGCGAGGGAGACACCTCTATCTTTACCTTATGAGACGCCTTCAAGGCCACCATACGTGGCAAGTGCATCGCCCTTAACTCCGCCCTTAGCAAGTTACGACGAGCAGAAAGGGACGAACTAGAACGTTAACTCTCAACTCTTGAACGGGCGCATAAACAGAACCTCTCTAGGGTAACGTTGCGCACCCTGACGGCTGTCAGGAGCAAACTTAGAGCCCACTACAATAATCGGGCGGAGTTTACTTTATTGAGGCTAAGGCGCCTTTCCTACTCCCAGGGGAACAAAGTCGGGAAACATCTGGTCCGCCAACTTAGGGACAAGAGGGAGAAGGATTACATAGGAGGTATTCAGGACCCGACGGGCGTTATGACACACCAAGATGGGGCTAAAGCGGACCTCTTTGGGGACTTCTATGCTGCTCTCTACTCGGGAGAGGCTTTGTCCTCCGAAGATCAGGAGCAGTACCTGCGGGCGCACCCGCTGCCCCAGGTCTCCGCGGAGTGGAATGATCTTCTTGCGGCCCCCATAACGGATGAAGAGGTACGAGCGGCTATTAAGGCGCTGAAACCTCATAAGGCACCAGGGCCGGATGGGTTCACCGCACTATTCTACCAAACCTTTGCCTCGGAAATTAGTGGATTCTTGGTGCAGTTGTTCAATACCATGGGGGAGACGGGATTGACCTCAAGCTCCATGGCAGAGGCTGTCATATTGGTCATCCCTAAGTCAGGGAAGGACCCTACCGTATGTTCCTCATATAGGCCCATTGCACTACTCAATGTGGACGCCAAACTGTACTCTTTCATTGTAGCACATAGACTCCAGGACTTAATGCCGGCCCTTATACAGCCGGATCAGTCCGGCTTCATTAAAGGCCGTCAAACACACGACAATACCAGGAGGGTGATCCACCTCATTGAGAAGGCCAACCGCTTTAAGATCCCAGCGGTCCTGGTAGGCCTTGATGCCAAGAAGGCCTTTCATCGAGTGGATTGGAACTTCATGTTCCGGACCCTGTCGGCGTTTGGCTTTTCGGCTAAGTTTCTCACGATGTTGAAGGCGAACTACAGTAGCCCCCGCTCTAGAGTCGCGGTGAATGGTCACTGCTCTGCCTTCTTTCCACACTCCCGCTGCACTCGGCAGGGCTGCCCCTCTCACCCTTGCTCTTCGCCCTAAGCATCGAGCCACTTGCGGTGGCGGTAAGGGAGAATTCAGACATTCGGGGCCTGCCCTTCACGGGGGAACAACATAAGATCTCTCTCTTTGCGGACGATGTTCTGCTGTCCCTGGCGGACCCTGCTCACTCCCTTCCCCATGTCCAGGACGTCATATCTTGTTTTGAGAAAGTAGCGGGCTTTAAGGTCAACTACAATAAATCTTATATTCTTAACCTTACGCTCCCGTCGGCTGAAGTGGACCGCCTTCGCCCACTGTCACCCCTCCCGTGGTTTCTCACCTCGATAGTGTATTTAGGGGTCCATCTGACCCCCACTATTGGGAAACTGTTTGCTGCCAACTTTCCCCTGGTCCTGACGAGGATTCAGAGTGGCCTGGCCCGTTGGAAACCTATGTTTATCTTGTGGCTGGGACGGGTCCACGCGATTAAAATGACCCTCTTGCCTAAATTGCTGTACCTTTTCCAAGCCTTACCCATTGTCCTTGAGAGCGATTTCTTTAGTCGTCTCAAGTCCATGATGCTCCGTTTCATTTGGCAGGGAGGTCGGGCTCGATTCTCCTTCGTCACCCTCCGGCGCCCACAGAAGGAAGGGGGGGTGGGCCTCTCGGATATGCACTTATATTATAAGGCGGCACAGCTTCGGGTCCTAGTGGAGTGGTCCCAGCCCCTGTCCGAGAAGCATTGGTTGCATATGGACCGATCAGTGGCCGGGAGGTCGATTTGGAACTTGGTGTGGAAGCCCAAAGGGGATAGACCCAAAAATGCGTACATCAGTACCCCCACGAGCACCACCTTGAAGGTTTGGGACTCGGTTTCCCATGATGAACGCTGGACGTCCTTCCCGTCCCCACATACACCGATTCACTTTAACCCGGCCTTTCCTCCTGCAGAGCGGGAAGGTCCCTTTGACCCCTGGAGAGCCGGGGGCTGCTTCGCCCTTACACATCTGTTTCATGGATTTGCCCCACTCACATTTGCCAATTGTATGTGAGACTACTCGATCTCTCAACTAGAGCAATTCCACCACACCCAGCTACTCCACTGGGCCCTTTCACCAGCAGTTAGAGATGCAGCCACCAGGCCGGCCACTCCTTTTGAGGCATTCCTTGCTAAAACTTCCATTATGCGAGGTACCATCTCCTTTCTGTATGGCCTCCTTCTCTCTACTGCTATTTCTCCTAGACCGCGTTACATGGGCCTCTGGGAGGAACTCCTTGGTCGTACCATACCGGACGTGGAATGGTCCCAACTGTGGCATGACATTGCGAAACACAACCACTCGCTAGACCTTAGGGAGGCCCATCTTAAGACCATGATGGATTGGTACTTGTACCCAGCTAAATTACGGAGAATTTTTCCGAATTCCTCAGACAGATGCTGGAGAGGCTGCGGACTTCTGGGTGACTGTCGCCATATTTGGTGGGATTGCCCGATCATCCGTCCCTACTGGGAGGAAATTTTGTCCCACATCAGTGAGATTTTGGGCTATCCTATCAAGGACACATTGGACCATGTTCTTCTAGTCCTTCGAGATCCCGACCTTGAGCATCAGACGCGAGCTGACAAAAAGATTCTTTGGCTATGTACGGGGGCGGCCAAGCTGACATTAGCAGCAGCTTGGAAAAAAAAGGAGGCCCCAGCGCTCTCTCTGTGGCATGCGAGGTTGTGGAAGCTATTGAGTATGGAACGGATGGCAGACATTTTTAGGGGCGATTTTAAGAACTTTTCCTTCCGGTGGGGCCCTCTGGTCCGCTTCCTCTCCAGTGGATTGCCTTCTGCGGTTTATCCGCTCTCATTACGGGCCCTCCACCTATTCCAGACCTGATTAACTTTGCCTGACTGACTGTGTGTGTGCGTGTAAGGTTACCACCACTGAGGTGCGGGGTGGGAACGGGGAGGGGAGCGGGGTGGGCAGGGGTGTTGCGGGTTGGGTTTTAGCGACACCCGCAGCGTAGTGTAGCGGGACGATGGAGGAGGCAGAATATGGATATCCTTGCGGACTAATTGGCGCTCTAGGAGGTACGCCAGCCCCGGACTGAAGTCCTTCGAAGGCCTTGCTTTCCTGCTACTAGCCTGGACTGCATTCCCCAACTTGTTGAATAGCATGAGGGCGTCCTCCGTCCAGATACACATGTTCGCTGTGCTCGCTGCCATCTGTGTGCCTGATATCGTACCCCCCTGCAAAGGAAGTTGAGCGGGATTGTCGCTTTTTTTTTTTTTTTTTAATCAAACTGTCAATAAAAACAACTTTTACAAAAAAATAAATAAATAAATAAATGATAGAGAGGAAGGGTTGGCCAGACAAGCCCTCATAGGCTGCCATTATGTGTCTCGAAAAGGGATACCGTGCCTGTAAGGAACTCTCCAGAGACCCTCGGTATCCCAGGATGCACAGCCAAAGTCCTTTTACTTTCAGTTCTTTTTGAAGGTGTATAAAGCAAGGCTTGTAGCATACATTACAGTACCATTTTCTCCACCGGGGAGGAGGGCGGGCGCTTACGACTATAACAGAGATACCCCTACTACAGAACTGGAGTTACAGGTAAGAAACTACTCCTTCTGTACTAGGGGATCTCTGTGTATAATCATAATCCAGTGAATAGAATGGCAAGCCCATCCCAACAAACCAACCCGGCGGTGGAGAAAAAACAGACAACACCTCTATTGTGCAAACAGATTTCTCAACGAAGCCTGCCCAACCTGAGCATCTGCCCTGGCATCAGAGTCCAGAGAGTAATGCTTAGCAAAGGTATGGACCGACTTCCAAGTGGCAGCCCTTCAGATCTCTGCAATAGGAACAATACCAAGCAAAGCTGTTGTAGCTGCTTTGCCTCTGGTGGAATGAGCCTTAGGCTTACCCCCTAAGGTTTTGTTAGCTTTCTGATAACACAACTGGATACAGGACACAATCCATCTAGAAATGGACTGTTTCGATGTGGTAAGACCAGTCCTGACCTACCCATAATTGACAAACAATTGGTCTGACCTACGAATGTCCTTGGTCTTATCCAAGTAAAATTTCAACACTCTTCTGACATCCAAGGAATGAAGAGACCTCTCCACTGGAGTGGAAGGGTTTTGAAAAAATGTAGGCAAAGTTATAGTCTTATTAACATGAAAATCAGAAATCACCTTAGGAAGGAATTTAGGGTGAGTACACTCACAACCTTAGCAGCATGAAATACAGTATAAGGTTCCTGGCAACACAATGCCTGAATTTCACTCACCATGCAGGCCGATGTAATGGCTACAAGGAAAGCTGCCTTCCATGACAAGTGCTGCAGAGAAGCCTTATGGAAAGGTTCAAAAGGCTCCTTCATCAACCTGGACAGCACCACATTCAGCTCCCATGAAGGTGAAGGACGCAGAACAGGAGGAAACACTTTCTTCAATCCTTCCAAAAAATCTTTAATCACAGGAATCTGGAAGAAGGATGTTTGTGAAGGGCATTTCCTATACACAGTCAACGCTGCGAGGTGAACCTTAATAGAATGAAAATTAAGGCCAGATTGAGCCAAATGCAAGAGGTATGGAAGTATGACATCTTCCTTGCAGGTTGTCGGACCATAGTTCTTGGACGTGCACCAGATGCAGAACCTCTACCACTTGAAGACATAGGAAGTCCTAGTGGAAGGGCGCTTAGCCTCCTTTAGTATGTCCATGCAATCGTCAGGCAGATTCAGGTGTCCATACTGCACTATCTCAGGAGCCATGCCGCCAAACTCAACGAGGAGAGGTTGGGATGCACCATCTGCCCCCCGAACCTCGTGAGAAGGTCCGGCCGACACGGCAGCCACAGGTGGGGTAGGAGAGACCTGTGAAGCAGGTACGCGAACCACCACTGTTGGGGCCATTCCGGAGCAATGAGGATCATCCGTGCTCTGGACTGAGACAGCTTGATGAGCACCGCCGGAATCAGGGGAATGGGTGGAAAGGCGTACAGAAAGCTGTTCGACCAGCTGATCCATAGTGCGTTCCCCTGTCCCCGGTTGGTAATACCTGTAGGCGAAGTCTCAGCATTTTCTGTTTTCGGCGGTGGCGAACAGATCTATGTCTGGAGTGCCCCACCTGTCGAAGATGTCTCTTAGCACCTCGTCGTTTAGATCCCACTCGTGGTTTTCTTGCACCAACCTGCTGAGTGCGTCCGCCTGAGCATTCTGCACGCCTGGCAGATGGGTAGCCGTTATCGTCAGTCCTCTGGCTAGCAGCCAGTGCCAGACCGCCTGTGCTTCCTGTGACAGTGTGCGCGATCTCGAGCTCCCCTGCTTGTTGAGGTAATACATTGTGGTCGTATTGTCCGTCTGCAGAAGCAAGGAGTTGGTCCGGAAGGACGGATGAAAGGCCTTCAGTGCCAAGTGAACAGCTCTGAGTTCCAGGAAATTGATGTGATCCGTAGATTCCGCACCGGGACCACGTTCCCTGGATCTGTAGATGGTCTGAATGCGCTCCCCAGCCATGGAGAGAGGCATCCGTGACGATAGTCTGAATGGGAATGTCCTTGTGAAATGGGACCCCTTTGAGGAGATTCTCTGCTGAGCACCATCATCTCAGGGACTGTTGAGCGTTAAGGGACAGCTTGATCCTGTTGTCCCAGCTCCCCCGCTTCTGGTCCCACTGATCCTCCAGACATTCCTGCAGCAGCCTCATATGAAGGCGTGCGTGTGGCGTGAGGAAGATGCAAGAGGCCATCGACCCCAGTAGAGAAGACACCATCTTCACTGTCGTAGATGGAACAGCTATGAGAGCCTGAGCCTTCCGAAGGATCGATAAGCGTTGCTCCTCCGAAGGAGACACGCTTGCTGAAAGAGTGTCGATGGAGGCTCCCAAGTACTATAGGCACTGGACAGGAGTCGGGACAGACTTGGACATATTGATATGCAACTCCAGCCGGGTCAACAGAACGGCCGTCCTGTTGAAGCGCAGTTGCGATTCCTGGAAGTTGGAGGCTTTGATCAACCAGTCGTCCAGGTACGGGTAGACAAACACCTTGTTCTTTTTCACGTGCGCTGCCACCACTGCCATGCACTTTGAAAAGGTCCTGGGTGCAGACTTCAGTCCAAACGGTAGTACGGTGTACTGATAGTGATTTGTGCCGATCAGAAATCGCAGGAACTTCCAATGTTTCCGTGCAATGGGCACATGGAAGTACGCATCTTGCAGATCTTTTGCGCACAGCCAGTCTCCTCTCTGCAGCTGAGGGTAAATCTGGTGCAGAGACAGCAGGCGAAACGTCTCCCTGCAAATCAATTTGTTTACTTGTCGCAAATCCAGAATGGGTCTGAACTAGTTCTTGTCCTTCTTGCGCACTAGAAAGAACCGAGAGTAAAGACCCTTTCCCCTTTGAGACGAAGGGACGTCTTCTATCGCCCTTTTTCTTAACAGGGTATCGGCCTCCGCTTGGAGCTCGAGCAGCTGGAACTGTGAGCGAACCGGTGGAATCGCTGGAGGAGGGCTGACGAAACAAAGTCTGTATCCATTGCAAACAATATTCAGCACCCACTTGTCCTGAGTAATTTTTCTCCACTCTGCCAAGTAATTCTGTATGCTTCCCCCCACCGGAGCGGGTAACGGAAGAGGGGGAAGTAGCACCTCAGGGCTTCGACCCGGCCGTGCCCTTGTTCGCCGAGGAGGACGGCTGTCCACCTCTGCCCCTCTGACGCTTCTGGAATGGCTGCCGCTGGTACTGCTGCTGTTGTTGCTGTTGACCAGCTTGACGACCCTGCCCTCGTCTTTGAGAACCATACCGCCTCTGGAATGGACTGAAAGACTTCCTCTACTCTTTTGGTTTCTCCAAACCAACGGCTTTCAGTGCCTCTACCTCTGCCTTCATGCGGGCCATCTCCTCGTCTGCATGTGACCCAAAGAGAGTCGATCCAGAAAATGGCAAATTAGCGACTCTCTGTTGCGCCTCCAGTTTGGGAGATGTAAGGCGCAACTAGGAGTGGCATCGTAGATTGATGCCATGGCAGTAACCATGAGCCGCCAGGAGAGAGGCGTCCATCGCAGAGCTGATGACCTGATTAGAGACCATCATGCCCTCATTCAAAATCTCCTGGAAGTCTTCCCTCCTATCCCTCGGAAGCAGTTCCAGGAATTGCTGCAGGGACTCCCACAAGGAGCGGTTGTAGCGACCCAAGAGCGCCGAGGCACTTGCCGCTTTCATTGAGGTGGCCGCCGTCCCGCAGACTTTTTGTCCAGCTGAGTCCATCTGATGGCTTTCTTTACCCGGAGGCACCGTAGAAGAAGGGGCAGTAGCATGCTGCTTCTTGGGCGCAGTTAGGATAACCGAATCCGGTACCGGATCTGACCTCAGGAACGCCGGATCAGAATCCGGGGTCCTATACTTCTTCTGCAGCCGGGACAGAGCTGACTTTCCTGAGGCTGGAGTCAGAAAAAGCTCCATAGCCGGTTCCTCTAGTCCTGGCACCAAGGGCAACAAGGGGCGAGACAAATGCCGCTTGTGTAAGGTTTCAAATATCATCGATGTAGAAGGTGTGGGTACCGTTAAAGTGATCCCCAACTTCGCTGCCCCTCTCAATAGCACCTCCTGAAAAGTTACAATGTCATCCACTGGTGACACCCTTGTATGGGGGGAATCCGACAAGGTGGGAGAGTATATCCGGCCACTTGAAGACTTCGTATGACGGGACCGTGACCTATCTCTCCGGTGACGCTGACGGGATCGTGTCGAAGACCGATGGTCACTCCTTGATCAATGTCTCCCTCTGGACCACGATCTAGACCTCCTACGCCTCGGGCGATCCATTGGTCGTACAGGAGGCGGGAGCTGCGGAGGCAGTCCTAGGATGTGGAGGCCTCGTAGGCGGTGACGGAAGGTGCGGCAGAGACGGAGGAGGTAGTTGCAGAAGTGGAGGAGGAGGAGGAGGAGGCGGAGGAGTAGAAGGAGGCAGGGGAGGTGGCGGAGTAGGCTTCCTCGGAGGCAATGGCAGAGGAGTAGGTGTTTTGGGCCTAGAGGCGAATAGGTTCGAGAATATTCGGATTCCGAAGACCTAACCACTCTCCTCTTCTTCTGCGCAGGTCTAGACGAGGATGCTCTGGAGGCGGACCTCTTTTCAGCCTAGCGCTGGCGCCGCCACGACCGGGGGCTCGTAGATGCAGAAGATAGGCTGAGTACTGAGGCAGAGGACACCATCCTGGCCCTTGAATGCCTCCTCAACGTCGACTTTTCCTTCCTCGACGTCGACCTTTTCGCCTTTCTGCTTCTCGACGTCGATCGTCTAGACGTCGACGAACTCCTCGACGTCGACCCTCTTCTCTTCGACGTCGACGTGTCTTTCCTTGACGTCGAACGTCGAGTCGACCTTGACGGCGAACGGCGGTGTCGCCTCGACGGCGAGCGCCGATGCCTCCTGGACTCATCTCGACGTCGATGATATGTCGACGCCGGTGAAGTCCTCGATGTCGACCTCGTCCGAGTTCTCGGCGTCCTCCCTCTCGACGTCGAACGTCGACGTTGCTTCGACCCAGAGCCCTAGGTCAACGGGGAGCAGATAGTGGTCATGTCTCTCGACGCCGACATCAAAACCATCGACGTCCACGGGGACCGGTGCCTTTTCTGGGCCTTTTCTTGACTGGGGAGCCCCCCAGAGGCCGAAGCACGGGCAGAGGACGATGACCGAGTCCCTCCATGCCCAGACCCACCTGGTTCTTGATATCTCCTCTGCTCCAGGCCTTGGAGACGAATCTTCTCCCTGTCACGCAGGGTCTTCCTGGAGAAAGATTGACAAATCTCACAGGCTTCAGGGACATGGAAGGAAGGGAGACAGAGTATGCATACTCTGTGGGGGTCAGATTTAGCCTTCTTCCTGGCACACTCAGGGCAATTGTCGAAAAAAGCTGGCAATTCGACAGAAAGAGTGGGCAAAACTGGCTAAAAACACAGCAAAAGGAAGAGGAAGACCCCAGACGTCAAGTGAAACACTCAAAACACTTGTAAAGTGACACAAATTGAAGAAATACCCAAAAAGGGAGAGCTCAATGCTCCAGGGTCCTGCTAGCATGAGCCGGAAAAAAGAACTGAAAGTAAAAGGACTTTGGATGTGCATCCTGGGATACCGAGGGTCTCTGGAGAGTTCCTTAAAGGCACAGTATCCCTTTTCCAGACACATAATGGCAGCATATGAGGGCTTGTCTGTCCAACCCTTCCTCTCTATCATTTCAAGGATTTTGGTGAAGGGGAGTTTTCTCTACGAGGGAAACTTGGTAAAATGTGTAAAATTTGACATTGTTGGCTATCCTTTTCACTGTTTAGATGAAGTGGTGGCCATTGTAGCCTTGTAAGTGTTAGGCTGCATTATTTGTCTTGATGTTCTCTTAAGTGTCTATGCAGGACTGCAAAGAAGACAGCTTAAGAGATTATTTTTGATTGCTCCGGGGTTCACGCACATGGGCGGGACTATTCACTGGATTATGACTATACACAGAGATCCCCTACTACAGAACAAGGAGGTTTGTGGGCTGTGAGTAACCTGCAGATAGAGTAATCACCAAAAAAGGGCATTGCCAAAGGCATGTAATTTGTTCATCTGATAAGTACTTATATATAAAGTTTTCTTACCTTTAGAATAAATACTACAGTAATACCTCTCAAAGGTGGAGGGTCTGAGGACTGTCAAGGCCTTAGTGTTTTGTGAACATTTGTAATGCACGTCAGAGCCTGTCAGATATCCAGACCTGGTAATAAGATTGTCAATGCAGTTGTAGCGGCCCTTGTGGAATGAGCCTTTAGGCCCTCTGGGCGTTTCTCCTTAGCCAGCACGTAGCAGATATTACTGAAGAGGACTATCCAAATGGACAGAGTCCTATATTATACTGCCTGGCCTTTCTTTGTCCCGGTGACCACCACAAACATCTTATCATCTACTTGATGATGTAGAAACGAAAAGCTCTCTTATAGTCAATCCAGTAGAGCCTCTCCTCCTCTTTCAGGGGACATAGCAGAGCATAGTATGTAGGCAAGGTGATCAACTGACCCGCATGGAAAGTTGATACTACCTTTGGCAGGAATGCAACCCGCGACCGCAGCACCAATTTGTCGGGGAAGGTAGTGATGCAGGGAGATTCCATGGAGACTGCCTATAGTGCAATCATGTGGTGCTACCACTCGTGGTCCACCAGTCAATGCCAGCCCAGTTGATGTAGTCTTGCGTTCATGGACCCTGCTAGGTGGTTGGCTACCAGAAAAACCATCTGTTGGTCTTTAAGGGCCAAAAAGACCCCTGAGGTTCCAGGTCAGGACTCTCTGCTGGAGACCAGAGGCCCCGGAACTCCATCTCCTTATATGATCTCCCCACCCCAGGAGCGATACATCTGTCACAATCATAAAGTCTGGGTGTGGAGGAGAGTGGCCTGCTGCAGGTCAGGTTGGCACTTATCTGCCACAACATGAGGTCCTTGGTTGTCTCTTACGAGATCTGGACATGGTCAAAAATGCAACCCCGTACTGGACCTTTTGAACCTTAAGTTCCATTGCAGGGAACGCATATGACATCTGGAGTATGGAACAATTATGATGTACGCACCCAGAAGCCCAAAAAGCCTCAGAACGATCCGTACAAACACCCACAACTGATCTCTAAACATTCGGAATCACATCATGAGTGTCCAAAACTCGGAGCAGTGGTAGAAAGGGCTTGAACTCTTATATGCCCAATATCGCCCATATGAAAGGAATTCTCTGAGCAGTGTTCTGGTGGGAATAGGACTCAGGATGGAAAACTATAAGCAGATTACTTCCAGGCAGTAGTCTGGCACTTGGGTTGTGACTGACTGTGGAGAGCCCACCTTGCGCATTCCGTTGTCGAGGTACGGGTGTATATTTATCCCTAATCTCCAAATGTGAGCTGCGACAACCGCCATCACTTTCATGAACACCTGAGTGGCTGGGGCCAAATTGGAGCACAGGAAATAGGGATCCGTCTCAGCCCCACCATGAACCACAAATAATGTATGTGGGACTGCAGGATGGGTATATGCAAATACATGTCCTGCAAGTTCATGAACAGCATTCATTCACCAGGAAGCAGAGCAAATATTATCCAAGCCAGAATAAGCATTTCGAATTTGTCCTTCAGAAGTCATTGAGTGAACGGAGGTCCATCCTATTTCTAGGAGAGTCAGAAGAGCAAATAGCCCATCGCCTAGATCAGCTCTTATGGAATGACACCTTTACATTAGAAGATTGACTTCTTCCATCAAGATAGTGATGTGATCTACTAAAAATCGATCTGGTTTAGGGTTGTGGAAGAAGAGACAGGAATAGAATGAAAGGCAGAGCATAGCCCTTAGAATCAATGTGTAAGACCCATTGGTCTGCGATGTGGATCTAGAGCTGGGGAAGAAACATTGCATCGCATCCCTTACCAACTGTCTCTGGGCCTGGGAAGGTAAATCATAGCAGCTTGGGAGCTGCTGCAATTGCGTTGTAAGAGTTAGAGGACAGCTGCCCATGCTGTAGTGAATGGTATAGGCCACCACCATGCCCTCTGCCCCAGAGGGGCCACATTTCTGGCTGCATTACCTCAGAAGGCTGGTGAGCAAGGATCTGGAATGCTCCATAACTTTCTATACTTCTAGTGGAGCTGTCTGGCTGGGGACAATAACCCTAATGGACGAAGCAGTGGAAAGCCTATATTTGAATCTTTCGAGCACCGAGTCCGCATTCTCATTGACCAGTTTCGGTCCATAGAAGGCTTTGTTCATAAGAGATGCTTGGACATCTCCTGAAAATCTGGTTGATTGCATCCAGGCATATCTCCTAATCATACAACTGTTGCCAATAGCATGGCCTAGGCAGGCAGTGTCTTCCAGGCCTACACACAAGGCAGAATCCTGTCTGTTTTGCAATGTTTGGGCAAGTGTGTTCCTGTGGTCCTCCAGAATTACTGCGGGATCTCGCTGGCCATGTACCCTAATACATGGGTGAATCTGAACAGAAGGCATACCGCATACAAAAAGCGAAAAGCCAGGCAAGCTGAGGAAAACATTTTCTTTCCGAAGGCATCAATACATTTCAACTCCCTAATGGGGGGATGGGGAAGAGGTATGAAGCTAAAATATTTGAACTGACTTTACTTGTGGATATTTACAGCACAAGACTTCCAGGCTATTAAGGTCTAATTAAAACATCAGGGTCACTGGGGGCAGGTGTGTGCTGTACAGCCAAATGTAGACTGACCAGAGAGGCGGAGTATGGCTTAGAACAAATAGCCTTGAGTGTCTATAAATGGTATACGTAAGTTCACATAATGTTGGTTGAAGAATTTCAGTCAATAAATTGGCTTTGATTTCCAGAGTAGACAGTTGGAAGCCTAGCACTTCTGGTGCTCTACTCACTCCTACAGCAAAAGCAGATGTTCCTCCTTTGGTGGAGCTGGTGGCAAGTCCACGTCTGTCTGTGATGAGGTATTTAACTCAGTGGCATTCTGCAAGTTTGAATACAGGCTTTCATTTGTGGGGAATATATTGTCTGCTTTATCACCAGCAGCATCATGAGGGACATTAGGTATCCGTCAAGACAAATCGGATTTGAAGCCAATGAGGGTCTCGACAATGACAGCACCGGCATCAAAAGAGAGGCTAATGCTGGAGGTCTTACTTTACAACCACTGGTTGTGCATTAGTTATTTCATGGAGTGACAAAGGCCATGCATGGGCAGATGTCAGTTAGGGGTCATAAACCAGTGTCACCATTGGTTCCAGTGCTTGTGCCACATGGGTCGACATCCACAGGTTACGGATGGGGGGCCGGTCTTTTGGTCATGCAGCTGCCAAGCTTTGGAACTCCCTCCCCCTATCCTTGAGGAGCATGAAGGACTTTCCCTCTTTCAAGAAATACCTGAAAACTCATCTCTTCCCTAGAACAGCTTAAACATCTTGTCTGTGCTGATGGTTCAGTAGAGTCGAAAAGCGCCAGGATACCCTTTGGGTGGCAGATTTGCGCTATACAAGTGCACAATACATACATCTTCATGGAGGAACTGGAGTGAAGCCTAGGGCCATAGCTGAAGTCTAGACTGCTTTTGGCACAGCACCAGTAATGGGTCTAAAAGGGCAGGCAGCGAAGGGAACGGGCCTGCCAGCAGAGATCTAATTGGGTGCCCCTGCACCTCAGTGGAGCCGGAGGAAGCACTAGATGGAGCCAGCAGTGCACTGGAAATTTCAGCATGACTGCTTGAAGTCTGCTATCTGCTGCATGGCCAACAAATGCACAGGGATTTTGAGGTGCACCAGAACCAATGTTGGACCAGCTCAGTGTGAGGAGATGCAGCCTTCCTGAAGATGAGTCCTGCTTGGATTTCTTTTGCTTTAGGGGCATTTTTGATTTTGACTTGCCAGAAGATTTTTGGCAAGAAGGGGAGTTTTCGCGTGGGACCTGCCTCGTGACTGTTATCAAGATGGGTCCTGCGACTTGGAGGGGGATCTCTATTTTGAATGCAACCGCTCCTTATGCCCATCAACATAAAGCTTTACCTCCCACTCTCTGATTGACTTCAGGTGCCTGAGGGCGTACATATCGCACAACTTTGAGTTGGAACTGGAGGCAGCGAATCTATTATAAACACATTATGCAGGTTTGTGACTGGCATCTGTTTCCTGCAGTCACAGTACAGCTCAAATCTAGTTTTCAGGGTGATATCTTCACTGGCACACTTTATTTGAAACAAAGCTTGGAGTCATCAGAAAAACAACGAATTATTGAGCGGTGGTCAGGATCCGTCTCCAGGGCGCGGAAAGAAAAGAACAGATGTTAACACGCAGGGGTGGAGCTTATATGGCTCTTGTATAAGCATGGGCGAATTTTTCGAATCTCGCGTTCGCGAATTTTGCGGATTTGCGAACTCGCAATTTGCAAAATCCGCGAATTCTCGCGAATTTGCGGATTTTTTTTTTGTGTTCGCACGGGTTTCTGCCAGTTCGCGAGGGTTTTGTACAATTTTCGCAAACGCGAACTTACCTGTCGGGTCGCAAGTTTTGCGAACTTGTTGTTTCTACGTGTCCAGCCTGTTTGGGACACTCTTCTTCATCACTGCCACTCTCTGTCACCACTGCCACTCTCTGACTACTCATGCCACCCTCTGGCCCACCCATGCCACCCTCTGTTTCATCACAGCACCCTCTGGTTGTCCAGTCAGTGTACATTATTGTGGCAAAGCAAAGCACACCTTCCCTGCCTCAAGTGACCTGAATTAATTTGGGGCTGATTAATGTGTCACAGAATATTTTTTTAGCTGGCACCTGCTTCCTTAGTGCTTCCTGATTAGTGATCTTTTGCACTTGCTAAGTGCTTTCATTGTTGCAAAATTAGCTACAACACCTGCCCTGCCCCAACTGACAATAATGAATTAGGGGCTGATTAATGGATTTGAACTTCCAGCCTGGCTCCTGCTTGTCTCCCTTAGCTGGCTGTAATTCAGGACCTTTGTGGCATATGTGTAACTATTCTGAGGTTCAGAGCAGGGTCACATAATAGTTGCAAGTAGGCAAATGAACTCTGAAGGGGCCCCTCAGGAAGCACTACAGGAAATGGCTACTAATGATGAGCCTGAACTTTTGAACCTGGTAAGTAGTTTCAGTTTTGCTAAGATCGTATTTCTGCAATTTAGCGCTTATTCGCGGGGCGCGAAGTTGTACTGGGAAGCCGCGAACTCACGCGAACAGTGCGAGCAAAATCCGCTGCTCGCGGATTTGCGGATTTTGCGGGAGATTTGCGAATCTCGCGGATTGCGAATTTACCGAAAATCCGCAAAATCCGCGAGCGAAACGGATTTTCCGCCCATGCTTACTCTTGTACATCACCTCCGTGGCTGCATGAAGTCACTGCAGAGCTATATTGCACCAACTAACCGCACACGAGGAGCAATGCATAAAACATTTTCAGGATCCCGCCTGGCCCATGGGAATATTCTAGCTGAAGAATCTTTAGTTAAAAGTATTCATCAGCAACCACTACGACTGGAGAGTAACCCTGACGGCATGGGCCGCATCTCTTTTGAACTGCTAGGGGTGTCTATAATCAAAAAGACCTGGAGACAAAGTCTGACAGCAAGTGAATGAGTAACCTTGTACAGGGACAGAATAAGAAATGCAGGCACATTTGTCTTACAGCATTACTCTGTTGACTAAGACATCTACAAGTAAGGTGTAGCTATAGCACAAAGGAAGCACATGAAATAGAGGATGTTGAAAGGCTTATACAGTACACCGCATTTTAAATACGAATAGGTCTCTGTATGACACCTACTGAACAAAATGACGCACCTGAGCATCATAGCAGGGTACACTGTGGGTCCAAGCTATAGCTGGTCGTAGCTTTCTTTTGCATGCATCTACTGCTTGTTTTCTATGTAATATTATCTGCCTTATCTTAACACGTGAATGCTGCAATGTGTCCGACATTAGGGACTTGTTTGTGCAGTAGTTTTGCTCTTGTGCCTTTCCCTATTTTTCATGAATTTCTTCCTTTTGTCTCCACCTCCTATGTTGAAAGTAAGTTGATTATGCATTCACAGCACAATATCTGAAGAAATCTGTTTTTCTAATTGTACATGGTATGCACCTTTTTCCTCTCTCCTTTTGTAAGTAGTCTTATTTACCTACAGCTTCCCAGCAATCACTTATCACCACCATGAAGGAGAAATGACCCTTTGACCCAATGCTTAAGCTAAACGAACAATTCAGGTAACCAGGTTTAGACTTGCGCGCACTACTCTCAGTCTGGGCAAATTTAGAAAACACGTATTAATGAGCAATACTACAAAGGGAAGAGAGGTTGGTTACCTGCAACCCCACAATGAGCACTACGTGGGCACCACAAAAACAAAAATACAGTTCCTCCCTGAGCACTCTTAAAGTAAACACAATTCAATGACCATCATTCAGTAATACGTTTCCATATATATCTATATATTTGTCATATAGGTACAGTCATATATACAATATACACAATTCAGCAATCAGTCCTTGTTGGTAATTCAAATTATACACACTTCAGCAATATGTTCTTCTTAGTTAATCATATTTCCAAAGTAAGACAAAATCCTGATATTAGTCAAGTTTCCAAATTTGTCGTCAGGTATTCCAAGGTAATTCAAATTATACACAGTTCAGCAATAAGTTCTTCTTAGTAAATCATATTTCCAAAGTAAGACCAAATCCTGATATTGGTGATGTTTCCAAATTTGTCGTCAAGTATTCCAAAGTATATCCTACCGAATCCAACAAAAGTACTTCTTCAAGTTATAATGTGTGCAAATTCCCAAAATTTGTAATCAAAATAATCCCAAAGCGCAGCCAACACGTGTTTCGTCACGCCCAGGTCAGTGCTTAGATGACTTCATCAGGGCTGCAACACAAAATAGGTAACATCAATATATTAGACTCTGTACCTCTTCATGTTAATGGAGTCAGAAACATAAACTATGTTAATATAGGAATCACTCAAAGTACCAAGTTACCCATAATGAAGTATAGGAAGTATAGAAAGCAATACAATAAAGTTCTAAGAGCATTTAAACACCTAGTGTGTATGAGACCCGAGAGAAATTAAAATGTAAGAAATAAAGTCGTACTCGAATTTTAGAAAAGTAAGTCACCTTTCAAATCAATCATCAATGTAGTTCCTGACACTACTTGTCACAAGTTGTCGGAATCTCCAATCCTCTGAAAAGAGAACTCGTTCGGATATGAGCCAATACCATCACTCTAAAGCTAATACAATTTAAATCCATAATATAACCCAATCGTCCATGATATTAACACTAATAAGACATTAATCCTACTAAAAAAAGTAGTATCCATCTTTACGCACAACGTATATCAAAACCTAAACTGGATATTCTAACATGACAACCACCCATGCAATACCATTGAGGTAAACAATTTCACAATCTCACTACAACATTCAATCCTTTACTATCATATTCCGTACTGTTAACAATATCACAACCAAACTCCCGGTCTGGTTAAAACTGTTGATAATCTCGCAACCACCTTACGTAATAACACCTCAAATTGACATAAACGTCATGAGCAACATTATCATCTCACCTTAATCCTCGTCTTCCTGTCTTCAAAATATTATCAATCCTTTAAATATCCAAGTCACGGGTACATAATCTATGGAAAAATGCAAAGGTCGTACCCATCTGTTAAAAGTAGCTTTTAACATGCCCAATTACTTTACCAAATACCAAAAGATCCCTCTCTCAACTCACCATATCGGACGTGTTTGTTTCCTCAAAGTTGTCAGATTTCTTCCGCTTAATGGTCATGCGCCATCTTTAGTGGCTTTTATATCCACATTCTAATATTGAGCGCCATATTGGAACATGTTCGTAACTAACGCAAATTCAAAAAGCCATACTATGTCACTCCAAGTTTGCCATTATCATAACCCATTCTTTCTAATAATGGAATACAGGTCACAATTCCTATAATCTCTATTTTACCAAGTATGTTCGACCTCGTATGAAGTATGTGCCCGTCATTTATTACTATAACCCATACAATAACTATCTTTAAATAGTTCAATGAAGATACATGGTCTAACGCTAAAATAAGGACGCTCGCCATATGAGATGTATTCCATAGAGTACAAAACCATAATTGTTACCTAATTAAATTCAAGCATACAACTCTGTGACTATTAATCTATTTAAAATAGAAACAAAAAACGGTCAAACCAACAGCTGGTTCGAACACACAACTTCAGATTCAAGTTGCTTGGCTCATGTCCCCTGAGCTAGTGCTAATATACAGTAAAAGATACGCTTAAGGCTATTTGGCCAATTCTGCTATTCTCATGTGTGCATCCGTCATCCATTACTATTAACCCTACAGCCGACTTCCTTCGTATAATTGGTGATCTTTTCTGAAATAAGTAAAGACACTTCCTGTGGAAAATATGATCCAAAGCATCCAGAGCCATAATTATTGCCAAATTGGACTCTGTATAAAAATAAAACAAAACGGTCGAACCACAAGCTAGTTCGAACCCACAAACCCAGAATCAATGAGGATTGGCTCTTATCCATTGAGCTACAATATCCATACAATTATTCATGTATTATTAACCTGTAATAGGGGAAAGATCCACCACCTTGTTAGTATGTAGTAGTTAAGATATCAGGATCAGAATAGGACGGAAAGGAAGTGCATTCTAAGTATATATATTCTCCATACGTAACACGGGCATATAGAAATAACCTACATAAGCTAGTAATCGCCATATATTCTAGAGTGCAATTACCGTTCAACACTCCATAGTTAACCTTACAAATATTCACATGTTTTCACATAAACAGTCATTTGGTTAATGCCTGCATGTAACTTACTGCCAGTAATGACCATCCATTTACATACAATCCGATAATCTTGTCAACATACTCGATCAATATATTAATACTGGCATCTACTTATTCATTATACGCACTAGCTATATATAGATGGATATAACACAGTAATAAGAACACTGTGTATATGTTCCTGAGATTTTCATGTTTAACATTTTACATATACATTTGTTACATACACACATTCCATAATCTTATTTTCCCAAAAAGTATTGCAGTTAAGTATCAAAATTCAATCCCATTTCTACTGCTCTTAATTTCATGATCCACATGGCCTCTGCTTGTCATAATTTAAGAGTCCTATTTCCACCTCTCCTGTCCAATTTAACATTCTCTATTCCATGGTAATTACATTTATGATTATCTCTGTCCTCACAGTTTTAAACCACATGCGCTGAAATTGGGTACCTTGTGTCCCCACTTTTTAGTGTTCGAAAGTGCTCAACCATCATGTCTTTTAATCGTCTAATAGTACTTCCTACATAATTTGTGTTGCAAGTACAAACAATTACATATACGACAAAAGTCGTATCACAATTGATAAAGGAATTGATTGTATATGTCCCTGTGTCATTGAAAACTTTAATTTTCTTTAATGCCCATCTGCATGAGCTGCATCTACCACAATAGTCAAACCCTTTCAGTTGACTACCTAGCCAAATTTCATTCTGTGGTGTTCTGGGGTAGCTCGGACTCACAACGTTAGATAGCGTTACTCCTCTTCTGAAGGTAATACTTGGCTTATCATTTAGAAATGGAGAAATGTCTTTGCCATTTTTCAAGAGATGCCAATATTTATTAAGTGCTCTATATAATTTTTGACTCCCATCTCCAAAATTGGTAATTACTCTAATTATCTCTGTCTTGTCGCCCAACACATCTTTTTTATTTTTTGTTCTGAGAGTCTCTTCTCTTCTAAGTTTCTGTGCCCTAGATTTTGCTTGGTCAATAATTTCCTTATCATATTCTCTTGATTTAAATCGGAGTACCATATCCTCCAAATTGGACTACAAATCCTGTTGTTCTGAACAGTTTCTGCATCCCCTCATCATTTTCCCATAAGGAAACACTGAGACACTCTTTCAAAGGAATGCGACTTAATTAGCAGCAGTTATGTGCTAAGTGCCCTTAATACCGGTGTCATCCTGCAACACACCCACCATTTGCAGGCGACACAGTACTGTGTCGGGACACACAGTTTAGAAAGCTCTGCACTAGGGTGTTTAAATGCTCTAAGAACTTTATTGTATTGCTTTCTATACTTCCTATACTTCACTATGGGTAACTTGGTACTTTGTGTGATTCCTATATTAACATAGCCTATGTTTCTGACTCCATTAACATGAAGAGGTACAGAGTCTAATATATTGATGTTATCTATTTTGGGTTGCAGCCATGATGAAGTCATCTAAGCACTGACCTGTGCATGACGAAACACGTGTTGGCTGCGCTTTGGGATTATTTTGATTACAAATTTTGGGAATTTGCACACATTATAACTTGAAGAAGTACTTTTGTTGGATTCGGTAGGATATACTTTGGAATACTTGACGACAAATTTGGAAACTTCACCAATATCACGATTTGGTCTTACTTTGGAAATATTATTTACTAAGAAGAACTTATTGCTGAACTGTGTATAATTTGAATTACCTTGGAATACCTGACGACATATTTGGAAACTTGACTAATATCAGGATTTGGTCTTACTTTGGAAATATGATTTACTAAGAAGAACTTATTGCTGTACTGTGTATAATTTGAATTACCTACAAGGACTGATTGCTGAATTGTGTATATTGTGTATATGACTGTACCTATATGACAAATATATAGATATATATGGAAACTTATTACAAAATGATGGTCATTGAATTGTGTTTACTTTAAGATTATTTTGGACCCAATGCTTAATTTGTAAAATAATCGGTGCCAGTGCCCAAAGCTCTGGTCTGGTGGTGCTATTAAAAAACAAGCATTTGCAATGCGATAGGTCGTGCATTAGTGAGAGTTTAAGCTATTGGTATTATAAATGAGAATGCCTTTTATTTATGTGTTTTGAAAACCAACACATAAAGAAAAGGCATTGTCATTTATAATGGCAATAGCTTAAACTCTCGCAAATGCGAGACCTCACACGAAGAACATTGAAAGGGAGAGGGAAGGAACTGCTGCGTTTAGAGAGGATTGTGTATTAAAGGGCGATGCGCAGCTATGCAAGCGGTGCCGACAAAGTGAATCCGCCATCCCGCATCCAATGAAAGGGGCGCGGCCATCATTAAAGTGAAAGCGGGACATGGGGCGCCTTCACAAAAAAAACACTTGTTTGTGAATTTCACAAACAAATGTTTCTTTTTGGAAAAGCGCCGTATGCCGTGCTTTCAGCGGCTTACTGTAAGCTGAATATGGCAAGCAGCGTCTAAAGAAAGGCACGCGGCCACCATTAAAGTGAAGGCCTGGCATGGGGCACTTTCACACAAAAAAACATAGCTAATTTAACCCCTTAACTGCTGGGCCTTAAACCCCCACCCCAGTGCTGAGCCCTTTTTTGGCTATTTGAGGTAGTTCACTCTTAGGCCCTGTAAGAACTGGGACAACCAGCTCTCAAGGGGGCAGCATGGCTCGAGCAGTAAGGCAGCCAGGGGCTTGCGTGTAAAGCAGCTACTTAACACACTCATCCAATGAAACACACAGTGGCGCAATAATGGAGACCACACCAGTAGTTGTATTTGAAAGAAATCAAGATCTTTTATATAGGCTTTCAAATAGAGCGATGCATTATTAATTTATTAGCATTTCAGGTAAGCATTTCATTAAGGCATTTCATGAATCACGTTCAGGTTGCATTTCCGATGAATGGGTGAACATTTCATTAAAATAATAACCAGCTCATCTAGCAACGAAACACTAACTAACCCCGCCTGTCGCATCAGACTCTTTGACAGGCAAAGGGGTAATTGTATAAACACGGAGGATCCTATAAGAAGCGACTATAGTAATGCGTTTAAGTAACACATCAAAACTCTCATGGACGCTTTTCCTAGAAGGTAATAAAACATATCGGCAAGTACTTATCAGTCTAACAAAGAACTCCAAAGAACACAGCCTTTAGTCATCAGTGACAAGCCTTTCTTCTTGTGAAAACAGGTCGGCTTGCGACCTCGATCAGATCATCAGAATACTATGGAAGCCCACCTCTGCAAGAAAATTCAGTACAGTGAAGTGACTCTCCCTCGCATTAACAAGCTGGTAATCTGGTGCACGATGTATAATTCAGGCTTGTAAATATGGCACACTTTGAACATATCAGGCTGTTAAATATGGTACACTTTGATACATTGAAGAACGTGTCTGACCCTCCAGTCTCCAAATATTCGAGGCACAATCAGAAGGGGGCCAACAGGGCCCAGTCTTAGTTAACCCCGGGGGAGGGGTGACCTCGGGCCTCTCCCGGCCTACCGCCCTCCTCCCCAGGGGGTTACCTCACTTCTTTCACTGTGTCCCAATGGAAAGTGCGTGCGCACTCTGAGTGCATGTGATGAGATAGGCCTGCCCTCCCATAGGAATGCATGGGGAATGTATGTGTCCCTAGTAGTTCCTGATGCGTGGGGTGTACAGGTTCGAATCTGATATGTGCGAACTCGTGAGAGTGAATGCTTCGCAATGGTGTGTGTTGCATGAGTGTGTCATATCTAGAAGTGCCACTTCTAGGAGTTGGCATATTAATATAAAATGTGTCTGGCGTGTGATTGGCTGGAGCAGGCTGGTGAGCCTGGCTCCAGGAAGGCTGGATGGGTCTGCCCGGTGGTGAGTGGGAGATTAGCATGCTGATGGCTGGGGAGGAGTGTACCTGTGGCCTGAATGAGGCTGGGTTTTCCCCAGACAATGCTGGCTCCGCCCCCCTGTGGTGTGTCTAACGACCCTAGCCTCCCCAGTGAATGAAATGGGTGGTTGGGCCATCAAGAGTGCTCCAGAACCAGCTGCAACTGGTTTCTCCCCCACCCTGCACCTTAGACAAAGGAATGAGGTGTATAAAAATGGGGCTGTGTCCCCACAGAGGTTGTTCTCTGCCAGGATCCTGCCTGAGGGGGCTGCTGCGTTTGCTGGGCCAGAGGACCGCCACTTGGACTGTCTCCCTGCCTGGAGACCCAGTGAGCTGGCTCTGGGCCCAGCCTTGCCCCCCCTACCTGCCTAGAAGGACTTTTGCTGGGCTTGTTGGCCCCTAGCGCCTGGGAGCGCTTTGGATTGCCTTTTGGCGCTTGAGAGTGCTTCGTTTTCCTTCTAGCGCCTAACAGCGCTTTATTCGGGCTGTAGCGCTTGAGAGCGCTTTGCCTGCTACAGCCGGTGCCCACCCGGCGTGTGCCCGCCTAATTTGCTGATTTTGAAGCCCCTGGCGAGTGCCCACCTCGCCAGGGACCGTGCCGCTATTTTCGTGGCCATAGCGAGAGCCCACCTCGCCTTATTTAAATTATCGGGAGCTCACCCCGTGTGGAAATCACCGACGCAGCCCAGTAACACGGCCGGGCCGCCGCGCTGCCTACGGCGACCCGGAAGTCCCGCCTCCACACCCTCAGGGCCGCGCTGCCATTGGCGGCCCCGAACCGGAAGTCAGGCGGAACAGGTGGGACAACCGGAAGTCGACAGGAGCCCACCCTGCGCTCCGGTACCAGGACCTGCAGCAAGAAGAGTGAGGCTGGGCGCGAGGTTCCCCAGGGCAGGAGAGCCCAGGAGAGTGAGAGGAGCCCCGCCCGCGGCCCCAGAGCGACCGCCGGAGAAGTGCTGCAGGGAGCGAGGCTCCCGTGTGAGGAGGAGCGCCCCGCCCGCCCGCCAGGAGGGAGCCGGTGAGTGGGGCCCCGGGGGCATTTCTTCTTTAGAGCCTGAGAGGCTCCATCCGGGGGCAGTGTTCAGAGCCCAGCGAGGCTCCAACGACGGGGCATTTCTTTAATTAGAGCCCAGTGGGGCTCAGGTGGCAAAGTGGTGACGAGCCCTGGGAGGGCCGCGAGGGCATTTTGTTTCCTGCCCACAAGAGGCTCAAGGCGCCCGATCTGTTGGCAGAACCACGGAGGCTCGAAGGGGCACCTTTATTTACAAGCCCTGAGAGGTTCCTGAGTGCCCCCATTGCTAATTCAGAGCCCAGAGAGGCTCCTGGCCCCCATTGCTGTGTTAGAACCCCTGAGAGGCTCAGGGGGCAATTTGTGTGCTTGAGCCTAGAGAGGCTCCCACGTTGGCCACAGTATTGTCTGCACAGTTGCCCAGCACTTTGTGGGCAACTGCTACGTTTAGGACCCTGGACACTGGACACCGGGCGTCCTAGCCCCAGAGAGGCCAGTTGGCCTAGGGACAGTCACAGGTGGTGACCTACGTGAGTTTGGCGCAATTGTTCATTTTCTGCACCTCTGAATGTATTGTTGATGCATCATGTGTTTTCCTCCTTACACCGCTGAATGAATGTTATGCATTGCCTCATGTGTTATGTTCTTACACCCCTACAGGTAGTGTAATATGTAGGTGGTTGTTTCCTTCTTGCTAGTACAGGTGGTGCTAGCAGAGCCCAGGTTCCCTAGTGTAATCTCCTAAGATAGTGAGGGTTGCATAGGGGGTGCTCACCTGGTACCAGTAGTGACTGGTTGTATGTTATTTTTGCGCTACAGTAATAATTCTATGATCTAAAAAGTGCTATTTCTGAAAGGGTTACTTCTGATTCCTGACAGCGGTCCAGGTGGCCCTGTCTTGTAAATATCCCCTGTAAATTCTGCCCGTGCCTCTGGCACATTGTAAAGTGTGTGTTTTATCTAATGTGTTTTGGTGTAATACAAAGGCTATTTTTATATAACCTTGTGTGGAGTTTCCTTTGTGGTGGGCCTTGGGTGTTGTTGCTGGGGTGCGTGCGCAAATACTTAACTTACATCGCCTCCAAGTTTAGCCTTGACTGCTCGCGCCACGTTACCTAGAGGGCGAGTGGGGGTTGCCTTGGTGTGTAACTCCCTTGCCCTGACACTTAGAACTGGCGATCCCTGACTGACCTCGACGCGAGTCTTGGCCGGCCAGGGTCCCGGGTCTAACATTGGCGGCAAGCGGTGAGGATGAGAATTTGTGCTTGCGTTGTACCACAGTGACAACTGGCCACACTACAAAACTCTGCATTTTAGATGACCACATTTTAGGGGATTATTGTTTTTGAAGTTCCATTATTTTCTTCTCCTGAAGGTATCATTGTGCAATTGTGTCCAGTACATTTGTTCCCCTGCCCCGCGCCCAGAGTTTGGTACCTGTGTCACGTGTGGTCAGGTTGAGGAATCAGGGGTGGTAGAAACTGCCTTACCAGTCCGAGGGGGGGGTTGTGTGTGAATGAATGGTGTGTGGCACTAGGCAAGTGAGTGTGAGTCCTCTGGGAGAGAGAGCTTGCTGAACCTTTGTGAATTGTGTACTCCTGTGTAAGCTCAGACCCCTAGGTTCCCTGTGTGATCTTGTCTCTAGAACGTCCTGCCAAGATGGAGCTTGTGTTTGATCTCAGTGATCTAGTTTGGTATAATACGCAGGAGTTGGAAGGGTTCTGTAGAGAGAGAGACATAGGGGTGGATGGGTCAGATACTAAGTACGAACTTAGGAGCTACCTGGTCCGATGGTGTAAGGAACAAAGGGATCTTGAGCGCAGTGAGGAAAGGGCCCGGGCCTCACACCAGGAGGGTGGTGGGTCTGTGGGGAGCCCTGAAGATTCAGAAGAGGAGGAAGAAAATGATAGCACAGGGACGCCAGCAGATAGTGAGGACCCCATAGATAGGGAGTCCCTTGCTGGGTCCAGCGCAGGAGGCAGCACCTCATCCCTTTCCCTGTCCCCAGAGGAGCTGGAAGATAGGAGGAGAGAAAGGGAGCACCAGCTGGCCTTAGAGAAGCTCAGGTTAGAGCATGCCCAGGCTATGGCGCAGCTGGAGGTTAAGAAGCAACAGCTAGAGACTGAGAGGGTCTTAGCGCAGGAAAGGATGGAGGAGGCTGAGAGGGCCTCCACCAGAGGCAAAGTAGCTCTGGAGGGTAGACTATCCCCTGCGCGCAGTTTTAATTTTCTGGATTCCCCAGGGAGGGCTGAGTCCAGTGGTGGCAGCTATTTAGACTTCAGTGCAGACAGTCCCCTACCCCGTGCCCAACGTATGGTCCCTTGTTCCCAAGAGGAGGAGTTAAGGTTAAAGTTCAGGGGCAGTAGGAAACCGCCTCAACAGAAGTGGGGGTTTTTTGTGGATGACTGTTCTGATGCAATGTGGGATTGGCTGGCGGCTAGCTCGGATGAGGAGAGGGACGGAGTACTGGATATGTTCCTCAAAGAGCAGTTGCTCAGTGTTGTTTGTCCAGAGTTGCGCCAGCACCTGTTGAAGTCTGAGCACTTTAGTCCTTGGGCGCTTGCTGAGGAAGCAGAGCGCTGGGAAAGTGCTAGAGGTTCTCTAGAGTCATTGGTGAGTGACTCCAAAAGTAGTGGTTCAGGTATCCTCCAGCCCAGCGTGGTGGAGGAGGCTCAGTGTAGCCCAGCTAGGTCCCAGGATAGCGAGGAGAGTGTAGGGGCTCACTGCCTGGCTCAGTGGAGCAGGAGTGAGGGGGAGACCGAGGTTCCCCAGACGCCCGAAGCCCTGCCTCAGGACTTGGATGGTTTCTGTAGGGAACACCAGGTTGGGGACCTAGGCTGTCCTGTTAGTCCATTTGAGGAAGATCTCCTAGTGAGTAGAGGACCTGGAGCGTCTGTAACCAGAGCTCCTGTGGTTCTAGAGTCTGGCAGTACCGCTCCGGTAGGGAGGGTACAGGAGTCCAGCGTGAGGAGTGATTGGGGGAGTTCCCCAGTGGAAGAACCAGTGGGTCAGGGACTACCCAGTTGGGCTAGGATCCCGTGTAGTGACCATGGTGACACCACTTCTGTGCTGGGGGATCTTTGCGCACTGTCAGGTGGACAGGAGGCGGGAGATCTGCGCCAGGCAGACAGTCACACAACATATGTGTCATTTGTTAGCCTCAGGGGGATGGTGTGTGAATCCCCAGAAGTCCTGGAGTGCCAGGCAATTGTTCCCCCGAAGGTTTTAGACCAGAGGTTGGAAGGCCAGGTTCAGGATCAGCCTGACCTGAAGGGTAGGACGACTGTAACCAGTGTCCTGACCGGTTCTTCTTCCAGAGGAACTTCTCCAGTTGGGAGAGGGCAGACCTCTGGAAGGGGGTGCAGAGGGTGGGAGAGCCCACCTCTGACCCCGGTGCAGCCTGAGGGGTTAAACCCTGGGTTGGAGTGGCGCTGTAAGGGTACCCCTCGCAGGAGGAGGAGGAACCCTAGAAGAAGAGGTAGGGGGAGGAGAGCCTTCCCTGAGACTCCTGGTCCGCCTGAGGTTGTAGACCAAAGGCTGGTGAACCAGTGGCAGTCTAGTCCTGTCTTGCAGACAGGGAGAGTGGAGAATGGATACTATGTGCCAGGGGTTACTACCCCCCGCTCTGCGAATTGGCAAGGACCGGTGGCACCTGGGTGGCCCAGGGCCTGGTCCTGGCCGCGGACAGCTTGGGAGTACCAGTGGGGTAGCCCAGTTGGTCCAGACAGTGGTTTGAGAAGGAACCCTAGGGGTTCACCGTGGCATAGAACAGGAGGGTGTCCCGGCAGTGGCGGGCCTGCGTCCGTGTTCTATCGCCCCAAGCAGGGAAGTCCATCACGGTGGTGATTGTTCTCCCCTGCGTTTTGGCTGGAAGGGGGTTGTGTTGGACTTGGCCCTTAGGGCAGGTTCACCCCTAGACTTTTTGCCTGTAATGGTGACCTGGTGATGGTGATTTTTGGGTTCTGCGCACTTTCACTGTGTCCCAATGGAAAGTGCGTGCGCACTCTGAGTGCATGTGATGAGATAGGCCTGCCCTCCCATAGGAATGCATGGGGAATGTATGTGTCCCTAGTAGTTCCTGATGCGTGGGGTGTACAGGTTCGAATCTGATATGTGCGAACTCGTGAGAGTGAATGCTTCGCAATGGTGTGTGTTGCATGAGTGTGTCATATCTAGAAGTGCCACTTCTAGGAGTTGGCATATTAATATAAAATGTGTCTGGCGTGTGATTGGCTGGAGCAGGCTGGTGAGCCTGGCTCCAGGAAGGCTGGATGGGTCTGCCCGGTGGTGAGTGGGAGATTAGCATGCTGATGGCTGGGGAGGAGTGTACCTGTGGCCTGAATGAGGCTGGGTTTTCCCCAGACAATGCTGGCTCCGCCCCCCTGTGGTGTGTCTAACGACCCTAGCCTCCCCAGTGAATGAAATGGGTGGTTGGGCCATCAAGAGTGCTCCAGAACCAGCTGCAACTGGTTTCTCCCCCACCCTGCACCTTAGACAAAGGAATGAGGTGTATAAAAATGGGGCTGTGTCCCCACAGAGGTTGTTCTCTGCCAGGATCCTGCCTGAGGGGGCTGCTGCGTTTGCTGGGCCAGAGGACCGCCACTTGGACTGTCTCCCTGCCTGGAGACCCAGTGAGCTGGCTCTGGGCCCAGCCTTGCCCCCCCTACCTGCCTAGAAGGACTTTTGCTGGGCTTGTTGGCCCCTAGCGCCTGGGAGCGCTTTGGATTGCCTTTTGGCGCTTGAGAGTGCTTCGTTTTCCTTCTAGCGCCTAACAGCGCTTTATTCGGGCTGTAGCGCTTGAGAGCGCTTTGCCTGCTACAGCCGGTGCCCACCCGGCGTGTGCCCGCCTAATTTGCTGATTTTGAAGCCCCTGGCGAGTGCCCACCTCGCCAGGGACCGTGCCGCTATTTTCGTGGCCATAGCGAGAGCCCACCTCGCCTTATTTAAATTATCGGGAGCTCACCCCGTGTGGAAATCACCGACGCAGCCCAGGAACACGGCCGGGCCGCCGCGCTGCCTACGGCGACCCGGAAGTCCCGCCTCCACACCCTCAGGGCCGCGCTGCCATTGGCGGCCCCGAACCGGAAGTCAGGCGGAACAGGTGGGACAACCGGAAGTCGACAGGAGCCCACCCTGCGCTCCGGTACCAGGACCTGCAGCAAGAAGAGTGAGGCTGGGCGCGAGGTTCCCCAGGGCAGGAGAGCCCAGGAGAGTGAGAGGAGCCCCGCCCGCGGCCCCAGAGCGACCGCCGGAGAAGTGCTGCAGGGAGCGAGGCTCCCGTGTGAGGAGGAGCGCCCCGCCCGCCCGCCAGGAGGGAGCCGGTGAGTGGGGCCCCGGGGGCATTTCTTCTTTAGAGCCTGAGAGGCTCCATCCGGGGGCAGTGTTCAGAGCCCAGCGAGGCTCCAACGACGGGGCATTTCTTTAATTAGAGCCCAGTGGGGCTCAGGTGGCAAAGTGGTGACGAGCCCTGGGAGGGCCGCGAGGGCATTTTGTTTCCTGCCCACAAGAGGCTCAAGGCGCCCGATCTGTTGGCAGAACCACGGAGGCTCGAAGGGGCACCTTTATTTACAAGCCCTGAGAGGTTCCTGAGTGCCCCCATTGCTAATTCAGAGCCCAGAGAGGCTCCTGGCCCCCATTGCTGTGTTAGAACCCCTGAGAGGCTCAGGGGGCAATTTGTGTGCTTGAGCCTAGAGAGGCTCCCACGTTGGCCACAGTATTGTCTGCACAGTTGCCCAGCACTTTGTGGGCAACTGCTACGTTTAGGACCCTGGACACTGGACACCGGGCGTCCTAGCCCCAGAGAGGCCAGTTGGCCTAGGGACAGTCACAGGTGGTGACCTACGTGAGTTTGGCGCAATTGTTCATTTTCTGCACCTCTGAATGTATTGTTGATGCATCATGTGTTTTCCTCCTTACACCGCTGAATGAATGTTATGCATTGCCTCATGTGTTATGTTCTTACACCCCTACAGGTAGTGTAATATGTAGGTGGTTGTTTCCTTCTTGCTAGTACAGGTGGTGCTAGCAGAGCCCAGGTTCCCTAGTGTAATCTCCTAAGATAGTGAGGGTTGCATAGGGGGTGCTCACCTGGTACCAGTAGTGACTGGTTGTATGTTATTTTTGCGCTACAGTAATAATTCTATGATCTAAAAAGTGCTATTTCTGAAAGGGTTACTTCTGATTCCTGACAGCGGTCCAGGTGGCCCTGTCTTGTAAATATCCCCTGTAAATTCTGCCCGTGCCTCTGGCACATTGTAAAGTGTGTGTTTTATCTAATGTGTTTTGGTGTAATACAAAGGCTATTTTTATATAACCTTGTGTGGAGTTTCCTTTGTGGTGGGCCTTGGGTGTTGTTGCTGGGGTGCGTGCGCAAATACTTAACTTACATCGCCTCCAAGTTTAGCCTTGACTGCTCGCGCCACGTTACCTAGAGGGCGAGTGGGGGTTGCCTTGGTGTGTAACTCCCTTGCCCTGACACTTAGAACTGGCGATCCCTGACTGACCTCGACGCGAGTCTTGGCCGGCCAGGGTCCCGGGTCTAACAGTATTATAAATGAGAATGCCTTTTATTTATGTGTTTTGAAAACCAACACATAAAGAAAAGGCATTGTCATTTATAATGGCAATAGCTTAAACTCTCGCAAATGCGAGACCTCACACGAAGAACATTGAAAGGGAGAGGGAAGGAACTGCTGCGTTTAGAGAGGATTGTGTATTAAAGGGCGATGCGCAGCTATGCAAGCGGTGCCGACAAAGTGAATCCGCCATCCCGCATCCAATGAAAGGGGCGCGGCCATCATTAAAGTGAAAGCGGGACATGGGGCGCCTTCACAAAAAAAACACTTGTTTGTGAATTTCACAAACAAATGTTTCTTTTTGGAAAAGCGCCGTATGCCGTGCTTTCAGCGGCTTACTGTAAGCTGAATATGGCAAGCAGCGTCTAAAGAAAGGCACGCGGCCACCATTAAAGTGAAGGCCTGGCATGGGGCACTTTCACACAAAAAAACATAGCTAATTTAACCCCTTAACTGCTGGGCCTTAAACCCCCACCCCAGTGCTGAGCCCTTTTTTGGCTATTTGAGGTAGTTCACTCTTAGGCCCTGTAAGAACTGGGACAACCAGCTCTCAAGGGGGCAGCATGGCTCGAGCAGTAAGGCAGCCAGGGGCTTGCGTGTAAAGCAGCTACTTAACACACTCATCCAATGAAACACACAGTGGCGCAATAATGGAGACCACACCAGTAGTTGTATTTGAAAGAAATCAAGATCTTTTATATAGGCTTTCAAATAGAGCGATGCATTATTAATTTATTAGCATTTCAGGTAAGCATTTCATTAAGGCATTTCATGAATCACGTTCAGGTTGCATTTCCGATGAATGGGTGAACATTTCATTAAAATAATAACCAGCTCATCTAGCAACGAAACACTAACTAACCCCGCCTGTCGCATCAGACTCTTTGACAGGCAAAGGGGTAATTGTATAAACACGGAGGATCCTATAAGAAGCGACTATAGTAATGCGTTTAAGTAACACATCAAAACTCTCATGGACGCTTTTCCTAGAAGGTAATAAAACATATCGGCAAGAACTTATCAGTCTAACAAAGAACTCCAAAGAACACAGCCTTTAGTCATCAGTGACAAGCCTTTCTTCTTGTGAAAACAGGTCGGCTTGCGACCTCGATCAGATCATCAGAATACTATGGAAGCCCACCTCTGCAAGAAAATTCAGTACAGTGAAGTGACTCTCCCTCGCATTAACAAGCTGGTAATCTGGTGCACGATGTATAATTCAGGCTTGTAAATATGGCACACTTTGAACATATCAGGCTGTTAAATATGGTACACTTTGATACATTGAGGAACGTGTCTGACCCTCCAGTCTCCAAATATTCGAGGCACAATCAGAAGGGGGCCAACAGGGCCCAGTCTTAGTTAACCCCGGGGGAGGGGTGACCTCGGGCCTCTCCCGGCCTACCGCCCTCCTCCCCAGGGGGTTACCTCACTTCTTCGGCCCTCTGGGGCCCTTGCGTGGATCTCAAGGGAGGAGAGGGCGCTCTGACCTTCTAACGGCCCCACTCAACCCAGCGCGGTGCAGGCGCAGCTTCAGGGCACCGGCACTGGGGACGAGGTGGGGGCTCTCTCTCTGGCCTCGGAGGCAAAGGGGGCAGTGGTGGTTCTTGGGCACCCAAGGGGGGAGCTGGTGCGGTGCGCCGTAGGCGGAGAGGGCTCTCGGGGTCCTCCACCCCCCTCCGCGGTAAATCGGAACTTCCCCGGGTGCCGGGCCTCACGGGCAGGGGCTCGCTCCCGGCAGCCAATAGCTGCGCGGCTTGGGTGGGGGGCGCGGCCGATGACGCGGCGGCGCTCCCCCGTCACGGGACACTGGCCCAGGCAGGCGTCAGGCCTAGTGCGGCCTGGCGGATTCGATGTGGCGGCCCTCTCCTGGCATCGAGGGCCGCCGAGAGGGGGTCAATCACGGCGCTGGTCATGGCGCGAAGGCGGGCAGCCCCAGGGCAGGCCGGCAGCGCCTTAGAGGCGTCGCTGATGCCGCGATGACGTCAATACAGGGCCCCCTCAGGCACTGTATTGTGCCTGAGGGGGGCACAATACAGTGCCCGACGCCGAGTCAGGTGAGCGCTTGAAGGCAAAATAGCGCCTCGCAGGCAGGCGGCCTCCTGAGGGGGGCCTTCAGCGCTGGAGTCACGAGGGCACTGGTAGCTCAGGGCAGGCGGCCTCTGACACAGCACTGGGCAGGAGGACAGATTACAGCGCTCTGCAAGTTAGTCAGCCAGTACTGCAGGCAGGATGGGGACAAATTATAGCGCTTGTCACACAGTTCAGTCAGGGGGAGACAGGTAGGCCCAGTTGAAGGCAGGGGATGCGCAGGGCAGCTCAGTCCAGTACCTGGTCCCAGGAAGCAGGTTTCTTGGCGCTTGGATGGTTCTGCGCCCTTGGTTGCTTGTTTCTTGAAGTGGAAGAGGGGGGGGTGATGAGTTGAAGGCTTGAAGAATTTCTCCTCAGTCACTGCAGATGGGCCCTGGGGTTCCCTGCCACTGGGCCAGATCAGGGGGCTAGCTTTGGACACCTCACCCAGCTAAAGAGGCAGCACCTAAATCCTGTCACTCCCAGTAGCATAGGTTCCTCACTAGGCCCTCCCGCCTTAAACTCCTGCGTGGGTTCCCCAGGTCAGTGATGCCCCAACTGACTAGAAAAAGTTCCCTCCCTTGCTTATATATGCCCAGGTCAGGTGACCACTCTCTAAGGCGAGAAAAGTCAGGTCCGCCTTCCTTCTGGAAGGTTCCAGGAGCTTCCCCACTCTACTCTAACTATGGACAGGGGCTGGGTGGGCTTGTCGCAACATTGTATGGGGACCCAGCCTGCTCCTGGCAACTAGGGTGCTACACTAAAAAGCAGTGCTTAATTTGTGCCGGTGCTTTCCGGTGCTTAGCACCGGCACTTATTTTTCAGGGCCCGGTCTACTCACATCTGCACGTTACATTTGAAAAGATGTTATCATTAGCTGACTGACTCGGCGCAGAGTGTTCTCGTCTCCCGAGTACCAGGGAGTGCTGTGGCCAGCACTGGCTGCGGCTGACTGTGAATGAGATCCGGTCCGGAGCACAGTTTACTGCATTTATAATATGATATGCGATGGCATTATGGCGGCCCTTAGTTCAGTGTTGCGGGGGGGGACACCGATTGGGATAGATTTGCTTCTGCGCGCAGATTGTTTTCAATTGCCATGCCCCCAGCACACCCGCCGCACGCCACGAGTCATCAGCCCAACGACGTTGAGAGGAGGCAGCAGTAGCAGCACCAGAGGCCTACATCAGTTAATATATGTACTGTCCCGCAGCCCTGGCCGACCATGAGTGTAACCGTAAGTATTAAGCAGTCATCATGCCATGTGCCTGCCTAGCCTGGCCTAGAAGCGTCCGCCGTACACATTTTATCACACACGATGTGCGACAGGCAGCGCACGCAGATTGTTTTCCGATTGACAAGCTTTATCTCTGTCACACCGGGCTGCACCCCACGAGCCATCAGCCCAACGACACGACGTTGAGGCAGGGCAGGCAGCCTAGCTAGATATGGTAATAAATAAAGGTACTGCCTTGTAGCCCCAGACGCCCGGCCCACAAGTGTAACAACCGTAAGTACTAAGCAGGTCATCATGCCATGCCAACTGACAAACCAACGCTGCTTCGAGGACGCACTGTGCCTGCCCTGGCCTTTTAGTGTCCTCCGGCCCACTTACACATTTATTATATCACAATAGGGCCGGCCGGTGTTAAGAAGTAAAAGGCTCTGCCCTTGAAGTATCCTCCATACCTTCTCTAAACCGTTCCTCTTAAGAGTGGCAAAACCAAATGACATGAAAAGCTGAAAGCAGAATGTTAAATAAACTTGTTGATTGCTTTTCTTTTTTATAAGTAAGTAGTTGCGCACATCTAATAAATGAGCCCATATACATGCCTTACTGCATATTACAAAACAACACGACGTAAAAAAATAACTGAGCTGAGTAGGTCCGTAGGCCCACAATGTCCTCCATTAATTTAATTCGAAGCCCGTTATAAGGCGCAACGTAGCGGCTGCCAGCTCTGGTTGCAGGAGGGGGTGTGGGTGTGGGAGAGGGGTGGGGGTATGCTGGGGTCCTAATGAAGACAGAGTTGTTATTTATAAAACAGTTTTGTAGATAAATCCAGCGTCTAAAAAACACACTCAGATGCACGATGAGGCACAACAGTGGCATTTACTTGTCAGGTGTTTTGATTGATTTGTCTACGTGAAAACCACATCGAGGAGGTTCTCGAAAGCTTGGCTAATGTAAGCACTATTTATGGTGAATTTGTAGTTGCTTTAACTTCCTGCTGGGCTGCTCTTTCACACTGTTTTGAAATAGTTTGTGTATGATCATGTGGCATGTTTTCAGTTTTAACGTTCCCGTGGTATCAGTTAATGCTGGTGTTTCACAGCAACAAGAGATTTGTGGTTGAAGTTACATGTTCCAATATATTGCAAGTGTTTTTGTTTAAATTGCCTCCTGTAAATCTGCCTGACGTCATTTTGCCAATGAATTTATGATATTCTTCTATTGGTGTTTGAAAATTAATCTGCTGTTGTCATTTACAGCTGTTTATTAAGCAATTTTAGTCTCTGCAATTGTAATATGTAAGACACAAATTTGATGGTAAGAAATTATTTTCTTTTGAAAGTGCCCATAAAGCATCCTGGAGGGCAGCTGGTGTCTGTCCTTTTAAGACGGGGCGCCTGTTTTTTCCTGGCCATTGGTAGTTCAGCGGTAGGTACAAATTCGACTTAAACAGCCTTGACTGTGTCCCATTCTTGACCAGAGATGTGTTTTTGCATGCCCTTGTGTGGTCTGAGAGGTGTCAAGAGAGGAGTGTTAAACCGAGGGGATGTCCGGTTGAAGTGTGTGGGTGAAAATCTCTAGCTACCGCCCAATTGTGTAGGAAAACTCATGTAAGTATGATATTTATGTTGTGACCTTGTGACAAGCCCTTTTCAATGCCACCTGAGCATAATAGCATTTGATTGAACAGGCGGCCCCTTGGATAGTGGACTCTTCGTGCCCCTGGCTTTCTTGAGTGACTCGTGCAGATTTTTTTTTCTTAAGAATTCACTGTTTCTTTATTTTTGACAGAGCTACAGTGTGTGTCTACTTCGGAAATACCTGGGGCTTAATGAAGTTTATTTATGTCGCTACTTTCTTCACTTTATTATTACTACCAGACTGGTAGTAATAATAAAGTGAAGAAAGAGTACAAACAGCAGAAGCATGGTGGTAGAAAGAGGGAGGTTGGAGGTGAAGAATAACTTAGAAGAAGGTAGGGAGGAAGGTTAGGAAACAGAGAGACTGGTAAAGGGGGTGTGAGGTCTGATACTTAGAGAGAGATGACGGAGCAAAAGATGGGTGAGGAGAGAAGGAAAGATATATAGAAAGGGTGTTGAGGGAGAGATAGGTAGAGAATGACAATCTGGGTTAGAGGTAGGGGGTGAGAGATTTAGAGAGAGAAATAGAAGCAAATAAGTGAGAGATAGAATACCAGGGAGGGCCTTGGGAGGTGGGGGCCAGATTAATTGCCTACTTTGCCTTGCCTTAAAGAATCTCTGGGTGAGAAACTACCCCAATTAAGAATACAAAGTAGTGATCCTCATCTTCTCTTTAAATACAAATGCCCTCCAGCCCAGTTAATGAAAAGTAAACCCTGGTGGCATCTGCCATGCATGAGTGCGTTTCTAGTCTGTTGAGATAAGACTGCAGTGTTGTTAGTGCTGTGCAGCAGTATTTATGTACAAACGTATGAAATGTGCATTATTAATTTGTAACTTTTAAAAGTTTGCAAGCGCAACTAATGCACATAAGTTGATGGCAGCACATGGCAGTGGTGGCCACAGCTTGTGATTCACACTTGGGAATCTAGCACTGTTGTCACCTTACTATGAGCAAGGCTCCCTTGCTGAAATTCAGATTGGGTCTGACTTTTAGCTGTGCCAGTTGAGGAATGTGGGTGGAGGTGGAGCCAATAGAGTAAATGGGTGGAGCCAGTGGAGGAAGTGGGTGGAGCAGGAGAAAACTTGGTGTCGCCTCCGACAAACATTTGAGCACCTGCACTTCATATTTTACAAATTAAGCACTGCTAAAAAGACCACGCTGCTGTAGCAGGGGCCAGTGGCAGCCATGTTGGAAGTAGAGAGCACCTGCACCCTAACACAGATTAGCTATGAAAAGGTGCCCGAAGACCTACGGGCCAACAAAAAGTAGGTGGAAAAAATGAGGCAAGGGCAAAAAATCACAGGGAAAGACCACCCTAGGGCTGACAGGTCTAACAGGCCCCTATAACTTTTTGTCCACATAAGGTATCCACGTGAAATGTGTGTCTTTTTCTTCCAATATCCTGAGGATCCAGGGTTTGTGGATTCCCCTGGAGAAGACCCAGAAATTAGCCAAAATACAGCTACATTTTGGGGTTTTGGTGAATAATTGGAAAAAAGTGCTGAAGAAGAAAGCAACTGTTTTTTTCCCTGCAAATGGTATCAATAAAGCGTTTGTGGTGATATAATCACCACTTTCCCAGCTTTCAGGAACAGGCAGACTTTTGTTTGAAAGCCAAGATTTTCTACACAGTTTTGGCATTTTAGTGGGACGTAGCCTATTTTTTGTGCTCTCAACCTCCTTTCAGTTAGTGCTAGAAATTGATATAAAACCAATAATAGATCCTAGAAAGCTATACATTTCTGAAAAGTAGACATTTCTGAATTCAGCAAGGGGTCATTTGTGTAGATCCTTCAAGGTTTTCCTATAGAAAGTAACAGTTCAAATTAAAACATATTGAAAATTAGTTGAAAAAAATGATATTTGTCTGCATTTTCACCTGTATCTTCTTCTAAATATGACAAGCAATATACTGTTGTATCCACTGGAGCCTTATGGTTGCAGGGGTATATAGGACTTGTAGGTTCACCAAGAATCCTATGTGTTGTTCAGAACTTGCCGCGCATTCAGCCATTTAAGTCTGCTGCCCTTGATAAAGTGCTTTGCCACGAAACGCGTCAGGCTGGGACTTCCTCCCTGTTTGTGCCTGCCTTTTCTCCATGCTGCATCTCTCATTAAATGGATGGCGATTTTTATTCTCCCCTGTGGCTTCCTTCACAGCAGGCAACTTTCTTTGTGTGATATAAATATATATATATATATATATATATATATATATATATATATATATATATATATAGAGAGAGAGAGAGAGAGAGAGAGAGCGAGACAGAGAGCGAGAGCGAGGGCGAGAGCGAGAGAGAGAGAGAGAGAGAGAGAGACAGAGAGAGAGATAGAAAGATTTCTCTTTCTCTATATGTTTTTTGTAGTTATGGCTTCCCTGGGGGCCGATTGTGGCCGCCACGGAAAGCACATGACTATAAAAACAAAATTGGTCATCCCTGGTGTCTAGTGGGGTGTCCTGGCCCTGGATCACAGCGTTGCCACGATCAACGGCCAGAAAACCCTTTCAGGAAGGCCTCATTTGAAAGAAGAGACTCTCCTCTTTCAAACGAAAGGAGCGTGGCCGCTGTAGTTAAAGTGGACCAGGCTGGCAAAGAAAATAAAGAAAGGAGAGCGGCTGCTATAGTTTAAGCAGACTAGGTTCGTAAAGAAAATAAAGAAAGGAGTGCGGCCGCAATAGTTAGAGCAGCCGCGCTGGCAAAGAAAAAAATAATAATGCTGAAGAAAAGGTGCTGGCTGAGCCACACATTTTGCAAATATGACGCAGACGCCATTACTAATAAAAATATAAAAGCGGGCAGGTAAGCGTTGTATGAAAGTATGTTGTGGGTGGAATAGGAGAAATCATTCAAAAAAATAGTGCTCACAGACTAAATAAAACATGGGAGATTACTAATGTAGGTAAGGCGGTACTAAGGAGGGAATACTAAGCCAATTAATGAATCAAAAGTAACCGGTAAGAAAGGACAGTAACAGGAGCCAATTGAAAAGATGGACGGAAAATGGGTGGCGCTTCAAGTCCATACCTGAATACAACATGCATCGCAGAGCAGCGCATACGCTGCCCAGGTTACACCTAACAAAGTGCCGAAAACCAAGGCTGCGTAGTCTTGAATTCACTTCAGGCTTTTTCCATCCACTGGTGCCCCTTTATCTCACTCTTGCTGGTCCCTGTTGTCTCCCTTTGTACTAGTTTTTGTGTCTTTTCAAATTTTTGTGTCCATTACTCTCAGTCCCTACACAGGTCTACCACCCTTCTTTACAGGTCTTCAGGGTAGAATATATTTTAAAGTTTTACTGAATTCTAAGTATATCAGTTATCACTTTTGCATTTCATCAAATGACGTTGTTTAAAATCCCAACGCAGATTGGGCTTTGGGTTAGCCCACTGCTTATCAGTGGTTGGCTGTCTTGTTAGTATCATTTGCTTGCTCCTTATTGTCCCTACCGTGGTTTACAGCTGTTTTACAGTGTTTCAGCTGGTGCGAGTTATGTCATTCTACTGTGTTGTTATAATCAGGGAAGTACTTTTTCTGTCAGCACTCTCTCCCTTGTCTGCTTGCCATACTTTCTATTTTTTCCCGCCTTTCCGGTGGGTGTGTTGCTTTTATCTCCTGCTTCTCCCACACTGAAACTGTGCCACTCACCTCATTTAATAATTGCACTCCTGCAACGTTGATTTGCTATTAACTGGTCAAAAATGTTTGTCGCCAACTTTTAAAATGCAAAATAAAGTTTGAAGCATAAATCCAAAATGGCAGTTGGTGTGTCCCGATACATCCATAAGTACTGGAGACCATTCTTTTTATGAAAATCCATTTTAAGATGGCCACCCTTACCTGTGCAGCTTTTGATAGCCATCTTAGAACAGGTTTCATCAAACAAAAGGCATTCATAGATGGCTTCTGATGTATGCGTATGCATCACCATCCACCAGCAGCCATTTATTTTTAACACACAATGTTTCACAAACAAGCACTGGCATAGCCAATAACTTGGCACTCTCATTTGAAGAGCTAGACCTCTTGGCTTTGCCAATGATTGCATTCTATTGACACTTAATTACATTTGCTTGTCATGGTCTTTACGGTGAATTGATCAGTGGAATGAAAAGAGTGGTCACAAATTGACTTTGTTTTCTTAGGGCGGAAGAGTGCGCAGCAGGGTATGGCGGTCTCGAGGCTCCCAACCTTCTCGTCACAGGAGAAGAGCTACATCAAAGGCACAAGTGACTTCCTGGGTTTAGGACATTTCACAACACGCTACATCACGCAGAAGAACTATCCAGCTCTCCAGGGGCCCAGCTACTTCACCGATCGAGATCTGCTGGAGCTGGTGGATCCGAGGTGGCCCGATCCTGAATCCAAGTGGTTGTATTCTGTGCCCTGGGGGTTCCGTCGCTTGCTCAATTTTGTGAAGGTACACATCTTCCTTCAAAGAGGAAGCGTAATATTCTCAAGTACTGTGTGTTAAGTGTAGGGGCAGGCTGGCCTGAAGGAAGTAGTCATGACTCTATTGGAGATTGTGTGGAAAAAGAGGTGTTTGAGCAGGGATAGACCAGTAATTAATAGCAGATCTGGCAAAAAATATCAAACAAACCTTCCACCTTTCCTTTGCCTCTCTCGCTCCATCCATCTTCTGTCTCCTCTCCTCTCTTATCGCAGCCAGTACCATTCTCTCACTACCTGGATTTGAGTTACTTTAAGGGTTATATGCTAAATAGTAATACGTCATGGGTATTAAGCTGTAATCATAGCATCTTTTCCCCATCAGTCTGAGTACGAAATGTGAAACTTTGGCATTAGATGTAATAAAAATCAGAACTACTGCAAGGCTCGTGAATTTAGGTTTCCACCTCCATTTCATTCCCGAGCACCCTTTACTTAACTTCCCTAGTAGCTTCAACTGTTACTGAAATCTACTTTTTTCACCAATGACTCCACACTGCCTGAAAGACAAGCACACACCTCAGACGCAAGTAATGCTAGGCCGTCCTTTCCAGGACCACAGTGCTGCGGGGAAGCCAAAGTGGGTTTGGTGGCACAGTTGTTTCTAAACAAGGTACTCTGCACAGGCCTGTACTGCTGAACAGTAGCTTACTAAGTAACCTAACCTAAGTATTTCTGAAGACCATTGGTTTCCAATATTATCTATTTATGAAATTTAGGACAACTGTGTTTGAGTGACAATAACCATCTTTCCCCAGTCTCAAGTGCTTCCACATATGGTCCAAGTAACTCAGGTCATGATTTTCATTGTACCTCATACTTTAATTATAAAAGGAAAAGGAAAACAATTGTTAAAATGATAATTAAAGCACTCTAGACAAACATAAGCCCAACCTGAGGTATTTGGTATGAGTCCTCAGCAATGCTAGTAAGTTTCCGTGTTTCGCCAGCACTACATTCAGAAATCAACATTCCCTGGTGGTTAATGGACTCGGCCAGAAAGGCTATCACCTTTACTCTCAAAGGGTTGCGTGTGTTTACTAAAACAATGCCCAACATCGCTATATTGTAAAGAAGAAAGGATGAAGCTGAAGAAAAAAACAGCATTAAAGGGAGCTACAGAAGTCTGAATTGCGCTTTGATGAAGACTATAGTAGCCAAAGTTTATGAACATGAACTTAAAGTTCATCCATCCTAATAAACAGGCACATAGTACATCATGAGCGGGGACGTGCTGAGAGGTGGACACCATCTATTGTACGGCTGGGAGCATACAGTGGATTATGGATGCCGGTCAAAGATTCTAGGACGCTTGTCTTGGTACATAGCATTAAAGGAAAGATGCATAGAAGGTCAAATGTATGCAATGGGACACTATCTTTGGGGTGGTAAACATTTCTTAACCACAGTGCTAAAGGATCAGTATTGGATGTGTTAAAGGTTGTGATGCCACATCTGTGAGTGATCACTTTTGGGTTATTAGCTATGGATTGTTTATGGTACCTCAAAGGTCACAAAAACTAAATATTTTTGAAATGTGGCATGTCCCTCTTAAAATGAAAGAGCATCCACGGAACAGCTTGTTAATTTGTGCAGCCGGATATCATAGAATGCCCAACTATTTGATCTAAAGGGTGTTCCAAATCGGTCCATAATGATTCCAATACCTTCACTGATCTTTATCCATCACAAATCAAACAAAATCATCAAAAACTAACCTGAAACAAGCACTGGCGTTGCCAATAGGTTTCGTATTTGGAAAGTTGGAGCTATTGGTTTTGTAAATGACATTTTATATTTATATATTGTTATTGACAATGCCAATAACGATATATAAATATAAAATGTCATTTACAAAACCAATAGCTCCAACTTTCCAAATGCGAAACCTATTGGCAACGCCAGTGCTTGTTAAATGGGTCTCCACCATAATGCTTTCTGCCCACATTACATGCTGTCCTGGCTGAAAAACCTCCGGCAACATGGTCATGAGAAGAGCAGGACCGGGTTTAATCAAAACATTCCTTTCCCCATCAAGCAGAAGGAGGGCATATGGGGTGCACATCACAAATTGTCACCTGGCCATAGCCCCCACAGTGACCTTCGAGAAGAAATGTATCAAGTTAGCAACATTAAAAGAAAATGTGTGCATCCTCCCGACAGATTAAAACTAGATCTCACACAAGTATTTCTCACCCATATCCAGTCTTTGCAAAGAACTCTCCCAGCTTGGAAGGATTTGATTGACAAGCCCTCAGTTCTTACCACCTAACCTATTTTGTGCACAATAAAAGGAGGGCGCTGTTTATTCCGGTTGCCCACCGGCTGTTCATATAGTTTATCTGCTGAGGCAAGTCAGTTTATTATGCGGTACTTCGTGCATGCCTGCAGCAGGTGACTGCTCAATGTTCTCAGGTAAGGACGGTTACCCATCTTTGAGCCTGCCAGTACCAGGGATGGGGTGTTTGAAACGGAGGAGCTGTCCATCCGCCCAGAGAATTGATAAAAAAAATATGATGGGGCACAGAATGGCGTCCTCCAGAAGCATACTTATGAGAGGGGCGGATGTAGCCTAATGGCCAGAGCTGCGCACTTTGGAGCTGGGGAACCAGGTTCCAGACTCGAAGTCCGGTCAACATACTGTGATTCTGGGCAAATCACTCAACCTCCCCATGCTTACCAAAACATGTATGTGTCCATGTGTAATGCAATTGGTGCTCTTCTAAAGCCCTTGAATCGAGTTCGCGCGGTATAAAACTGCAGAAAAAAAAGTTAATATAAGTGACAAGTGACTTCTACGTCCATGTGGACTCCAGTCAATGAGCCATGCCCATTGGTTTTTTTTTGCAAAAATATATTCATTGCGAACTCGACCCGAAGGTCCTGGAGCATTTCTCTTGTCAACGCTAGGAGATTGCCATTCTATAAAATACACAGAAATCATGTCACCCCCTTCTTTACCTCGACGTGCAAGATCTATGCTTAATTCCTCTCTCCTTTAACCATACTTGCATATATACATGGCCGCTGGAATCATGAAATACTGTGGCCGATGCATTTTTTTGCATAAATATGAATTTGCTGTCTTTGCCACATAATTCACCCTATTCTGCGCGATCTGCAGATTGAAAACCCCTAAAATAGTTTCTAGTCAAACGGATCAAAATGCACTAAACCTTGGGCGATAGGTGTTCCCATGCAGTGGAAAGTCCTTTTGTAAGGTTGACTGGTCAACTTTCAATGCTTACTGCTATATTTCGGTTTTAAGCTAGTGCTAATAAGGGGAAATCTTTGCCCATATAATGTTACATGAGTAAAAATTACAACAAAATAAAGTAATACTACCACAAAATGTGCTGCATTATGAAGCATAATTTGCCATTTATTGCTACATAAATTAGTCCACCCTGCCTCATAATTTGATTCTCTTCTGCCACATAATTCTAGTTGCCCTGCATACAACGAAATCACTTCCATTTATTTTCTTTCACCGTCCCCAGAAAAAGAAAAACTGAAAATGTTGCCATTCAGCATCCCGAATTAAAACTGCTGATGCGAATTAAAATAGAATACCAATTTCACCACACCACCATCAGGGTCGCTGGCTGACTAACACAACCCCCCCCGGACCCCCAAAAGAGACACACGACAGACACTGAGGCGTATTGGAGTAAAACTCGAGACCTGGAATCCACCGCACGTTTCAAAGGCGAGCGTTCAACACATCGTGCCAGCCCTCAACACATCGTGCCAGCCCGCTCAGCGTGGCTCAGCTTGACTGTTAGAGGATCCTCATAGCACAAATATATATCTTCGTCCCCTGATTCCTGTTAAGAGGCACCACATCGACATCTATAGAATCGTTTAGTGTGTTGTTAAGTTCATTAGGATCATGATTGTTTAGCCCTTGTTGTAAATATCATCATTGCACTATCACAGTTGTTATTTCTCCCCGCGGGATGCACGTGAGATTTGCATTTGCTCCTGGGGGTGTGTTTGCCTGTAGCTTCACATGTTGAGGCCTAGTGCCGCACGGCCTCATGGGGCCTCCCTGCCCCGCCCCCTGTGAGACGAGGACCCCATATGGCTCTGTCTCCTGTCTCGTGCCTGTCTGTGGGTGAATGAATTACAAAGTGTGATGGGGGGGATGGGATCCCAAGCGCTCGAGCGGGGCTGTGACTTCACATTCTGCAAGTGCCCCTGAATGCATCTTTCTAAATTATGTTTTTTTCTCAAGCCTCAAACAGAAAGCTAACAGATATTACACAAAGATACAATGTTTTTTTTTTTTTAAATTTTTAAAACCTTTATTTGAAAAAAGCACACAGCTATTCAGCCTAACATCCCGGAGGCAAGGCAGCACGGTGAATCAGGAGAGCAATAGTGCAAGAACACTCGTAACAGTACAATGCAGGTTGTTTTTATAGTTTTATATTAAGAAGGAACATAGAACAAAGAAGGAAGAAAACGCCAAGTGGCGCTAAAGAGTGGCAATGGAATAGAGGAAGCCTTCGAGGTGTTGGTAGCGGGCAGGGGGAAACGAGCACTGAGTCACTGATACAGGAGAATAGAGCAGGATAGTAGAGGGGAGGAGGAAAAAACAGGATTCAGCAGTACAACGTGTCACAGTTGGTGTCACAGGTTATGGTGACATATGTTCATCCAGAGAAGCAGGCTCCGGTGGCAAGCAAATATCTCCCCGGTAAGCATTCCAGGCCCCCCACGCTTTCGTCCATTTCTGGGGCTTACCCCTGGCAACATAGACCGTCTTTTCCCTAAACATACACCAATCCATGTTGGCCTTCCATTGTACCACCAGGGGAGCCGTAGCAGCCCCCCATTTTTGCGCAATGTCGCGTTTGGCCACCATGTTGCCCAGGGTCACCCACTGAGTCTGAGCCACATTGTGATCGGATGGTTCCCAGATGTTGAGGAGACACCTCCGAGCCTCTGCATTCGCCACCACCCCAGTCACCTCACCCATAATCCGGTCGGTGCACACGTCTCCAGTAGGAGGCTATGACGGGGCAGTCCCATAGAATGTGCATAAAGGTAGCAAGGACGCCACAGCCACGACGACAAAGCCCGTCGGGCGAGTAACCCATACGCACAAGCCGGGGGCCAGTCACGTACACCCTGTGCAGGATTTTGAATTGCACCAGCCGAAGACGAGAGGAAATGGCGACTTCCTTAGGGGAGGACACAACGCTCTGCAAGTCCTCGTCGTCAATCTCCAGGCCGTCACGCACCCACTGATCACGTACTCCAAGGAGAAGGTCAGTGCGGACATTCATTCATTTTTTATACGACAGTGAGATGGCACTGTCGGGCATATGGCCATCTAACACTCTGTCTTCCAACGGGGAACTTTCTGGAATCGCCCCCTCTGCCAGCTTGGCAGAGAGCAGCGCGTGCCGCAGCTGGGCATAACGGAAGAACTCCGAGCCGCCCAGCTGGTATTCAGTCTGCAGTTGAAGGAAGGTCTTGATCTCGCCCTTAGAGATCATGTCGTCCACCCTGGAGATACCTATGAGGTCCCATTTATCAAAGCCCTTGGTGTGCCATAACCTGCCCAAAATATCGGAGTCATACAAAGGGGTGAATCTAGTCAGCCTGCCCTGCCAGCCCTGCGCCTTGGTAATCGTCCGCCAGATGTGGACCGCTGTCTTCGTTGGACCCGACATCCGCCTATCCAGAGACCTCGAGTGCAGCGCCCTGTGGTAATTACCACCACCCAAAAGCCACCTATCCATTGCATAGCCGGGGCTGTTTACCGGACCATAGAGACCATGGTTAATAGCCGCCAGTTGGGAGGCCCAATAGTATCTACGCACGTCCGGCAGTGCGATACCGCCGTCGTACCACGGAAGCGTGAGCTTCGTGATAGCGACGCGGGGACGGCCATCCCAGAGCAAGGCACGTTGAAGGCCCTCAATCTCTCGAAAATAGCGGGCCGGAACCGGATCTTGGGTGTTCTGCAAGGCATACATGAACCTGGGCAAAGACATCATCTTAAATAATGCCGCGCGGCCAAGCAGGGAAAGCGGAAGCTTGCGCCAACTCTCCACATCACGCCGGAGGCGCAGGAGAGGGGGAAGCAAGTTGTGGTCGTATCGCGCCTTCGGACTCCCGGAAATGTAAATCCCCAAATACTTAAATCCCTGACTGGCCACCTGAATGTTGCAGCCTCTAGGGAGGCGTGGTGTGTCCCCTTTTAGTACGTACAGGGAGGACTTGGCCCAGTTAATAACGAGGCCAGAGTACCGTCCAAAAAGTCTGAGTACATCGCATGCCACAATGAGCGACTTGCAGGGGGAGGTGAGGTAGAGCAGAATATCATCGGCATAGAGGGAGACTCAGGTTATGCCATGCAGATCAGGGTGCGTGCGCAACTTGGCCGCGAGCGGCTCAAGAGCAAGCGCAAACAACAGAGGCGACAAGGGGCAGCCCTGTCTGGTGCCCCTATGAAGGGCAAAAGATGCCGAAATGCGGCCATTGACGGCAACGTTGGCCAGTGGGCCAGCATAAAGGAGTTTCACCCAACCCACGAACACCGGGCCAAAACCGAGCCTCGTCAACACCGCCCAGAGGTAACTCCACTCGAGAGAGTCAAAAGCCATCGTGGCGTCCAAGGAAGCAAGGACTGCCGGCTCCTCAAGGGTATGGGCCCTAGCCAGGGCGCCGTGGAGTCTACGCAAGTTAAGGGCAGTGTTGCGGTGAGGAATAAAGCCCGACTGGTCCGGGTGCACTAAGTCGCCGATAACTCCAATCAGTCGATTGGCGAGCAGCTTGGCGAGGATCTTAGGCTCAGCATTAAGGAGAGAAATGGGACGATAAGAACGACACAAGTCTCTCGGCTTCCCTTCCTTGTGTATGACCACAATGGTGGCCAACCTCTGGTCCAGGGGAAGAAGGCCGGTGTCTCGCGCTTCCAAAAACATGGTACGCAGGTGCGGGGAAACCACATCCGGCCGGATCTTATATAACTCGACCGGGATGCCGTTGGGACCAGGTGCCTTGCCCGACCGCAATGAACGGATCGCAAGGGCGATCTCGTCGGCAGAGATGTCCCTGTCCAAATCGTCACGGTCTTCATCAGAGAGACAGGGAAGGTCAACGGCCGAGAGAAGCGCAGTCGAGTCGACCTCGGAGGGGTCCGAAATAGAGGTGTAGACACCTCGAAAATAGTCAGCAAAAGACTCGGCAATGGCACTGGGGTCAGAGACAACAACACCGTCACCCCCCATAATCTCGGGTACGACACGGCTAGCCATCTCTCTCCTGTCCAGCCAGGCCAGCAACTTCCCAGCCTTGTCGCCAACGTCATAGATCCGACCCTGCTGTTCCTTAGCCAAAGCTAGGGCAGCATTCGTGGCAAGGTCGCGGTATTCAGACTGTTTGAGGGAAAGGTCATGCAGGAGAGCGGGGTCGGGTTCTGTCTCCAACTGGGAGTCAAGGCCCATGATCTCCTCCTCGATGCGTACCAAGTCGGCATCCCCGACTCTACGGGCCTCCGCTATAAGAGCGAAAGCCTCGCCCCTCAAAACAGTCTTAAACGCCTCCCATAAAGTCGCGGCCGAGCCAACCGAACCCTCATTTTCAGAAAAGTAAAGGTCGATGGCCTTGGCTAAGAGAGTGCGAGTTTTGGGATTGCGGAAATACCATGGATTGACTGCCACCGGCCGGTCCGACAAGACAATGTCAAAATCAAATGAGACCCACAACGGGGAATGGTCAGAAATGCCCCGCGCCAAAAATCGGGCCTCAGACACAGCAGGCGCATGTGCTGCTAATGTGAAAACGTAGTCTATACGAGAAAGACTACCATGCGCGCCGGAATGGAAAGAGAAATGACAGAGCGTGGGGTGTAAAAGCCGCCAGCTATCCACTAGCCCCATGGTCTCGAGGAAGGACGGCAACCACAATTGGGAACCCCGGAGGTCTCTAGGCGGATGACGGTCCAAGGAGCCGGAGCAAACTAAGTTGAAATCACCCCCCATTACCAACAAACCAGCAGGCAAATTTAAAATGGCGCCACCAAGGTCTTGGAAAGTGCTAGATTGTAGGCCCGGGGGAACGTAAACTGAAAGTAATGTCGGGGCACGCCCTTCCCATATTCCCGCCACTGCGGCATACCGCCCACTCTCATCAATCAGGGTGACGTCGATCTCAAGTGGAAGGGACGCACGTACAAGGACACCCGCCCCCCGAGATCCCGAAGAGAACCCCGAGTGGGCCACCATTTTGTATCCCTTACGATTGAGTGCTTTGCACGTGTTCCCAACCAAGTGCGTCTCCTGCAGAAGGACAACATCAGGCATGTGGCGTTTAAGCAATTGAATCACAACCCCTCTCTTGATACGGTCCCCCAACCCATTAACATTCCAACTGAGTACTCGTAATTTCCTACCCCCCATCCTCGTGCCGCCTGCCCCACCCAACCCCAACAATCCTCAACAGCAAATGAAACTTAGCAGTGTATACGACCCATTGCCTAAGAAATAGAGGAAAGAAAGAATAAACAAACAAACGAACTTTCCCAACCCCACCCCCTACCCTGCACCCCTGCAGCAGACTAAAGAGCCCCCCCAACCAGCAGTGTGCCTGTCTCCCCATAAACTAGTCTACAGAAAGCCCCCAGAGGAGTAAGGAATCTCCACGAACTCCTCCCGCCACCCTCCATGTAAACGACAGGAGAATTATCAAAATCAAAGCAACATCGGTATCGATAGTCACATACAGCAGGGCCACCAACCGCCAAAATCCGTTCAGTAGAACCAAGTCCTATTGATCGGAACCACCAGTCGCACCTCCGGAGTGTTCGCCGTGGTCGTCCCGGCGTTGTGGCAGAGTGTCCAGCCAGTCGCTTACATTTTCCGGAACGTCAAAGAACAGAGCACGACCTTCGTGCTCGATCCGAAGTTTGGCAGGGAACAGCATCGAGTATTTAAAGCCCATGTCCCTCAGGCGCCGTTTCACACCCGCATAGCTCTGACGCTGCCTCTGAACAGCCCTGGTGAAATCCGGATAAAAGTGCACTTCAGAATTCTGGTACTTAAGCAGTCCATGCCTCCTAGACGCCTGAAGGATCGCGTCCCGGTCCCGAAAGTTGAGGAGCCGTGCAATGATGGGTCTAGGCGCCACACCCGACTTCGGCGGGCCGCCCGGAACCCGGTGAGCACGCTCCACGGAGAAGAAATTACTCAGGCCAGAAGGCGCTAGATGCGTCTGCACCAGATCTTCCACAAAAAGGTCCACTGCCGCTTCCTCCGAGCCTTCCGGAACACCAATAATACGGACATTCTGCCGCCTGGCACGTCCCTCAAAATCCTCCAGCCTCCTGGAAAATTGATCAGTGGTCAGTCGCAAAGTCCGGACCTCCGTCTGCAGGTCCGAGACATCGGTGGTTAGGCTAGAGGTCTTGATATCAAGCGATTTCACACGGTCGTTAGTCTTACCCAAATCGGCCCTGATAAGAGTAAGAGCCACAGCCAAAGTGCCCACATTGTGAGTCAAGACCTCATGCTGTTTTTGCATTTCGGACCGAATGCCCGCGATGGCCCCCATAACGTCACACAGGGTAGGCTCAGATCCATCGGGCGAGCCCGCTCGAGGAAGGTCTTTAGAGGAGGCCACCGCAGTGGGTGAGGTCCGTGGCTGAGCATACCGATCAATCCTGTTAAGTTGCGTCTGAGTCTTACTGCGGACACCTTTGTTCGATGTCTTGTCGGGGTCCCCTCTGCCCGCCATGATGGGTCCGATGAGGACAAAGGGCTACACCGCCCAAGCCAAAGCCAAGTGAACAGAGGAAAGTCGGAGTCAATAATCAGACCAGGCAGATAATAGATAACTCCAGAGTCACGAGCACTTCGCCAGCGGGGACCGTAAGCAGCCGCTTCGCATTCCAATCATGTGGAGCGACGGAGAAGGCAGCAGCCACCCAGGAGACAATGGCGCATCCCTGGCACGGAGTTCAGCTCGACGTAGCTCAGCGTAGGAACCACCGATTTAGAAGCGGAAAGCGGCTCCCGCGTCAGTGACCATTCACCAAGTAGAATCCACCAACGTGGATCAGGATTTCCAACAGGATATTTGCGGAGGGTCGGAGGGTCCGCGGAGCTCCGAGCTTACGCGGCCATCTTGGTTGCCCCCGAAGCTCCTCCCCTCAAAGATACAATGTTGATGCCCCCATATGTTTGTGAAGATACGTTTTTGGTTTGGAACAGGAAAAGAAAGATAATTTTTCAATCCCACCGTTAATTAATTAAAACAGCGGAATCCATTATTATTTAATGATTTTCCATTTTACTAAATAAGCAATGGAATAAACCAGGCAGCTCCAAATTGTCGCTCGTTTATAACCAGAGAAACTGAAGTGCAATCAGGAGTTTGTTATTTAAATGTGACTCAACTGAAATGATGCAAACATGGCTTTCTCGCTGTCCCCGCGCATATTCAGTTTCTGATTTGATCTTTTACGGAAGGCTGTTCGGACTTCATTAAACAAGAACTCAAGAAAGGGTACCCGGTAAAAAAAAAACAGACATTTCTCCTGCCTACATCGAGGAAATTAGGCCAGTATTTTTCTCTGTGTTTCTGCGTTCACAGCCTAGATTTACAGCGTGAGTGTCCTTCTAGTTTCTGAGATTCAGCGGGGTTAGAAAAATGTGGTCAAAGGTAGAAGGGTTGAGGGCATATGGTTAACCCTTATGATTGCTTTTGTTTAATGTCCCAGGCGGAGATGGGTTTATCTCAAGCTGCGTTGTAGGGTGTTAGTTATTTTAGCTTATCTTTACCAGAAAAATTCGAAGCGGATGGGGGCGGGAGAGCCTGGTGGGGGGGGCGGGAATGCGAGGGAGGAGAAGTGTGGCAGGAGATGCGTGGGGGGAAGCCGGATGGGGGCGGGAGAGCCTGGTGGGGGGGCGGGAATGCGAGCGAGGGGAGGAGAAGTGTTTTAGGCGGATTAGGGAGATGCTCGTGCTTGTGTGGTCACGTGACCCGCTTTTGTGGTCACGTGACTCACACGCACTGGGAGAAAACTGCATTGGTTTCACTAGTCGATTGAGCCCTTGAATTTTCGCCTATTACATTTGCAAGCGAATGATAATAGGCGAAACCTAAAAAATGGTATTCTCATTGTTGAGTCCTCTGTAGCTTACCCCCTTACTGATACTCAAGAATATATAAAAATAAAAGCTGGGTGGATGTCAATAGTATTATTTCCTTTTGAGTCTAGGTTATTTCACCCCATCTGGGCTTTCCTTTATTCCTAGACCCAGTACGGCAATCCCACAGTGTATGTGACAGAGAATGGCGTGTCCGAAAAGATGCAGTGTGCCCAGCTGTGCGACGAATGGAGAATCAAATACTTGAAAGGCTACACCAATGAGATGCTGAAAGGTATACCGCTATACTATACGGGCAGAGAGGGGAGTCCGGCTAATAACCGCTCCTAACCCATGTCTGCTTGTAGAGCTAGTTATTGTGTAGTAAAGATCAAACGCAATGCCTGCTGTTGTACAGAAATCCTACAGCGAGAGAGAGAGAGAGAGAGAGAGAGAGAGAGAGAGAGAGAGAGAGAGAGAGAGAGAGAGAGAGAAGGGAAATAGCCTCTTCTGCCCAAATTCTGGTCACACATTAGAATTTAGCCGAGGAGTCAAAGGTTTAAGTGGGCCTTGAAAATGTTCTATCGTGTGGCACACAGGGTTTCAGCATATTCTAAAACTAAGAAAATAATATAATAACTAATTATTCAATGGTGAGACTGCTAGTGATTGGGTCAATGCATTTGAGTTATTTGAGACTAATATTGGTCTTCAGAGCACAGACACCAATATTATCTGAACACAGAATATTAACTTATTTGGCCTGGTGGCTACTAATCACTGACCATGTATCTATTGATCATTAAGCAAATAAATTGCCACATATTTTGGCACAGAAAATGGTAACTAATTTAGTATAAGTGGATATTAATTACCAATTATATTGGAAATTAGAATACTGTATTAAATAATGTGCAAAGTGTAACTATTGGCTGTAAAATCCTCTAACGTTTGGGTATGTTTACTGAGCTAATTTGTCAAATGGAAGCCTCATTTCTCCAGACAGCCCCTACAATTTAATTTGCAGGGGTATTATGTAATCTTCACTCAATTATTTTCAGTAACAGTCATTATGGACAGGACATGGCACCTACCACTCTATTAACCGAAGTCAAACTGGACTACTAATTCATGGATTTAGAGATTGCTATTTGAAGGGTAGGAAGACTTGTCCATTTGTCAGATTTGTTGACATTGGATTCGGTTTCGATATTTTTTCAGACGCTCTCATCAGGACCTTTCTTTCAAATATGTGTTCATTTATTCTTTTCGGTTAGGGGACAGATTTCTCCATTATGTCCAAGAGTGTGTCAACATATTGTGTTGTGATGTCTTGATCTAACGAGACATTTTGTAACTGCTACACATTTCCAAGTTACACAGTTGAAAAAATGTGGACAACTCATCCGTTGTAGTATTGAGTTCGAATTAAATATTTATTGTGCTCACTTGAAACAATTTGTAACTCCACCCATCAATCAATCAGAACTCTTCCCCACTTTAAACCACTCAAGAGGTAGCTCAGACGCTTACTGTTGCATCGATTCTTGCTCCTAGAATAGGTCTTCTGTAAAGACCCCTTCAGTCAAATACCTATAATGTACTGTTCATTTGAATTTTATTCATTCTGTTATCATTGTGCAACTTGTTCTTCCTCTATTTATACAGCACTTTGATATCTTGCAGCTCTAGTTCGCAAGTAGTAAAAAAAAATAAGCATTCAAGTTGATTGGTATTCTGACATGGTGACCAGATAACAATGAAAGTGGTGGAGGGGGGAGAGGGGATGGATAGAGGGGAGAATAGTTTGCAAATCTGGGAATACTTTCAAATGTCACTTAGCCTGTCATCCGGTAACTGACACTAAACTACCTTCTACCTCTCTTGACGTCTAGCCATCAAGGACGGGGTGAAAGTGAAGGCTTACACAGCATGGTCGCTGATGGACAAATTTGAGTGGGATGAAGGTTACTCTGAAAGATTTGGCTTGTACTACGTTGAGTTTAAGAACAAGAACAAACCACGCTACCCCAAGGCCTCCGTTCAGTTCTACAAAAAAATCATGGCCGTCAACGGTTTCCCCAACGTCCGAGAGGTCAGTACCACTGGAAGAATCTCTTCAAGATACTAAACTTCTAAGGGAGTTGCTGGGCCTACTCCTGGTAATGTTTTTTTTCTGGGTAATTAAGGATGAGAAGAGGATTTAAGGGTGTATTGTGATTATTGCGGACGACTCACTGTCTGCATACACCATATGCAGATACACTGCAGAGCTACTCCCTACTTATGGTTACAGCACTCCCGGTGTCCCCGTGGAAATGCATTTTTTTAAAACTTGAATGAGCTGAATGGCAAAACTAAGATGGCATTTCCTCAAGTTTTAATTTGATTTAATTCTGGGCAGTTTTGTGAAGATCTTCAAGAGGTTTAATTTGGGCGTTTGTAAAGGCTAGAAGCTAAGTTAATTCCAATGGGGAAAAAAATCTGTAGCACGGATGTATGACGTTACAACGCATACTTTCACCACGCATACCATTACAACGCGGTATTTACAACGCATACCGTTACAACGCATAGCGCTTAGAGGTGCTGGATAGTAGTAAGTATAATTTTATATTCCAACTCCAGTCCCCGTGGACACTAGGGAAGGTGTTGGATATAAAATTATACTTATTCCCTATCCTAGAGCGCCCCCCAGTGCAATGCGTTGTAATGGTATGCGTGGTAATGCCTGCGTTGTAGTGGTAGTGCGTGGTAAAAACTTCGTTGTAAACGTTGTATACCCTGTAGCACCTACAACAACTGAGGATTGCGCTAGCACTATACGGTGCTAGTGTCACAAAGGGCACTGATTTCTAGAGAGCTGGATTCACCAGCAAGTTTTAGTCAATAAAGTTTTCGAAAACTTGAATTTTTCTGTTCACTGAAGTATTTTATTCATACTTGTGCAAGTATTTTCATGTAGATATTCCATAATTATACTTTATATCCAATTCCTTCTACAACAATCAATGTGTTCCATGTGTTATGGAATATCTACATGAAAATACTTGCACAAGTATGAATAAAATACTTCAGTGAACAGAAAAATTCAAGTTTTCGAAAACTTTATTGACTAAAACTTGCTGGTGAATCCAGCTCTCTAGAAATCAGTGCCCTTTGTGACACTAGCACCGTATAGTGCTAGCGCAATCCTCAGTTCTTAGTACATACACCAAAGCAGGGAGTAAACGAAGGAGCACGATCCACGCCTTTAACCCAAGTATCACCATTATAGCTGTGCACGGCTATCATCTAGTAATTGTATTGAAGCACCTACAACAACAACAGCTGGATGGGTGCTCAGCAAACGTGGATGAGGTGAAGCATTCTAGTCCAACTTGCAAGCTATTTGTGGATTGGAGAAAAATCGATGTGTGGTCTTCACCAAAAAATATAGAGGCAAATGAGGTGAACAAAGATATAGTGACAGTTGGATTCACATATTTGATTTTTTGAAGAGGTGTAACTTTCGTAAAATGCTTCGATTTATTTTTTCCACGATCATGAAATCTAGGACACAGTGAAAAAAAATTATGTAAAGGAATGATAACGAGTTAAGTATAAAGGGAGAAGCGGCAGATCCCAGAGGGGTAGAAAAAGTAGTCACATTATCTAGAAAAACAGCTTTTTAAGACACAGGATTCCTGACTTTGCGTTGAGATGGTGTTTGAAAATATGCAATTGCTATTGAAAATATGTGGTTTGCTCATAGCGGATGTTCTATTTGATGAATCTGCAGGCAATATGGCTGAGGGCTGCTGGTTTGGATGGATTGGGCAAATCTGCTATGCATGACCAGGATGCTCAGTTAGTTTGATTGGGATGGGACAGGATGCGGGGCCTGACAGGAGGACGGACTCTGTACCCAGACCTAACTGCACAATTCCGAAGGCTGTGCACTGTTGATTATGGAGGAATGATACCTGGGAGAAGCTATTAAAAAATAAAGTAATAAAAAAAAATAACTGTTAGGAGGTAGGACATGGTTATATTTGCTCATAAGAAATGAACATCTGCCTATAAAAACCTCAGAAATGTCCTGAAAATATGGTTAAAGTGATGCTATTTACAACGAAAAAAACTAAAAACCACTAAAACCAAATAGGGTGCCCATGGCCTTACAGATGACATCTCAGTAGGCCTATTCAGTAACCCCACTGGACAAAGGGATCCAGGTCTTTAAACGTGTGTACCTTCCTTTCTTTTACACACCCAAAGTCACTCAATATCCCACGGCCACATAAAATGTACATCACACACAAGTGCTGCCTGGGAAAAGACCGTGCACACATGCATTGGAAGCGGTTGTAGCTACGTTCAGAGTGAGGGGAAAGGCTGCACCTTGTGCCCAGTGCATATTGTGCCTGGCCTAAGGTTGCCTACAGAAGCCACAGCGAAACCACGAATTTGAAGGTGAAGGCGGGGCTGTTCATAGCTGCAGTTTTACCATTTCCCTTAGTACTTAAATAAACAGAGGTAAATGACTGTAATAACTATGAATTAACACTAAATACTCACTGAAATCTACCAGTTAAGATGATCTCTGCAATCCATAACTCGAAGTACAGCCATGCAAGCAAAAACCCACACACCAAATGCAATGCTCATGACCTCACCCTTGACATGACAAGCGCAATTTCGAATGACAAACAATGTTACAGGTGGGATTACGTATCACATTAGCATTATCAATGAGACAAATATGCATATTTAATGTATTGGTGTACGTTACTAAATTATATATTAAACATGAATAGATATACATTTTTGAGGTCATAAGCATTGCATTTCGGGTGCGAGTTATGGTTTGCATGGTTTTTATGGGAGATATGATTCACAATAACTGGTGAATTTCAGTGGATTTTCGGTTTTAATTTGTAACCATAACTGTTCTTTAACGTTTTTGTTTTTCTAATAGAATTTCAGAAGATTTTTTTTAAACACACGTTAAGGTCTCTTACCAATCCTAAACATAACTTCACTTTCACTGTATTTTTTTCAGTGAATTTATGCTTGTGTTTCTAGTGAACTATTCTGCAACTGTTGTGTCAAATACCCAGTTATGAACTTTAAACTTTTTTTTTTAACTGATGGAATTGTCTTCTATCTTTTCATTCCTAAACCAGGAGTTCTGCTGTCCATATGCTCGTTTTGCTTGCCATGCAATACAACGTTTTACCAGTGTTTTTCAGTGAAATAAAATACACACCTATCCACATTGCAGTTTCCTCATCTGCTACAAATGACTCCTGTTATTTAACAAACAGCAGTGTTTTCAAAACCAATAATTTGCGAGAAATATTACATTCCTACTATTTTCAATAATTGAATAGGAATTACAGAATGGCCAGGCATTACACACGTAAACCCATGATAAATACAGCGATCTCGTTCTAGAGACTGAAAAGACTGCAAAGAAAGCACCATAAAATTAACAATGTGATAATTTCTAAAGCCTGGGTTGTATTATATCCCATGCCACGAGTAATACATCAGCGCATCTGCATTTTCCACGTTTGACAAATAGTTAACTCTAGTTAGCGCTCCCAGCCTTACTAACCCTGCAAACGTGTAGCCCTACTGTGACTGACTACTTCAGCACACAGAAAGTGAGCCTAGTATACACCTGTTTCAGACCTACATGCCTATAGCCAGGGTCACTGGAATTATGCGGCAAGGGAGGCCCAAATTAAGTGGCATGGTTCAGTAAATCTTGTGTCTCGAAAAAGTTATGCGGCATAATGTGGCACATTTTGTAATAGTAGTACTTCATTTTTTTGTCATTTTTACACTTGTTAACACTGTTCATTGGTTGCACCTCATTTGTACCAGTTTAATATCCAAATTAAGCAATAAGCAACTAAAAGGTGACCAGTTAACTTTTGTAGAGGGTGTATAAAGGTATAGGTTCCTGTCCTTGGGCATGCGCAGAGTTTGCTGACGTAGTTTCACGTGTGCTGATTTCTAGTATATTTCTTTTCTTAGGTAGAGAACTGGCATCGCAAAGCCACTGAAATGTGCTCCACCACCAACCAGCTCCTGGCTGCAGGTAACCAGCAACATTTGTTTGATACAAGAATATTTGAACATCGTTCATTTGGTCCAATGGGCCATACAATAAGGGCAAACAAAGAAATTAAATGTAAATATGTTTTATATACCACTTAATGTGGGTGCTTTGCACACAATTTGGTAAACTAAAGCAGCAGAAATTAGAAGGATGGTCTCATTGTCCCGTAGGCGACAACTAAATGGTCCACGTGCCTGCCCATTGTTTAACGAAGAACTGGGCTATAGAGGAGGTGCAAAGGACTCTTCAAATGGGCAGTGCTGGTCATTCTGCAGAAACCAAATATTTCCCAATTCCTTTCCTATTTTGTAAATTACCCACAAAATTTCGATATCTACCTTTAGACCGAAATTATAAATAAGGAAAGCATCTCAAAAAATGGAAGTGGGTAGGGCCAAAGAGATGGGTTCTACAGTATCATCAATCAGCATAGGTTAACAGGACTGAGGGCACTGTTCCAATGGATATTTCATTGTAAAGGGTGCTCAGTTGATTTGCAGATGGGGCTGAGCAGCAGGCACGTGTGCGGTCAGTCTTCAGGGAAGTACCTCATAACCCCTAGGACTGAATATGGCAGGTTACTACTAGTGTTTTCTGTTGTGCACCAATGGGTGTTTAGTGGAAATATTCACCTAATGGTAGATATGGTGGAGCCTCTGCCAGCCTTTTCTTGCTTATGGTACAGGGGAAGGTTCCTTATTTTATTTGAAGTTATTTTATCCTTCACCTGTTACCTCACTAACCATGAACCATAGGCACCTCCCATTTCCCAAGGCAGTAGTCCTTCTTCCATGCACGCTTCCCTCTTCTCTGCACCCGCCTTTTAGTTTAAATTTCACATGCATGCCTCTACTCCTTCACTCTCATGATCATACACCTCTTCTCTCTTTTCTTCTCTGCACTTTGCATTACCACCTTTACCTCTTATCTGTATTGCACTGTCTCCCTGCTGTCTCTTCACTTCCCATGCAGATATCCTCTCATACACCCAAATGACTCTGCCCTCTGCAGGCTGGTAAATGACAGTGGTACTAGTCACCAAAAGGAGGAGCTACCTCCCCTCCAGCTCGGTTTTAAGGATTTTCAGAGCCACTAGAAAAATTCAATTTTGCCTTTCAGGCACTCCTATTCCATTACGGACAAGGCAATTTGTTTCAGGCTGGCGTCCTCTTAGGATTGTTGTCGGTGGCTTTGCAGGGCAGAGCTGCCCAAATGAGCACTAAAGCAGTATCCGTTTTGGAACCTCTATCGCAGTACCGGAGAGCTGCCAGCTGGGCCCACCTAGTCAATTTTCCATGTTACAAATGTATTACACCCGTTTCGGACACTGGCCAAGGGTACAGACAGGTTAACAAATATTAGCAGCTGCATAAACACATTAGTACTAAAGCATCAGTTTAAATAGTGCATCAGTGAGGCTGATGCGAAATAAACAGGTATAATTAATATAATAATGAATGCAGCAATAAAGCATAACTTCGGGGAAGAAGTTGGGAAAAAGTGATACATTGGTGGTGGATTGATATTTCTGTATTACTTTATTGATTTATTGCAGAAGCATTTTGAGAAGAAAAGCCGAGCTTAGTTAAACAGTACATAAGTAAGTGTGTATCAGTTGGGATAGGAGCATATAGAAGTTATATACTTGATAGGTGGTGGATATTTAGACAACATGCCAGTATGGACAAATCTCATGCATACATATTTACAGCTGTGTCCAACTTAATGCTTAGACGAGGTTGGTGTTTGGCTAATACTTCGGATTCTCTTGGCTGGAGGAGGTCCTTGAAAGAGATGCTTTCAGCTGGGAGAGATTTCCAATGTGTGGTCCCAATAAACAGATGGATCAAGCCGCAGATGGTGGCTTGGGAGTGACCAGGAGAATAAGGTTGGCTGATCCTAGGCTACGATTTGATATACTCAATGATGAGGAGAGGTAATTGGGGGAGGAGACATTTATGGCTTTGAAGACCAGAGCCAATAAATGGTAGCGACAGCTCAGCTCTTACAGCCACCTGGCAATGGTGACAGTAGTCGGAGGTAGGAATGGGTCCTTAAGGCACAACTGAGTACTTAGGGGCAGATTTACAAGCACCTTGCGCCTCGTTTACGCCGCCGTTGCGTCACTTTTGTGACGCAGCAGTGGCACAAAGCTAGCGCCATGCTGCGGGGTATTTACAATGTGACGCATCTGGGAGATGCGTCACGTTGTAAAGCCCTGCGCCACATGTAGGTGTTCCGGCGCAAAGGGTGGGGGGGCGTTCCGGTGCAGGAACACCTCCTAAAAGTGGCTGAGTGGAATCTACAAGATTTCACTCAGTCACTTTTAAGTCCATGCAGCGTCAAAACCCCGCGCCTGCTTGAAGCAGACGTAAGGATTGACGCACCATTTTAAGGATAGGGCACCCTCGAGCCTTGCTCGAGCTGCGTTGCGCTTGCGACGCAACTCCAGCAATGCGCAGCCTTTACGGCAGCAGATGTGTCACACATCTGTCCATTTTTGCCCCATGGTGGCATCCATGGTGGCGTAGCCATGACGCACAATAACTGGCGCATCCCTGCTAATATACAGGGATGCTCCAGTTATTGTAAATCTGCCCATTAGTACCTTGTGTAATGTTTCAGTGAGTACAGGGTGAGACTCAATCTTCTAGAAGACTGGTATAGTAGTCAGATATACGAAGGACAGGTGAGGATATCCGTCTTCAGGCCTGGGGAAAGGCACAGGAAGGATTACCTTAAATATGGCTGCTGAAGTTGTAATGGTTTCCATGTTCTTAAGCGTGTTGAAGAGTACTCCAAGGTTTCTGGTTATAGGATACCTCTGGTAAGTGAACAAGGTAGGAGCAGGAAAATATATTATTTTCATTTTGGATGAGATTAGCATATGTAATCCGATAGCCATCCAATGACAGAGTTGGGAGGTAATTAGAGGTCCGTTTTTGCAGATGGGAAGTAATCTGTGGGAAAAACAGAAGGTCTCGAGCGTCATCAATAAAGGAATAAGTAAGACCAAAGGATTTGACGAGTCTGCCATGGAAAAGCAGAGAAGGCACAGGATCAAGGCTTGTGAATCCACTCCCTGTTACCTATAGGAGATGTGGAGAAGAGAGCAAGGAGCACCAAGAAAGGATAAATACTGGACAAAAGCCAATTTAGTGTCAAATTTGTTGACCCAAAACAAGATGGTGTTAACAGTAGGGTGAGGCGACCAACAGCATCGAAAGGTACAGAGATTAACATGCATTAAAATGGAGTCGAGATGATTGTTTTGCACAAATCATATGACACTGGGCACATGGGAGAGAGCTGTTTATATTGAGTGCTGAGCATGAAAACTACAGTGAAGGAAACTGAGCAGGTGATGAAAGTAGCAAGGCAGTAATGCAGAAATAATTCAACAATTCTGAGGAGATACGATGTAGGGAGATGGGATAATAGTAAGCAAGGGCAGAAGGGATGCGTTTTTTTTCTTTTCTTAATAGCGTTATGACTACCGAATTTAAAGCACAATGGATGGGGGCATGTATTAGGCCAGTGATTATAGAGAGAGAGGTTAGGCAGGATAACGCAGGAGACGAGACAGCCAGGGGTTTAGGGAATGTCTGAACTGACGGAGTTAGATAGTGAGCAGGATAGGGTGGTAGCTTTGAGTGTGGATATGTGTTCGGATGGAGATGTGGGTGAGAAGGCTTGACCCTCGAGGGAGGGATTAGGACTCCTAGCAGACACGTAAGATGAAAGAGGTGGGCTGAAGAGAAAGGCTGCCGGTTAGTTCCAATGGCCGAGACTTTGGTAGAGAAGTAAAATGCAAAGTTTTTAGCTGAGAGAATGGGATGAGTAAAACAAATGAGAAAGAAGATGAAGAGAATAGAAGGAGTGGACAAGAGGTGGAGGGTGGAAGCATAGTGAGGAGTTTGAACCTTGAAAATAAAAGGAGTTGATGGTAGGGTAAATGTGAAATGGTTTGGTGCTTGTCCATAGGATTCAAGGCACTCAGTGGTTAATGTTTCCTCTACTTACAAAGACGTGCACATTTTATTTTTGCTTGGATGGATGAGTGAACAAAGGCTGCAGATGCAATGCTGTAGGGGTGCAACTCAAGTCTCCGTGACAACAGCTGAGTGGAGATCGTAGAACTGGAGTCGCAGATCAAGTTGGTCGGTATAGTAGGTTTTTTGTTGCATGATTAGATATTATGAATGACATAGAAAAGGAATGATAGCTGTGTGTTAGTACTACTTTGTGTTTTAATGAGGGGGAGAGATGAAGTAGGCAGTGAATGGCTTTTTGGGTCTTGCCCAGGCAGCGCTTGCACTGTCTCTTAGAGACATGCTGTATTCAGGATATGTGCACAAAGCTCCACCCACTTTTCGCCGATCTTTTTAATTGGCTCCTGTCCCTGTCCTTTGTAAATGGTGGCTTTTCATTGGTCAATAGGCTTAGTAGTTCCTCCTTAGTACCGCCTTGTCTCTTCTTGAAACCTCCCATGAGGATACCCCCTGTTACATGTGTTGCTACTCCCTAGGTTTTAATTACAGCCTCAAGGCACTATTTTTTGAAAAGTCTTCAGGCAAGACACACACTTGGTCCTAAGCTATGCTGGCAGTGGTTACTTCGCTCACTAGAACATCTCACAGCTATATGAGACAGTCGATACATTTTCCTTCATCTGCTCCACACAGAGTACAATCTAACCCGAAATAATGTAATAATTCATTTGTCAAATTTCAAAGCTACTTATTGTATATATGGACTTAGCTATTTGAATGTACTCGTAGTATTGTCTTGCATGCAATGAATTATGGGTAGGGTGGATTTACCATAGCTTCTGTAGGGTGCAGTTCCATATGTGACAAAAGAGGTCTGCAGTTCTGTTGCCTTGCTCACTAGGGATCTAGGAGCAGCTTGCGGTACTGCACCAAGATATACAGTGATGGGTCCTTGCTCACTTGGGACCTTTATGTGTGGATTTGGGGGGGCTTGTCAGAAGACCACCCAAAGGTGCAGGGTCACCCTTCGTCCACGGGTTCTGAATACAAACAGAAACCAACACTGGAGCACGGAGAGAAAAGATATTTATTGCAGTCTCATGAGAGAGAGAGCATCAGCAACAGACACCCATAGTTGTCTGAGGAGGCAATCTGCCGAGTACTTTGGCTCCGCATCTTATATACCCTTCATCCCCACCCTGTGCGTGTAACAATAACAAACAAAAACCCATAATTACACAACAAGCAGTGGTCAATCTGATAAATCAGCATATGGTAGCTGTTGGGCTCCCGCAGGGCATAGCGCGAAAACCATAATTACACAACAAGCCGAGGTCAATCTGATAAGTCAGCAGGTGGTAGCTGTTGGACGCCCGCAGGGCGTAGTGCGCAGGGTGAAGACAATAAGCCTCTGGAAAACTCCCTCTCCGACTGGTTGAGCATGGGTTGGTCAGTTTGTGGCTAGTCGAGGCACGAACATGGCGTGGGCCTCCGTGCAGGAATGAGGCAAATCAAGAGTGAAGCACTAGAGCGTTTGTGATACAGAGAAGGAGTCAGTAAAGGGTGAAGCGCAAAATGGTGGAGCGAATGGCAAGATAACAGACATACTTTTCCACAGTCCCGCCTTTTGCTAGAAGTGAAACCATTTTTAGTCAATTACAATGTTCAGCAATAGCTGTGTCTCGCTTTCAGTCATTATTTGATCATTCTCGACATGTGCATTTACGGGGAATGGCTTGATAGCCTTTGGGCATAGGCTGCAGAGTGGGGGACCACATTGAAGGCAAAGACAGCAAAAGAAAATCAATGCAAGAGGTATTAGGATAATCATTAGGACCTTCCATCTCCATGTCAGTAGAAGTTGCCATATGCAGGAACCAAGGGACCATGGGCCGGTGTCTTCATGGAGATCAGAAGTGATTTGATGAAGCGTGGAAATAGCCTCGTAGACAGAAGAGGAATGATCTGGGACGTACAGCAACAGCTGGTACTGATGATGCGGCATGCTCCTCCGCGGTCAGCTAGGATGACATCAAGGACCATGCGGTTTTGTAGAGTGACGAGACGTACCGCTTGGAGCTCCGCAGTGTTGTTGGCCAAAATACCAGCTGTGATGTTGATGGTGGCTTCCATGAATCTGGTGAGGTGGCAAATGGCTCCGCTGTTTGCCATCTGTCCCCAGAAGGGACGAATGCTCTTGATGGCATCCAGAAATTGTTGAGAGGTAGTGTCTGTTTGGTCGGCCTCATCGTTGCTGCGGCGGGCGCGATGATGAAGAGGAGAAGCAATATAGACAGGGGGAAGGAGGAAAGCTATATAACATGTGCCTCCCCAGTTTATGTGAAGCCAGGTGTATGCCTTTATCCCACACACGAAATAGGTGCTTGGGGAGGCAACAAGGGGTGGTAGAGATGTCGTGTTTAGAGTTGCCGTTATGGCACAAGAGCTGTCCCCAATGTACCTAAGCCTCTGACACACACAAGTCCAGGAATGCAAACAACAGCTAGCGGTGGCGTCCGCTTGGCGGGTGTCCTTGCTTTGAAGCTGGAGAAGTGAGGTCTTTTGGTAGAGTTGGATACCAGCATTTCCTCCTTCTCATCCTCAGATGTGCATGTAGAATTGTTAGTTGGATAAACAGCGTTGCCTGTTTTGTTCTGCCAGAACTTATCTTGCAATTGTTGGAGAACGATATCAGCAAGGCCGTTGGACCGATGGGCGCCCACGATGAGCGACATCCAGGCAGCGCAAGAGGAGTGTATAGAGTAAGAGTAAGGGAGGAAGGGTATGTTATTTTCCATGGAGTGAGGCAGGAGACCCAACAGTTTGTTTTATTCAGTACCGCATTATGTTGATTCAACATTTGGATGAAGGTGTTGTTCCAAAACTTGTGTCGCATATTTTGGAGATAAGGGGATAAGGAGAAATGGGAGTGTTCAGGAGGCGTGGCATCAGTTGGCAATATGGTATCCTTGGCTGGTGCTCCTTCTGCTATGATCTAGAAGAGGATGGCGAAGATAATAGTAAGGAAGAGAACTGTCGTCAAAGCTATTGACCTGTTATTATTCAGTTAGTTTCATAATGCCATCTTCTTGTTGGAAAGTTCCATTGTTTCATCATAATCAGTCTTCTTTTGGGCTCTACAGCTGTTGGAGAGGAAAGTTGAGCCCTACACATTGCCGGTAGCTGGTGGTTGCTTCAGTGGCTAGGCTTCTCCGTACCCCGCTACAAGGAGTACCAATCCATCCTTCCACCCTATACTACCGCCCTGCAACTTTTGGCTCACCTAACCTGTCTGGTTGCTGGAGTTTCAGAGGCCGTGCATGGACGGAGGTTGTATCCTTCTTTGGTTGGCCCGGTGTTATCTTTCGAATAATTCAAGTTCTTGGAGGCCATACACAGGGGGGTTGTACGTTAATACTTCCTTGTAGGTGGACAAGGTGGGATCCACCCACAATTGCCCATCTTGTTCCGTGAGAGGTTATGTTATGTTATTCGAAATTTCTTAAGCGCACGGGCACCCAAGGGTTTCATGGCAGGTACGTCAAATCCACCCACCCCTTAGTCTGTTCTTCTGTTTGAAAGAGGCAGTCATGTGGAATGTTTGTGGCATCTGAATCTGGTGTGGGCAAAAGTGTGGCGGGGTTTAAGGTCGTACATCACTTTTGTGTGACATGGGGTGGTAACAACGTAAGTTTGTATCCTGTCAGTCGTGCGCTAGTGAGGTGTTGTGTCTTGGTCTGGTTCAGTAACATGTCGACTGCGGGGGGAACTAATACCGTCAATTTAGATCCCAAAACAATTTCCTCACTTTTTCGTATGGAGACGGCCGCAACCGCTCTAAGACAAGGTGGCAGACCTCAGGCCACCGGGTCTAGAGTGGCAGAAAAGTAGGCGCATGGGCATTGTTTGGTGCCATAAATTTGGGTTAAGACCGAGAGAGCGCACCCTGAGCGTTCATGAGTGTAAAGGCAGAAAGATTTAGTGTAATCAGGTGTGCCCAGTACTGGCGCAGAGCAAAGAGCGTGGCGTAAGTCTTGGAAGGCTTGATCACGCTCATGTGTCCAAGGGAGAGGTGTGGGTGTGTCTTTTGTAAGTAAAGCAAGGAGTGGCTTAACTATGAAGGAAACATTTGGAATCCATTAACGACAAAAGGAAGTGAGACCAATTAGTGTGCAGACATCTCTTTGGGTAGTAGGAGAGGAAAGGCGTAGTATTGTTTGGATGCGGTTAGGTGTAAGGGTACGTCCCTCCTTAGACAGCAGATGTCCTAGGTAGGTCACCTGCGGTCTACAATGCTGTAGCTTATTCTTAGACACCTTTTGGCCCTGTCATCGCCAAAAAGTGTAAAGTAGTAGGAGAGGCAGTGTCCACAGCCAAAAGAATGTCATCGACATACTAGATGAGGACAGCGCCTGATAGTAACTGTATCTGGTCGAGCTGTTGTTTAAGGGCTTGGCTGTAGATGCTAGGACTCTCGATTTACCCTTGAGGAGCACGGCAGAATCTGTAGGATCTGTTCTTTATGGTGAAACCAAAAAGGTAGCGTGAATCAGGATGTAAGGGTATAGAGAAAAATGCATTTTTGAGGTCTGTGACTGTGAAGCTGGTAGCAGTTGAGGGGATCATTGTTAAGAGGTTGTTATGACAGAGACCACAGGATATTGTGGGACCACTATTTTGTTAACTGCGCGGAGGTCAATGACAAAACGGTATATTTTCTCAGAGGTGGATATACGTTTTAAAACTGGAAGGATAGGACTATTGTTAAACTGAACTTCCTCAACTACCCCAGCTGTAATCATATTCTGCACTATAGTAATGAGGGCCTTTTCGCCCATCTGCAGATATTTTATACTGGGGGAGGCGAGGGAGAGGTACATTCTGTTTTACTGTTATCTGAACAGGATCTATAACAATCTCCCCCACTTCGGTGTCAGGTAACTGGGACAAATCCTGCTGTTTGGAATCAGAGATACAATAAAAGCGTGATTAATAACCAAGGGGGCAATAATTGTCAAACAATATGACTCAGACAATTTGGGGAGAACAGCTCTGGTGGCTCTGTAATGTTTTAAGAAATCACTGTCCATTAGATTATCTGGGAAGTTTGGGGAGAGCAGGAAAGAGGCCATCACTGTGTTTCCTTGTATGTCCAGGGGCACCTCAGTTGAAAGGGGGTTGGTGGAGGGCGTGCCGTCAAATCCTACGGATGTGACCGATAAGCCAGACAGGAAGCCCCAGGAATCAGTTTATGTGAGAGGGCACTTCTAGAGGCCCCTGTGTCGACCAAGAACTTGTTCTGAGTTCCAACCACTGAAGCTGTGACATAGGGGCCTGATTGATCGACTGGAAATTCCACTTGTTCCTTTCACTGTCCTTGGCTGTCTTATGCAAATTCATTGTCGGGGAAGTGGTCAATCGTAAAATCGCGTGCAAAAGCCTGTCTATTGTTTTCTAAGACATTGGGGCATTGTTCATTGGAGGGTGGGACTCTTCCCCTTCCCTTACCCTGTCCCCGACACATTGTATTTTGCTGTAAAAGAGAACAATCTGCACGCTAGTGGCCCATCTCTTTACAGTAAGCGCATTGAACCTGGGACAGTTGCCGTGGGGGTTGGTGTATTATAGCAGCTGCAGGTTGGTACAAAGGCTGTTGTGCTCCATTTATACACCCTCCTCTAGTACTTATCTGGGACAGCATTACTCTCTCTTTTAAATCTCTTCTCTTTTTATCCTTTTCTACTTCAATTTTATTATGCAATTGTTCATAATATTGGGCCATTGTCAATATTTGGGCTGGTGTGGATGCTGGCCATGTGCTCTTACTACTCTGTAGCTTGGTGGAAATGGGTGGCAACAATCCCTTTACAAAAGTCTGGACTAGTAAGTGTCGGCCTGTCTCAGTCGTCGAGTCCTGTCTGCTATAGTCAATGAACACCTGGCTGAGGCGGGAGAAGTAGTCAGATGTAGATTCCTCAGATTTTTGTTTACAAGCAGTGATGGCTGCCAATCTACTTTCCTAGCTGGAATTGTGGCCTTCAATTTGTTTACTATGTAACCTGGCATCTCTAAAATAGCATCTGCTGGCTTTTCACCTGGTTTTCTGTACCTATCCATTGTTGCTAAATCCTCCCACTTATGTTTGAACAAGGCCTCTTCGTCAACTTTCCTTATGGGTGTCAAAATATCTGGGGGCAGAATGAACCCAAAGAACTGATCTATATCAGCCAGTGTCATTGTATATGTGGTAATAACTGTGTCCAACCCTTCGTAGAATCGCGTAGGATTCTTCCGGGGGTCAGGCAGGTCCTTTTTAAAAGCCAGTACATCAGCTCGAAGCCATGGAGTATACACCCAATTATATAGTGTCCTGATTTTTTGCATCCGGACTATTACTCCCTCAGCAGTACCCTGTCCTCGAGCAGGGACAAAAACTGGGGCAGCCTCCCTTATTGGTGCCATGCGGCCTCATACTGCGCCTTCTACTACGGGTAACTTTTCCTCCCCGTCCTCGCTCCTTCTTAAACCTTCCATCATTTGTAGCATTAATGCTAACAAATTGTGGCTTTCTTTGACACTTTCTTGCCCCTCTACCAATTTACGGTACAACCCTCTAACATGCTCTCTGGTGTTACCCTGTGGTTTTTCTCATACAGGGAGAACACTTCATAAACAAATCGTAGCAGGAAATAACCCTTCTGGGGTGGTGTATATGGTTCGAAAATGGCCCTAATCAGATTAGGGGTGGAACGATCCTCTAAGCAGTTGCGAGCTAGGCTTTCAAGGGCAAGTTTTTCCGCTTGGGTGATAAAGGGTATTCCGATCAAGCAGAGGGCATTGGCTCGATGTTAATTTGGACAACAGGAACAGTGGGATCGGGAGGTGGGGGCTGAACATTCTCGGTGTGTCTATATTCATACATCGGTGGGGGGGGCATGAGGAACGTGAGGAACATGGTATGGAGGTGGCAACGGGAGGAGGAGGAGTTCTTCTTCATTGGGGTCTGTACACGCTAGTGGTGCATGCCGCACAGGATACTGACCAGACGCATTCAACCTGTGTCCGCACATGCGATGTTGGACACAACTTTTTCTTGTTGTAATTCTATTGACGTCTGTTTATCGCTTTTTCGTGTCTTTTTCTGTAGCCTCGCTTGAGCCCTTCTTTCTCTCTCAGCTCCCTCCTTTTTCCACTGACCTAAGGCGTCAAACATAGCTTGTCGTGACCTTTTCCTATGGAGTTGTACTTCTACAGCCTCAATTTTCTGGAGTGCAAAAGAGGCGTACATGGGCCACTGAGTCTCCATATCTTCAGACGTGTATTTATGCCATAATGAGTTAAACATTATGGGAGGAATACTGTATTTTATGTACATATCCATACTTGGGGTACCTTCCGGAGGAGCTGGCTGACTATCCTCCAGTACCCTCGATCAAGATGTGCAACAACAGCACCATCGTGCAAATTTACTAAATGCGGGCATGTTTTTCTATAGTATTTTACAAAAAACGTCTACAAGTTTTCTAGGCCAGACAAAAAGTCCACATTACCCGCTTAATTTCAATCTTTGCAAAGAGTGAACAATAACAACAACAAAAAACAAGACAATCAAACAAACAACAAAAAGGTGTCGCAAACCAGTGTCCCTACCAGAATCCTTTGTCTCGTTCTCCAGGCGATCTCTTTACTGCAAGGATCTGCCAAGTCGATCGGGGGCCCGAGTCAGGACCGGCGCCACTTGCGGGGGTCTTTTCAGATGTAGTGAAGGTCAGGTGGTGGCTACGAGGACGAGGGTCTTTTTTGCATAGGTATACCCCACCACCGTCCGTTCAACTTCCTCGTCGGGACCCCTCGACCGGGCAGCCGTGTCACCGATGGGGTACCACGGGGGCACCAATTGTGGATTTGGGGGGCTTGTCAGAAGACCACCCAAAGGTGCAGGGTCACCCTTCGTCCACGGGTTCTGAATACAAATGGAGAATAACAGTGGAGCACAGAGAGAAAAGATATTTATTGCAGTCTCATGAGAGAGAGAGCATTAGCAACAGACAATCATAGTTGTCTGAGGAGGCAATCTGCCGAGTACTTTGGCTCCGTATCTTATATACCCTTCATCCCCACCCTGTGCGTGTAAAAATAACAAACAAAAACCCACAATTACACAACAAGCAGTGGTCAATCTGATAAATCAGCAGATGGTAGTTGTTAGGCCTCCCAGGGTGTAGCTCGAAAACCATAATTATACAAGCAGAGGTCAATCTGATATGTCAGAAGATGGTAGATGTTGGATGCCCCGCAGGGCGTAGTGCGCAGGGTAAAGACGATAAGCATCTGGAAAACTCCCTGTCCGACTGGTTGAGCATGGGTTGGTCAGTTTGTGGCTGGTCGAGGCACGAACGGGGGGGGGGCGTTCATGCAGGAATGAGGCTAATCAAGAGAGAAGCCCCAGAGAGTCAGTAATGAAGGGTGAAGCGCAAAATGGTGGAGCAAATGGCAAGATAACAGACATACTTTTCCACAGAGGAGCAGCTTGTGGTACTGCACCGAGATATGTAGTGCTGGTGCCTTGCTCACTAGGAACCTCTAGGAGCAGCTTGTGGTACTGCACTGAGACATGCAGTGCTGGTGCCTTGCTCACTAGGGACCTCTAGGAGCAGCTTCCGGTACTGCACCGAGACATGCAGTGTTGGTGCCTTGCTCACTAGGGACCTCTAGAAGCAGCTTGTAGTACTTCACCAAGACATAAAATGATTGTACCTTGCTCACTAGGGACCTCTAGGAGCAGCTTGTGGTACGGCACAGACATACAATGCTGGTTCCTTGCTCACTACGCAAGCATTTGCAATGAACTAGGTCTCGCATTACTGAAAGTATGAGCTATTGGCGTTGCATTATTATTTGCAACGCCAATACCTCAACTATCAGTAATGCAAGACCTATTGCATTGCAAATGCTTGTTGGGTTTGCGGAGAGTACAGTAGAGGTGTGCAGAAAGGAAAGATTGGGGAGTTGAAGAGCCTTGTAGTGTGTTTTGTGAGTTCTCATGGAAGCCATTGACTCTGTGGAGTGCAAAGCATAAAAGGCCGAAAGAACTAGTAGTGAAATAAAAAAAAAGTGTGAGGTAGTGTGATTGACCATCCATTAAGCGTAGCAGAACTACATTGTACTGGACTGCAAGGGCAAACCATTTATTTGGTTAGTATTTTGGCTGAAGATGCAAGGTCTCGGTAAACAAAAAGGCTGGTTCTGGAAAATGTGCACAACACAGACAACAGCTGGAAGTCTAAGAACGTTTTTAACAACCATGTTTACAAAATATTTTAAATTGAACAGAATCAGCATGAAAACACGAGGCAATCAGCAGAGTTAAGTTAATTTAAGGCTACAGTCCGCAGAATTTTTGTATTGACAAATGGGCACCCACTAGAATAGGCAAAGTCTAACATGGCGCATACAACTAAGTGCGTAGAACATAATTGGCTTCGTTTTGGCAGCAAACTGAAAGGTGATGTACATTGTAGAGGTGTAGGTTAGCAAAAGGCCCAAATATCATTGTGGGCAGTGCCTGGATCAGACACAGGACACCGTGTATATGTAGCAAACGCAGAAGGGGCAGATGAAATAAGATTAATATCAATGAGTAACGCACAGCACCATCCACACTTCAAATCACTTTATGCCTTACCAAAAATGTATGAATTTGGTAGACGATCCACTCTTTTCCTTGGTAGTATCTCCCTGTTTGCTAGCTTCATTGATTGAGATGATCCAACTAACCTCTGTTTAAGACTACAATTGATCATTCTAATTGTACATCAATTATCACTAGCTTCTTTTTTTATTTACGGAACATAACCATGTTCTACTGGGGTTACTTAGGGTTGGTCTTTTATTTGTGATGATGCACAGTGTTTAGGTGGAGATAACAGATTGCATAACGACTTCAGAGGTGAGAATACAGTAAGAAGCTGCCATGGATCAGTGGAGGACTAGGGTATAGGTGGGAGGGCACACTAAGGGGAATCGTTCGGAATACTGAGGACACCTTTTTGAGTCTTGCAAACTTTCAAAGAATTGTGAGGGCAGAAAAGCAGGCATGCGATTAGAAACGGCCCCTCGCGGCGGGATGCCTGGCTTTCACCTTGTGGATACCCTGCCGGGGTTATCTCACAGGGGAATACCAGGACGGGTTCCCTAAGCAAGCGCCGGGAAACCCACTGCGGGTAGCTGTGCGCTATATAAGCTCAAATACATTTACATTTACAAAAAACTCAGGACACGTCTTGGACGTGGGCACTTAAAATATTTCCTAGTTTAGAAAGAAATGTGTTAAAAAGGAATGCTGTACCCGTTTTAATTATTCGTGGGGCAAAGTGCATTTGCTGTGGTTTTTGGGTGGAATGAGTTGGTTCAGTCAGTTAAGAGTGACTCACTAAGAGGTAACTGGATAAAAGAGTTGGTGGAGCAAAGTCGTGCACCCTATTATAACCGTTTGCATGAGATCACTAAAGTTTTGTTCCTGCTACCTGTGAGATGTGTTGTCTTCATCCCCAATCCTTCTGCTCCTAGAATCTGCTTGGCTAGTACCACAGTGGTGACTGGGCAGCTGTACAACGGAGCACAGCTCTGGCATTTAATTTGGTTTTCTGGGAGAGGGAGTGCCATGAAGTCAGAACTAAACCGAATATGTAGTTTCAGCGTAAAGAAGAAAACCCCAGACTGAGGCATGCCGCACCAACATTAAATTATAGGCAACCTGTGTGCTTCTGTTGACTGGCACCTTACTGACGCTGCATCAGAGTAGTTTGACAGCTACAGATAGGGCAGAATAACCACATGGAATGGTTATATATACATTGATGTGATCAAGGCCGCGTCCAGACGTCTGAAATGTGTCATGGCAGGCACTAGCCTGATACAGATGGTGTAATATTGGCACGAATAAAGCACTTTATTGAAAAATCAATTTTGTCTCTGCGAGTGGTGGTCCCTACCTGGCTGAACTCATCGGCAACAAGGTGAGCCAGGATTGCAAGTTTCATATATTTGTATATACATATATATATATACAAATATATGTCGCCAGTAGGTATATATAGTTAGGAACTAGTAACCATAGAAAATCTGCAACATTCTATTGGGAATAACTTTAGCGTCGATTGAGGAAATTGCGTGCAATTTTCCGAAATTTTGGCCAGCTCAGTTCTGCTCCTTCCCTGAAAGTTTTGGGGGGATTCGTCAAGCGGGGGCCGAGAAAAAAGGGGGGTCCCAAAACATGTTTTCCTCATGTTAATTTCCATTGGACGATTAGACACGGCTACAGCCCGAACGGCTGAACCGAATTACACCAAACTTGGCAAAATGGTAGGGACTGATATGCAGAAGTGCCTTTTCTATATTTGGTGAAAATCCCTCCAGTAGTTCCTAAGAAAATCAAAAGAGAAAAAATGTATATATCTATAGCAGCTTACTGTAAGCTTACTCTAAGCTTACCGTTCCGAACACGAGCTGAATGCAAATTGGCTGTCAACTGTCTGTCAACACTCCAAACCAGAAAGTGTTGGCAGCCATCTTGTGCCTCGGTAGACTGAGGCACAGGAAAGCAGAAAAACAAATGTGTAGAACTCCAAAAGGGGGCAGGGTAGAAGCACCCTGACCCCTAGGCCTGCTCAGGGGGTCCTACAAGGACCCCCCAGGCCCAAAAAAAAATGTATTTAAAAAAAAAAAATCGCGGGGTACGCATATCGTACAGAGTACAGTAAGCTTACTGTACAGAGTACAGTAAGCTTACTGTAAGCTTACTGTACTCTGTACGGTACGCGTACAGTGCGCGTATTTCTTGTGGGACCCCCTAAGCAGGCCTAGGGGGGTCAGGGTGCTTCCCTTTGCGTGGTGTGCACCTTGGTTTCACTGCTTTCTTGTGCCTTGGTTCTACCAAGGCACAAGATGGCTGCCAAGACTTTCTGGTTTGGAGTGTTGACAGACAGTGGCAGCCAATCAGCATGCCTTCCCGAGAAAGCTGCATGCTCATTGGCTGTCAACACTTCTAACCTGGAAGTGTTGGCATCCATCTTGTGCTAGTGTTGACAGACAGTGGCAGCCAATCAGCATGCCTTCCCGAGAAAGCTGCATGCTCATTGGCTGTCAACACTTCTAACCAAGAAGTGTTGACATCCATCTTGTGCTCGATAGACAAAGGCAAAAGAAAACAAAAAAACAAACGTAAAGAACACAAAAAGGGGGCAGTGTAGATACACCCTGACACCCTAGGCCTGCCCAGGTGGTCCCACAAGGACAAAAAAGGACAATTTTTTTTTTAAACCTGGTCTGTTTTTTAAACAATTATCCCCCGGGGGGACCAAATCGCGGGGGCATAGGTTGATGAATTCGATAATTTCTTATACATGTTTCGTGAAAATAGAAACTGTATTTTGAAGGGAATTTTATTGTATTTATACAAATTGCTTCTTTCAATAATCATAGCATTTTAAACGCATTCATGCGGATAGTATAACTTCTATGTCTATGACAACATGTGGCGCACTTCCACTTTAAATATGAGCTGAGCACAATGCATTATCATGTGATCAAGGCCGCAGGGACGGCCGAAACGCGTCGCGGCAAAGCTGTTTGGGAACAATAAATAATTGAATGCTGCAACAAGTTGGTCCATGCCTCGTATTTCCACTTGATGGGTGGAGTGCTGCTGCTGCGAGGTATTGCAGATATTATACCGGCATTGGACTGTTGCCGGTGATGGACACCCTCCTCTACAAGTAGGCTCCACAGCAAGCGGTCTACTGTGTCCCCTACAATCTCCGTTATTCTTCGCAGCGAGGTGCAGTTTTGGCGGAGACCCCGGGGGCACCTTTCAAGTTCCATTCAAGGGAAGGAGTGAAGCCATCCAGAACAGCCAATAGCAGGCAAGGAAAGAAACCTGTGGAAAGTATGCGACCTGCAGTAACCGGGGACCGAGACATGGATTGAGGATCCGATGCGCCGTTCGGCTGAACAGGCAAGGATCCGACACCGTGCCGAGAGGGATCCGTGACTGCGGTAAGGTCGCTGACTATATTCGCAAAAAGATTGGCGTACTGGAGAGGGGAGGTAAGCGCGCTGATCTGATTAAGGCTTGGTGAACGCCAGCGCCAGCAAGGAGAAAGTCTATTTTCCGTGTGCAAAAAGAATCAGCATCAGCGTGTTTGACAGCACAGAAAGAGTAATCCCATTAAAAATACAGCAACGTCAGGCGATGCACGCAGAGCTCGGGAGATCGCCGCGCAAGAAATGTTTTCGGACGAGTTGGAAACCGAAACGAACAACAGAGAAACCAATGGGGAACCAGGTGAGGCCGAATCTAGCAACATACGGACAGTCTTCAAAGAGTTAGAGAAATTAAAACGTCATGAACAGTCAAAGTGGTGTGAGGCGAGTTCGCTCAAGAGGTACCTCGATGTTGGGAGAGTACCAAGGGGGCTGCGCATTAAAAGCAAAAAAGCAAGGACAAAAAACCCATAAGGACAAAAACCCACAAGGACAAAAAAGGACCACATTTTTTTTTTTTAAACCTGGTCTGTTTTATAAACAATTACCCCCCGGGGGGACCAAATCGCGGGGGCATAGTGATAAAGAAGTGTGGGGGGACCACAATCCCCCCCACACTTCCCCGGGGACCGCCACCCCCGGGGCAAAGCAATGCAGCCCCTTGGCGCATACTGGAGGCTCCTGATGGGCTAGTTGGCCCCCAGGGACCCCCAGTATGCAAGGGGAATTAGTTCCTACTCTGCAAACACGCCAGGGGTTGCGCTGCAGAGAGGTGTAAAAAAGGGTGTGGCCTCATTACACCTCTCTGCAATGCAGCCCCCTGGCTTATACTGGAGGCTCCGGGTGGCCTAGTTGCTCCCCAGGGACCCCCAGTATGCAAGGGGAATTAGTTCCTCATCTGCAAACGCGCCAGGGGTTGCGCTGCAGAGTGTTGTAAAAAGGGGGCGTGCCCTCTGAACACCTGCCTACAAAACTGTAGTAAATCAGTATAACAAAAAACTAATTAATACATTTAAAAATTGTCATTTAAAAAACCTTGCAAATTCAATTAAAAAACCATAGGTTTCAGGCCTTATATAGTTAGGAATTAGCATTTAAAAAACCTTGCAAATTTACTGAAAAAAACATAGGTTTCAGGCCTTATATAGTTAGGAATTAGCATTTAAAAAACCTTGCAAATTCACTGAAAAAAACATAGGCTTCAGGCATTATATAGTTAGGAATTAGCATTTAAAAAAACCTTGCAAATTCACTGAAAAAAACATAGGTTTCAGGCCTTATATAGTTAGGAATTAGCTTTTAAAAAACCTTTGAAATTCACTCAAAAAACACAACAAAACCATTGAAATTGCTCCTATATAGTTAGTTGTACTAACTATATTTCGCGCACCCGCAGTCCACTGCTGATGATGTCACATATTACATCATTCATGACATGGTCAGTGACATCACTTATGACATCTCAAATGACATCAATGATGACATCACTGATGAGATCATCCACGTGACAATCACATACACCTTTTCATACACTAGTAAAATCTTTCATCACTCTTTGTAAAATACAGAGTATCATATTTGAATCCATTGACACAGCAATACAAGTATCTAAAAACCCACTCATTGATTCCTAGAGGTATACACACATCTAATCACTTACCTGTAGATTCACTCATACATGCTGTCAATGAACAATAGAACACTATCCAAAATACTTATACACCTATATCGACATTACACACCAGCACACAACCTATTCACATATGAAGTTATCCTACTCACTTATGCAAACAATGGATCATACTTACTTAGCTACACACTTATACAAACACCACTTCATCTATTCATTTAGATAGTAAGTCATATTTAGTATATTATAAAATCATTATTGCAAGTATACAGTTATCCATACAGTCACTCACACAATCATTGAGTCTTATGTATACTTATTTATATAAAACAACTGACACATACACTGCCTTTTATTTTTCTAGTTTGTTGGACATGTACCATTAAGAAATATATTTGCTCATCAACACACCCATAAAGATATTCACTCACCCAAACAACTATTAGAACATGTAGTTTTAACTTCATATATCTACTGAATCAACTATTCACACATCTTTGGGCAGTCACACACCCTCCACCGAACCACACACACATTCACTCTCCCATACAAATACTCAATAAACTAATCAATCACTAATATAGACTTTCACCTAGCTAGTAACCAACTGGAGAACCAGTTTACACAACTGACAAAGTGATACAGATATTCACACAGTTTAGTCACTATCCACTATATTTAGTGAGACACTATACATTGTTAACCCGTTAACGGCGGCGGTAATTCCGCCGCGGTGCGGGTGTTTCCGTGCGCGGGTGGGGCGCCGTCGGCCAATGGCCGACAGCAGCACTGGGCAGGTAGTGCTGCCGTCGGCCATTGGCCGACGGCAGCAATTAAGGGGTTAAAGTCCTCCATCCAAATATTTATTTTTATATATCTACTCATACTTCAATGCAAATTGCTATATATATAATGCATATTTAAATAACGAAGCAATCCACATTCACTGGATGATGTCATCAGTGATGTCATCATTGATTTCATTTGAGATGTCATCAGTGACGTCACTGACCATGTCATGAATGATGTAATATGTGACATCATCAGCAGTGGATTGCGCGTGCGCGAAATATAGTTAGTACAACTAACTATATAGGAGCAATATCAATGGTTTTGTATAAGTGAAATGTCCAGCTAACTATAACACCCCTAAAACTTATAATTTTTTTAAAAGCTAATTCCTAACTATATAAGGCCTGAAACATATGGTTTTTTCAGTGAATATATATATGATTCACCAAACTGCCACGGACTGCTGTCGAACTCTTCGTGAATGGGTGCCCCCGTAGTGCGTGTGGCAACGCGTATTCAAATTATTCACCAAAGGCGGAGCACTCAGCGGGTTCCAAGTATAGATGTACTAGCCTAAACAGAAGCGTTTCGGCATACTCGCCTTTATCAATGTTTGTATGGGTTGCTAATGTCACATTTCGATTTAAAAGCAGCTTGCCTCTCTCCTATTGGGTGAAATCATAGAAGGACTATTAGTTCACAAAGAATATTCTACATTAGTCTTTGCCATCTTTGCATGTAGTTGAAAACAATGCGTTGTGTTGCTTCCAATATTCTATTGCCTTTGGTAGATGTTTCTGCACAATGGTTTTGGGCAAAGACTAAAAATCTGAGTGCTCCTGCTTTGGTGAATAGTGATATATATATATATATATATATATATATATATATATATATATATATATATATATATATATATAGAGAGAGAGAACAGTTTATCTGGGACATGGCTAGAGAGTATGTGCTTGTGAGGTCTTGCAGAATTTGCTAATGTGCAACCAATCGTGGAACCCTGATAGTCAGGTTTCGAAGTCAGGTTGTAATTACTATTGAAAGCTTATGTGAAAGAATCTTCAAAGTAATTTTGACAGCTAACACGGGTCCAAATACGTTTTTCAAAAGAGGGCCTAATTTGACTTTTCACCTTGTTAGGTAAGATGGGTAACCACGACCACCTTATTCAGGCTTGGACATTTTACAATATCGTCCAAGCTTAGAGCTTCTCCTTCAAATTCTGAAGCCCCTCAGTGCTTCAAATCCACAAATACATTTTTATTTGTCACCTACTCTTTTAAACAATGATGTGATGAAATATACAAGCTTCTCAGTGACTATGTATTGACATTAAGGTAGGAACATGCTTCTACAATGGCTTATTTTGGATGGGATAAGACTCCACTTAAAATTCTGGTGGCAGGGACCGTGGTATAAATTCAGTTGGGTTGTGGTCAGAGTCGGAGTGTGGTTCAAAAGTAGTAGAATAAATGGTGCTTGCTTGATCTAGGAGAACATGATCTAACAGGGTTTAGGCCGGAAGGGGAAGGAATACAGTTACTTGAAGAAAGATGCAGAGTTAAACCACAGATATCTAGCAAAGAAGAATGTACCAGTCATCAAGCTCTATGAACAAATGGACTCTAAAAGTGCATTTTTAAAGGGGTCAAGACATATCTTAATTGAAAATTGTAAAAACAGTTATAATGTTTCAATGCATACTATTGGCACATAGAAATGCAAGTAAAGAAAAATATTTGACATTGGGCCAGACTGTGGATCAGGCTAGAGAGACAGAAGTTAAATGCAATAAAGGGGGAGAGCCTTGAAAAACAATTAGCTGTATGACTCTGCAAATATGCACATTTTGATCCATCCTTTATACTTCAAAAGGTACAATTGGCATTCACAGCATCTTGATAGCATTACAGGCTTACTAAGATGGGTGTCAGATATCCTTCTGAGGCAACTAATTAGCCCTTTATGTTTTCTTTGTTTGCCCTTTTCAGCTAGAAGAGCAGCTCAAGCAGACGTTGCCAAGGTTTGGCCGCTGCATGATGAAGTTTAAGGGGTAGGGACCTACCATAGACGTGCTGTCCAGTCTGTGTGCATTTGTGTGCGTGTTTGCACTGTCTAGCCAGCGTAACACACCAGAGCGAAGAGCACAGGCATCCATCAGTAGCACTCAAAAAACAGAAGTATGTGTGCATGTTTAGAATTTTCCAGGGGCTTTGGCATACTTAAAATGAATAGGAATGGAAAGACCAAATTAAACGATGGGGTTGACTAAACTTTGCAACAAGAAAATTTAAATTATGTAGCATACTGCTGCACACACTACAGAAGTATTATTTCACTATTGCAACATTTTAATACACATTAATACTGAATGGCCAAACATTTCAACTCATTAGTACCGGCTTAACGTGAATACAGCAATCAGCAAATTCAAGGTGACCACTTCACCCCACCACCTGTGCGGTCTTTTTACTAACTTCAGTCGTTTGAGCTTCAAGCAATGATTTTTTTGAAATCCTCAAATTATGCAAACAAATGGTAGATAATATCCATAATTATGTGGAATCCGGATCTGGCACGAAATTGATTGTCACCAGTGACTCTCCCTATAGGGAAATCCGGATATGTGCTAATAGACTGGCGAAAGGCCAGGTGTCCAGTAGAGTGAGTGCCAGATTCGGACTTAGGCGGAATTACACTTAAGCAGTAAAAAAAAGTGGATAGATGGCAGATGTTTGTAAGGCATCGCAATTTACAACAGATACATATGCCGCAGACACTTGGAGCAAGAAGCGCCTGACCTACCATTGAGACCCAACCTTTGTTGCAGTGGATCTGGGAAATAGCTGATTCTCTTACAAGTCAAAGACTACCTCACATAAGTCAAGCCTGCGGGCTGATGTTTGAGAGTGAAGACATACTGAAGCTTTTTAGGCACACAAGGATACATAGACTTAAAAGCAACAACAATGCACAAAATGTCAGCAAACTACAAAAAACGTGAGGGGATTGCGGGAATGAAATAGGCAGGAAATCTGCTGCATCAAATGAAACAGTGTGTTCCTGTCACACAAACAGTACCAAACAACATTATGGTTTCACAAGTGCAGAATGGTTAAAGATAAGTCAAACTAACGGGGGCCAGATTATGGGCGCATGCGCAACAAACACAAAATGTAGAATTGTAGATGGATTGGTATGTACAATGAGGAGGCTTTATACCCAGGGTTTCAAGGAACATTGTAGCCAGTAAGCCATGCGTTTGAGTTGTCCATAATATCAGTGGGTGGTAAGATGTGGATACAATCTAGGTCATTCATACCTACTCCTCAGGTCGAGTTTGTCGACTCTTATTCTCATGGGTAAACTGTTCAAAGGAGAAAAGTTGCATGAGACCAATGCATGGTGTCCTCCTGCCAAAAAATGTCTTGTTGATGGATTTGATCCCCTTCTCCCAAAACTAAATACACAAAAATGTAACAGGCAGCCTTTCACCCAGCTTCCTCAGACAGTACCTCTGCTTCTTTTCACATATATTTAAGAAAATGATTGATGTCTTGCTGTAAACCCTCACTCAACGTCATCCCACCTCCTCCACTGTTAAAGAAAGTTAATAAAGTTTGGTATGAGGCATACATTGAGTGTGGGTTTTGCAGCATGGTCAAACACCATGTTTTCTCATGAACTGAGCTACAAAACTCTGAATTGGTTCCCCTTTGCCTCAAAGAAAATTACTCCAATTAGAAATTGTAGGAATTTGTACTGGGGAAAAAGTGGAAATGCACACAATCCTCGTCAGATTGCAAGTAAACACCTATTTGTGCCTGATTTTACAATTTTGTCTGCAAACAGGATGAGGGCATTAGTATTATTTTACTGGGAATACAATTGTGTATATAAAAAAGCTAATCAAAGGTAGACTGTGTTAAAAAGAAAAAGTCTAAACACTCACCTTTGTGCGTTGTAAAAGGTAAACTTGCAGAGAAATATTCTTTATACATTTTCCAGCTTCAATGTGTTGAAATAGAGGGACAATTATCTTGCAAATCTGGATAAAACTGTGCTCAAGTGAAAGTAAACCAGGAAATCTCCCAACCTTCCCAAAGGATCAAAATGGACAGGTTTCTTACCTTCGCTACCGATCTTTCTGGTGGATACTTTGACTGCAGTTTCCTTACCTTAAGAATTTCTCCTGGGTGCCAGAATAAATTCGGAATTTTCCCAGCTGTGTTCCAGCACAGTGCTAGGTAGCCCTGTGCAGGTCTGAGTTGGCTTTGTTTTTGGAATTAACCGAGCAGAGCTGGATATCTCTAATTTGGGAAGATTCAGTTGGTAAAAAAAATGACAAGCCACAGAATGGAGAAGTGGGAGGGTGGCAAGGAATCTGCCATTACATAGGGTATTCACCAGAAAGGGCATTACCAAAGGTAGGTAACTTGTTCTTTTGATGAATACTACTAACCGCAGATTCCTCACCACAGATTATAAGGCAGTACCTCCCCAAGGTGAAGGGTCTATGGAGTGGGCACAGCAAAACATCCTGCATGATTGATCGGCAAAATGACTTTCCTGTTGGACCTCACTGTGAAGTCAGTAGTGCTTTGTGAACGTGTGCATGGACACCCAAGTTGCCACCTAAGAGATGCCTGGAGCTCATTCACACGACAAGCTGAAGTCATTACAATAAGAAAGACAGTTTTGAGAGCCCAGACAGCAAGAAGCTGTATATTGGCTTGAAGGGTCCAGAAAACACAATAAGGCAGAAAGGGCAGATAATGAACCTTTAATAGTGTCCACTGCAAGGCCTCGCTGTGCCAAACACAAACCAAATAAAACATCCAACAGCGTGGCTTGCAAAGGGTCTCTTCTGTGGATACTACACCAGGCCAAAAAGTTCTCCTGGCGTTGTCATAAATAGACCTCACAGTAAGAGTGCCCGGCAGCTAGAATAACAGCCACAACTTTGGTTGGCAAATCAAATGCAGTCAACTGATGATGCTCAATCTCCACATGTGGAGGTGTAGATTGCATGGATTCAAGTGCAGAATCCTGCCCTGCTGCTGTCAGAAGATCTTCTTGATTAGAGGCTAGATGCTAAACCCCAGAAGTTCCAGGTACCACACCCTCCTGGCCAAATCCGAATCCACCAGCATGACTTGGGCAGAGTCATTCCTAAACTTCTTCAGAACTTGGGGGAGTCCCATTCTCCACTGTATTCTGAATGCATATCCTTTAGTGTCCTTTGGTATTCCAGTGCACAGAAGTTTTGACACTGCGTTCTAGTGGCACAAAGATCCAGCCAGATTCACCCTACTATAGGAAGATGTCCTACGCCACCTCAGAGTTCAACAGCCATTCGTGATCTACCAGGCATCGCTGTCTGAGCTTGTTTGCTCTAGTGTTTAAAGATACAGCAAGGTGGTTCCAGCCAGGGAAATACCCTGACAATCCTGTGAATTCCAGAGGTTCAGCATCTTTTTACAGGACCCTACTCCGCCCTACTTGCTGCAGTACCACCTGGCAGTGGTGGTGTCAGTGTGAACCTGTGCCAGCCTTCCTTTGATGGGCAACAGGAAGGCCTTAAGCACCAGGTGGATGGCCCACCACTCCAGGTGATTTATGTTGAGACAGATTTCTGCCAGAGACCAGAGCTCTCCGATTACCACCTCTACCAGATGGCCTTCCCAGCCTAGAAGCAATGCATCAGTCACTACCACCAACCTTGGGTGGGGAAGGGAGAGGGGCTAACACTGGTTAGATTGCATTCGAGCAGCCACAACTGCAGATCTTGTGGAGACTTCTCCGAAATCTGAACGACGTCTGCAAAGTTCCCTTAGTGCAGTTCCTACTGAGACTTTAGATCCCACTGAAGTGCATGCACATGGCACGTGGCAAAGAGGACAAGCAGGATAAATGAGGCCAACAGACCAAGAAGTCTCAGAGCCACTTTCACTGAACCCTGGACCAATGCTGAACATCAGGACCATAGAACAAATGCCTGGATCGTTGTGGCTGAGAAAAGGCCCTGAATGGCACCCCGTCCAAGACAACTCTTATATAAGGAAGTATTTGTGAAGAAGTCGGGTGTAACTTTGGCTCTTTGAATAACCCCCAACAATATCGGTAGGGTCTCCACCTTCTGGAGATGGTCAACAAATAACTGCAATGAGCCCGCCTTCAACAGCCAGCCAGCCGTCGAGGTAGGGCAAAATTATTTTCCCCGATCTCCATAGATAAGCAGGAACTATCACTATCCTTTTCGAGAACACCCGAGGTGTGATGATAAGGCTGAAGGGAAGCATGGCAAACTGAAAATACTCTTGGTCGACCTTAGACTGCAGGTAATGTTTGTGGGCCTGAAGTATAGGTATATGACAATACGACGAACATAAGGCGAATTCCTCCATCGTTCTTCAGCATGAGAAAATAGTAGTAACAACCTGCTCTTATTTTCGAGGCCTGCACCATCTTGTTGGCCCTTTGGACAGTAGAGTTCGTACCTTTTGTAGTAAGATGGATAAATAATCCTTTGACAACTGTTCTGATGTGGGCGGAAGCTGTTGTGGGTCAGAAAAAAAGAGTTTCTTGCTGGACAATCTGGAGGACTTATCTGTCATGTGATGAACAGCCACCCAGAGAGATGCCAGACCGTGCCCCTCCCTGTAGTGGTTGTTTAACTGATGCTATGAGCAAGCTAAAGCAGCTTGGAGGTGGATGCCACGGGGAAGAGGGATGGAAAATATTAGGTTCAGAGAGTGTACTGTGGTCCTGCTTTTCTTAAACGGCTCAAAGTTGCAATCAGCTTTGTCACTAAGAATGGCAGGATCCATCAAAAGGCATATATCTAGAAAGCTTGTGGATATCATTCATGCATGGTGACAAAGCACCACATTAGTGCCCATTGCTTGCGCCAAATAATCGGTCGTATCAATAACAGCCCAAATTATGTTTTCGGCGGCATCCTGACCAGTCTGAATGGTTTGACCCAAGGAGGCCCTGAACTGTGGGACCACAGGAAAGATATTGCAGTCCGTATCCCACTGGGCATGTGTACAACAGCCTAGTAGACAACTGGCATTGACCGACCTCAACTCTGGGCAGGCTGAAGAGAACATCTGTTGCTCATATGCCGCATTCATTTTCTACTCCCTTTCGGGTGGAATCGTGGGGAATGAATCCGGATTCACATTGCTGAAGGAATTTTGGACCACTAAACTTTAAGGTTTAGGATGCAGAATAAGAAAATCAGAGTTACCAAGCAACGGTCTATGGCATCTGACGACCTGTCAGTTGACTGGTGAGCAAGAACAAGGTTTAGACCAAGTGCCTAAGAAGATGTCAGAGCTTTGCAGAGCAGTAAAAAGGGCTCAGAAGAAAATGACTCAGGCAGCAGAACTTCAGGAGGTACGTTTGTTTTAACCTCAACAGAAGGAAGTTTTAAATCCAGGACCTAGGAAGCACATTAGATAACTACAGCAAAGGAAGCACTGGTAGCCCACGAGGGGAAATCAACGCTGTCAAGGTGAAATATTCAGCCCACCAGCCTCCTGTAAATCCATATATAAACGGTCATCATGATAATGTGAAGGTAAATCATCCACATCATCTAGCCCCTCATCTCCAAGTGGCGACGAACTGTGGTCAGAGCCTGAACCGAAAAGCTGCTGGAGCAACTAAGGGTGGCTCCTTGGTAAGTGAAGTGTTTTGTCGCTGGAGTGGAGTCAGAGAGCAACCTCTGTTGGGGTTGAGACTAATTTGGATGCGAGTTAGACTCTGGTATCTGCAGCAGATCCTCCTCTGGCGATGTTGGGACCTGCTTCGACAAGAAGGGACTAGCTAAAATCTTGAAGCTGGAATGAAGTAAACACCAGAGTTGGTGTAGAACCGAAGCCGGGTTCCAAGGGTTCACACGGCACAGAGGAAATCGCCGCTGACTATAACCCGACTGGATGCCTCTACGAATCCTTGAGGCCCGAAGGTGCACCAGAGGGAGCCATGAGTGCTAAAAACATCCAGCATGGCCATGGATGGAAGTTACTTTGTCACTTGGAATACATTTAGCCAAAAATATTGTCTGTCAGGTCTAGAAAACAGCATCCTACACATATCAACCACATACTTAGGATTTAACTCAAACTGTACTTTTTGCAGATACTTCAATCAGAATGTGTCTCTAAAGCACAAAAGGTGCACTTTTTATCCCAAAAGCTAGCACAACATATTTCGGTCACTGGAATAAAACCATGCAGATAACGTATGAGAACCAGGAAGGACTGCTTTAGATGCCTCCTTGTTCAGAGCTGTTTGAGTCATAAACAGCTCCCTACTGAAAAGTAGTACCACAGGCCACATGTAATGCAGTACCTACTCACACCCAGGTCATTAAGGGTATGGTGTGCTTCAAAACTGGGATTTGAAAACAAAAAAGATTCCCTAAAAATATGACAAGGAAAAAGAAAGAAAAATAATTATGGATCATGTCTTTATTTTCAGCCTTTTTTTACCACCTTTAGCCAACAGTGCTACTAATCATGGGGATAATATACATGCCACAGAGATATGACTAGATTGCAACCTGCTGAAGTCTTGTGTTAAAAGGGATTGTGAGCGAAGCAGTCACGAAAACTTTTTAATTTTCGACAGGATGAGGTTTCCAAACTGGTGACAAGATGTATTAACCTATACAATTTAGTAGTTCAGTTTTTGAATACTTAGACCCCCCCAAAACCTTTCTGTAGTCCCTTTGCCAAAACTTGAAAGCCTGACTATTTTTTTATTTTTAGGAAGAAACAAGTGATTAAGTTGCTCCTGATGCAGTATAATCGCCCAATGACGCAACCAGAACAATGATTTGCTTTTTAACCCCTTCGAAGCTAATGACGAGCTGGGCTCGTCATGGAGCTTCCTGCCCTGTGCGGATGACAAGGGTAACTCGTCATATAGGATGGGTTTTCCAAATTCTCAGCGCAGAACGGGAAAACCCTTAGCAGCGAAGGTGTTAATTGAACCTTGGCATATTGCTTCCTACCTCCTAGAATAGCTGGAAAATGTACTTCCTAAAGGCTGCTGCGGAACTGCTCGGGAATCAGGCACTTATCCTTAAAGATCTAGGGAGGCTGAGAGGGATGAAGTATCCAAACCTTCATGTTGAGAAATTAAGCTCTCCCAGATAGGACTACACCTCCTTCGCTACAACAGACACTAGGCCATGAAACAAGCTTAGGATGATGAGAAGAGCAACAAGGATAATTTGGAAAGAGATTCTCTGAAATATATGCTGGACCTTAGACAGAATAGTGTAAGTGTATACAGGAACTTTTCCAAGAACCTATAGGTGTACGCCTGGCGCTCATACGGTCTCTGGAAGTTTGTTGAGTTGTACGTTTGAGATTAGTTAATCTACTAGGTGGGCAGATGCTAAAGATCGTTCATAATAACACATCTACGATACGAGTTTTTCCCTAGCGTATATCACATATATATTTACTGTTGTGTTGCCTACAAACATTAGCACTTTCTTTCATCAAATGAATTGAACAAAGGCCTTTAAATAGTTGTGAGCTTGAACGCATTACAACTGGAAGGCCAGTGGTCAACAAACCATAGATATCAAACAGAAAGCTCCAAGAGGCTTAATATTTGTGGTTTATTGGTGGCAAATCATATTCTGAGGTGGGCAATTTTAAACTAGTTTTGGTGTCCTTTTGAAGATTTAAACTACACGAGTCTGCTATAGTATGTTCCCCTGGCCGCTGGGTAACCCACAGTAAAGCCAGTATTTGGATCCAGAGGTATAAGGCTTACAATACCAACTCTGTGGGCTTCCCATTTCAGCAGCCTCATGCTGCAGGAGGTAGGCTGAACTGCATGGAAGGAGGAGTCGGACAGATTTTTTCAGGCTGATACTACGACATGGAACTAAGCTCTGCAACAGCCCCCCCCCCCCCAAAAAAAAGATACAAATTTAGAACCACAAATGGATTGAGACCGAACTGCTTACCCACAACCCAAGGCAGGGCACATGCTCACTCTTTTGTTTCCACAAATTAGCAGCTCCACACCTAGGCGAGGCGGACTCAGTGCCACATTACAGCACTGGGCATGATCTTCAAGCACAGCCGAAAAGTAGGACTCGGCCCAACTGTTTTAAGAGAAAGTGTTTGGTTCCTAGAAGGCCATCAACTTCTAGATGTTTGATGCTCCTTTCCTGGATCTTCCCAACCAAATCCAGTCTAAACAAATATTCAGGTACCGGCAGAAAACAATCATGCTACTAGGTAATTGCCTAATCCCCAGAGTTACTTGCTCAGGGTAACTGAAGATGGTTTTCGGACTGGATGCTCCATGGACCAAATGGCAGAAAAGGAGCTTGGTACCATGCATGGTTTCCAAGCCACCATACTCACCCCCCTTGAACGCAGTGCCTATAACCAAAATACAAATGCCTCTTGCAGAATAGAGGGACTTAATCTGCATGAACACCATCCAGTGTTTCAGTGGATTGCAGCACACAAAGCCTAGGGGTGAACATATGTCTGCTCCCCCAAACAATAACAGCGGCCCTCAAGAAGAGCTATTGCAAACAGCAAGTAACACAATGTACCTGGTGGTAAATCAGAAAGGTGTGGAATAGGTTACCCGAGCTAAATACGAGGAAGGTACCAGATCAAAAAAATGGAGAAACATTCTGTGAATTACTATGTAAAGATCCCTGCGGAGAACATCAGTGAGCACAATAGAAGAATATTTGGAACTACATGGGCTGTTTGAATGAAAGGAACTGGTGAGGGTACGGAACCATAAGGGGAAAGGGACACAGCATGTACAACACCCTCACATGTGTGGTAGCAATCGCCTAAAACCCTACTTGACATCTTAAGAAACAGTTTCCAGCGCTACCACTTGTTAAGCTGGTATCAACATGTATTTCATTTGTAGAAGCAAAGAGACATGAAGGTTGCATCCTCCAGATTAGTCGAAGGATATCAATGAGGACCAGACCGTGGCGCAATATTGTGGAATCCCTGGGAAAAAAAGACCCACAAGGGAGCTGGTGAATGTGGGTCACCTAAATGTCCAAAACTAAGTGGTCAAGAGAATGTAACTTTGCTTACTGGGAAAATAGGGCATCACACACTAACAGGAAGAATCAGTGGTCCAAACACTGAAATGGGAATCCCAGGGCAGTGAACAGGCCCACAGCTCTACCATGGTCATGTCTCTTGCATTTGTGATGCAGAGGTCTGTCTATCGGCTGGACAGGACCTCTGTGCTCTTGACCAGGAGCAACAAACCGTTCTAGATTTATTGCAAGTAGCAGTATATATTACCTCATCTTTACAGAGAACACAGAGGACGAAGAAATATTAGTGTGTGACCTTCACAGCTGAGCAAGGATGAGGTTTCTGTCTCGCCTCTGCCCTAAACGCTTTCTGGAGTGAGATACTGATGCCAAGCAATGCCAATCCTTAGCGTGATTTTGGTGATCATGATAACTTAATGAAGAGATCACATTATGGTGCCTTCTGGGTGGCTGTTAGTATAAACAGTATTAAGGTACTGATGCACACAGTAATTGTATCATAAGACTAAGCTCAGTATGGATGTTGGCTGTGGTACCTCTGGATTGTCACAGAGTAAATTATGTAGGAGACAACAGAGTTTTCCCCAGTAATAGGAGTCTAGAGCACCATAATATTTCACCAAGTAAACTGAATTGTCTTCTACTGTCCTCAGCACTCCTCTGTCACCTAAAAGGCTAGAGCAGGCCGAAGGTCAGCATACTCAGATGCAACCCCTGGTGAGACCAAGTAAAATCTGGAAAGAGGAAACTGACCAAAGCTATTGCCTTTCATACTAAAGACCAAAAGAGAACACTTTTTCCCACAATAGTTCTATACAGTAGTGCAGGAAAGATCTGAAAGTAATTAAAAATGCAGTGCCTGTGGGGATTTGCAACAGGATCTGAACTCCATATTGGAGGCCGAGCAGAAGCTTGGAGCCTAGCCATACTCTTCTTAAAGAGGAAGAGCATAACTAGGAAGAGGGCCTGGGAAGCAAACGTAATCGCAGCACATGAAAGAGAAATGTGATGTAATCTCAACACAAGTAAGAGAAATATGATGCTTTGTAAGACACCCCTAACAAGAGAAGAGTAAGAATCAAAACCAAAAACTGAGAAAAGCAATGTAAGGGTAGCTGGAGACACGAATGATAGTTCCCCCCAAAAATTCTCTCAGGACGCGTTTAATCCATATTATCAGACAATATAATGACTGTGACTCTATAGTGTTTCATGTTGCACACTCTTCATTCTGTAGAAGTGCATATCTATTAACATTATGGGCTTTGCTATGGCCTCTGTTGAATCGTTGGTACTCATAACCCAGGCCAAATACAGCAGTCTTACTGCAGCCTTATTTTAAATAAAATATCACAAAGGAAGGAAGACTTGCACAGTTTAGAGTCACAAAAGTAACACGATTGCCTGCACAAGCTCTGTGACCATAGGACATTCATTTAGCGGAGACTCACTTTTCTAGCCAGCTCTTTATTTTCCTAGCTAGTATAAGAGTGCTCAAAAGTGTGATTCTGGGTGGTGGTGTTTGGGCATCTGCACATGCAGTGCAGTGCTCAAAGGGGTAGGGGTGTGCTTAATCTGTCGGAAGTCTACATATCCTTATGACAATTTTTCTTCATTTTTCTTTCTTGAAAATCAGAGGAACAGCGGAACACTGCTGCTAACATTCTGAGGCTAATACATGGTAAGCACTGCCTTGACACCCTTTGAGCACTGACATGGTTTTTTCCTCAAGAGTTTTTTGGACCAGGGTAAATATGTAACTGTTCTTACATCTGAGTTAAGAGCCCAAACAACGCACAGAGTAGGACCATCACTTTCATGCAGCAGCGCCACACTGAGCGGTTTCATGGAGGTTGGATAACTTGTTGCAAGAGGCTCCACTAGCTAAAAAGTCTACGCATATCTGACAAATATGTGCAAAGCTCACTGAGCGTTAGACTAACCTGTGAATAGGACATGAACATTCTTAACAGGACATAAAAGAAATAGGACAATGAGTTTCAATCTCTCCTAGCACAAGATGTGGCTGGGTGGAACCAGTAAACATAAGTGCTAAACCTGGTTTCCCACTTGACACAATTGTGTGATTCAAACTTAAAATGAACATTTTGAACACCATCTGATCTGTGTGCAGCCATTTTCATGGGAGATACAACTTCCAGTTACTCCTACTGAGATTTCATTAGTACCACTGGCATTAGATTTATCTTTGGACAGGAATCCATGCCAATAATTGCATAACAAGGTCAACAAACATAGATATCAAGGTTTTATCAATCAGTTTTAACGGGTTTAGTATAACTTCCTAAAAAATGCCTCAGAATAGATAAAACTATTTTATCATGCCAATATCAAGCAATATGTTTCTGTATATCATTAATCAATTCTGAGCCCAAAAATAATGTTTTCAAGTCTACAGGGAGATAAAGAATGTGCTAAAAATCCCAAAGGTTGAATCACGTGTTTGTTCTATAACAGAACTTCATTTAGTTGGCGTGGTTCCCGACCACTGTACTGTCTCGTATATAATAAGTGTATGTCTCAGTTCGATCACAAAGTGTTTCTATCCAAGTTCAACAAGGTCGAAGATAAACACTTGCTTCGTCTTTCTGTATTACTAAATACGTAAAGGATTGTCCCCAGACCTGTCTAATCTTCTATCTCACTTCATTTCTGCATTAATGAAAGTAAATACCCAAACATAGCTATCCATTCCATCTCACTGTACAGAGTAAAAGCATTTCTGGCACTGTACAACACTGCATGAACAGAGAAGTGCTCCAGACATTTATATTCTTTTATCTCAGGATATTATCCCTTGGCAGAAAGAATATATCCCTTCAATCTGACAATACCCCCCAGTTTTTCTATGCTTATTCATCAATGTCTAAGATAAACCCTGACCCCCTATTTTGCATCAATGTATGGTATAGAGATCATCCAATCATATCTTTCTATTTATAGGTTGCACTTTAACACTGCACACAAGAAGCACTCGTATCCCTTTCATCGCCTCAATCCAGGGTAAAGGATTAGCACCAAGAAACTAGCACACACTCACTCTCACCTCATTGTATTATTACAGGGGAGAAAAACAACCGCAAGCATATCTGCCCTTCATCTCACTGCAGCAGGCTTTTCTACTCAATATATCTTACTAGAAACTGAGGCTGACTGTTCCACACAGTGAAGCAAGGGGAGTTGATTGGTTCGGTCTTAGGACACAAGGTAGTAAATGTGAGTCAAGGGGAGTACCATGAACACAGTAGCATCAGTGCAAGACTTCTTTGCACCCCACAAAAAATAAGACACGGGATCTATAAAGCAATGACTTGTGCATTTATTTTACAACTGACTCTAGAAAAGCTTTTAGTGCTCACATTCGGCAGAGGGAGGGCAGAGATAGACTGGTGTGCTGTAAAATTGTGAGAATACTCTTGACAACACTGGGGCCTGGGAAGCTTTAATCTCACTCCTCCACAACCCTACTGGCCTGTGCAGGCTAATCACTGCCCTAGAGCTCAGTCCAACCCTGAAGGAGGGAGATTCACCACAGTTTGAACGAGTGACCTTCTAGTAAACATGGCATCCGATTTTCACTTGAAGCATATGTGCAAGACGCAAGATGCCACAGGTTTGCCTGGCTCACTGCTGTGTCTTTTTCCATTTCAGATCCTCTGGCTAGCCATATGGAAATGGTGACTGAGATTGTAGTGCCCACAGTTTTTACTCTCTGCATCCTCCTCAGTGCTGTGCTCCTCATGTTCCTGCTACGCCGGCAGAGCTGAATGGAGGCGCTGTATCTTCACGGAGAGACCTATTCCATCCGGACCCCCTCCTCATCCTCAAAACTTTCACTGCAGATGAAAAGAAACAGTCCTGTCAGAATTATTTTAATGGCTTTGGTTCTTTACACTACTCTACCCTGAACATTGGACACCAGGCAGCAAAAGTGTCTCCAACAAGTAGACTTGGAGCATAGCATCATCATCAGAAATGCAAAATAATGTAATAATGTTGTTTTTAGATATAAAATGTGTCAAACAGCTGCAACTAGAAAAAGACTTTCATAATTTCGTTTTTCATTTATTAAAACGGCACAGAGTTCAATGCATTTATTTAAAAAACGAAATAAACTAGTTCCAAAAAGTTGTCGGTTTAGTCTTTATCAAAATCAGTGAAGGCTTTTTGATATCATCAAAGGTGCATAGCAGACTGAAAATACTATGTTGAATGGCAAAAATGATGTTCACTTAGCACAAGAAGAGAACATATTTTCCTTAACCTTGCCAGAGAGGGTTGCATTTGAAAAGTCGATTTAGAGAAAAATTTGTAAATAAAAATCGTAAACTCAAAATGAAGGTAAAATGTTAAAAGTAAAACATATTTTTTTTAAAGGTTGTGAAAGCTTCACCAAACGTATTTCTCTCTAAGAGTAAACACTAAGGGCCTAATTAAAATGTCAGTCCGCTGATCTGAGGCTTTCCGACCGACACTGTAGGTTTAAAGTCCGACCACCGTATTATGATGACAGCGGACGGAGTTTAAGCCGGCCGGGGAATCCGACCAAGTTCTGACGGACTCAAGGAGCCCATTGGGAAGGCCTCATAATCCCTTAAGGATGCTGTGTTCGCCCTCGGAATTATGATGTTGGTTTCTGACAGCCAATCCATGTTGAACTTTCCGACATGGGTTGGCTGACGAAAACTGACATTGGGGCACTGGGCCAAATGCGAAGGGCCAGGAGGGAATCATCCATTTTCAATGGGAGCTTATTCTGCAGGCGTTTTTCAAACAACCCTGCACCATGAGGGGTCTGCCACACGGTGCAGTGATGTTTGGAAACGTCAATTTTTCAATGGGAACTTATTCTGTAGGCGTTTTCTGCCCGCCGCAAAAGCTGCCATAAAAAACGGTTGTTTTCGGCAGCAGTGTGTGCAGTCGCATCCAAATGATGCTGTCAAAACCGCCAAACTGAGGTCGGGCGGTTCCCATTCCACAACGGCGTTTGCCCGACATCGTAATCAAGGCCTATGTGCAATTAAAGGCTAGAAAATATTTAAAGGCGGCTACAAAAGTAGTAGGACAGAATATGGCCGTGAATAGGTTGAGTGAGGCAGGCATGAAAAGAACAGGGCAGCACAGAGAAAGCTGGTATACCTGCTTGAGAGAAACATGCATTAGCAAAGGCAACAGGTCTCAAATTTGAGACCTATGGTTTTGCCAATGGTTGTTGACGATGCTGTACAGCGTCGCCAATACTGTATAGCGTGGTGGAAGAAAATAAAATATGCAATAACATGGCCATGTCAGTTTGTAGTGCCTATAAAATAACGTGACCACATTTACTTCTTTTTATTTATTGATCTAAAAAAAGTAGTGCAGTCACCCCCCCCCCGCCCCATCGAGGTCCGTTGGAGGGAGCAACAGAAGGCGAGGGAAGAACCCAAAGGAGAGCAACACAGTGGCATAGGGAGAAGCACACAGATGAGAGAGCAACACAAAGAGGGCAGAGAAGCGCCTGGCAAGAGAGAGTAACTTGGAGAGGGGTTTAGTCTATGTCTATGTGGGTATATTAATAAAGCGCACTGTTACTCGACAGAATGTCCTGGTGCTAGACTGAAAGGTAGCAGTGTGGAAATAACCTAGGGGCAGGAGAACAACCATGTTTTCATTTTTTTGCGAAACAAGAGTGTGGATTCAATGCTTCTCAAATGAAGCTGCATTTTGTTCCAGTGAAACAGTCCCAGGTAGCAGAGGGACTTACCTCCTAACCTGGATTTTTTGACACAGGGAACATTAGCCAACTGCTGGTCCGCAGAACGCAAATTTCTACAAGGAGAGTAAAAGGAAATTCTATGTTTAAACTAGTTAGGACCGGCCCGGAATAGTGCCTTCTGTGTGACAAGGAAAGTTTTAAAAATTATTCTTTTCCTTACAGGCAGCCAATGCAGGCTCCTCAGAAGGTGTGACATCCGCACGTTTCAGGGGAGCTCGAAGATGATGCGGGTTGCAGCCTTCTGGACCAGCTACAGCCTGTGTAACAGAAAGCCAGGCATCCCTAGGTAAAGACCATTCCCATAATCCAGCCTTGATATAATCAAAACCTGGACCACCTGTTGTCTAGCAGCGGTGGATAAAAGGAACAACATTTCCGTAAAAGGTGCAGCAGGGAGAAGCTGGCGCCAACCACCGCATTAACCTGGGCATACAATAGCAGCTGATTTTCCACTGTAAACCCCAGGTTTTTCACCACCTGGTTATTCGATGCAGTGGCAGGAGCGTCCACTGGCCAAAAAAAGTGTAAAGGAATCTCAGACGCTTTACCAAAGAAGAGCAATTCTGTCTTACCAGCATTGCACTTCAACTGGTTAGCGGCCAGCCAACCAAACACCGCAGCTTTAGTGAATCAAATGGACAGGACAGGAACACTGGCGATGGTGATGGGGAGAGAAATGCCCCGGCGAGAGAAAGCAATGTGAAGGTTGGGGGGAGCCGCCTGGGTGAAAGACAGTAATATGATGCACAGGGTGGGGATGGTTGGGGGAGTGCACAAGGGGCACAGCTGAAAAACATGCATTCACATGGTGTTCTTAAGCTAAAAGACAAAAATCGTTTGGTAAAACTCACCCGTGGAAGCTATAAAAGCCAGCCAATCAGAGAGATGGTAAAAACTAAAAAGGCTATGCTCCAGGGGAGGGACGATAGAAGTTGCAAGGAAGAAAGCCATTGAATAAGAGGCACGCAAAGAAGTGACAAAGCCACACAATGGAAATGGGCGGTCTAGGTGCCCAGGCAAGCCCACAATCGATATTTTGCAACCAGACAGCTGAGCTGTATGGTATGTTCAGCCTAAAAGTGAACAGGGGCAGGTACAAACCTGCAGCACACCAGGAATCATAAAGAAGAATACAAAGGAGGCAGATGTGAAATGCCTCAGACTGCAAGCGAAATGGGTTACGCCCCTGAAATATAAAAATAAAATAAAGTAGGGTACAAATACAGAGCACCTGCGTTGGGGACAAATCCAAGAGATGAGGGATAGAAAGGAAGAAGAGAGGAGTCCTTTGAGCACAATTCTGAGTGAGGAAAAGGCAATATATTTTAAACGATACACACTTACAACAAAAACAGAACAAGCCGATTATGTCAACATCATTTAGTTGATTTTTTGTGCTATTCATTGTGGGATAATGTAATGTTGCATACATTAGCCAGATGTCACCTGCATCAGATGTAGTGAGGAAAGCACTTTTCAAAATTGTATGTCACATAGAACGCGCCACACTCAGAATGGACGTTGTGGGTCCATTCATAAAGATTCTTGGAAATCTGAGTACCTGTTAGACCTGGCATCTTTGGTGTGGTTTACTCCGTCTTTATGCCTCTGCTTCCTGTATTTTTGACGCTGTGCTGGATTTCGTTTTTGCTGGTTTAGATGCTTTGGGCACTTTGCCACTGCTGATCAGTGTCAAAGCGCAAGTGCTCCCTGTGTAAATTGTTCTTGAAATTGGTTATCCATGATTGGCATATTTTTATCACCAAGAAGTCCCTAGAAAAGTGCACTGAGTGTGCCAGGGCTGGTGATACAAATGCTACTAGTGGGCCTGCAGCACTGATTGTGCCACTCACATGAATAGCCCTAAAATGGTGTCTCAGGCCTGACCCCGCAGTGCCTGTGTGCAATCTGTGAACTGCCATGTCCTCCTAGTCAGTGTCCCCACTGACCAGGCCTGACCCTTGCCTTTCTGTACACATTGGTCACCCCAATGGAAGGTCTACGGTACCCTTTTGGGCAGGGTGCAGTGTATGTGAAAGGTAGAGCATGTACTAGTGTAGGTGACATGCTCTGGTAGTTAATGAAAGCCATTTTCGTTTTTCACTATTGTAAAGCTTTCTTGCCCATAGGTTATCATGGGGAACGCTGGCTACAGTGGCTACCAGCATATCTTCCCATAGGAGCAAGATAGGACATAAAAGTCTGGTATCCCTGAACTCAGATTTTAATAACACATCTTTTAAGAAAGGTGGTTTTTAAATCCTGTGTTTGAGAACAGCACTTTTAGAAAGTTGTTTTTCTCTTGTCTGACCTTTCTGTGTTCCTTGGCCTGTTTGTGAATTGACTGCCTGGTTTGAGAGTGACAGGGGCTGGGGAGCCCCGAGGAGGCTGGCTGAGTCAGCCCTAGGCTGAATGACTGCATCTGCATCTTGAGTGGTGGGAGGGGATAGCACCTGGGCCTGAATAGGGCTGTGCCTGCCTTCCACAATGCTGGCTCCACCTCCTGCTGGGCGGCTGACGACCCTGTCCCTCTTTCGGAAAGGACAGGAGAAGCCAGGAAACCAAAGTGCTCAAGGAACACCCAGAACTGGTTCAGACCGGGCTCAGAGCCCTCCTGCACAAAGTGAACAAAGAGTTTTAGGGGTATAAGTACAGGACCCCTGACTACAGATAATTAGATCATCCTGGAATCAAGAAGGAACCTCTGCCAAGGAGAAAGCTGAAACTGAAGAAGGACGACTGTCCTGCTGTTGCTCTGCTGGACTGACCTGCTGTTGCTCTGCTGCCAAGGAGAGGGGAAGGACTTTACTTTATGCTGTGTCCCCTCAAATGAAGGAATTTCCAAGGGCTTGAAGAAGAGCTGGCTCCCTGTTAATAAGTACCAGGAACAAAAGGACTTCACCCCCAGCTTCCCTGAACGCTGCTGAGAGAGTTCTGTCCTTCCTGGAATGCTTGGCCCATGTGTGGTGCCTCTGGAAGTTGTACCTGTGTTGGGAAGCTGGAAACCAAGATTTAAAGAACTTTCTGCAAAGTTTATCGCATCGCTCGCTTGCGGAGCGTATCCCCGTCAGTGCGAGGAAATTCCCGCGAGCTACAAAGGCCGAGATCGTCGCAGCGCCTGTTACTGCTGCCAGAGACGTTGCACCCTTCGTTTACGGGATGCACAAGTCCGATGCGGGAAGATTACCATCACTGCGAGTATCGTCACAGAGCCGGTCGTCACACCGCTTGCTTGCGGACCGCATCACGTCGCTGCGAGAGTCGACGCAGAGCAATCGCATCGAGGGGCTGCGAAAGTACAAGATCGACGCGGAGCCACGCATCGTCGCCGCACCGGAGATCGTCGTCGCCCCGAAGATCGTCGCATCGTACCTTTTGCGAGCCACTTCCACCAAAACCTGTTCACCGGCATCCACGCAAGGTATCGCATCCCTCCCCGTACAGACCGGAGTCACCGCAACACGCCCGCTACATCAAACAGGGTTGTCGCATCGCCTCCTTAGGGTCTCAGGAGTGACGCATCACTTGCTTTTCAACGCTACAGCTTTCATTTGGAACTTTTGTCCCATCTAAAGGTACTGTTGGCTAAAACGTGACGCACCTGTGGATTATTTTAACGCAACTTTAAGAACTCTTTTGAAACCATATTCTTGAACTGTGTATGTTGGATTTTTGTTGTTTTGGTCTTGTGTAGTTTAGATTAAAATACCTTTATTTTTCTAAACTGTTGTGGTCAGTTTGTGGTGTTTTCACTGTGTCACTGTGAGTGTTGGTACAAATACTTTGCACATTGCCTTCAATAAGCCTGACGGCCCGTGCCAAGCTACCAAGGGAGTGAGGAGGGGCTATCTGAAGAGTGTTTCCTCCTTACCCTGACTAGAAGCAAGGGTCCCTATTTGGTCAGTGGTACCTACCTCTGCCAACTAGTGACCCCCAGTTCTAACTGTACCTTATTGTAGGTACAATTTAGGCTTAAGAGTATGTGTCATTTAATCACTTTTATTAACTCATACTTTTTGTGGAGTTACAGAAGCATAATAAAGTAATAACTTTCTCAATCGTAATTCGAGTCCCTGCTCTTTCCTCCTTCAGAACTGGCTGGGAATTGTCTGTGGAGGAATACAGGCCCAGAACAAACTTCCACAAAAACATATCACTTTGAAAATTTAGCTACCCTCGATGCATTGGTGTGTAAGCCCTTCAATCTACCCAGGTATCCTCTCCACCATACCTAGTTGCTAGTACCTAGTTCCAATATGTTCTTCTTAGTCACAAGATTTTAGCATTGAATCAACAAATTGAGGGAATGGATGGGATTTAATAAAGGAAGGATAGAAAGGCTTAAGAATACCACAATCCCAATAAAGAAAATTTCCCAAAGGAGGGACCAGGGAGACAACATAAGCCTGTCTTATTTTCAAGTCAACACACAGTGCAGAAGAAGCACAAATAAAGGAAGGCTTGCAACAAAAAGCATGAGGACCGGCAATGTTGAGGTCTTACAGATATCCGCAGTGAGAACATGAGTTTGAAAAATCAAGTCTAGGCGGAGCCACAAAATGAGAGCATCCTCGCATTGAAGGAAGGGACAATCCAAAGCACCTTGTCCTTGTGGAAGACAATGAAAGGCAAGTCAGTTAAAAAAAAATGCGAAACTCACTCCCTTTTCTGGCAGAAATGAGAACTCCAAAGAAAACCGTCCTCCATGTTAACTAATGTATGTCAGGAGCCTGTGGGTTCTAATGGGTCATTCATAACCGAATCCCACTCTGGCGCAGATGGCCAGCTGAAACATTGCCAAAATAGTGCTTCACTACTTCATTTTTCAAAAAGATTTTTCTGCAATAATGAGTCTCGAGTAAGAGTACAAAGCAGCTAGTAAGCTTCAAACATCCTATTCGGGGTTTGCTCGGTCACCACAATAAGAGATTACTACGGTAGACTTAACCAAGATATTACAACCAATGTTCCCTCTAATTATTTTCCTCTGTGTGCGGCAGTGGAGGGTCTCTGTGCGCTGCAACCATGGCTATGTGCGCCAGGAACCGAACCTCGCGTGTCTGCGGCGCCAAATGCCACTCGTTTTTGGTGCCCTCCTGCCCTCTGCCCCACTCGCTTTTGTTGCCCTTCTGCCCTCTGCCCCACTCACTTTTGGTGCCCTTCTGCCCTCTGTCCCACTCGTTTTTTGGTGCCCTCCTGCCCTCTTTCCCACTTGCTTTTGGTGCCCTCCTGCCCTCTGCCCCACTCGCTTTTGGTGCCTTTCTGCCCTATGCCCCACTCGCTTTTGGTGCCCTCCTGCCCTCTGCCCCACTCGCTTTTGGTGCCCTCCGGCCCTCTGTCCCACTCGCTTTTGGTGCCCTCCTGCCCTCTGTCCCACTCGCTTTTGGTACCCTTCTGCCCTCTGCCCCACTCGTTTTTGGTGCCCTCCTGCCCTCTGTCCCACTCGCTTTTGGTGCCCTCCTGCCCTCTGCCCCACTCGCTTTTGGTGCCCTTCTGCCCTCTGCCCCACTCGTTTTTGGTGCCCTCCTTCCCTCTGCCCCACTCGCTTTTGGTGCCCTCCTGTCCTCTGCCCCACTCGCTTTTGGTGCCCTCCTGCCCTCTGCCCCACTTGCTTTTGGTTAGCGCATTTCAACCGGATAACTCAGGCGACAGACCGGCAGAACATTTAATATTACTACTCAATGGACTCGTGTTCAGTTAGTTGACTTGAACAAACTCTGAAGGATGTCAGGCAGAGTTGGAAGCCCGAGATTCGACCCCCTCCCAAGGCTCCCTCGCGCGAAATTGGAAAAAGACAAACAGCGAGATAAACTTCCAGAAATCACTGAGAATCAGCGAACCCACCGTGCCCTAGAGCATTTCAAACGGCTATTAGGAACTGGCCCCTCTATCCGCCTTACCCACCACTGCCCACCTACCTCCCACCCACCTACCCCACCCAGCTTCTCACGCTGGGAAGGGGTTCTGATAACTGCTCCACAGAGGCTTTTCTCCTGCTGTGCGTCAGTGGAAAGAAACTACACACTCCCAAATAAAGATTAAGAGGCCAGTGGCAGCAACACACATAAACACGAGGAAAAGTGGCACTGCCTATGCACACGCAGGAACAGACACACCAGGCAGGCAGGCTCAGCCTTCCATCTTTACTAGGTCGGCAAACTTGGAGCGATTTATATATCTGTAACAACACCAGTGCTTGGAAGAATGCATTTGATATAGCGCCTTAAGATGCAGATATGTTATACAAAAAGCTATGTTTAAATAGGTTATATTATTATTAATAATAGTAATAATAAATATAATGATAAAAAATGACAGTTCCCAAACAGACAGTATGGGCTGTCAATCAATTATCGAGGGATTGAATGCTTCCGATAAAGTGTCACTCATAGTTGTTGAAATGTCACTCGAAATTACAATGAAATTATGAAAATGGCACACATAGCTATTTGTGGCGCTTGAGGCTATGAGGGAGGGCGGGGTAGATTCTGGCCATTTGTTTAAGTATTGCTGTTAATCTGAGCCCCTTCACGGGCTCCGATTAACAGTAATACTTAAGCAAAATGCCAGAGTCTTCCCCGCGCTTTCCTAACAAAAGCGTAGGCAGTTTCCAAACACAGCGTGTGTTTGGAAACTGTCTACTCTTTTGTTAGGAAAGCGCGGGGAAGACTCTGGCCTTTTGTTTAAGTATAACTGTTAATCGGAGCCCGTGAAGGGGCTCTGATTAACAGCATTACTTAAACAAAAGGCCAGAGTCTACCCCGCCCTCCCTCATAGCCTCAAGCGCCACAAGCCCTCCCCCACCTCCTTACCTGCACGCCTAACGACCGCTCCGCCGCATTCGCGCCGCTCGCTTCTTTCAAAGCGGCCGGCGGCGCGACTTCCTGACTGTGTGCGCGCTCCACGCTAGGTGGTGCGCGGTGAGGTCAGGAGCGGTGCGCGCGCGCGCCTTAGAGGAAACGTAGATTACAACATTGCTGTAGTGTCAGACCAACCCACCAAGCAGTGTTGCGAGGGGGTGGTCCTTGCAAACACCCAACAACGTCCCTGGTTAGGCTGGCCCAGCGTGCGCTCGCCCAGCACGTTAAAAAAGTAATAAAGAGCCCAGGGACCTGGGCTCGGTCAAGTAGCGTACTGGCCACCAGCTAGAAAACGTGTGTGTGCCTTCTTGCGTCCTGCTAGGCCTTTAGCCCGCGACACCACGAATACCTCCCTCCAACAACGATCTGCGCCCAACGCCCTTAAACAGTATCCCCCTTATGCAGAGACCAACTACAGCTCCATTTCTAACCTACTCTTTATTAGCAAAATGAAGAGGATTCAAGTAACACAAGAGATGCAATATTTTGTGGAATCAAACTGTATTCTATCCGACAATAAGTTTTGATAAGGAGGAGGTGCACAGAAATGTCAATAGAGTATATCGGCAAAGATCCACTCACTTGCTTCAACCAAAGGCACACTGGAAACTTAATCAGACATTACTTATCCATTGCATATGATAGAGTAGATAATAAACACTATTAGTACACCACGAAAAATGGGACCCAAATTGTACTCCGCAAATAAGAATTCTATGTCAGGAGCGGAGGGGAGGATTATTTTTAGCTTTCGTCACTTTATTCTAAGCAGCCATTTTCTTGCATTTAACCATAAACCAGATTTCCCATGAAACACTGGGACTTGGCAAAAACAAACAACATAGTCCAACAGCCCATCAATGCCCAGTCAGGTGCCAGCGTCTGCCTTATAGACCCTTGCCACTGTTCTTAGCTGCTCCTTCTTCTCTTCAGATCCTATATTCCTTATCCCCCTAAGAATGTGCTGTTCATGTGTGATTTCTACTACCAATGAGTGTCTTGACAGGATCACAAGACCGTTTATGCACCTGCACTCCTACGCGGCGACATTTATATTCCTGGTGACTGAACAGTGCTGAGGAGTCCACTCGGTGGCGCTGTGGTAGGACAGTTTCTCGAAGATCTGCAATTTTGGAATTCCTGTCAGAGTGAGCTCAGAATAGTACGCTGCTTGCCTGAACCTATGCTGCCCCAGAAGAAGAATTATGTACCTTCGTTTTGGGCTCTGTACAGACATAGCCTGAGATAATGGTGTCCTTGGCGCATTTTGTAATAAGGGCCGTTGATGAGGAGTGTTACATTAACGCCAGATGTCTGTATTGGTGTTTAAAGCTTAGAGAGCCTTGAAGGGGACATTCGCCCAGAAGGCTGTTTTTCAATGCATTTTTTGTGATATTGACACTAGGAGGGTGGTGTCCCCGTGACCGGAACCCTATAAATGTGCGGCTCTGCCCACTATTGACCTGCTGGGCCACCAGATTGCAGTACCTCACTTTCAAGCGCTTCCCAGTAAGTGCTGTGCATAGTCACATAAGTGCTGTGCATAGTCACAAATTCAATGGAATTCCAGCTGCCATTGTCTGGGTTTGTGACTGCTTCCTCCTGGTCAGTGACCATGGAAGATGAAGGCGAGGTTCAGTATGAAAGGGATCCCCTGGCTTCCCTCCAATGGGATGTAGACTTATGATGCAGTAGATGCCTCAATCTATAGGGCAGTGGACGGGGTTATGACGCCTACCCCCCCTCCCCCCCCCCACGCCCCCCCACTTTTCGAGCCCATGCCTTTTCCTGGGCCCAAGGACTCACCTAACCCAGCAAAATGATTCCAAGATCCAATCTCACCCATAGGAACACGGATGACAGTGGCAGCCCTTTCAAGGTTTGGCGCCCCTCTTCTACACCTCCTGGCACTGACCCCAATGCCCCTGACAATGGGTCAAACATACTTGACCTGGAGGAACTCCTCCATCCCAGTTCGTCTGAGTGAGTTCCCATCACGAAGGTAGCAAGCTACGTGTCAGGGCAGATCACAGCCCATTGGGGCAGGAAGCCGAAAATTGCCTTCAGGCGGAGTGCCCTCGCCTCTCTTTGTTAGGGAAGGTAGTCTTAACGCCAGAGTTGGACCCCAGAATGGCCACTTTCCTGGCCAAATCCATAATAGAGCTCAAAAAGGGCATAGACAGGTCCTGGCGGGAGTGCCAGAATAAGCTCCTGGACTCCCTTGGCCCCTTAACAAAGATCCACAACATGGAAGACGATGCCAATGCTTTGGGATCCCTCATCTCCTGGAGGCCCTCTTTGGATAGGATCTCCTTCATGGGCAATGCTAATTGTGTGCTGTCCACCGAACAGAGACGTTTCTTCTTAGTAAAGGAGGACCCGAAACTTGGGGGCCTCGCTGACTTCGAGGCAGGGATTGTAACACCAGGGTGGTGGAGGTGGTGGCGGGTGTTCCATTGATGCCCCCTTTTATTATGGATCTTGGAAAGTCTGTGAATACCTTCAATTCACTAGACAGGGTTTTTTCCTCCAATGTTATTTTTGCAGGGCCAGTCGAGGCAAGGGCCACAAGGCTGGCCAGTCCTTCTGCAAGTATCCTCCTCGAAGGCAAGGCTCCAGGCGTGGGCAATAATCAGACCAAGCTCACTTTGGAAAATTCTACCGGACCGAGGAAGGTGCTTCAGAGGCCGAGGACACAAGGGATTTGATGTTGACTCCACTTCCGGTGGGTGTTCGCCCTTCTTCGCGAAGAAGGGTAAGGCGCCAACTGGAAAATATTATCCATGTTTGGCAGTCAATTACAACTGATGCGTGGGTCCTGTAGACGGTTCAGAGGTTTCACAGAGCTTTGCAGGTATTCGTTCAGGTAACACACTCCTCATAAGCAACCTGTTCCTAGTAGACAAAGCTTACGTTGGTCAGAGACCAGTGATAAATTTACTCAAGTTCAACGAGTGGCTGGTGTACCACCATTCCAAATTGGAGGGTGTCCACCTCCTTCAGGACGCTGTATGTTCTACAGACTGGATGGTCCACCTGGACCTTAGAGATACTTATTTAGCCATTTCCCTCCTCACAGGAGGTTTCTTCGATTCATCTGGCAACAGCAAACATTTCAGTTTCCAACCCAACCCTTTGGCCTCTCTTGCGCCCCTGGGTGCTTCACGAAGGTGCTCAAACCAGTCATGGAACACCACCAGGTGCAGGGAATCCACCTCATTATTTACCTACACGATATGCTCCTCTTGGCACAGGACCTCCGACAGTTGTCACCCCACTTTGAGCTTCGGAGAAGGTTAGCCCAACACAAAGTGTCCTTGCGACAGATTGCACACCTGGTGGATCTCCTATCAATCACCCAGGACATATTTCCTGGACCCCTGCACTTTCAGGCCTTTCGGATACTAACGGCGAAGGGACCTCACTAACTCCTAATCGGTCGCCCTCTCGAACGACGCACAGGAGGAGATTATCTAGTGGATTTATCAAATATAAGCATGGAACGGGAGAATGATTTTCGGCTCTGCTACGGACCTCATTACAGAGTCAGATGCCAGTAGGTCAGGTTGGGCCACTTCTCCACAGGAAGGTTGTGGTCTCCTCAAGAACATAGATTAGATGTCAACTGTTTGGAACTCTTGGCTGAGTCCTCTGTGATCCGGTGTCGGACCAGAGACAAGATCCAGTCCTTTGTCCTGCTCAGAAAAGGACAACATTTCAGCAGTCAAATGTATCAATCACCTGGGAGGCACTTGATCCAAGGTATTCTCGGATCGGGCGGCCAACTTCTGGCAGGTTCTGTCTGGATCATCAAGTTTTTGTCTCCACTTTTCAGTTACAGCTGCAATACTGGCCAAATCCCAAAATCATGGACTGGGAACATCCTGATTCAACTCTTGAAGAAAGGCTCCTAATTTTTACCCAGTAACTACAGACAAATTTCTCTCCTGGATGCAACTGGGAAAGTCTTTGCTGTAAGTATTTTAGAGCATCTGAAAGATTTGGCCTTTTCCAGGGGAACTATTCTGATGTACCAGGTAGGTTTTCGCTTTAAGTATTGGGTTATTGATAACATCAGACTTTTATAAACAATAAATGCTAAGTACATTATAACAAAGTCTCAGATAGACTATACATTGTTTGTTGACTTTTCAACCGCCTTTGATAGGGTTGACAGAGCCCACCTTATAGAGGCAATTGAAGACAAGCATTTGCAATGCAATAGGTCTCGCATTAGGAAAGTTTGAGCTATTGGTATTGTAAATGACAAAGTTTTTATTTATGTGTTGGTTTTGAAAATAGCTAAATTAATAGCGGTGTCATTTACAATGCCAATAGTTTTAACTTTCGCAAATGTGACACCTATAGCATTTGTAATACAATATGTGTTGTATTTACGTGACTTAGATGTATTGATATTACAAATAACAATGACAATTTTTTAAAATAATTAATACTTAAATAAAAGTTATTGTAATTTATAATGGCAATAGCTTAAACTTTTGTAAATAACTTTTGTGAAGATTATGTTCAGTGTATTTTATTGTGAAGAAAATCCAAGAACAGAAGTGAAATATTAACATCTTTTTTGTGACATTTGTAATAAAGCTTGAAACATTTAGAGAACATATTTGAACCCGTTCTTGTTGAATGTTTGCACAGATTGATCCTGTGGTGGCGCTGATTGATGTTGTGGTGGCGACGAGTGATGCTGTTGCGTTCAGAGATGCTGTGGTAGCGCATAGTGATGTTTTGGTGCCCCTGAGTGATGCTGTGGTGGTGCTGAGTGATGCTGTGGTGATGCAATAGATAGATAGAGTGAGTGCGATAGATAGCTAGATAGAGTGAGGGCGATAGAGGGCGGGCGATAGATAGATAGAGGGCGGGCGATAGATGGATAGAGTGAGGGCGATAGATGGATAGAGTGAGGGCGATAGATGGATAGAGTGAGGGCGATAGATGGATAGAGAAGATAGATAGAGTGAGAGCGATAGATAGATATAGTGAGGGCGATAGATAGATAGACAGATAGAGTGAGGGCGATAGATAGATAAGAGTGAGGGCGATAGATAGATAAGAGTGAGGGCGATAGATAGATAAGAGTGAGGTCGATAGATAGAGTGAGGGCGATAGATAGAGTGAGGGCGATAGATAGAGTGAGGGCGATAGAGTGAGGGCGATAGATAGAGTGAGGGCGATAGATAGAGTGCGATAGATAGATATATAGAGTGAGGGAGATAGAAAGATAGATAGATAGAGTGACGGCGATAGATCAATAGAGTGAGGGCGATAGATAGATAGAGTGAGGGCGATCTATAGATAGGTAGATAGAGTGAGGACGATAGATAGAGTGAGTCCGATAGATGGATAGAGTTTAGAAACAAAACCATGAAGAGATCAAACAATTTCTTTTTTAGTTTTTACAGGTAAATACAAAAAAACTAAAGGCAACAACATTAAGGGGGAACAAGCAGGAAGTGGGATAAGGGAGGGGGTGGCAAATGGTGAGCACTTTCGCGGCCGCTTTGGTGTTCTCACTGGCCACGTGGCTCACTGAGAACATCAAAGCAGCCGAGAAAGTGCTCCCAAAGGCTGCAGGCTGACAAATGATGCGCGCGCCCAGCGTAATGCACTGTACCTCATCCGCCTGCAGCCTCTGGGAGCACTTTTGAAAGTCCCTTACTATACTCTCGCAGAGCAACGTATGCACGTTGGCTCAGCGAGACCTGAACAGGGACAAAATCATAGAGAAAGGAAAATAAAGACACAGATGTGACACCTGAGATTGCAGTGGTTAGAACAGCAGACTCATAAAAAGACTCATGGGACAAGTACTTTGTTTTTAATTTGTATACAAAATAATGAACAGTCTCTGAAATACATTTCCAAACTATGGAGATGCATTAGGCAAAAAGGTACATATACAAACCATCCACTTCAGCCAAAGATGCCCAGGTAGTCATTAGTCATTACTCTGAAGTCAATGCAAGGACCGAAAGTCTACTTATCGAATTAATTGATGTAGGTGTAGAATGTTGCTCTAGCTTCAAATGGCATCTGGGTTTTGACTTAATCTTTGGCATTAAATATGCTGCCAGAAGTTAAAAAAACTTTATAGCTATAGCCCATTCAGCAGAATCCATCAATGAGAACAGGTCAGATGCCAAGCATGCACATATGATTTATATGTTATTCTAATTTATGTTATGGTGTATTTGCTGTACGCATTACCAATTAGAGTGCATTATTAGTTGAAGAAAGGTGGGCATGGTCTGCTGAGGTTCCAGACAGCCACTACATTCCACTCCCGCTTTGCGCCCTCTTTTTCCACCTACTAAGCCGCCATGTGCTCATTGAAGCATCAGGCCACGAATTATAAATATGGTACGAAGCGTTGTGACTGCCTAGAAGCGACATAATCAATGAGCGCAGCATGAGCGGAGGGGACTGCCCACCCACATCCCACCACCCACCCTTTTAAGTGGTATATACGCGCTCACCCATTTGCAGCTGGTGTCTGCCGCGGTACTTCCAATCAGCCCTACCCAGCGACCTCAGCAATGCCAATGCTGGGGGTTATACTGGCAGAAATTATTCAGGGTAGTACCATAGTGGAACCAGAGCCACTGTAAGACGTAAAGTGGCTCCAATGATGCCTTAGGGGGTGCAGAGGTGAGCTTTGGGAGAGAACATTGCAATTGCAACATCTCCAAGCTCTCCCCGTGGCTTGGGTATACATCTACCATCTTCGGGAACCGGAGAGTAAAGCACACGCTGGCTGGTGTTTGAAGTGATAGGCGGATCAGTCCTCTGGGCTCTCCAAACAGGACTATGAATAATCAGTCCACAAATGATGAATTCTTAATATGCTTTCTTGCCTGGGTGTGACAAGGTTTATAAGAAAAATACGTTCTTCTGTGTGTGCATATCAGCTCATATGTGGCACCAAATGAAGATGACATGGAAGAGAGATTAGTCTGATTCAACCACCAATATCAGCACTTTGGAAGGCAATGAACGCGAGCTCAAACAGATAGTGGCATAAACACTTTTAAAAACTGTTCAACCACGCCCTAAAACGTAATAAAACAAGAATTGGTGTTGCTTTTTTGTGAAAATCTATTGACTTTGTTAATGTTTTTTTTAACATGCTGTACAGCAGTCGAGCTGCTTTGCAACATGGCTCAAAGTATTTAAAAAAAAGTGATATGGCACCATCAATGCTGACCATGCCATAAAGCATTTTTTATTGACCTAAAGCCATATCGAACAGTAGATCAACTGCTGCGCAGCATGTAAAAACAAGGAAAGTCATTATCTCAGCATGCCGACAGGTGCCCCACGCTGCTAACTAATAGCACCTCTACCGGAAAGGACCTATAATTAACACAGTAGGTCTTCCAGAGAGGAGCACTCTAATTGAATGAACGCGCAAAAGCTGTTCATGTGAAGCACGTTCACAGACCAGAATCTGCTAGTGGGAAGCGCGTTCACACAGTTTGCTACCTCGTACTTTTTGTTTGCTTTCGATACTTGCACAAGTGCCACCATTGCCTTTGTAACGTTTGTTCTTGTGTTTGAGCGTCCTCCATTTATTGCAGTATTATACCTCTACTTGTACTTTGTACGCTTTTGTAACCTGCACACATGTCACTTTTTCCTCCTGTACTGCACTGTTTGCTACCACTTGTACTATGTTCACTCATGAGTGTCACTTTTGCCTCATGTAATGTAACTTTTGAAATTTGTTCACTTGTATTGTTCTATTATATCAGTTCTGTTCCTTTTGTAAAGCACTCTGACACCTTCGGGTAAAATCCGCGCTATATTAAAACGCATAAATAAAAAAAAGGAAAAGAAAAAAAGAATACAATGGGCAGCTTACTGCTTGAATGGGGAGGAGTGGGAGAGACGCGCAACCATTGTGGGCGTGCACATTGCCGTGGTCTGCGGCTCGTGCCCAGAGGTGGCACCTGCAGGCTTCACCATGCTCAGGTCGGTGTGTGCTGCACAGGTCATGCAGCCCAGGGAGGGGCCGCCGAGGCAAGGACACATGACGTGCTGCGGTTTGCAGAGGACTCGGAGGTGGGAGCTGCAGAGGTACTGCTAATGTGGTCGGGGGTGTTAAGTGGGATGCCGGGGTGTACTGTATTTGCGGGGGAGGAGTGCTTTGCTGCGTGGGCAACAGGGGCCGTGTCGTGGAGATGAATTTAAGGGGCTCTGCTGTTGGGATGCGGTGGTGGGGGGCTCATCCTCAGCCAGGGAGTGGTGGAGAGTGTCACCATTGCCTATGTAACGTTTGTTCTTGTATTTGAGTGTCCTCCATTTATTGCAGTATGACACCTCTACTTGTACTTTGTACGCTTTTGTAACCTGCACACATGTCAGTTTTTCCTCCTTGTACTTTGTTCACTCACGATTGTGACTTCTGCCTCGTGTAATGTAACTTTTGCTTTTGTAATTTGTTCACTTGTAATGTTCTCTTATATCAGTCCTGTTCCTTTTGTGAAGCGCTCTGACACATTCGGGTAAAGTCTGCGCTGTATAAAAACGCATAAAGGAAGTAATAAATAAAATTACATGGGGCGTGGTGGTGTCGGGTACCGGAGGTGAATGTAGAGTGAAGCTTCTGCCACATGGCGCCGCCCGCTCACGAAACAGAGGGTTGTTGTCTCCGGAGTGGTCTGATGGCTGTGGTTGTGCATGTGTCACTGGAGTGATCGGGTGATTGTGGTTACCCATGTGTCTCTGGAGAGGTCTGGTCTGCTGAGTGCTGCCGCCGCGTCTTCTGGGGCGCGTTCACACTGTTAACTCGACCCTGATTGGTTCGCGCCAGCTGTGCACGCTTTGTGGCAGGCGCTTCTCACGTGCGCGTCCACAAAGCAGAATCCGCGAGAATCTGTGCGTGCCCCGGTCTGCCTCCCTTGGGAGGCAGCACGCTGACAATAGGTGTCTCGCTGGCGAGACCTAAAAATGGGGACCCCGGATGACTTAGCATTAATTGTTGCCTTGCATAAAGAAACGTGGTGTGTTCAGATGGGGGGAGAAAAGGGCTTAACCTACAAGATAACTACTTCAAATGGTCTGAAGCTGGGCTGCCTGCTTGCTTGTATATTGTTCTCCTTATTCGTAAGTAATCTATTGGAGTGCCTAGTAGGAATGTAAAATGTTCCTTATCAAAAATAGCTAACCACGAAATACACACCTTAATGTATGCCTACACTGTAGTCTTATTCGACTTAACACCAATTGGCTTACCACATAATTTAGATGCTCTCTTCAGCTACATCGCAGAGAATTTTCTGAAAGTATATATTTATAAAACAAAAGTGCTTTCATTTAAGGAAGGAAACATATTCATTTGAAAATTGTAGGAAAACTGTTGAAATAGTACACATGTACACTTACCTAGGGAGAGTATTCGTACAGACGCGTGAAAATAATACTGCTCTTCGGCACTTCCAATTTAAGGCTACTGCTCATGAAGGTGCATTAAAGAGCGTTTATTCTTCTTCAGGAAAGAGGCACTTTTATCCACTTTTGGAAATATACATAGTTAAAATCCCCCCTCTCTTACATACCCACCAGAATATTTACCAATAAACAAATGGCATATTCTAAATAAGAGCGCAGGAAAATTACTACGGAAAATAACCACTACAAGTCAGGCAGTTATGGCTCAAACACTACGATTAGAATTTTCGCTGACGAATGCCTATACAAATGCCTTGGCCAACACAATTAGATGGGCTTATTTGTTACACACAGAAAAAGATACGTTGAGAGGTCTCCTAAAGCATAGAACCTTTGAGGTTGGGTTGAGCAGTTACACTTTTAATGAAAATTTTGCAGAAGCATTACTTCACTTTAAATGCACTACATCACGTTTAAAGTCTTGGTTGAGGTCACATCTAACACTATTTTAAAAAAATAGGACACTGCACCTTAGCTTTGACCTTGAATCTGCTCACTGCTCTCAACTATCGCATATTAGATCTTATAAAGCTTCCCTTGAATACAAGACGTAGCAACAGTATTTCAGATTTACTCTTGAACATAACGTTAGACGATGCATCTTCATGCTTCATTTAGGGATCTTGCCTTTAGGAAGCCATACAAAGCATTGAGATAAAACAAGCAACAAAACAGGATTATGTACGCTCTGTAATGGAGGAGAACACGACTTAGACCATGTGCTATATATCTGCCTGAATAAACTTTTAGTAGAATTAAATTGTCAATGTTTTAGATATAATGAATCCACTGTTAAGGATTTGCCCGTCTTAATCTACCTACAAATTAATTTGTTTACTATAACCTGTATACACTTTCAAAATCTTTTTTATCACTGTTTTAGAGAAGAAATTGCACTTCTTGTTAGTAAGTTTTACAACAATGTATTTCTCCATATTTATTCTAATTGTTGACATTGGTAGAGGGCTAAATAAACCATTAAAAAACTTGATCTCTGTCACAGCGAATATCTTCCAGGCCAGGAGAACAGGGTGGTAGACTAGCAGTCCCACCAGTGGGGTCCTTTTTCGGTGGACTTGTTTGCCTCCAGATTGGATCATCAACTGCCGAGGGTCATCAGTTGGAGTCCATGGACGCTTTTCTACAGAACTGGGAGCTGGAGACAGGGTAAGAGTTTTCTCCGTTCTCAATGATTACGAGGGCATCAGTCCTGATCAGATGCCAGCGAGCAGAAGTGGTGTTGATCACCCCGATTTGGAAATCTCAAGTCTGGTTTCCTGTTCTTCTGGAACTTTCTTGGGATTTTCCAATCCATCTCCCACTATTTCCAACTCTTCTTCTCAATCAGGACTGGATCCTGCACCAGATGATGCTGGAAGGGTCCCTTTGTTAAATGGCGTGGCGGCTTACAGGGGTCGATGGTCGCTCCCAGAACTTTCGACACAGGCTGAAGATCATTTGACATAGCACCATCAAGCGATACCGGTCTGCCTGGAGGAGATGCTGTCGGTGTGTGCGACTGGATTGTGATCCCGTGTGTGCTGGTATAGTTCAAGCACTGAATAGGCAGCCACAAAGAACACTAAAACTTTAGCGCACCTGCAATTACCAACAGTGCCTTTGGATAAAGGGGAGCTGCCTTCATTGAAATGGTATATAAGCTGCGACTGAAGTGAACAGAGACATTAGAGCAACTGCGAGTCTATCAAAAATAGTTAAAAACATTGGAGTCTGTTTTCACACAAATCTATATCTTGGCCATGAAATTTAAACTTTTGTTAAAGCAGCAAGTTTAACTTCACCCGCTGATCCAAATTACACCATCATTTTGAATTGATCAGGGTATAAGTAATGCAGAGATTGATTTATTGCATCATTATCTTTGAAGGGGCCTCAATAAAAAATATATGAATTTCCAGTGACTACAAAAAGAGGGGTAGGCTCTGCTTTAACCCTAAGAAATCATACTTTATACCCTGGCCGCAAAGCTCTTTGCAGCCCAGAAAATAAATTTCATATTTCTATCCATCATTTTCAAAGAACAGAAGACCCATGGCCCGAAACACCTCCAGACATTTTTCCCAACTTTGTGGCAAATTCTAAAGTTCAGAAAATTTAACTACCAATCTTTCCAAGTTAATCGGTTCTCAGCTTAAGATTGGACTGCACCCAGCTCCAAGATCCAATAATTAAGTCCCTTTTGACCTATTGTCATTGCAGGTGTCAGAACAAGAACAAAAGTTACTTACCTGTAATCTGTGGTTCTCCAGTATTGGTATCTTTCATAGATTCACATGCCTGAATCATTCCCCGTTGTCGGAGTGGGAGTCCCACGGTACATAAAAAAAGCAATAATTATGCACATAATAACCATAACGTAGGTAACATAGAACCAGGAAGTAAAGTAGCCAGAAACTAAAAGGAAAAAACTTCCACATTTATAACTTTTCCAAGTCATTATATACAGTCCAAACTGCAGCCAATCAGGCGACAGCACCCTCCAGAATGTTCTCCTCAAAGGCTCAGTCTTTCAGATTTTCTCGCACAAGAGTGATCCACAGTGAAAAGAGCATAAACGAGCCTCTGAGGCGAGGTGGGTGGGTTGCATGTGAATCTTCGAAAGATACCAATACTGGAGAACCACAGATTACAGGTAAGTAACTTTTGTTCTTCTCCAGTATTGGGGTATCTTTCATAGATTCACATGCCTGAATCAGAGTAGAAAGCAGTATATCCATAATAATGCTGGTACCCTAATTGTAACATAAGCATATGTGCAAGAGCATTATGCAACAACACACACAAAAGATCTATTTTATATATATATATATTTTTTTTTTTAAAAGCCGCGTGGCGAAACGCGTCTGTCGAATTGGAGGGGAGAGGGACTGAAAGCACCGAATAAAGCATTTCTAGCTTTGTATCTCAACTCCGAGTGTGCCTCTTAATTTATTAGCAAGCCGCCTTTGCTTGCTAAGTGAAGGACTATATATATATATATATATATATATATATAGCAATGTTTATATAAATAAATAAGCATAGCTGATATGTGTATGAGAAAACAGTAAAGAGGAAGAGGGAAGGACAGAGGCTCACCTTATTTAAAAAGATTACGGAGAAGCGCTTGTCCCACAGACGTATCTGCATTACTGGCAGCTTCCAAACAGTTGTGCTTGGTAAAAGTGTGCCTGCTGGACCATGTTGCAGCTCTGCAGATTTGATGAAGAGGCACACCAGCAAAAAGAGCAGTAGAGGGGGAGATTGCTCTAGTAGAATGTGCTCTTGGAGTTATTTGTAATGGTCTTCCTGCTTGCTGATGACAGAAACAAATTGCAGCAGAAATCCAATGAGCTATGGTCTGCTTGGATATTGGGTGTACCTGGTGTATCCTTCCATAGGCCACAAATAGCTGGTCAGATTTACGGATTGAAGAAGTCCGTTATAAATAGAATTTCATCTCTTGATGTCAAGGGTATGCAAAGTCTTTTCCGCAGGTGATAGAGGATTAGAATTTTTTTTTTTTAATTATCGGTTCGTTTAGATGGAAGTCCGAAGGTACTGTAGGCATAAAACTGGGGTTAGTGCGTAGCACTACAGAGTTTGAAGTGAATTGCAGGAAAGGCGGCTTAACAGTGAAGGCTTGAATGTCACTAACCCTCCTAGCTGATGTTAAAGCTAATAGCAGAGACTCTTTCCAAGATAAAAACCTCAAATCCACTCTATGAATAGGTTAGAAGGGGTGTCGCATAAGTTGTACAAGCACCACGTTAAGATGCCAGGCTAGAGGTGGGCGGCGGATGGTAGGAAACATTCAAAACAATCCCTTGAAGAACTGTTGAATGATCCTAGCTGAATAAAGAGAGTTGGAACCACCTTGTCGAAATCTTGAAATAGCAGCTAAAAATACTTTAAGAGTAGAATGGGAAAGGCCTGATCTTGCCAAGTGCAAAAAGAATGGTAGAATCTGTTCCGGTTTTGCATGGATTGATTGAATATTGGCAGTTTGATACCACATGCAAAATCTTTTCCATTTAAGTCTGTACGTCTTAATAGTGGAAGGCGCTCAAGCATTGGCTGAGACTTCCTTACAGTCCGCAGGAAATGTTTAAATGAGCGAATTCAAGGTGTTCAGGCGCCAGGCCGCTAATCTTAGAGATGTAGGGTCTGGGTGGCAGATCTGTCCGTTGTGGATGGACAGAAGGTTCGGTATTGGTTGAAACTGAATGGGACTGCATTCGGAGAGAAGGAGGAGTTCGGTAAACCAGAATAGGCGAGGCCACCTGGGAGCAATGAGTATAAGGCGACAAGGTTCTCTCTTCATTTTCCGGAGAATCCTGGAAACCAACGGTATCGGAGGAAAGGTGTAAGCATAGATCTGCGACCAATTCATTAAAAACGCATTCCCGCATGATCGCTTGTGGGGAAGCCAACTTGCGAAGAATGGTCGCAAACAGGTCTAGATCGGGACGACACCACTCCTAAAAAATTCGATCCAACTTTGGTTGAGGTAGCTCCCACTCGTCATTGGATACTGTTGACCTGCTGAGGAAATCCGCCAGGACATTGGAAACTCCTGGAACATGGACCACTGACAGGCTGATCCGGTGTCTTATCGCCCAATCCCAAATTTGTTGGGCTTGTTGAGAGAGCAGGGCGGACCTTGTTCCTCCTTGTTTGTTCAAGTAGTGCATACTTGTTGTGTTGTCCGTCCGGATTAATACTGAAAGCTCCCAGAATGATGGTGCGAAAAGATTTTAGGGCCAGGAAGATAGCCAGCAATTCTAGGAGGTTGATTTGCCACGTCCGCTGCAGGATGTTCCACTTGCCGCTGACCGTCCACACTTGAACGTGTGCTCCCCACCCCTCGAGGGATGTGTCTGTGGTGATTACGAAACTTGGAGCATCCACTAGGAATGCGCAGCCTGCTGCCACATTCCTTTTTCAAGTCCACCAGTGTAAGGCTTCGCGCATACGGGGAGTGATGCGAATGAGATAGTCGCAGGACCCTGAAACCTGTAACCATTAGTCGTTGAGCTCCTCTTGCAGGGGTCACATTCTGAGATGGCAGTTGGGGACTAAAGGAATGCAGGAAGAAAGCATCCCCAGAAATTATTTGAACTGCAGGACTGAAACGCATCTTTTTGATAGCAATAAGTGGGCACATCTGCAAATCCTTTATTGCCTTTCGTTTGAGACAAATGCTTGTGTCAGTTGAGTGTCTAACGTGGTTCCCAAGTCCCACGTCTTTCTTTGCGATGGGAGGAGATGAGACCTGTCAAAATTGATGGAGAGGCCCAGAGACTGGAAAAGGGACAAACGTTTCTGAATGTGGGCTTTCGCAACAGTGAAAGAATTCGCCTTGATAAGGTAGTCGTCTAGATATGGAAAAATGTGGATCCCCTCCAGACGAAAGTGTGCGGCCACAGGTGCTAGAACCTTGGTAAACTACGGGCTGCTGAACGTAGTCCGAAAGGAAGGACCTTGAACTGGAAGTCCCTGCCGGCCACTCTGAACCGCAAGAATTTTCTATGTCTGGGTAGAATTGGCACATGAAAATACGCATCTTGGAGGTTGAGGGTGGTCATGTGATCCCCCGCAGAAAGGCGTTGAAGGATTTCTTCAAGTGTCAACATCCGGAAGGATAACTTTTTTTGGGGGGGGGACTATTTTGATCGCTCCTTTTTGTAACATCACATTTATTTGGAAAAAAAAGCTCCTTGAGATGAGCTGGAGGTGGGCCTTTGGGAGGAAAGTTTGGAGGAATCTTTATAAACTCTAGAGCATTGTATCTGGCCACAATGTCCAGGACCCACTTGTCTGATGTATGTTATAGTGGACCAATTTGAGTAAAATTGGGACTTTCTTCCTCCAACTTTTGAAGGGGTTGGCGATAGAATAGCTGGCAGGTGGCAGTTGTCACTGTTTTTTAGATGTATCCCATCCGCGGTAGGAGGGCTTTCGCTTATTCTGTGAATAGGAGGTATTTGGTTGTCTGTAGGACTGTTGGCATTGAGACAAATAACGTTGGTTACTTTGATAAGATTGGTATGGCCTTTCTTGGTTATAACCTCCTCGACCAGAAAACAATCCATGGCATTTAGCGCCACGAAAGGGCGGCTTCCGAAACAGGAGAGTACCGAGAGATCTTGCTGTCTCTGTATCCTTCTTGATGGCCTGAAGGGCCTCATCCACATACTGGCCAAAAGTGATTTGCCATCAAACGGTCTATCAATTATTTTTGCCTGAACCTCCTGGCCAAAAGATGTAGATTTCAGCCAGCTTTGCCACCGTAGTACTGCGGCACCTGCTAGTTGCCTAAACCCTGTAGATGCAACATCCACGGTTGAATCTATGATTTCAGCAGAGATACGTTCACTTTCTTGCAGGATCTTTAGTGCTTTCGATTTAGATGGCTCACACAACATATCGATGTAGGGAGAAATGTCGGACTACATCTGTCGGTCGTATCGGCCTAAAATGGCCAGAGAATTAGCAGCACCGACGGTCGTCGCTGCCATGGTGGAACCCTTTCTTCCAATAGAGTCCAATCGTCTGCCATCACAATCCGGAGGAGCTGTACTCGGAGAGGAGGGGTTTCTCGCTCGTCGTTGCACTGCTTGGGCAATAAGAAAGTCAGCTTTTGGTTGACCTATGAGGCATGCAGGCGAATTGTCTGGTGCCTTATATTTTTTGTCGAGGTGGGGCAGAACCGCAGGAACAGAAGCAGGAGCGTTCATGACCATCATGAGAATGATGAGAAGACACCGGAGAAGGTGGTTTGGGTGACCTCAATGCAGTAGAGGAAGTTTGAGGAACAGGTGTTGGTCGAATAGACAAAGGTGATTTAGATGGAGGGAAACGGCGATAATAATCATTCAGCATGAACTGTAGATTATTTAACAGAGCCAAAGGCATTTGTGCCGTAAGGATTGCATCTGGAGCTGGACCAACAGTCTCTGGGGAAGGATTATCATCCTGATCCTCATCGTGAAATTTAATAAATAATTCTGAAGGGCTCCTGGCAGTGCGAAATCTGTCACCCTCTTCGGATTCCTCATCATCCTCTCCATAATCCAGCAACTGTTTAGGTAACTCCAGAGGTACCTTTGTAGGGGAAATATGAAGTGGAGAGAGGGCCTCTGATTAAGATCCACGCCTGTGCAGCAAGGAAGATGCTGTTGTCAATGGAGGCAAGAGCGCAGACGTCGTAGAAGGCGTAGAAGGTGCAGTGGCCGTAGACGCTGACCACACCTTCAACGCTGTGCATGAAGATAATTGTAGCTTTAACAAGTGAGCCATTGACGGAGTCGTCGTCGACGAAGGTGACGTCAATAGGGTAATCGTTAATGAAGCGGTCGTCGACGACGAGGTAGTCGTCCTCGACGAGGCGGATTTCGATGGCGAGGCGGTTGTCGACGAGGCAATCGTTGACGAGACCCTTCTATTCTACGTCGTCGAAGGGACGTCGATGGTTGATTTCAATTCCTTCGTCGATGAGATTGGCTTCACGGAGACGGATAGCGTCCATGGCGATGATGCCGACGACATGATCATCTGAGGTCTCGGCGACGAGAAGGTGGCAGTCGACGTCATTGTAGCTTCAACTGAAGGCTTTGTCAACGAAAATGTCGTCGTTGATGTCGTCGACGAAGGAACCTTTTTCTTAAGTAAATCCTTCTCAGAAACTCGTTTTGAAGCCAGAGACTTCGCAGTTTTTCTCGGGCGTAATAGGCATAGTCTTACTCTTAGAAGGTGGAGGAGCCTTTTTTGAGGTGGAAGGCAATTCAGCACCCTTAGAGGTGCGTTGTTTTTTCAACACCTTAGCCCCAGGAGAAGAGAAACCCTCCTCAGCAATCCTCTTCCTAGAGGACATAGTTGTGCCATTGGCAACACTCCTCACATCAGATAAGGCATTGTCGTGATCTTTAATCTTCTGTAGCCACAGAAGTAGAGGGAAGGTTCTGCAGATCTTGCAGTCTCTCACCTGGTAATCAGGATACAAGCATTAAATGCACTTCTTGTGGGGGTCCTCAGAAAACAGCCGGAGCTTCCCACAAGACTCACAAGGTCGAAAGAGAGATTTCCTAGATGGAGACATCATGAAATGAAGAATTCCTGAAGAAATTGAAAAGTGCTGAGCGGAGCTCAGGGAGACTCCCTTCACAAGACATGCAGTAGAAAATCTGAGAGCTTGAGCCTCTGAGGAGAACATTCTGGAGGGTGCTGTCGCCTGATTGGCTGCAGTTTGGACTGCATATAATGACTTGGACAAGTCCTAAATGTGGAAGTTTTTTTCTTTTTAGTTTCTGGCTACTTTACTTCCTGGTTCTATGTTGCCTAAGTTATGGTTATTATGTGCATAATTATTGCTTTTTTTATGTACCGTGGGACTCCCATTTCGACGACGGGGCATGATTCAGGCATGTGAATCTATGAAAGATACCCCAATAATGGAGAATATGGTTACATAAAATGGAAAGTCTTATGAGTGAATGAACTAGTGTAAGAGCAGAAAGAACCTTGAAAGGTATCTATAGGCTTCCTACAGAGTTCTTCGAGAACAAAAACATGTCATTACAAAACAAATAACTCACTTTTTGCCCTGTGCAGTGCCAATGAGAAAATAAGCACACAATGAATATTATGAATCAGCAGATGAGGCCAGGTTGAGGCCAAGTTTAGCATAAGTCAGGAAAACATAGTCCTGTACAAACCAGCATTTTTGTTTTAATTGCAAATGACACGTATTATTAAACAAATATGATTCTAATCAGGAAATAACTCCCACATAAACAAAACGTCTTGGCTAATTCCAGACCCAAAAGTATAACAGCAACTTAGAAAGAGCTTGGGGGCGTGGCTTAGCAAGCCACGATGGCGGCTGTGTCCTGCTGAGGCTCCGCGATCGGGCTAGCATCCTGCCCAGTTCCTGTGATCGCCGGGAGCCTCACCCTGCAGCAAAACCACCTGTAATACCCCCACGCATTGGGGCATCCTCCGAGTGAGCCACGAGAGCTTCTGACGGACAGCGCACACCGAAATTTCGCTTGCCGGTGCCGAGCGCCGAGACCTAAAACGGCGGGCGCGGCTCCGTCCCACAGACGCAGACGCCGCAGAGAGCCTATTCCCTGGCCCCGGGAGACGCGGCCAACCGGCAGCTACAGAGAACCCGGGAGAGTGGTGAGACCAGCCCACGGGTGTGCACTCCAGCCCAAGCTTTTTCTCGCACCAGCACTTCGGCGCGCAAGATGACGGCCGCCCTACCAGAACTCCGCTACACCGACACTCCTGCCCTACCGGAAGCCTAACCTGACGCCAGCACCAGCCAGCCCGCCACCGCGGCCCGCGGGGCACCAGTGGGCGCGCTCTCCAGACATCCGTGATCTTCGCCTGGGGGCGGTGAGTGCCATTAGTTCCCCCCCGCCCCTCAGAGGATGCCTGCGCCAGCACCCCAACGGCCTCCTACCTCCTCTACGGCCCATAGGGGATCACAGGTCACGCTGTCCCTTGATCGGGGTGGCCAAACGCTCCTGCCGCCACGAGCGGCTCGGCGGACCCGAGTGCCTGACTCTAAGATGGCGCCCATGGAGGCCTGGGCACCGTGACCGTGACCAGCGCGAATCCCATCCTGAGAGCAGGGGTGCTCCCCCGAACCTGAGGCGATAGCGCGCCACATCGAGGACGTCCGCTGCCCCGGACCCCCCGGGACCCTACCACTTGACCCTTGACCGCGACTATTGGCATAGAACAGGCCACACTTGAGGAACCCCGTCTACCGGGGAGCTGGAACAGTGGAGGAGGAGCCCCCCCTGATGGCACGCGCTCATAAGCACTCATGTGACCTCCTGCTGCCCCGCTGACTTTATACCCGTGGACACTAGTGCGGCCCTATCACCACCAGCAGCCGCGAGTCACCATAAACACCCCCCGAACCAGTGGAGGCGCCCCGGGGTGAACCAGCACCTGCCCCCAGGACCAAGAGAGACTAGGGGACCAGCCCGCACTGAGCTGCCGCCCACCCGGGCGTACTGAGAGACGGTGGTCCGCCGATCACGATATCCACGGGGGTGCGAGACCCTCTTGCCAGCACTCATGGGGAAATTGAAGGCCTCGCAGGTGACGGCTGTCCCTGAAACTGCCGTCGAGAAGATGCCACACACGAGGACGTGGACGCAAGCCAACACGCCGCAAACCGACCCCACGCTATCGGCGAAATTGGATCAAGTGCTGGCGGCAATTGAACTGTCCCGCCTCTCGATGGAGGAGAGATTGGGCGCCCTGACGACGGACATCAGCCTGATCCGCGACGATCATCGCAAGCTGGCGGATAGGGTGAAGGAGGGGGAACGGATCGTGGCCGCACTGCAACCCACGGTGAAGACGCAGGAAGCAGACATGAAGGAGGTCCTGCGCCGCGTGGCGGTCCTCGAGGAGTGTACAGTGGATTTGGAGGGACGCTCGAGGCGGTGTAACATCCGCGTCCTAGGCCTGCCAGAAGGAATTGAAAATTCGGACCCTCTAACCTACATGGAGTCATGGACCAGATCATTCACTCCTGAGGCGGAACGGTCGGCGTACTTCTCCATTGAAAGAGCCCACAGGGTCCCGGCCCGAGCGCCCAAGCCAGGCCTTCCTCCACGGCCCATGTTGGCTAAATTCCTGCACTTCCGAGACCGCGATGCGGTGCTCCGTGCGGCCCGGACGGCGGGGCCCCTACAGGTGGAAGACCAACAAGTCATGGTGTTCCCAGACTATGCCCGAGAGGTCCAGCAGCAGCGCTCCACCTTTCTGGAAGTTAAAAGGCGCCTTCGCGCGAATGATCTTCAATACACCTTGTTGTTCCCGGCTCGCCTCAAAGTGCTCCACAAAGGGAAAGCTCTATTTTTCAACACAGCGGAGGAGGCGCAGGATTGGACTGAGTTTCACTGCCCGCTAATCCCTAAACCCGGACCCCAGAGGACACGCAACAACGACTCAAGACGATCCAGAAGACGGGGCGCGAGCCGTGCCAGATCAGCCCGACCCAAAAGCCAGGCATCCTCCCCCACGGGCTCACCCGACCTCACGCAAATCATGCAGGAGCGACGAGACGCCCTACGGGCGGTGACCGAACTGCACAAACCACCCCCTGCATCAGATCTGGAAGGCCAACCGCACCTGTTCACCCCAGAGAAAGACCGGGACAGTGATGGAACAATGTCGGGGTTTGGCCCAATCTCTTCCCCCCTCATCGCGGCACACACATTGGACGCTACCCTGGCCGGTCAACCTAATGCCTCTTCGTGACGGATGGACTGTCAACTGCTATATCCTTCTCATGGTTGCCTACTGTATTGCGCGACGTCTAGGAGCCTAGACTGCTTAACCAGATAACTGTATGCGCTAGCTAGCGATAGACATTTCTCCTGCAAGAGCCCGACCCGCGCACAGGCCCAGCAGCGACACATGCTGCCACCCCTGCAGATTCCTGTTGTATTTCTCCCCTAGTGGGACACGAGTTTGGATATGCCACCTCCAGTGATATATCCCCAGTATTGGGACTGTTACCCACCCAAGGTTCTACTTGTTGTTAACCCCATTAGTTCCTCCCCCACGATTGTGGAAGCTTGGCGCGCAGGTACACACACGACACATAAACACTGGTGGCCCTCGGGGACTGCGGGAGGGTCCCTTTCTCAACCACGACACCCTAAGGATGGCGATCCCACATTCAGACATTAGTGTCCTTACACTGAACGTACGAGGCCTGCACACACCCAGCAAACGCTACGCTGTTTACTCCTACGTTAAGCGTATGTCAGCTAGTATTGCATTTCTGCAGGAGACGCACATTAACGCTACCGAACTCAATCGTTTGCAGGCCAAATGGCGAGGGACCTTTTGTGCCACACAATACTCAGCGTTTGCGCGCGGCGCCTTAATCTGGGTCAGACCGGGCACTCCCTTCCGGGTGATCCGACGGGTAGTGGATAAAGAGGGCCGATATGCACTTCTGGAGGGAATACTAGACGGACAGGGAATCCTCCTTGGCAGCATTTACGCCCCTAATACGGAGCAGGATAAATTCTGGGACCACCTCACAGGAATTTTGGCCCAGTTCACCGCAGTTCCGTGGGTGTTGGGAGGTGATTATAACTGCACGCTAGACCCCACCCTAGACCCCCCACACACTTCCCAGTCCCACGGCAAGCGGAACTCTTCAGGGCATGGACCTCACATTGGGCGCTCACTGACGCATGGCGACACTTACACCCACAGGCTCGCATTTACTCATTCCACTCGATTCCACACAACCTCTGGGTCCGTCTGGACCGATTTTTATGCTCTGCACCAATCCTCCCTAAGATAACATCTACGGATTACCTAGGTCGGATCCTCTCAGATCATGACGCCCACATCCTTCGCTTGACCTGGCACCCCCCACACCCACCGGTCCCCACATGGCGCCTTCCCAGAGATTGCCTATCGGACCCAGTCTTTAGAGACGCACACAAAGCCAGCATACAAGATTACTTCTCACACAACACGAACACGGCATCATCGGTACTGGTGGAGTGGGACGCGTTTAAAGTAGTGGCAAGGGGAGAATGCATCAAACAAGTGGTAGGGGTTCGCCGCACGTTGGAACGGACACTCCTATCCTCAGAGCAGAAATTAGCTGCACTCACTAAACAGCCTGACGACTCGGAAGACCACGCCGTGCTCACGGCCGAGGCTAAGACAACATATCAGACCGCCTGCGCTGATCTCCGAAAATACAATTTTAGGGCCTACGCCTCTAGGGTGCATAAAGACAGAGACAAAACGGGGGCACTACTGGCCTGGATGGCGAGGCAGGACACCGAAATCAAGCCGATCACGGAGATTGTCAACCCGGAAGGCGTGCTGGTGCGTTCACAGGCCGAGATCCTTTTGGCGTTCCAGCGCCACTATGCACAGGTGTACGGGACCCTGGCCCAAGGTTCCCCGTCTTCTGCGGATGGTTTTTTAGACCCGCTGACGTTACCCGCGATATCGGATGAAGACAAGCGCACACTCGATGCCAAGATACCACCCTCAGACATCACCCAAGCGATACGTGCCATGTCACGGAATAAAGCGCCGGGACTGGATGGCTTCCCACTAGAATACTACTCGACATTCTCTCCCCTAGTGGTCCCCCGACTATCCCGGATGTTCGGGGCATCCCTTCATCTGGGGAAGCTACCCCCGTCATTGCGGGAGTCCGTGATTGTCACCTTTCCCAAACCCCACAAGGACCCACTCCACATGGGGTCGTATCGTCCCATCACGCTCCTGTCGGCTGACTGTAAGATCCTCGGGAAAATCCTGGCTGACCGGTATGCACAGGTCATACGCCCACTAATCCACCTCGACCAATGCGGCTTCGTTCCGGGGAGGAACACCTCCCAGAACCTCTGCCGAGTTTTCCATATCCAGGATCAGGTACGTGACAGATTCCCCCGCGCCGCCTGCCTCATTATGGACCTGGAGAAGGCGTTCGACACCCTCACCTGGCCCTATCTATTCTCAGTCCTGCGGCGCCTCAACACCGGCCCGACGCTCACGGCATACACACGCCTTCTGTACACCGATCTGACCACGCGTGTTCGTATTGGGAAACGCTTATCGCCGGCGTTTGAAGTTTGGCGAGACAAGGGTGCCCCCTGTCGCCTCTCTTATTTGCGCTAGCAGTCGAGCCGCTGGTGGTTCGGCTGCGCCGGGAGGGTGTGACCTGGGGCATTCCGCTCGCGGACGGCACACATTGCGTCTCCATGTACGCGGACGACCTCCTCATATACGTCCGGGACATTGAGAATGACCTGACCCCCATAGGGGTAAGGCTGGCGGAATTCGCAGACGCCTCGGGACTCCAGGTGAACTGGGACAAGTCCACGGTCTACCCTCTTCACTCCAGTCTACCCCCCCGGGAAGCCGAGCTCGGACCGCATAAACTCTCCTGGTCCGCAGAAGCTCCCCGATACCTCGGTGTCCGCCTGTACCACTCTACAGCAGACATCTTTGAGGGTAACCACCGTAAAGCACTCGCTGACCTGCGCCCGACTGTCGCCTTCTGGAATAAACTCCCGCTAGCCCCAATAGGACGGATAGCCCTGGCTAAAATGGTGATGCTTCCCCGACTTCTCTACCACTTCACAAATCTGCCGGTAGTGCCACCCAGGTCCTTCTTCCGAGACGTCGACTCCCTCCTAGGTACCCTTATCTGGGGCGCGGGCCGACACAGGGTTGCCCTGAAAACCCTCCAACTTCCCACAACGCATGGTGGACTTGGAGCTCCGTCCTTCGAGTCTTATTTCCTTGCGGCACAGCTCCAATGGCTGTCACACTGGACGGCAGACCGCTACCCCCAGGAGACATTTACCCCGGCCGGCAGAGTCACAACCCCGGAACTCACCCGTCTGCTCCTCCCGGGCACCAAGCCACGGCGAACATACCCCCTCCAGGTAGCGATAGCGCGCCGGTGCATGATGCGGATCCACCGGATGTCCCCCAGTAGACCTCCATACTCCCCGCTACTACCGTTGATAGGCAGCCCCAGGCAGGACTCCTACTTCGCGGCTCCACTGTTAACCGAATGGTCGCACTGTGGCATCACAGATATGGAATCGCTCTTTGACGAAGGCCAGCTGAAATCACTCGACCGACTGGTCGCTGAATACGGGCTCCCCCCAGGTCAATTCCTCAGGTACAGACAGTTGCTCGATGGGTACCGACCCCATTATAATCTCCGAACCGGCGAGCCAGACACGCATCCAGTAATACATACTATTCTACATATGGGAGTGGGTCGCCACTTGGTCACCTGGCTATATAAATCTATCCGGGAACTTTCACACGCCCCCCTGACGACCTTACGTACTACGTGGGAGGAGGACATAGGTCGCACACTACACGACTCGGAATGGACTAAAGCACTTGAGGCCCCAAAGCGCGTCTCTGGGAATGCCCGCTTCAAAAATATCCAATACTAGTTTTTACACAGGGCATACCTCACCCCAGCGCGCCTGCAGAGGTTCTATCCCTCCACACCATTCCTATGCCCCAGATGTTGCTCCCCTGATGCAGATTTTCGTCACATGTTTTGGAGTTGTCCCAACCTACACCCCTTATGGCGAGCGGTACACGGAACACTGTCGGAACTCACGGGTCTTACCACACTAGCCACCTGGGAGTCCAGCGCACTAGGCATTTTTCGTGTCCCTAAGCAAGAACCGGTGCATAGGCGCTTCGTGTCCTTAGCGCTCCTGTTGGCGAACAGATGCATAGCCATGCACTGGCGGTCCCCGGAGGGCCCCCCTATAGCAGCATGGACAGGGGCGGTCTGTAAATGGGCGGCGGCGGAAGAAGATGCTCTTAGGGAAGAGGAAGCCAGGGGCGCGCGTAAAATTCCCATCTCCATGGAATGGGCCATGCTCCTTCATAGCTTCCGGCAGTCCTTGCAAGCAGGGGACCCGCCGTCTCCTCCCCCCCCTCCACCCGAGAGAGCCAGTAGTCTCTGCCTGGTGTCAACCATTCCAGGGCCGAATCCCGGTGCCCCACGCATCCTGGTCAATTCCCATCTATCATATCGCCCATCCCATCACTCACATGCACGGGATGTATCCACCCCCTGTTCCTCCCTACCCCCCTGAGAGTGCAAACTTGAAAGCCCTGTGCCCCCCCCCCGACCCCCCTCACCAGTATCCCCCTACCTGGACCCTGCTAGCGCCCACATGCTTCCCCCCCACAGTTTTGTCCCCCCCGTTCTCTGCTAACACCACTATGTGAATTGTACAGACCCAGATCCTACGCCCTCGAGGCGGGAACTCATATGCCCACGGTTATTCTCCGTCCCCTTAGCGGAATATGTTTACCGTATCCCAGCCTGCAGACATATTTGCTAGATCTGTGCTATTTAATGGAGGAAATACCTAATTGTACCAGTTATATAAAACAAGAACATGTTGCGCGCCTAGCTGATCGTGGCTGAATGTTGACGCCACGTCAGCAGATGGTTTACAATGTACCCATATACTATGATGCAACAATAAAAAACAAATTAAAAAAACTAAAAAAAACTTAGAAAGAGCTTGTCTCTAGTTTGAGTCTAAATTCCATAATGTCAATCACACGCATTCCTAAGGAGTAAGCACTCACAATTTAACTTTAAAAATGCACCGCCTCAAACCTCTTAACAAGCACTTCACACTTTCTTTTCTATAATGGCCGCTGCTCCCATGCCTAGCACTCGCTCGACCTAGATTATACCATAAGCATCTGAACTCTACATTTATAGAACTAGATTTCATAAATGAACACTTGCACCTGAATGTTTCATAATGCATTGCACTACAGCGCCCAAATGAGCATTTGCACTTTCACCTCAAAATGGCGTCTGCTTTTATAGTTACACTATTTCCTAGATTTTACCTTTGTTTGAATTTAAAATAAGCACTCACACTTTTAAACTACACAGGGTACTGATCCATTAAGGTTTACTTTATCTGTCTCCGCACCTATCCTGGTCTCTAAAATGAGCATCTGCACTTTGAACCATACTACGCCGCAGAACCTTTTGTCACGGTAGTACGTGCATAGGGAAAGGGGCTCCCGAGGCCGGAGGTACGGGGTTTAATTGATTTTACTGCCATGAATTTATGATGACAGTTCGAGTGTATGTGTTACTGCATAGGTATTGATCATGTATTACATTGCAACAGTTTTTATTAATCAAGCCATTGAGAATTACTTGCTGAGTGTGAGGATTGTTTCAGCTAAAACATTTAACAGGGTAAAAAGGACTAATGTGAGATATTCGAGAATCGACATAAAACAACCGAAAATGTCACTAGTGTTTTGCTACACTTCCCAGATATGCAAGCTTAAAATTACTTGTTATGTGAACATCTTTTTTATGTTTTACTTTCCAAAAGGCAACACCTGTATAGCAGCGTCTTACCCTGGGTTAGAAGGGGATGTGGCACATTGAATACAAGAAGCGCAATTAGCCTACAGAATACTAAAGCTATCCAGGCCTCTAGGTAGAAAAGCCCCATTGGCCAGCTGCTCTCCTATGTGATTACTGTTATATAACAGGGGTTGACCCACTAAAGTCCAAGGACCTGGGTATTTAGCAGTATAGACAACAATTGGTCCTTGACATAAATTTATCATCAAGAAAAAATCATAGTACTTAAACCAGTTGACTACCTCTACGTTTCGACTGAATCGGTCGTTCTAGTAGTATAAAACAATACTAGCCCACAGCCTCAAAGATCATTTACAACAGATGCCCATGAATTGATCAAACCAAACAGAAGAATCAAATCAGGATAGTTAATTTAATGTAACATATGTCAATGTATAGACTGTCAAATGCAATTATATACAAATATTTACATAAATCATGAAGTAAAAAACTTTTTCTTAAAAAGCAGAGAGAGAAAAAACCGTGCACAGAGAAAGATAAAGTGTGTGCTCAAGTGAATGATCAAGAAAGATCAGAAAAAACAGTGTGAATCATTTATACAAAGAAGAACATTGAGCCTGTCCTATGTAATGCTTGTAAAAAATAATTCTTTTTTACTTTGCAGAACCTATTTACAATTCCTTGGTCCTTAACATGAACCACTGGCAATGAGATCGCCAGACAAAGGAATGGGGTTGGACAAGGGGCGGGGGTTAGTAGGTACAGGCTCCCAAAGGGGAGTGTCGTCGACGTTTCGACCCAACCATGTAGTGGGTGGTTCAAGTCCTCAACAACGGGTCTTCATCAGGACGGTGAAAAATGGGGGAGTATCTCTCAGAGTGCACGTCAAGTTAAAAGTACGTCGGGCACCTGTAATGATAAATAAATGGCTGGGCTAAGTATAACTGTATAGTATCAAAATGGTCCACTAGTGACCTTTACGAAAAAGCACTCACCCTTCCGTGGTGCCTTTACATTACCAAAGTGCGACAATTGGTCCGCACTCCGAGTATGACAGTATCCAAAATTATACTGTGGAATGAAGAGAAGAAAAAGAGGTAGCCATTAGTGCTACACATCATAATCCATACTTGGGTGAAAGTTTATTTCACAAAACGAAATCCTGAGTGTTGGCATTAAATGGCAAAACCCTAGCTAATGGTTACCACAGTTTAATTGCTTATCAGTAAGAATCAAGCTTCTAAGGAAATAGATACACCTATTATCGTAAGTCCTCAGGCAGTGGTCACTCACCCAATGTATTCCACTAGTTGCTCATTCAATTGCACCATTTAAATTTGCACGTTGAATTTTTCACGAGCTGAAAAATAATAAGAGACAGAATGTCTCAAGATTAGAGAGCTGCCCGGGTTGAAGATGGTCGTGAGATCTATGCTATGATTAAGCTGCCCGTTTTTGAATTAGAGCACATACCGTGTTGGCTCAGTCGGGCTGAAAGGAAAAGAATCCGTAGCTCCGTGTAGTCCGTGGCCAGCCTCTCGTCTGGATCCGCGTTATGGAATGCGGAAGCACCGGAGTAGGCTCGGAGCGGATGTGTTCATATCCTAGCAACCCGAGCGCCTGCGTCATGGCGTCGTCAGGGTTGCTAGGTAACAGGCCGTGTTCGCGTCTCCGCAGCTAAACGAAGACCTGCGAGTTCACGGAGTGATTATGTCAGCATGTGCACAATAAAAACTTGGGCTTTAAAGTTGTGCAACAAAGCAGTCTTTTAGGATAGTGCGATATTCGTTCTTCAAACATGATTTACCGCGTGTTTGTAATTAGGAATAGATCAAATCGCCGACAATTGGCGCCTATTAAATTACTAAATGAATCCACATGTCAGGTTATTTTTATGTTGGTTGTTCTTCGAATCGATGGCCAGAAGATAATGGCCGATACACACAATAAACAATACCAAAAATGACATTAAGAACGTGTATATACGATTGTACATAATACATGGTGTAATGATATGACATATATTAAATATATATTATACCAGCTGCATAATGCACGAGACTAGTGTATGTGTCAAGTATATATTTAAACAGATATCCCAACTTATATAATGTCACAAAATCTTGGCCAGGGTGTGTGGATTAGGCATATAGCTAAACAAATAAGCATTACATCAAAAATGTTACCAATGGTGTATGGGAGTACTAATGCATTTGCAACATATTTAGTATACAGTGGCTGAATTCATAGATGTAAATCACAGTTATTAATAAAGAGGGTTCAGCCATTGTAAAGTGTTGCCATCTGTCTTGTTATTTCCTCATACTCATTGAGGCCTTTATTTACGGTATCAAACGTGTGCATCCATTTGCACTCTCGGACATTTAGACAGTTGGAAAAATTGCCACCTCTCACATTGACAGTGACCTTTTCTAACACCCACCATCTCAGACTTTCAGGTGAATGATCGAATCTTGTAAAATGTTCAACTAATGGAGCCCCTTGGACTTTGCAGCGAATCCTGCTGCAGTGTTGTAGGATTCTGGTTTTAACTCTTTGGATAGTCTGACCTATGTACCAAAAGTCACAAGGGCATGCAATCACATATACGACTCCAGTTGAATTACAATTAGTATGTTGTTTCATTACGTGTGTATAGTTGTTGTGAGTGCATGATTTAAGTTCCTCAGCTAGTTGACATGCTTTGCACGAGCCACATTTGTGGTGGCCTAGTACAGGTGCTGTGTTCCATAAGGTGGACTGAGTATCCCTGGGTATCTTGGGTAACAATGATTGGACTACATAGTCCCTTACACTTCTTCCCTTTTTAAATGCAAACATTGGTGCGGTCGTGACCCCTACATCATCCGCCACCAGATGCCAGTGTGTATTTATTATTTTCTTAATTTCAGTGCTCTTAGTATTGAATGTAGTTACACATGTTATCCTTTCATCATTAATATTCTTTTTAGATTTAGGTTCCAACAGGAATTCTCGGTGACAAAACCAGGCTTTTTTTCTTGCCTTTTTTAGTAGTCGTTGTGGATAACCTCTCTCCAAAAGACGCTCCATGAGTGACATAGATTCATTAAAGAAATCCTCCTTGCAGGTACAATTCCGACGCAATCTCAGGAACTGGCCAAAAGGTAAATTGTCCCTGAGATTGCGTGGATGATGGCTGTTGTACCGGAGTAGGGTATTCCTCTCACTGGGCTTTCTATAGAGGGTAGTGTGTAAAACTCCCTCATCTTCCACTATATTAATGTCAAGAAAATTGATTTTGTTTTTACTATATTCCAAGGTAAACTGGATATCCTTGGAGCGTAGATTTAGCCATGTATGAAATTCCATCAGGGTATTTTCATCCCCTTCCCAAATCATCAGGACATCATCGATATATCGACGCCATGTCCTGATGTTTGTGAAATATGGATTTGTGTCATTATAGATAAATTCCCTTTCATATGCGTCCATGAAGAGTATGGCCAGGTCCGGTGCAAAACTTGCCCCCATGGCTACTCCTCGTGTCTGCACATAGTACTCCCCTTCAAAATAGAAAAAGTTCTTTCTCATCGCTATCTCAAGTAAATCCAAGATAAATTGAGTAGGTACTAGGCATGGTCTAGGTCGTTCATCCAGAACCCCCCTAATAACTTCGATAGCTGCTGATTGAGGTATGTTCGTATAAAGTGATGTAACATCCATCGTGGCCAGAAGGTTCCTATTACGATTGAAAATATAGCCATCAACCATTTGTATCGCCTGCATGGTGTCTCTCACATACGACATCGTGCTCTCTGCTATCGGTTTCAAAAATATGTCAATGAATTTACACAAGGGTTCTAGAATAGAACCACAGCCAGACACAATGGGTCTGCCTGGGGGATTATTCAACCTCTTGTGCACCTTCGGGAGCGTGTAAATGGTGGGGAGCCTGGGGTGTGTACAGTTCAGGAAATTGTACTCTTGTTTGGATAGGTAACCCTCTTTTAGTCCCTTGTCTGTGACTGATTTGATGTTAGATGCTATCTCTTTTGTTGGATCCGATCTTAATTTCTTGTAGTTCTCAACCACTCCCAACTGTGAAAGGATTTCTGTTTTATACTCCTCTCTCCCTTGGACAACGATTGCCCCACCCTTGTCCGCGGGTTTTATAACAATGTCAGTATTTTGTTTAAGGGATTCAAGGGCTTGACGTTCCTGTCTACTGACATTGTACTTGATGTACTTTTTCTCTTTTAACAAAAGGTTCACATCACGCATCACCACCTGTTCAAATGCTAAGATTTTGTGTGATACCATCTGAGATGTTGGAGTGAAAGTTGAAGGTGGTCTTAAACCAGTGCTGGAAAAAGTAGGTTGAAAGGGGACCTTATTGAAATAGTGCTTCAATCTGACTTTCCGGAAGAATTGATGTAACTCTGTTTTTAAACCAAATGTATTTGGTAAATTAGTAGGGACAAACGAGAGACCCTTCTCCAATATATTCAACTCAGCTGGTTTTAAACAGTATGAAGATAGATTTATTATTGGGCTCTCACCGGCAGCATTCACCACTGGTAATGCTGTCGTCTTGTCCTGATCTCCCCGTGTGCTTCCTGGTTGAAGCGAACCTGTTTCTTCGCCGCTGCTCCCCTGCCTGAGTTCCAATTGGACTGGCCCCGTCCCCTGGGTCTCCCCCAGGGACGGCCCCTGTTCTGATATCCTGCCCATTGTTCCTCCTCTAAAAAAGTATTTTGTTCAGCGTACTGATGACTGGTGCTGGGTCTCTCCTGTTCGTTATCGGAGTTGCTGGTAGCCGAGGAGTCAGAAAAGGTGTTATATTTCCTAAACCCACCTCGACCTCTGGTAGTGAACCTCCCTTGGTTGTCTTGTTTGTAATAGCCTTCAGCTAAGTAAGGATAGACTGATTTTTTGTCATAAAACTTTAGATCTTTTGCTAATTTGTCCAATTTTGTAGATTGTGTAAAGACATCAAATTCTTTTATAGTTTTCTCTAGGCGTTCAAGAGCTTCTTTGGCGTTACTTAAAGCCTTATCATCGATTATCTCTTTCTTGAGTTCAGATATTTCTTTCATCAGACGTTCTACCTCTTCAAGTGCTGTCTCCACCCCAAGCACCATCCAGTGCCTGGAACAATTATTGCTGATGAAACTGAACTTGCCTTTGAAGTTAGGGTTGTCAATAAAAATAGCAGGTTCGTTTCGTACCTGTAACCCTATCGGAATTACATTTGCCTGGAGGTATTGTGTTAATGTATGTCCATGTAATCTAGTACGTATTAACTTCTTTTCCAATCTCTCTAATTTATTAATTTTGTCATTAAGGGTTAGATCAATGGGATTGGTGTTCCTCCCCAAGAAACTGCCACTCCCCTGGGTTTCTATCAATTTGTTGATATACTCCTCGCTATAAGATAGAGTATCTTTATCTGCCATGTAATCAGTAGATAGTTACTACCCAACAGTTTTTTATTTCAAATACACAAAGATTAAATCATAACAGTTACATACACATAAAAGACGACACCCTCGCAGGAATTCCTGCACAAGGAAGCTGTTATATAACAGGGGTTGACCCACTAAAGTCCAAGGACCTGGGTATTTAGCAGTATAGACAACAATTGGTCCTTGACATAAATTTATCATCAAGAAAAAATCATAGTACTTAAACCAGTTGACTTAAACCAATGTTTGCATTTAAAAAGGGAAGAAGTGTAAGGGACTATGTAGTCCAATCATTGTTACCCAAGATACCCAGGGATACTCAGTCCACCTTATGGAACACAGCACCTGTACTAGGCCACCACAAATGTGGCTCGTGCAAAGCATGTCAACTAGCTGAGGAACTTAAATCATGCACTCACAACAACTATACACACGTAATGAAACAACATACTAATTGTAATTCAACTGGAGTCGTATATGTGATTGCATGCCCTTGTGACTTTTGGTACATAGGTCAGACTATCCAAAGAGTTAAAACCAGAATCCTACAACACTGCAGCAGGATTCGCTGCAAAGTCCAAGGGGCTCCATTAGTTGAACATTTTACAAGATTCGATCATTCACCTGAAAGTCTGAGATGGTGGGTGTTAGAAAAGGTCACTGTCAATGTGAGAGGTGGCAATTTTTCCAACTGTCTAAATGTCCGAGAGTGCAAATGGATGCACACATTTGATACCGTAAATAAAGGCCTCAATGAGTATGAGGAAATAACAAGACAGATGGCAACACTTTACAATGGCTGAACCCTCTTTATTAATAACTGTGATTTACATCTATGAATTCAGCCACTGTATACTAAATATGTTGCAAATGCATTAGTACTCCCATACACCATTGGTAACATTTTTGATGTAATGCTTATTTGTTTAGCTATATGCCTAATCCACACACCCTGGCCAAGATTTTGTGACATTATATAAGTTGGGATATCTGTTTAAATATATACTTGACACATACACTAGTCTCGTGCATTATGCAGCTGGTATAATATATATTTAATATATGTCATATCATTACACCATGTATTATGTACAATCGTATATACACGTTCTTAATGTCATTTTTGGTATTGTTTATTGTGTGTATCGGCCATTATCTTCTGGCCATCGATTCGAAGAACAACCAACATAAAAATAACCTGACATGTGGATTCATTTAGTAATTTAATAGGCGCCAATTGTCGGCGATTTGATCTATTCCTAATTACAAACACGCGGTAAATCATGTTTGAAGAACGAATATCGCACTATCCTAAAAGACTGCTTTGTTGCACAACTTTAAAGCCCAAGTTTTTATTGTGCACATGCTGACATAATCACTCCGTGAACTCGCAGGTCTTCGTTTAGCTGCGGAGACGCGAACACGGCCTGTTACCTAGCAACCCTGACGACGCCATGACGCAGGCGCTCGGGTTGCTAGGATATGAACACATCCGCTCCGAGCCTACTCCGGTGCTTCCGCATTCCATAACGCGGATCCAGACGAGAGGCTGGCCACGGACTACACGGAGCTACGGATTCTTTTCCTTTCAGCCCGACTGAGCCAACACGGTATGTGCTCTAATTCAAAAACGGGCAGCTTAATCATAGCATAGATCTCACGACCATCTTCAACCCGGGCAGCTCTCTAATCTTGAGACATTCTGTCTCTTATTATTTTTCAGCTCGTGAAAAATTCAACGTGCAAATTTAAATGGTGCAATTGAATGAGCAACTAGTGGAATACATTGGGTGAGTGACCACTGCCTGAGGACTTACGATAATAGGTGTATCTATTTCCTTAGAAGCTTGATTCTTACTGATAAGCAATTAAACTGTGGTAACCATTAGCTAGGGTTTTGCCATTTAATGCCAACACTCAGGATTTCGTTTTGTGAAATAAACTTTCACCCAAGTATGGATTATGATGTGTAGCACTAATGGCTACCTCTTTTTCTTCTCTTCATTCCACAGTATAATTTTGGATACTGTCATACTCGGAGTGCGGACCAATTGTCGCACTTTGGTAATGTAAAGGCACCACGGAAGGGTGAGTGCTTTTTCGTAAAGGTCACTAGTGGACCATTTTGATACTATACAGTTATACTTAGCCCAGCCATTTATTTATCATTACAGGTGCCCGACGTACTTTTAACTTGACGTGCACTCTGAGAGATACTCCCCCATTTTTCACCGTCCTGATGAAGACCCGTTGTTGAGGACTTGAACCACCCACTACATGGTTGGGTCGAAACGTCGACGACACTCCCCTTTGGGAGCCTGTACCTACTAACCCCCGCCCCTTGTCCAACCCCATTCCTTTGTCTGGCGATCTCATTGCCAGTGGTTCATGTTAAGGACCAAGGAATTGTAAATAGGTTCTGCAAAGTAAAAAAGAATTATTTTTTACAAGCATTACATAGGACAGGCTCAATGTTCTTCTTTGTATAAATGATTCACACTGTTTTTTCTGATCTTTCTTGATCATTCACTTGAGCACACACTTTATCTTTCTCTGTGCACGGTTTTTTCTCTCTCTGCTTTTTAAGAAAAAGTTTTTTACTTCATGATTTATGTAAATATTTGTATATAATTGCATTTGACAGTCTATACATTGACATATGTTACATTAAATTAACTATCCTGATTTGATTCTTCTGTTTGGTTTGATCAATTCATGGGCATCTGTTGTAAATGATCTTTGAGGCTGTGGGCTAGTATTGTTTTATACTACTAGAACGACCGATTCAGTCGAAACGTAGAGGTAGTCAACTGGTTTAAGTACTATGATTTTTTCTTGATGATAAATTTATGTCAAGGACCAATTGTTGTCTATACTGCTCCTATGTGATTAAGCATCATTGTTTCGACAAAAAATAAAGCAAAGACATACTACTAGTAAGACCGAACTAATAAAAATATGTATATAAAAATAATCTGAGAAAGACCAGAGATATCTCTTGTAAAGCATTCTTTCTGTAAGTAATTATAAGAATCTAGGGACACAATTTAAAATTTAGCAGTTGGGCCGGTCCCGAAAGGGCGACAGAGTAAATTACTACGTCGCTCTGACGGAGATCCTGACGGTCAAATGTTGAAATGTCAGTTTATTTATTTATTTATTTATTTTTGATATTTATAAAGCGCAGCATATACCCTAGGGCGTCTTGGCAAATGTCTTGGACATTTGAAGCATTGACGGGTCCTGATAATGTATTGTAATTTTGCCGTTTGGCTCAGTCAAACATGACGGAGCCGCACAGTAAAGTTACAATTTGTTTTTTATTTTCTAAATAATAATGACAAAGCAGGTTTTTTGGGGAAAAAACCCGAAAAATAATGCCCTCCTTGCCATGAGAGGTAAGGAGGCATTAAGCATTTGTCAGTGCCTCTTACTGTAAGGGTTTTCCTGGTGGTGAGAAGCATTAAAAATCCTTATATGTCCGCCCATTTAAATTAAGTGGGCGGAAATGTAGGCAATTTTCCGATGTCCACGGAGGAGACAGAATAGTCTACGCCATCGTTGATCTATGGTCCAACCGCATTTAAATAGGGGGGTGGGGGAGGGGGACCATGGTCTTTACGGGGAGGGAATTCGGTCACCACTGCAACAGATTTTCCCTGCCGCCATGATTTAAATTAGGCCCTAAGTCTTAAAATATTACTGTAGATAAATAAAACAGTTGAGCAGTCTACTTTATTGCAAAAAAGCGAAGCAGCTCTGCTAGTAAGGGTACTCCTGTTTTACACCGATACATTCTTCATAAAGCAACTGAATATGTGTCTAATGGTTGGGATTTAGAAAACATATATCATGTTTTGATCCATAAAGATGCTGTACACTCAATGGGAGTCTGCCTTTCAATCCAGGTATAGCCGTGTATTGCTCACTAGAAACTTGAAAATTTAAAGAAACAGAATGGGGGCATGAGGAGTAAAAATGTCCTCTAATTCAGTTTTAATGAAAAAAAATGTTGACTGTTGTAGTATACAGTGACCTGCCTTCAGTAAACACAAGGAAGAGTTCCAAAGCCAAGCTTACTACAGTTACAATACACATCATAATACTTCCACTACGAGCTTGAGTCGCGCTTTCAGAAACCATGAAGTACATTGGAAACAAATGCTCAAATTTGATTTATCCTAATTTTAGTGATAACTATACAACAAGGAGATTCATTTTTGGACGTTATCTCGTACAAAAACAGGAAGCCCACCTTACCTCCAAGGAGGTGTAGCAGAACCCTGCCTCTAGTCAGATGAAACAAATCCTTCAGTCTTGAATGACGTGGCAGGGTGGATTAACATTAAAGAAATATTTGTGCTGATTCGAATATATTCAAGTCAAAAAGGCTTTATTTCGATAAAAATTATCATAAAAGCTTCATAATAAAAATATACACAAGTTCATTGGAAAAAAGTACAGCAAGTTAATTACATTCGAATTTAAAAACCTAGCTTTTCCATTAAAAGAAGCATTTCATAAAAGTTTTGATTAAAAAGAAGATTAAACTTTTTCTTTTAGCCTTTTGCTCCTAATGCGCCAGGCCCACAATAGAAATTTTGAAAGAGTACAAACAGAGTGAACGTGAGTCTGACATTAAAATACGGAGTGCCTCAGCGTGGTACCTAGTCCCCAACATACGACAAATTCTTAAGCCATTTTCTTCTTGGTTTGGCATACTCTTGACGCTCAAACATAAAGTGTGCCACTGACTCCTGTTTGTGTGGACACAAAGGGCATCGATCTGTGGTCAGAGTTGGCTGTTTCCACCGACATGTAAAAGAATGCAGAGGTAATGTTCCAGTTCTACATTTAAAGTATAAGGACCTATCAAGTGGTTTCTCAATAATGTCTAAGTCGAGTTCCCGAATTGGTAAGTCCTTAAAACTCAAAAAGTCCTCTGTCAATCTGCCCAACGTGTGATCAGTGCTCCTTTTATTCAGAATCCAACTCCAATACAAGTTCTTAAGTACTGCCTTTGGCGGAGATGATTTGTTAGTCCAGGCTTCGCTTATGCCCAAGTGGCACAAAAGGGATTTCATGTCTTTTAGCCATTTGATTTTATGCCATCCTGGCAGAGCCATTATTTCAGAAAGCCCTTTCGCATAGTTCGCGAGCTCCGGGACTCTCCACAACCGGGCCCATAGAAGTAGAGGTCTAAACCTTGCTAGGTCTTCAATAGGTCGACAGCCTAGGTCAAGCATTAGTGGAGTTGTGGGAGTACCTTGTGGGAGTGACATGATTGCCCTGCAGAACTTCCTTTCAGAGCTTGCCAGTTCATTGATTTTACATGAACCCCATAATTCTGCCCCGAATAGAGCAGAACTAACTCCCTTTGCTACGTATATGTCAATGACAGGAGCTATGGGTCTTATGGCACAAGAACGTTGTTCCTTCAGAAGGGCCCCAGTTACCCTCTTGTGGGCTAACAACATTTTATCTAAGTGAGGGGCCCACTGCAAATTGTGTGATAGGCGGATTCCTAAGTAATCAAATTCGAATTTATGAAAAAGTGGCCTCTTTCTACATAACGCTCACTTTGCTTTAATAAGGTAGAATGTGACTAAAAAGAGTTGTCATTCACCTTTTATTAGGCAGTTGAGACAACAGCAACGAGAAAAGGCGAGTGAGTGAGTGCATTGTGCCTTAAGAAGAAGTGTGCATTCGAAGGAGAAACACTGTAAAGACTGTCCTAATAACTGAACATTGTCAATCAAGGGTGTGCTGCCTCAGGATGCTCATAAAAAAAACTATAAAACTCCTAGAGCATACACCACTATTAGGTCGTTGGCAAGATTTTCCAACAGCAACTAAATCTCACTTGCAGACCCCACACCGGGAAATTGATCTGTACTTAAAATTCTTTAAGCGAGGAATTGATCATTAATACTACACCCCATAATAAAATAAGTAATGAAGTGGCACACAAGGCAAGACATTGATACAAAGAAATGCGCTGCAACCTGGTCCTCTAGGACAGGCAATACGGTGTAAAACATTTGATAAACCCATTATGATTCGTAAGGATTAACTAGACACCTTTCTGTACCAATTCAAAGACTATGACCATATTAAAGGGAATTAGGGTCTATTAAACATTGAAAAACCAATAACCTTAATCAAATTCATAGATCCTATACCTTGGTCTGCACTGTGTCATTTAACCAAATAGCGGTTTGCCCCGTAGACCGCACTTTTTGAGGTTATCCCGGGTGCGTGTGGGAGCAAAAGTATTTTACTGAGTGCCTATTATGAATATTTGGAGTGGAGTTGTTGCTTTAAGCGTGTATGCAGTTAAAGTAAACTAGGTGTAGCTATATAGGAAGTAAAGTGTGAGGAGTTGTGAGACTGGTTAAACTTGATTTGTTCCCTGGTTTACGTTTATGAAGGTTTGTGGATTAATGGTGTAACCAGAATAATTTAGGTCCAGCTCAGTTTTAGGTTGTGCGAGTAGATGCTGGAGTTGTTCTGAGCGTATGGTGTGTTTTACAGGTTTGGTCTGATCTAGTACCCTTTGAGTTTTCACTCTTTTGGTCTTTAAACGAGAAGATGCATTCGATCGTGTGACATGCAGGGCTTTAAGTAGGCCAGGTCCCACCGGATCTGAGCACCAGCAGTTTTTTAAAGGGGGCCTCGAAACGGGTCTGTATCGGGCTCTGTTTTGTGCCCTGGCACAGGTGGTCATGCGGCACATCGGATTTGTGCGTGCTCACACTGCTCACTTCTCGCTAGTGGAGAAGTTACGACATGACGTCATGCCTGGTGAGTGCTGTAGGCGAAGGGAAAATCCTTTAAAAAGAGTCATTTCCTCTCTGTATTTCTCTTCTCTTTTTGAAACTCAGGCGCAGCAACATCGTCGTCGTGTCAACAGGGCTTTAAGTGGAAGCGTTTGCAATATTATATACAAGCTATAGTTGCTGCTTATTTATCTTATACAACAAACAACCATTGACACAGCCAATAGTCCTGACTTCTTGTAGGTATGATGTTACTTGTTGTATCTCATATCTGCATTCAATGATAGAAGCAGCAAAATACAAGTAGGCCGGTGCACTATGCTAAGCACAGATTTTTAGCCTGTGTGTTTTTAAACCACGCCATTAATTAAATTGACCACGCCCCTTTGAGAGACCCCCCCAGTTTATTCATCCCACTTAAAGCCCTGGTGACATGTATCGCTCTGCCAAGGTCTGAATAATTATAGTCTTTACTCAATGAGACGACACAGGCATTGTGCCTATGAGCGTAGCGTGGGGCAGATGAAGGCAGAAGATGAGCCATTAACACCTACTGCTCCTTGTGGGCACCAGTGTCTGTACTTTCTAAACCCATGAAGCCTACTTAAAAGTGAACAATGTACAGCTTCTTCTTCATGCTCCGCAGGAGGAGGCTTCAGGACATCACAGTGACTTAGATTCTCAACCATAGGACAAATATTAACTACTTTTTTCAAATAGATTTGGCTTGTTTGCGATGGATGGAAACAGGAGAGCTTATTGAAAGATCTTACCTGGTTCATGTGAAGTGCAACTGGCTGCAGGTGACCAGGGTTGTGAAATACAAGGGCTCATCACTATCGCCAATAACAGTGTTTTCCATGGTTACATCTGCAGGAACAAAATGATAATGTTAACAGTACACAAACTGCTGCTTCCCACCAATGATTCATTGCACGAAGGCCTCTGAAAACAGCTCTCCATTCGGTGAGTGGTGCTAAGACAGGGGTATAACGGCCTAAAATGGAATCCGATTTCCCACAAGGCCGGTAGGGGTGGGCCCTCTGAAATACCAATGGGGCTAGTTCAGAATCTATTACATGTCCAGGAAAAGCCTTCTTACAATGCACATCAATGGCAGGCAAACTCTCAACCTGTTCCAGCCCTGCAGTCCCGACTGAGTAAAACTTTCCGCCACCCTGGAGACCAATCCACCAGTTTTCTGACAAATGGAAAATACAAATGAAATATAAAGGGCCACCTTGATAAGTCAGATATAGCAAAGGGTTCACCCAAACGTAGTCACTGGGACCTGGGTAGTATCAGTACTGAGAAAGGGGGGTCCCAGCAATCAGCAATAAATTAAAACTATTGAATACCAATAGAAAAAGAAGAACTTAATTGGCCTGCACTGTTGTTTATTCACAATGTAGGCATACGTTAGTCATCATCAATTTAAATACACAATAACAAATTGTTCATAGTGTCCCTGGAAGGGAGGGAAGTGATATAGTGCAAGGTAGTGTGGGTATAGGATAGTGACAATATAAAAGACGGCCAAATGGCCTCACTGTACTATGTATCAAAATCAGACATAGACAAAGAAAATGACTATTGGTTCAATACATCATTAGGTAAAGGTCATGCTCCACATATCACATTAAATGACTAAATCATGGGGTGAAGCTGAATAAACATAAAAGCTGTCGACGTTTCGACCCTCTAATAATTGCAGTCGTTAGTTGTAACCTTGCTTCGGGGTCTTCATCAGGACGGGGACGGGGCAGGCAACCAATAGTTGCTCGTCTCCAAGATGGATGTTGGGATTGAGAACACTTTCAAAAGAAGAATTACTTCAGGTCATAATTAAGGCTCCCGGTTTTCCGTTTAAACTGATTTTTACACATAAATACAGACGGAAAAATATTTTTCTTCCGTCTGTATTTATAAATAGAAATGGAAAAATACGACCAAACCGGAATCAGAGAATTGTTTGGCAAACTGTGCTCCAGCCAAGTGGTTGCCTCGCAGCTCTTCCTGATTTCAGTGTGTGCCTACCCACATTAACACCTGCTGGGGCCATTAATCTTTGATCACGCGCCGGAATTCGTTCCTATGAGGGTCTTGTATTGACCTCTGGCCTGCCCACCATAGCCCTTTTGTTTCACTGTTTGCTCTTAATGGAGGCCGGTGACGGCGCTAACGAGTTGATTGCAGGATAGATTGTGAGGATCGGCAGGGTGACAAAGCATTCTAAAACTCCTTCAATCCTTTCTTTTCCCTGCGGCTTCAGTTATTTTCTTTTTTTTTAAACTGCTTATTGGAAGTGTGGCAATAATAAGTCATTAGCCAAATGGTCACCGAGTCTTGAAATCTTATTTACTAAAAGCAAAACACAATATAGCCTATAAACAATATTTACACGAAAGATGGTAAATTGAATTATGTTCATATTCATAGCATTGTTGTGTAAGTCTGTGCCTTCCCAAACCCTAAGATAAACAATGTTTATGCTTGAGCCCATACAATGAAGTAACTGATACGTAAGGATTTGTTCAAGTTGACAGAGTGGAAGCCTGCGAACAAAACATTCATTTGGCATGGCATTAAATATTAAAGATTCTGAAACTGTCATTTTGAAAATGAACCACAGAGCATGCTGCAGAGAGGTGCATGGAACTGGCAATAAGAGTAAGGAGGCACCCAAAATATCTAAATTATCATGAAAGCTGTCAGTTCTTTCATGTCCTCTTTGGCCAGGTCACTGACAGTGCACAGGTGCACTCGTCGAAATTTTAAATGTGTTTACATCTAATAATCATGGCTAGTGACATAGTGTTTTCAATATTGTAACACAGCAACAGCTCATAAATGTATTGTATTCACTTAATTTGGCGTCTATATAAATATAGCGGAACCGATAACAAACGTGTGCACTGTCTATTAAAATAAACATGGAAAAATACTAGCTCCAGAGTCTGACCTTGCTTGCTCCAAAAATAAATGCGGATATATACAGATAAAATGACCCAAAAATAAATATGGATAAATACAGACGGAAATGGTAAAAAAATAAATACCATAAAACCGGGAGCCCTAGTCATAATATAATGATGTAAGGAGGCCCTCAAGTAGGAGTTAGAGATGTAGTAGACACTCAAGTTCGGGGCTGAGTTCGGTGTTACCGTAGCGCGTTGTCGCGTCGTCGGGAATTCACCGTCAGGGGCAGAGTGAATCTGTCTGTATACCGACTCGCGTTCAGTAATTGCGACCACCATTACTGAATCTGTCTGTATACCGACTCGCGTTCAGTAATGGCGACCACCATTACTGAACATGAGTCGGTACACAGACAGATTCACTCCGCCCCCGACGGTGAATTCCCGACGACGCGACAACCCGCTCCGGTAACACCTAACTCTGCCCCGAACTTGAGTGTCTACTACATCTCTAACTCCTACTTGAGGGCCGCCTTACATCATTATATTATGACCTGAAGCAATTCTTCTTTTGAAAGTGTTCTCAATCCCAACATCCATCTTGGAGACGAGCAACCCTTGGTTGCCTGCCCCGTCCCCGTCCTGATGAAGACCCCGAAGCAAGGTTACAACTAACGCCTGCAATTTTTAGAGGGTCAAAACGTCGACAGCTTTTATGTTTATTCAGCTTCACCCCATGATTTAGTCATTTAATGTGATATGTGGAGCATGACCTTTACCTAATGATGTATTGAACCAATGGTCTTTTTCTTTGTCTATGTCTGATTTTGATACATAGTACAGTGAGGCTATTTGGCCGTCTTTTATATTGTCACTATCCTATACCCACACTACCTTGCACTATATCACTTCCCTCCCTTCCAGGGGCACTATGAACAATTTGTGATTGTGTATTTAAATTGATGATGACTAACGTATGCCTACATTGTGAATAAACAACAGTGCAGGCCAATTAAGTTTTTCTTTTTCTATTGGTATTCAATAGTTTTAATTTATTGCTGATTGCTGGGACCCCCCTTTCTCACTACCTTGATAAGTCGCGCAGGCGTGCTCATGAACAAGTGTACCTGGCATGTTGAAGGCCACGTGATCCACGGGGGGCTTGGAACTCAGCTGCCATATGGTCTTCACCTCATTCTGCCCGTGTCCACTGATGATCTCCACTCGCCATGTCTGCGGATGAGCACTAAAGAAGGGCAGAGAGGGACAGAAGAATAAGTGGGGCCTGGCCTACCTACTGACAGAGGACCAGCTGCAAAGATCGCTCCACCCGTGACTAGAGCAGAGTGCCTCGACAGCAGGTATTCTGAAAGAATGCGCTAAATGAAGTCTTGACTGAGGATGCAAGGATCTACTTACTCACTATAGGTCGGTGACCAATCAGAATGAGATGCAAGGCCCCAAACACAGAATATCAAGAAAACCATTGAAAACGCTGCTTTTCACAGTTTTTAATACCGCCTCGGGCACAGAATTTAGCACTAGCCAAAATCTAGAGAAGCGCACCTTCCGCACAAGTTACAAAATAACTACATCAGTACATAAACTTCAAGCACTCTTCCGGTAATTATCCTATAACACACTTATCAGCCGGCAGTATAACAAGGAAGGATGTCTTACTGTTGGTAGAAGGAACTGACCACACTCTGCCTGACGGGCAGCTGGAAGACGTGCCTCTCGTTCCACGGGTTCTCTTTGTAGTATTTAATGCAAGACCTAGAAGGTTAAATAAATATGTTTCAGTCCAGACATAGCAAAAAAGTTTAGGCAACAAAAGGGCCAGTGCACTTAAATGACATTAGCATGGGCACAGAGTGGGTTGTGGGCAATGGGGGGTTTGCATCATCAGCAAGTTAACAGAAAATCAACGGTGGAACTGAAGGTAAAAATGTGTTCGAATAAGTGAAGAAAGGTATTAATTCGAAGCACACAAGGGCACCAGGCCTCTCTAGTGCGCTTAATGTCCTGCCTGCTAACTGACCACGCACACGCTACTACCTATATTTCCAGCTTAGACTTGCTACCACACTTTGCATCATTTATACGGACTCACCAATGACAAAAAGAATTGATTTGGTAATGAATCCTGCATTTTACATTTGAAAAACTAAGCAGTGAAAATACATCGCATGGTTTACTAAGGATTGACAATGTATCGGCTCAAGTTTTTTTTATTTTATTTTTTTATTTATTTTTAGAGTTTTCTATAGCGCGAACTTGAACCGATTAGGTTATCAGAGCGCTTTACATAGCACCAGTTCCGTTACATGTTATCACAGCAGTTTACATAGAATCAGTTACGTTGCACATTTCAGGATCTTGAACCGATTAGGTTATCAAAGCGCTTTACATAAGACAGCATTCGATGTCCAGTGCCCTCCTCCGCCGTGTAGCGGGGGACCTCTTCCAGCCCTCCGAAGTCGTCGAGCTGTCGGGACTAGGCTCCTGGAATTTCAGCTGTCCCTTTACAACTAATTTGTTTGAAGTCATGACGGAAATCTCAATCCCAGCAGCAACCAAGTGAGCTCTCTGTCTCCAAGTTTCTCTCCGCGCTTGGTGATAGTCTAGTATTTTGGATTTAGGCGGCTCGCACTGGTCATGTCACGTGACAGACTTCAGGAAACCTCGTTGTTTTCGCAGGTGCGTCGCCAACTTGGGGACCCACACGTCGCCATCTTGGGGAGCCTGCGGTCATCCGGCTCGGTGGGTGTGAGGGTGCACAAGGTGGTGGAGGTGTTGGTGCGGTCACGCGTTGGCCATGGGGCGCTGCCCAGGCATGTTAAGAGCAGGCCCTATCTTCGCTCTGCGGTCACTGGCGGTCCAAAGCTTAGGTCCATTGGCGAGTTGCAAGGAGCACTAGGGGCCAGTTGTGCACCCCCCTGCCCAGATATGTTAGCGGAGGTTCCGCTAGGAATCAGCGAGCAGCCAGCGACCCTACCTCCCGGGTTGTTGTCGTCGGGTGGGCACCTCCCGATAAGGCACTGCAAATGTCCGGTAGATCGCACTAGAGGTAGATGCAGGCGAGGGTTACTGCCAGGGATCCTTGACGAGGGCTCACCCCCGCAGGTATGAAACACAAAGAGAGCTTGCGGGGTTGCCTATGGGAGAGGCAGTAAGCGCTGGGACCCGATGGTCAAGTAGAGGCGCCGTCCGATAGTTACAAGTCCCACCCGGCCGCCATTTTAAGGTCAGGCAGGCGTGGGAAGGCAGATTGTAACCGGGGCCGCCCCCGGTGTCTTGCCGCTACCGAGGACCCCGGAATACTATCCTCAACTAGAGGATTCTCAGAGGTCTCTCAGAATCGATCGTCAAGCGTACCTCCCACAGAGAGTTGCGGTCCTCGGCGCACTCATCAGGGCTCCGACCGCCATTTTGCCCGCGGCCGTCTTCTCCTCGTGTCTCCAGACCGATCCAGCCGCTACAGCGGCACCAGGGGCGATCGGAGCAGCCCCGCAGGTGCCCTGCACCTTCCGCTTCGTGTGGTGCCGAAAACAGCCTGTGGGCCACTTGGGAACCGCCAGGCCAGGCTCCCGAGCAGCGCCGGAGCCGGGAGCCGAGATGGAGCTTGACCGCCCGGCTCGGCTCCTCCCACAAGGAGTGATTCAGAATCATATCTTAAGCCACTGGTGTCCAACATAAGTCTCTTAGGGCTGGGTAATGTCATATTCAAGATATCGACATAACCTTTTTAAACAATAAGTCTATTTAATGGGGTTACAGCGCCATTAGGTATTATGATGCATTTGCAGGTGATAGGCAAACTGCTCAGCACCTTGAAACCTTCCAATCACTTCACGGATCCCCTCCCTGCTAACGCTGTCAAAGATTTCACCCCACTGCTCCTTCCACTCTGGACCAAAATTATCAATAGCTTGCTACAACAAGGAACCATCCCTGACTCCCTCAAAGTTGGACAAGTCACTCCTTTACTAAAGAAACCTACCGCCGACCCATCCGACCTAAACAACTACCGTCCCATCACCAATATTCCCACTCTCGCCAAACTATTGGAAAAATGCGCACAACTACAACTGACTAAAAAACATTGATCAGTTTGATCTCCTCAACCCCCATCAATCAGGCTTTTGAGCAGGACACAGTACTGAAACTGCTATGACTCACATAATTGACGACGCCCTTCAAATCCTAGATCAAAATGATACCTGCCTCCTCATCCTTCTTGATCTCTCTTCAGCATTCGACACTGTTAAACATGAGAATTTACTTGAACTTTTGAACACAAGAATGGGTATATCTGGGACTGTTCTCAAGTGGTTCACCTCCTTTTTACACAACAGGTCGCAGAAATTCAAGAGTAACAACCAGATTTCCTCGCCAATACCTGTTTCGTTAGGAGTCCCCCAAGGATCCTCCCTATCACCAACTTTGTTCAACCTAGTTATGGAACCTCTCACCACCTTGCTACAAGCATCCAATGTACTTTTTCACATGTACGCAGATGACACCCAACTATATCTCAAATTACAATCCCCCAATGACATCTTACTCCTGAACTCAATGATCAGAAACACCCAATCCTGGCTTGCCGACAATCATCTCAAACTCAATGCTCTGAAAACAGAGTTCCTTCTGATCTCACCTCCCGCGAAGATCTCTACCACTCAAACCTGGCTTAAACAGCTAACTGCACTCAATGTCCAACCCACCATAGTGGATTCAGCAAAATCTCTAGGCATAACTCTCGACTCCAATCTCAACATGCAGCATCATATCAGCAAGGCTACTAAGGGAGCGAACTTCCAAATCAATACCGTGAGGAAACTTAAACCCTTCCTGCCAGCCAAAGACTTCCAAACTGCAGCACAAGCACTAGTAATCCCACGAATTGAATACGGCAGCATCGCCCTCTGCGGTCTCCCGCTAACGACTACTGCACCCTTAAGAGCTTCTCTAAACGCTGCAGCGAGACTCATCACTGGGTCAAAAAAACAATCGCATATCTCCCCTGACTTGAAATCCTTGAACTGGCTGCCTTTTGAAGCCAGAATACATCTGAAAATAGCCTGCATGACATACAAGGCTGTACACCTGAGCTCTCCCGGATACCTCACTAAGAAGCTGTCAATCTCTGGCGGCTCTAGAAACACTAGAGGCACAAACAATCTTCTGCTAAAACCTCGAAGATTCCGGAAGGAAAAAACTTATAAACGCTCTTTCTCAGGAATGGCACCCAGGATTTGGAACTCACTCCCTCCTGAAACCAGGCTCATCTCCTCCTTCACACTTTTTAAGAAAGAAGTAAAAGCTATTTTCATGGCCAAATACATTTGACCTATTAATGTGGATCTGTAAAGACTCTGCACTGATCTGTATTATTCCGCTCGAACCCTACGACTAGGTGTTTTACCTGTATTTTTGTCTTACCTGACTATCTATGCACTCATTTATTTGGAATATTTGCAATATTGTTGTACCTGTTCTATTTTACTCCCTAATGACCTGCTTTTCACTCTCTTGTTAGTATTCACTGCATTGTAAAGCGCTCTGATATCTGCAAAGATCTTGTTTGCGCTATATAAAACTTTCAAAATAAATAAATAAAAATAAATAGATGAAACTAAATTGGATTCACATACATCATGAAAATTCTGACCAGAATCCGACCCTCTTGGGTAACTACTGGACATCCGTGTCATAACCTACAGGCAGAGTCCCTTCACAAGTAGCCAACAAGAGGTATGTAGCAAATTTTAAACAGGCACAGACACATTTCCCACTTTGAAATGCAATTTTACATGGTTTGAGTCCTAAAGCTTAAGGGGTGTCCGGTTGAATCTGTCATTAGAGAAGCAGGACATGCCCTAACCCGGGCTAAACCTGGAACAATCACCTGCCCAAGGAAACGAGTTTCAAAGAGAGCTCTTACTGTGTCAACGGGAAGAGGTTCTCGTGGCCTAGGGCGAGGAAGACGCTGCAGACCACCACAATTTCCAGCATGTGGTGTAGTTTGCGCACGCGGTGCACCTGCTCTTGAAGATCCACGGAGGTCGAGATGAAGTAGTCCTGCAAGAGCGAGAGACAAGTGAACATGAAACCCAGCACGCTTGGGTGCAAGAGGCTAAAGATGCAGAGGTTTTGCGAAAGGTATGGCACAGCTTATAAGGGTTTCCGTCTTGCAGCAAGCAAAAATTGGACATACGACAGCCCAAACATTGCACTGCATGTTTAGATGTAACTCAACTTCAGTGTTTTCAAGGCGTTGCGATGATTTTACATTCCCCCCAATGGTATTGCCAAATGGTGGTCATCCCAAAGAAGGGTCTGTAATATGGACTAGATCGATAGCTCTATGCGTACCATGAAACAGATTGATGACTGTGCGAAGTCTGCAGCCTCCCCAGAACCAGCCTGCAGCTACAGGTTGTACTATAGACCAGTAGTGCAGTGTTTAATGTTGACCACACTGAGTCTTTCAGTTTATACCACAAACCTGTCTGAGACCTGAAATGAGTACAGTGAACACGATGTAGATCTACAGTGTCCATTATAAAAAAAGACATAGCCTTGCAGTGGGGACTGCGGAATAGACTCATCTAGACTGTGTGCTGTGGAACAGACTGAGAGCAGCAATGTATACCTAGACCAGACTGAGTCCTAGAATATGGACAGTGGACGAGACTGATAGGTGCAGTGAGGACTGCTTTTAACACCTAAGGTTCCGGAGGGATATTCCAGAACCGAAAGAGGGTATAGAGAACGTTTCAAAACTGAAAGGAAAGGGGATACATATTCCCACTGTAATAACCTTACTTCAAATAGTATCCTCCCTTATGAACAACAGTAGAGAGAGATATCTATACTCCACTGCCCTTAGGCAGTGGGGAGAGGAAGAAAACTCCTTTATATATAACCCTCACTCCCTCTAGTAGTGGCATGCTTCATCATCAGGTTCACCCTGACTCCCATGGGTCAGGGTGGGCTCAACCATGTTCCAGGGAGCTCTTTAAAGAAGTCTTTAAAGAGGGGGTTTTACATCAAATAAAAATCCCTTGTTTACATCCCGGTGTTCCTTTATTGGTAGGGGGAGTGGGGATGATTAAAAACTTTGGGAAGGGGCAAACAGGATGTAGTGGTCCTAGGACCCTAAACTAAAAGCGTTATTGCAGTGAGTACTGCTAAAAAAAACAAGTGGTTAAATGTGTACCAATGCCTGCCAAGGAGTGCAAGTGCGTACCGTGGACCACAGTCAAGCAAGAAGCGTGTGGCTGGTAGTTCTGGGATAGAAAAATATGAAGTTGCATGGCAGACACAGAATAGCCTTCTTTACTGAAAAAAACAAAAATGTAAATCACACACACATTCTGAATAATAAAAGATCTCACCAAGTAATTCAGAGTCGCTAGTTCTTGACCTGTGGAAAGAACAGGCAAGTTCAATACACCAGAGCAGCAAATAGGAAAATATCGCATTGAGATTATTCACAGTTAATAGAGAATTGGAAACCTATTGAGCAGGACCATTTTTAGTAAATAGATTTCAAACTAATTTGAGGAACACATTTATACTATAGCATTCCAATATTGGTGGATTGTCACATGATTACGCAAAGTGAAGTTTCCCTCGTAATACATAAATTGTAATGGGATTTTTAGATTGTACCCCCTGTAACGAGGTCTCAATCACACATTCGAATGAAACAGCGAGTAAAGGAACACGAAAACCTCCAATCCTGAAACCTGCACGAAAGACAGACATTTTCCACCAAGCAGGAGAAGCCCATAACCCCCGCAGTGCATTTTTCCAAATTAATGCTCATCCGATTTATGGAGGAACAAAAGCAGAGGGTTTGAAAGTTATAATTTGAGGACTCCAGTTTTATCTTTAGTAAGTTCAAACAGAGGTTCATAATAATGTCATATTCAGGCAGCTATCTATTAAAGGCGTTTGGTAGTCACAGAACATCTCGCCTCATCTGAGACTCTGCACTGTGATGATGTTGGCTAGCTCCAAAGGACGTGTGTCACAAGGGAGCCTATTAGAGCACACATCACAAATGCAATGATGGAAAATACATAGACTGAGGAGGAGTAGAAACACACAGTCCTCACCAATAGGTTCAACTGGGTACCAACGTTTAGAGAACATGGCATAGATCTGCAGGAAGAGGGCTACATTGGGAGTCAGACGACATGGAAGGCGGGTGTGGGCTTAAGTTTTTGGGAGCGTACAGAATACAGCTCAGTAGATAGCTCTCTAAACCCTCTGTACTAAGGACTCAGTCAATGTGGCAACATGAGACAGAGTATCGAAGGAACTGCAGCCCTCCTGAATCCATTGACTATTACATGTTTGAGGTGTCCTATGAAACTTCACAGGAATGGCTGTGGAATTACAACCATTTCATCATGGTTAGGCAGATGCAAGAACACTAGGGAGCTAGGAACACAATTTAAGATTTTGCTAAAAGTCCTAGTGCACACAATATGAAGACAAATTATTATAAAAAAAACAACAGCAACAGAAAATCTTGTAACTTTATAACACCACTGTTAGGAATTTCTGAATCCACCAACCTTCCTTTCACTTAGCTAACTAAGCTATACTTTTTTTTTTTTTTTAATTTTATTTTTGCGGCGAAAGTATCAAATAAGGCACATAGCATACAGTCATCAAATCAGTTGACAGGATATGGACAGGTAGGCCAGGTAACTAAGCTATACTTAGCACTGGCTCACACCCTCATACCTTTTTAGGGCTCGCTGGTACTGCATCCGAAGGATGCGTCCAGCAGGAGCCTTTTAGTTGCCTGACTCGAGGGAATGGGGACAAGCGTGTGTTACTAGCTTTTCTCCTGGATTTGGGTGCGCGAACGCGCACGTCGGCTCCGTCCACGCGTGCGCACACAGCCAGCCACCACACAGACTGAAACACACGCTCGCTTCCCCCCACCAGTCATCGGCTCTTTCTACACACGCACGCAGGCATACATACACACACACACACACAGACACACGCGCACAGACACAGGCACACACGCGCACAGACACACTTGCGCACACACACACGCGTGCACACCCCACCCCACTCACCGAGTTCTTTTCGTTTGTTCCTCTCTCCCTCGGCAGGCAGCGGGTCATCCTCAGCAGCAGGCGGGGCTCTCCACGAGCACGGGAGCCCCGCTAGCTGAAACGCAAATCTCCCGGCTGACGGGCACAGGAGCGCTTCAGCACAGGAGCGCGGGGTAGGCTCCCGTCTGCTTCCTGTCTTTTTGCGGCCCCGCCCCCGTCCCAACACAGGTTGCCTGGCTTCCTGTTCAAGCCGGGCTGCGGCGGTGAATTTTTATTGGTCTCGGCAGCCATTCATCTTATGAGTTCATATAATCATTGACCCACACTTGAGAATTTCACCAGCTTTGTCTTTTTTTCAGTAAAATAGTCACGCCAGACGCTGCAGGGAAGCGGAGCGGAGATTGTTCAATGGAATCTTCATAGTCTTCGTCTCCTCCCCCCAGCCCCCACATCCCCCGAAAACGTATGTTCCCAATGGTGGTGTTGCACGGTTTTGGCGTAAAATGCATTTAATAATACACCCTCCTCCAAAAACGCATAGTTAGAATACTAAGTTTAATGCACTTTTGAGACGGTCACGAGCCGCAGTTCCTTTGTGTTCCTTGATGTTTGGATGCTCTTCCTGTTGAAGGCTTGGTGGATGAATGGAGGCGGCTGTAAAGATCATAAATGCATTTCCTCTTTCGGGTGCTGTGTGCGCAAAAACTATCGAGGAAGGTGTTTGAGGTCCCGGGATCGCATCAAAAGTGGTTGTGACACTTGTAAGATAGAAGGTCCGTAGAAGATACGTTGGTTTCTGAACACGCACAGAGCTGGTAAGAAATGGCAAAACCCTTACGTGTCTTATTAACATTCTAGGCATGATTTTTTTTTTCAATGAGGGGGTTGAATTTTCAATGTTTATTAAAACGAGTGGGAAATTAGCTTTGGAAAAGTGCCTCGGGAGGTTTTGAAATTTATTTGACCTTTCAATCAAGTTAGATACCTGGATCGTTAGTCCACGGATGGTAGGCAAACCTGCTTTTATGGACCCACATTTTGAAAATTACTCATCTGCTTGGAGGAGAAAGGCTTTTCTACAATTTTTTTGGTTTGTAGAACTGAAGCCAATTGAAAGGCTTGCCAGTATAGGACGGCTGCCAAAGTTGGACCTGGGGACTTTGTCTCTGCGTCCTTAAATGTAAATAACATGGTTCTATCTCCAACATTTTATTTGGTATTTGAAATGGAGTATTGGAAACATTTTCAAAAATTGTACGTGCAGCCATGTGTTTGCTTGCAGAAACAGGGAAGTGTCACTTATAGTCGTTGAATGTTATGTATAATTACACTGAAATTATAAAAATGTCACACGTAGCAATCTGAAACTTTGGGAGCTCTGTTGCATACACATGGTAGCAGGTGCAACGCTACCCCTCCAGAGTTTTGTTTAAATCTAAACAAGTATTATGGGTGCATGTGTATTTACATGGTGGGGTATTGTACTGTAACTGCTCTCCAGTGACACTGTGCTATAACTCAGTATTAATTTAAAAATCAATGTTTTGTTGGAAAACAGTGACCAGCACTTTCTGGTTTGCATCTGCCACCCCATGCTTCCTTTGTGCACCCTGTATAATCTTGTCTTCGCATTCACTGCCCTGCTCTGGGCTGTCGGACCCCCATTGCCTACTGTGTTCAGGGCTGGTGATTGCTGCCTTTGTGAGCTGGCGAGTGAGGCTGTAGGGCCATGCTTGCTGAAGCGTTGGTATCTGTTTTGCATTGTGGGAGGTGCGGTGTCACATTCGCGAAAGTTATAACTATTGGCATTGTAAATGACAAAGCTATTAATTTCGCTATTTTCAAAACCAACACAGAAATAAAAACTTTGCCATTTACAATACCAATAGCTCAAACTTTCCTAATGCGAGACCTATTGTATTGCAAATGCTTGTTTAACAATGGAAGCAGTGTTCAATAAAGAAACCGCATATGCTGCTTCTGCGTTCATGTTTCAGTTGCTATGACCTCGAGAAAGGCAGATACGCCAGACTGTGTAGTGGACTCTATGTGCCTTCTTTGTATCCTGGATACCATTATACACCTCTGATAGAGTTGTACACTCTTTCTTTTGTTTTAGGAAAGACCGCATGATTGGATTGCCACTAGTATACATCTGGGCTCAGAGTGACTGGTAGGATTTATCCATTACAAGTGTACAAGCTCATCACTTTTTGTAATTCACTTATCATTTGCAGTCGCAGTATTCACTAGGTCCTGAAGAAAGCTAGGACCAATTGTCCATCTAGCTGAAACATGTCGACCCCACCACATCACGCCCCGATATAGTTATTATTTAAAACTATTGGGCTTTGTTGTTTTAATCTTGACCCTAGCACCATACCCAATAAACGTATTTTTGGTTCTTTGAGTCAATTTTATATTCACTTTCACTTTTTTCACCTGCACTGCACTCCATTAGCATCACCAGTGAAGCACTGTGGGCTAAGATCATATCTACAGAATCCATCTGGATTCATGATACATCTCCCACGTGACGATACTCCACCAAATGGGTGGGCTGATGGGATTTTTTCTAGCTCAGTGTCTTCACTCAAGTGTCACTAATGGATTCTAGGTTCTAGGCTCAACATGGCACACGAACATTGATTTGGGACCAGGCTACTTTCTTGTTGTTTTTCCTTCTTTGTAACCTTCAGCAAAAAAAAAGTGTTTACAGCTACCAAATGACCCTCAGTCTCGAATCCCTGGAGCAAAGTTCCTCGCTACCTAAACACACTTTGTTGTAGCTCATATATTCTGCCTTCATGCTGAACATTCTCAGAACAAACAAGTAACAATCAAGCCCCACTAACCTCTCATTTACTTATATTCTGTGAAATATTGCTTATGTTTCAAAACAATAACTGAGAAACCAAGATATTAAGTACTATGAAACCGTGTTCATTGTTTACAAACAATAAGTAGAATTGCAATGCAAAACATGTGACAATAAAACAGGAATATACTTCAAGCAAGCCTGAATTATCACACTGCAATGAAAAAGACTTCTACAATACTGGCATTTGCTTATTTGCAATAAAACACATTCCTAAATGAATAAACATATAAAATGTGAAATGGGAATACCTAGAATATAGAAAATAAATGAAAATTACAACAGATTTAGACTGGCTCTCTCAGTAAAGAGCAGGGATAGTAATGAAGGCTGTGAAAAAGAGCAGTGTGAAAACCTAAAGGCCAACAGGGAGATGGCCCAGCTTGAGGTTTTGTGTCTCTGCACTAGGTGGGTACAGTCAAGTGATGAGATTACAGTGACAGTTGTACATGGCAGACTCACCTATAAAGCAATTAATGTAATCCTTTTTCATCTTGTCCAAACCGATCTCCAGTAACATGCGGATGGGTGCCAGGCCAGTGAGACTGACAGGTTCCATGGTGCCACTATAGGACTGCTGAATTATACGGCTAAGCGAACTGCTGCTGCCTCTGTGAATCTGAAAGATCGTAAAGGTAAGGGAGTAAAGAGATGCAGCAAACTAGAGTCAAATATCTCATGACTCATACATCTGACACAACTCCTTCAACTACTTTCCTCTAAGCAGACATAACCTATTCTTCATATCATAAATAAACAGAGACTATTTTCCTCTCCATTTTGCCCATGTTTGCCCAACACCTTTCAAACTATGGCAAGAAACAACATGACTCATTGAGGCCAAAATTAACAAAAATGTGTAGAAAAGAACATTATGTTTGCATGGGACTGGGTGTTACTCAATGTCTTTAATAATAGCCAGGCTTTGTTGTTCTGCAATTGGTTAGCCTACTTCAAAAACCAAAGTTCTGGACTTGGGACAGGTAGGGCCTCCTGATGTCTTTCCTTCCCCAATACCCCTGAACCCCCCACCAGGACCAATTTCTGCTTGGAATTGCCATGTTATCGTGGGTTGTGAGTTCGACCAGAACAGAAGTATGAACATCACCACATACATGCAGACTAACCACAAGGTACACTTCCAGGTGGGCATTATACTAAAGTCAGTTTTTCGCGAAAGAAGCAATAGCGGGGCTCATTTACAGATTACAGAAAACATTTAGATACATTTAGGCCTTTAGCCCCGGCCACCACAGAAGGTGATTTACTGGCCTCAGCAGCCTCTAGAATCGGGTTTAAACCAGGAGTCTGGTGCACAATGAATACTGCATAATGACCCACTCTATAGTCTAACATAGGTTGCTAAAAAGCAGCACCCTAACTCTCCATTAACATCTGCTTTCCTCCATCAGCTGGAATGGTACCATTGCGGGACATGGAGTGTTGGAGCTTCAGGCACTTAATTTTGGGCTCATTGAAAACAACAAGATTTTTTGCTCAAGGCTTTCCCTTTGAGCAAACCTTTATGTCCGATATGCAATGGAGTGTAACACTACAGTCAACTTAGGTTAAGAGGGAAAAGACCCCCACAGCACAGACATGGGCAACACTGGGAATGCTACTGGCAAAAAGAAACATCGCCAAACATTGGGGTGTAGCCATCACACCCACGCATACGGAGTGGTGCAAAGATATGGACATGGCCATGGTGGCAGAAGAGACCGTATATGTGCGTAGAGGTTGTCCGAAAAAGTGGTTCAAACAATGGGGAGGATGGAACACCTACAGGGGGGGATTATGTGCATTGCCAGTAACCGGTGAAATAGAACACGTACCTAATAGTTATAATGTAAACAAATGATTTAATGGTAACACTTACCATTCAATAAAAATATTTTATTTTAAAAAGAGGAAAAAGTCCCAATCCTGCACTTTTAACTTTTACTGGTTATCATGCCTAGATCTGGGCAACGACAAACCTATCTTGAAATAACTGGCAAAGAGCAGAAACCGAGACCTTCAGAAAGAATACCTAGGGCCTAGAAGACAGTAAAAAATAAGGATGCGTGCTGTGGTGCTGTGACAGGAGCAAGCAGTCACAATGATGTAGCAAATAGTATGGTGTTATGCGATGCAACAGGTATGTTAAGAGCAGAGAAAACGTGTTAGAAGCACATAAGAATAAGAGTTTGGGCCATGAAGAGGAGCACACATAAGGGGAAAGGTGTGGCAAATGAGAGGACAACTCAACCGGGGAGAATGCAGAACTATCCATAGCACTAGTTTGAGAGCCTAAGCAGGCTTTCTCGTCCAAGTACTCGAGTCCTATAGTTGGAGAGAATAGTTAGAAAGTTGCTGCTTCCAATTTTTCAACTATCATCAGAAGTAGTGAAGATCGCAGAGAGAGGGGGCTTTCCTAAAACGAATCCGAGTATGCGTGCATGAGAGATACAATAGGTAATTAATGAGATCGAGATATACTTGTGTAGTGGTGCGCTACAAATCAGATCATCCTAGTTTACTTTGGCACAAGCCCATTTGACACCACTGGCCCAGGCATCTCCACAATAGACTAACCCATGCCTTGAGAACAATGCTACACTTCTATCTCTGTTTCATGTGGGCATAGTAAGATTTTGAGAGAAGGTCTAGGTCTAGCTATTCACCTAGCATCTCAGAGTGCTCCTGTTGCTGCCTTGGGTGCTTCCTGCCTTTAGTTAGGTTTGTGCCAGTTGTTGACCGAATTTCCACATCATCTGAACGTTTCAGTGTACTCTACTAATATTCTTGCGCAAGTGAGTCTGTTATTCACTGAGCTGTGGGTGTATGATTCTGATGTGAATAGAAGATATTGGTTGGCTTTATTATTTAGTCATCTTTTAGGGAGGTAGATATATCTAAGGCCCAATAGATGGAAAAAGGGGAGGGAAGTAAAGCTGTATCTGTGAGTGGTCATGACAGTAAGCTCTTTTGTTATGCATTTTTATGGTCTATCTATATTCTTCTGTAAGAAGGGCTGTTGTAATCAGAGAGGCAACCAAACACACGGCATATCTCGGCTGAATGAAGTGTGTGTCCGGTGTTCTGGATAATGTGTTTGGTCTCAGTTTTCTGATACAGCTTCACAGCCCCACAATCAGGGCTTTCAGAGAGTGAGTAGAGACTTTTTTTTTTCAGCAAACGGATTTAATAAGAAAGTGTCTTGTACAGGAGTTCCTAACCCCAGTCAGCAGGAAAGGTGGGGTTAATATATGTGAAAATCATAAGAGCCAGGACTGACTGAGGGAAGTATCTTTGTGAGAGCCAAAACAGAGCAGCAGATTAACTAAGGGTTACAGAGTTAGACAGTAGCGGAAAAGGTTTTGAGGTAGCATTTCAAACCTGTGCATAGGATTAAAAATCCTCTGTACTAGTATCACCCTATCATCTTGCTAATTCTATGAATGGATGTTTAATTTGTGTCAAATAATGCTCAATGATTCGATTGTTTGACCCAAATATTATGGTGTGAGCTGATTTTAGAAACAAACAGCTTAGCAAAATGATGTTTTCTTGTTTTTTTTAAACTGCTTGACACAACACGCATTGTTTGACTAGCATGCTAGTTAGGATCTTGGATTGACAATAGTACACTGCAGCTAATCCTTTTGGATTCTGCGATATAATACACAAATATATTAAGGGTATGATGCAAGTAAAGGAGATGAGAACATTAAGGCGTTGGCTAAGTTGGGTGGGCAGCCTGCGGGCCGCTGGTCCCAGGGCGAGGAGAGACCGACCACTCAGCCAATTTAGAGATCTTATCTTAAAGCCTACAAAGGAACCGCCAGTTCCATGTTGCCAAGCGATTGCTATGTTGATTTGTCCCGCTCACCATTTCTATTACTTTTTTATAAGTAATCTCCCAAAGATGCAGATTGTTTTTGAAAAACAAAAATCAATGGCTGCAGGCTTTGGGGTATTTCTCCCTGCACATCAGGGCTATTAAGTTTTTCATTGCTAGGCAGGGAAATCTGGTGATGGTTGCCTTATGCTAAATAGGCGGAGGGACTTTCACTGTGACTTGAAGGCCACATGGCAGAAGGGCTGCCAGGTCAAGGGTTTCCGTCTTTCGAGCCAGGAGAAGGCCCCACCGTTGGAAACCCCTGTGATTTCCCCACATTATATGGGAGCTTACGGGGTGAGGTTGACATTAACCCTGAGCGTAGTTCGTGAAGTAGCGCTACGCGTAGCTAAGCAAAGTGCACTTCGCATGCGTAGCACTACACAAACTGCGTAGTACCCTGTTCACGATGATTGCACAGTGCCGGATGCTTGTCCACACTGTGCAATCATTGAAAACCCGACACTAGTGATTCTATTCCCCATTTCCTATCCTCCTCAGAACGATTATTTACTTATAAACTAGTTTAGATAGTTAGTTAGTTATTTTTGAAATTGTCATTCACACTAAGCAATAATAATCTTTAGAATATGATTCACTACTTTATTAACATTATCATTTTATATCGGGTACACCACAAATCTTGGAACTTAGCCACTACTCAGCGCTGTCACAGGGAAGGATCCCACTGCCGCCATCGCGGCTCGAACACTGGGACACGCCCATTCTAGAGGCCACGCCCACCCCGACCCGTGATAAAGCGCTGACTGCTAGCGCGCCAATTCATATCTGTTGACCTCTGAGGCGGAAGCCGGAGGACTTGCTCGCACTTTTTAAAATTATTGAAAGTCTGTTTATTTGTGTTTTAAACCACCGCGCACCTTCCTAGAGCACTTTCCCTGCATTATCGCCAGCCAGGCTCCCTGATACAGCGGATTCTAGCGCTGTCACAGGGAAGGATCCCACTGCCGCCATCGCGGCTCGAACACTGGGACACGCCCATTCTAGATGCCACGCCCATTCCTCTGCCTATAAATGTGCTTCCGACGCAAGCGCAGCGGACGAGCGCAGCGGACGAGCGCAGCGGGAGCGCCGTTTGCGCGCCAAAGGCGCGCCTAAGGCAAGCCCGTCTGCGCCCGTCCGCGCTCGACCGGGCTTAGGGCCAGAACCTATGCCGGTCATGGACACCGACAGGGTGAGCTATTCGCGTCGCGACCTACTAAGTCTTAGACCTACTAAGAACTCACAGTGTAATTATGTACACGACTTAGATGGACATTTTGTCAATTGCGTCTTCTGCCACCCGGTCAACCTACAACTGACTCAGGCTCCTACCTCACACTCTGGCCTAAAATTAGCAGAATTGAACTGCATGTCGCTCCCAAAGCACGCCCTGCTTATCAACCACCTGCTTGCGGACCATGAGCTAGATATCCTGTTTCTTATGGAGACTTGGATCTCAACTCACTCGGACTCGGATGTGGTCCTGGCTCTGCCCCCGGGCTTTCTTATCCAGTCCCTAGCACGTCCCTCTGGCAGAGGGGGCGGACTGGCCATTCTGCACAGAGATTATTTCTCCTGCAAAATCAGCGATGCTCATATTACAGTCTCAGAGAGCTGCCATTTCACCATCTATCTGGCCCGACAACCTCTCTGGCAGGTCTCCTGGTGTATCGCCCCCCAGGCCACTCTGGTCCCTTTGCTAGCGCCCTACTAGAATATATCTCAGCACTCCAAACTTCACTGTGCTAGGGGACCTCAATATTCACTTTGATGATCCCCTAGACACAGGGGCTGCCGATTTGATACTAGACTTGGCTGCTTACGGCCTTCTACTGGCCAACACCGGAGCCACCCACATCAAGGGCCACTTGCTAGACCCAGTTTTTACTAATGTCTGCACCCTCCAGGCCAAACCTTCCTGCCCCCACCCTTGGACTGACCATTTTTTGGTTCCTCTTTTCCGGCCAGGAGAATTCAGGAAGCCCCACAAACCCGTCACGTACACCCAGGACAGGGCATGGTCCAGACTCTCAACCAAGGATTGGGCCAGAGCTCTGGAATCAATGATCCCCGCCCCCTCGGGGAACCCTGTCATAGCTGATAGTAATTTTAGGAAGTGGATTTCCGACTCACTCGACTCCATCATACCCATAAAAACCCGTGAAGACAAGAGCGGAAAGATAGGCTCGGCACCCTGGTTTAGCCTGGAACTCAGAGCCCTCCGCAAGGAATGTAAAAAAGCGGAGCGACTGTGGAGAAAGGACTGGCTCCACTCGAGCAAAGACTCCTACAGGAGGACGGTCAGAGCATACAAAGCTGCCCTGAAACTTTCTAAGGCCTCTTACTACGACGATAGGATTCTCTCGCAGAGTTTGTGGCGTTTTTTATCCTATCTCATCGTCAAAGAACTCCTAAAGATACCGCAACCCCCTTCACTGACCAAGACCCCACCGGATAGGAGTAAGAACTTGCTAAATACTTTGACTCTAAAATTTCTCATATTTTAACCTCCTTTCCACAGCCCAACCAGCCACCATGCTGGGATAACGTGACGCCTGACACTCGTCCAGTAGGCGTCCCCCACCCGCAGCTCAATGCCTTTAGGGCGGTCTCATCGGAGGAAGTTGCAATTACTCTGGCCAAGATGAAAAGCGGCTCTCCCCGCGACCCTGCCCCGATGAGGTTTTTGAAAGCAGTCGCCCCTACGATTGTCCCTCCAGCCCTGGAGTTGATCAATGCCTCACTATCCCAAGGCTCCGTACCTCCCAGCTGGAAGGAGGCGGTAGTTAAAGCCCTTCTCAAAAAACCCCATTTGGACCCCTCTGATCTGGCCAACTATAGGCCGATCTCGCTCCTTCCGGGCATAAGCAAAATCGCTGAAAAACTGGTTAACGTCCAGCTATCCTAGTTTCTGGAATCCAACAATCTACTGCGACGTTCCCAAACGGGATTCTGCCCTGGCCAAGGTACGGACACTGCCCTCCTCGCCGTCATCGAGGAGGCAAGGTGCATTTTGGATTCAGGGGGGTCAGTGGCAGTGATCCTCCTGGACCTCAGTGCAGCCTTCGACACGGTGAACCACCGTGTCTTGCTCCACCGGCTGGCCAGGGCGGGACTCGGGGGCACTGCGTTGGCTTGGATAGAGTCATTCCTGTCGGGTCGCTCGTTTCAGGTCTGGGATGGTAACTCCCGCTCCGACTCTCTTCCTCTGACAAGTGGGGTTCCCCAGGGTTCCTCACTTAGTCCCACTCTTTTTAACGCATATATGGCCCATCTTGAGGATGTAGTTTCCCCCTTCGGCATCAAGATTGTGAGTTACGCGGACGACACGCAATTGGTCGTCTCCCTCTCGCATCTGGATCAATGCCTAGATAATCTCCTGCACTGCCTCCAGAAAATCTATCTCTGGATGTGCGAGTCCTCACTCAAACTTAACGGGTCCAAAACAGAAGCTATGCTGATGGGCAAGAAGTGGTCAGCAATTCCACCATCTGTTTGACCCGATATTATGGGTGAGGTACCCGCCCCCAAGAAAGAAATCAAGAGTCTTGGGGTCTGGCTCGAACCAGACTTATCAATGAAAACCCAGGCAACTAAAACAGCTGGAACCTGCTTTGGACTTATGCGGTCAGTCCGCAAGATCCTCCCTCTGCTTCCCCCTCAATCTAGGAAACTCCTGGTGCAGGGTCTGGTCCTTACACGATTGGACTACAGCAATGCTGTTTATGTAGGAGCCCCTGAAGCTACTCTGGCCAAGCTACAACGTACCCAAAATGCGGCTGCCCGCATGCTTATGGGTCTTTCTTCCAGAACCTCTGCCAGACCTGCGCTCAAGGCTCTCCACTGGTTGCCAGTACGAGAGAGGATCGAGTTTAAGGCAATGTGCTTCGCCCATAAGCTCCTCAATGGACAAGGCCCCTCGATCCTAGGAGAGATGGTTACCCCTTACAAAGCCTCGAGATCTCTGCGCTCGGACAATGAGCGACTGGCAAACGTCCCCAAGTTCAGAAGGGTACGCTCTGGAGGCCGCCGCTTTTCCGTAAAGGCAGCCACTCGCTGGAATTCGCTTCCCCGCAGTTTGCGGCTGGAACCCGGCTACTTGCGTTTTCCCAAGCAGCTCAAAACTCTGCTTTTCCCTAAATAAGTTTTCTCCACCCCCCTTGGTCAACTGCTAGCTCTCACAGTGCGGGGATGCCTCCGGGTCACCAGGTGCTTTACAAATCCTTAAATAAATAAATAAATAAATATTTAAACTGACTCCTCCGAGTATTGAAAATTCCGCACAGTGTATAACATACACGGTATAAATAATTAGATTTTCCGTGTTCGGATATTCCGATCACGTGACCGGGCGATATCCAATCACACGAGCCAGTTTACCTAACGCGGTAGTTTTAAATTAAACACCCTAGATGATTGGTTTAACAACCGACATCCTAAGGACGACGAGAAATCGCCAACATTGCATCCACGAAAGTAAGTTCCTGTATTAATTCGAGTATCCTCCACACCATGGACAAAGACGGTAATCTTTAATAATTGGCACCCGACTTTAAAAGACATAGCCTGAACTAAGTAGCCGATTAACTTTTGTTTATATAGTTACACGCGGGAACGAAAGTAAGTCAGATTACACCCAGTACATGCCAGGATTCCCCCTGAATGTAGTGAATAAAATACAATAAGACAATCTCTTTATTTATTCACCCACCTCATCGATTTATGCATTTTTTTGCACCATTGAGTCAGTATTCAATGCATTATAGTTTATTTGCGGCCAGATTGACATATGATGATATTGCAGCTATCTGTATATTCAGTCAGGATAATAATGTAAAGACAGTGACTTAGCAAATGAAAAGCAGAGAATGAGGTAATAATATGAAACCATGCTATGAACTACACATAAGTCTAGCTCATGTTTACTGTTCTTTCCCATTTCACAGACCCCTGAGGAAGGGTCTCTCTGTAGACCCGAAATGCATTGGGTATATGTGGAAACATGATGGCAACATGAATTCAATGTAATGAAAGCAACAAAGTTATAGAACGAGATCACAAGAAATATGAAATAAACAATATTTCTTAAGATAAATGATTTGAACTGATTTGTAAAAAGAAGAAGTTGAAAAGACTTGAATGTTATGTGAAGTGTGCACTCGCCAACAAGGATGGAATTCTCCTACCCTCCCCATCCCAATCATTGAAAACGGCATCTTGCACAGTGCGAGCTGTCTTTTACTGCCGCTCGAGTAGATTTTTATCTGAGCGGCAGCTTTCTCAACGCAGACCAGTAGTTTCTCATGACGAGCGGTAGCGAGCATACGCGACCACTTGCAATGAGAAACCTGACCCCCCGCGTTGAGAATCTCGCCGGGAGGTTTATTTACCACGCTTGCGATCGGCAACTTGATGTTGCTGATCGTGAACGAGGAAAAAGTCTCGACGGGATGTCATTTTGCTTGCTCGCGGTCGCCAACTTGAGGTGAGGACCGCGAGCAAGCAAAAAATGACCCCTGCACTACGCTACGCTTGTACTGTGCTACGTGAAGTTCACGTAGTACGAAGTAGCGCAAACTATGCAAACGTAGCGTAGTGCTTTGCCCAGGGTTAGTTGAAATGCCAAGGTATGGTGGTACACCCATCTCACCAAACTAAGTGAGGGTCTAAGTATGATAAAATCATGGCAATAAGGCCTAAGGGTAAAAGGCAAAGAAGGTCAAGACCTCAGCTTCTTGAATGCACTCCAGAAACTCCTGAATGCCTACTTACCCATGGCTGCACATCACCATGCTTCAGAGACTGAATGACCAAAGCAAAACAATCAACCACATCCTGAAAGGAGGTGACACCTGAAAAATGAAAATTATAACATTACTATGTACTCCATTTACTGCACCAGTTGTTGCATACATCGAAAACGAACAAGATGGGTAGAGTGAAATATAAGTAGGTAGGCACTAGTTTGTGACAGAACTACAATGTACTGGATTAAATATTATAGTCAACGATGGACATATGGTTGGCGAGCAAGGATAAAAAGGTTACATAGGATAACTATCACTAAGCATGGTTTGTGCAGTCTCATTATTTATTTAGCATTTTTATGAAGTGCAACCCAACCATAAACTTGCCAGTGCACTTTACACAAAACAGGGAGATCACAGCTTCTTTTTTCTGAGAACTAAAAAAAAACAGCGAACATACACTCTGTTTAAAAAATGGATATCACATAAAAACTTGAAGAAACACAAGTCGCTAAATTAAAGGATAGAGGTGGCTAATAACAGCAAAGTTGTAAGAGAATGGCACAGACTGGAAGTGAAACTGAGGAAAATAGTTAAGTACAACACAAGTAAAAGGTTGATGAACCACAATAGTCAAGAGGGTTAACAGAGATAAGAGAGTAAAGAGTAGGGGGGGTGGCGGGCAGGTAAATAAGATGGAATGAGTTAGGGTCGTCAGAAAAGGGACTATTTATAGGAGGCTACAGAAGAGCAGCGAAAAGACAACTGAAAGGAAATGGGAGAACTGCATAAACATGGAAGGCAGGAACTAGTCCAGTAAGAGTATAAAGAGGTAGGTTTTTAGTTTTCTGTGAAACATAAGGACCTTTTTTAAACTTCTTAAATTCATGTTTTGGGTTCCAGTTTTAAGCTACTGTGGCTTCTCAGGCTTTGAGATCCACAATATATTTTGAGGGCGGAGCATACACATTCCAGATGTTGGTCCAGAGCCTTAGAAGTGATGAAAGCCAGGTCGAATGTTATTCTTGTTTCTGGAGGAATTCAAAGATATCATGGTGATGGGTGATGCAATTTGCTAGTTTAGTTCATTAGATCAGAACTGCCACTGAGGGAAGAATGTTTTTTACTGGAAGAACTAGGACGCTAGATACAATAGGAGGATCCATAATCAATCCGAGACCTGTACAACTGTCCTTTGGACTTGGGAAGTGTTTAAAGATTTCTTGCCCGTATAAGCTTAAGGTAGCTTTCACCTGATTTTGAAGTGTGCTCCATTTGGGAGGACATAGGAAGGTGGGTTATGATTCACAGACCAAGCAACTTGACTTTTTACCATTAAAGGGTAGAAGGCATAAATGCGTAACTCAGAGTTGAGTTTGTTGAGTCTGGATTTGTGCGGTTATCTAATTAGAACTAATCTGTGTTCTTCAGATTGAGTGAGATAGTTAAAAGGTAGCCATTTGGGAAGATCCTCGAGGCACTTTGCGTAGATGTCTTCGAATGAGGATCTTTTTAGATTTATCTGGGTCTCACATGTATGTTGGTGTACAGCAAACCCTGCGTTCCCCAACATGATTCTTAGCTCTATAAACAAGTTGAACTGAACAGGCATATGTACTGAACCTTGGGAAACACCTGACGAAACTAGGAAACAGTCAGAAGACTGCCCAACCTAACTAACTACTTGCTATAAGTAGGACTGATGAACACATACAAAGTTCTAGGACTGCGATGAGTGTCGAATGGTCAATAATTTAGAATTTTGAATGCAGTTGAAAAAAATAAGAAAGATTAGGAACCAGAAATTGCCACTGTCCAAATGCAATCAATGCCATCACTGATTTTAAGTGCTGCAGTCTCTGACCTGCCATCTTTGTGAAAGCCTGATTAATATGGAACTCTGCAAGACAAGGCTAGCCATCTAGCAGTTAAAAAGTCTAGCAACTAAGAGCCTCATACTAAAATGCATTTGGTAAAAGTGGTTTCAATTTGCACATGGACTTCTATCAATTGTATCTGTATTTTGCAACCCAACCTAACCTATTAAGTCTGTTCATAAAATACAGTATCATAGTGGGTAGCAAACTGACCTACCTCAAATATTAATGAGCTAGGTCACAAATTATGACCCGCTACACTTGCCTACATTCACAGGCATGGTGTCCTGCTGGTGTCAGCAGTTCACGATGTCTGTAACTGCTTTTAAATAAAGCAATCTTTAAAAAAAATGTTTTAAAATAAATGTAGCACATTTTCTTAAATGGAAAAAATGATGCTTTTAGAAAGAATAATGAAATATTTTACAAGTGTGTTTTATTAGAATGCAGTAGTCCTGTTGACCAGTGCCTACTCTTCAAAATAAATTTTCAACATTCACAAATGGGAAGGAGTGCATTAGGGACCCCCTTTCCATTTTCAAATGAGTAGCCATCTCTTGTGAGATGGTGGTAAACGATTATGTTACTTAACCTGTAAGCATCTGTTCTTGGCATGTAAAGCTGTAGATTCACATGCGTTGCATGCTCCTGCCATCTAGTGTTGAGTCCGAATGTTTGCAAGTTGTTTTTCTTCGAAGAAGTCTTTCCAAGTCACGAGGTAAAGTGACTCCTTTAGGTGATACTGCGCATGGGCATCGACTCCATTGTTATATTGTTTTCGCGCCAGACGGTGAGAATGGAGTAAGGGTAGTATAGAGATGTCCATGCGCATGTAGTGTGAATAATGAGAACTGCAACAACCACAGGTGTCCGGGGAGGAGGGAGGGCACATGTAAATCTACAGCTCTACATGCCAAGAACAGATGCTTACAGGTTAAGTAACAACTTGTTTGAGGCATGTGTGCTGTAAATAAACATGCTTTGCATAGATTGCATAGCAGTACCCTGCGAAAGCGGTGGCTAACCAGTGGGTGTTGCAGTTATTTGAAAAAGTGTTTTTAGCACTGCTTGTCCTACATTAGCTTGATGTGCTAATACATCCACACAATAATGTATGGAACATGTGTGTGGTGTAGACCATGTAGCTGCCTTACATATGTCAGCTAAGGGAATGTTAACTAAAAAGGTCATAGATGCTCCTATTTTGCACGTAGAATGTGCTCTAGGAGTTATAGTTAAAGTTCAATACATTTAACAATCCACCTAGAAATACCAGATTTAGAAATAGGATTTCCTTCACGAGGTGGAGCAAATGCCACAAAAGGTTGTTTTGTTTTAGGAAATCTTTTGCTCTATCAATATAGTACAATAGTGCTCTTTTGACAAAGTGTGTGTAGAGCCCTTTCTGCTACTGAATCTGGTTGAGGGAAGAACACCGGTAACTCAACTGATTGATTTGAAAAGCAGAAACTACTTTTGCTAGGAATTTTGGGTGTGTATGAAGAACCACTATCTATGTGAAGCTAAAAGAAAGGTTCTACTAAGGTTGAAGACTGTAGCTCACCAACACGTTGTAATGAAGTGATAGCAAGTAGAAAGGCAACCTTCCATGAAAGAAATTGTAATGCACAGTTGTTTGAAGTCTCAAGAGGTGGACCCATAAGCCTTGTGAGAACAATATTAAGGTTCCAGGCAGGTGAAGGTGGTACCCTTGTGGTATTATTCTTTTAAGTCATTCCATAAAAACTTTAATAACTGGAACTTTGAATAAGGATAAATGTTGTCTGTTTTGTAGATATGCAGCTACTGCTACAAGGTGTAGTCTAATAGATGTGTAGGCTGAGCCTGTTTGATATAGATGCAAAAGATGGCATAATATTTTGTATAGATGCATCTAGCGGATCAATTGTGTTAATATTGCAATATATAACAAACCTCTTCCACTTTGCTGCATAACATGCTCGAGTGGTAGGTTTCCTTGCTTCTTTAAGAATTGTCATACAATCTGGTGGTAGATTTAGGTATCCGAACTCTAGGAGCCAAATCGCTAGGTTGAGCTCCTTGGGGTTTGGATATCTGATTTCTCCTTGGTTCTGTGTTAGAAGGTTAAAAATGAGGTGCAGTTTTTGGTGTGGAGCTACTGACAGTTCTAATAGTGTGGTAAACCACAGTTGACGAGCCAATGTGGGAGCCACTAGAATCAGTGTGAATGATGTCTGCCTGAGTTTCCGAACCAGAAATGGAAGGAGAGGGAGAGGTGGAAAAGTGTAATCAAATATACCTGACCAGTTCATCCATAGTGGTTCTGCCACTCTTAAAAGGCAAAAAAACTTTTTTGCAATTATGTCTCTCCTAATGGATGAGAACAGTCAACAAATGAGAAAGCGAGATGTACCTTGCGTCCAAACCAAAAAGCGCAAAACTCTTATCTTATATTCCACAATATATTTTTATCCGTTTTTTGAAAACTCAGTGTAAACTTATTGCAATACATAGATTTACATATACACAGAATAGTTCTTCTGAACTAACATTAAAGATTTAGATGTGCACACACATTAAAATATTTACATGTCACAAAACAATCCACAAAATACATGGACATATACTACATGGAAAAATGATATTTAAACAGTGCGAAATATTTGAAAGAAGAAAAAAGAAATACATATCATACATCCGAGACACAATGGAAGTGATTAACTAGGTCGAGGGACAGGCTTATGACAAAAAGAGACAGATACTAGCAACTATGGATGTAGCCTCGTTATACACAAGCATTCCAAAAAGAGAAGCGCTAGACATAGCATACGAGGTGCTAGTGCGCAGAGACAGACCACACAGAGTAACCACTGCGTTTATCATTTATTAGAAGTAGTGATGACAAAAAATGTCTTCATTTTCCAGAAAGAGTTCTTTTTTCAAACCGAGGGAGTGGCCATGGGAGCTGAATTTGCTCCGGATATAGCGAACCTATACATGGACAGTTATGAGGACAGGAACATCTACAATGTCGATAACCCTTTCACAGAGAATATAACTCTGTGGAAGAGGTATATCGAAGATGTCCTCATGATTTACAGGTGACGCAGCCACCTTAGAAGAATTTTGCGTCTGGCTCAATGGGAGATCAGATGACATCAAGATGACTATGACTTGCAGCACGGAAAAATTCAATTTCCTAGCCTTAACAGTACAAAGTGAGAACAACGAGCTCTACACAACCCTATATAGAAAACCTTTAGAAAGGAACACACTCTTGGGATACAAAAGCAGCAACCCGAAGAATTTGCGAGATAATCTGCCCTATGGTCTGTTCTTGCGGATTCGCAGGAATTGTTCACGCAGGGCAGATTTCTTTAAGAAATTCGATTCCCTCTTACATAGATTACAAGAATGAGGGTACCCACGTAGCCTTCTCAAGAGATCCAGAAAACGAGCGTGGTATTGTCATTGTGACGTAGTACTGCAAACTAAACCTGACAAAAGTACGGATAACGACCGGATTGTGTGTGTCTCCACCTTCAGTAATAGGAGCAACAAAATCAAGTCAATTATAAGCAGGAATTGGCACCTAGTATCCCAAGAGATAGACAGCACGGATAAACCACTGTTTGCATTTAAAAGAGGGAAGAACATCAAGGACCATGTTGTCAGTTCCTATCTCAAAGAAGAACCAGTGCCGGACACTCGTTCGCTCTTAATGCTGCCACCTTTACAGGGGAATTACAAATGTGGACGTTGCAAGGCGTGTGAACTCACTGTGGAGCAAAAGGAATTTGCCCACAGTTGGAAACAATATCTACTACACCATCACACAAACTGTAACACACACGATGTAATTTACCTAATCAGATGCCCATGCCAAAGAGTGTACGTGGGACAGATGAAGCAAAAGGTAAAGACACGCATCCTGCAGCACAGTTCTCGCATCCGCTGCAAGGTTCAGGGTGCACCACTTGTCGAACACTACAGCGAAGAGAATCATACAAGCAACGATATTGAGTGGTGGGTGTTCGAAAAGATATCGCCAAATCCCAGAGGGGATTCTATATCTGCCATCATGAACCTACGTGAATGTTAGTGGATTCATTTGCCTGATTCAGTCAATGGAGGTTTGAATGAACAGGAGGAGATCTCCAGACAGATATCCCTGCTCAGCATTACGAACGAATAGGTTTATATGACTATGTAGACAATATGACACTAGAACTAGAAACCTGCACCTAACAGGGACCTGTTAGGCAGGACGCACATTTGATGACACATAAGACTGTTATAATTATGATGAACCTGACAGACAGATATCAGGCTGAACCAATAGTAAATAATGTATATTCAACAGGGATCTGCGATTCATACATATAGCAGATTCCCAATAGTTCAACACGTATGGATTCAATTATATATGGAGATCGCTGAGTTGATATACAATGTTTAAATTACAAAGTAAAATAACCAATGTGTCACCGATCATCAATATGTGGGTTCCAAGAGTATATGCTATCAGTGTATATATGTAACAAAATCTGTTGATTTGTAAAAATTATTTTATAATGTACAATTAATAATATATAGATATCCAGCATCAATCATAATAGTAGTGATGACTTTCTCCTTATAACCAAGTGCATGGAGTTACCTAAGAAATATATACATGAGAATGTCAACGCATTTGACAGCAATTGTATACGCATGTATGTAAATAAGCATATGCTCTCGCATATTGTGCATCATTCATGTGTTGATTTGCGCATTTACCAACTGTTAAGAAAACCACACTTAGGTTCCCACTATTGACAACACAACATCAGGTCCAATGAGACATATGTATACATCTCGCATACTGATCACTAAATGTGTATTTATTTATGTACTTTCCCTTATGTATCATTGCTAGTGATAGCAATAGCGTGTAGATTTCCCTCGCGTCATACGGAACACGATATCAGGTCCAGAAATTCCTACATTGAGTGTATTTTTCCCTAGCCCCTAAGGCACCTTAAGTAATTTACTTAATAGCTGATCCCCACCAGGTGGCAGCAACGTCCTGTACGTGCTCGGACACACGAGCACGCATGGTATTTAAACTAAACGTAAGACAATCCTGCTGTCTTTACGAACGGGATACAGAGTGTAGGAAGGTACCTCCTGACTATGGTTGCCCCCAACTTTTTGCCCTGTGTTTTAGCTGGTTTTTGACATAGTCGACCTGGGATCCTGCCAATCAGGACCCCAGGCCTACTGCTCTCTCTGTAAAATGGATTCCATGTACCTTAGGTACATTTCCAATTGGTACTGGGCCACCTTATCAGACCCTGTAACTCAGGGCATAGGTGTACCCAGGGCCTACCAGGGGCTGAAGCATGTATTATGCCACCCCTGGCTGGCCTCCTAAATTTGACACAACTGGCTGCATGACAGCTGGGGAAAAGTCGTGTAATCACCCTTTGCTGTAGATATAGTATACCTATATCTAACCCTAAAATGGACACACAGATTCCTATCAGTCACTCCTATGGCAGGCCTTGACAATCCTGAAGGCAGAGTGCTTGGAATCGTGTGAGATGGTGCTCTGGCATGAGCTGAGCCTGTCTGCAGCTTGCGGAACCAAGTCCTAATAGCTGTTCCATGATAACGCATACCATATACTCTTAAGTGCATTATAATCCTCGCGGTTAAATGCTATCTTTGATATTGCTTTATCAAAACATGTCGAGTAAGGTGTCATACGAATTGGAATACTAACCCCTCGCCAATTCTGGCGACGCGGTTAGCATTCCACCCTTCTAGAGGGACACGACATGTATGTAACTGTGAACCCCGGTTAAAGTTAAACGAAGCCTCAGCTCCACAAAATGGATGCTGCCACCACAGACACGAGTCTGACCCCCTGCAGCTGGGAGTCCTTCCAGCGAGGGGAGCCTGGACAAAGGGTTTCCTGTCGAGGGCGGTGCTAGCACCGTCCCAGACAGGGTTTTGTGTATCCTGGGTAGGCAGGGCTTTACAGGAAGGTGACTGCTGAGTGGCACCCCGGTGCTCACTACGCATAGGCCGGTCAGAACCAGTTCCAGGGGCACACCAGCCCCTGGCCTGGGGAAAGTCCGGCATGGGAGAGGGGTGTAACCACCCCCCTCCTAGTCCCACCCATAGGCAGGACCTAGTCACCGGGTCAGCCCCTATTTTTAGTATAAAGATAGGAGCGGGCCCCCTGTTCAAATTAGATAATCTTTGGAATCAAGACACGACTTTCTGCGAAAGGACATCAAGATTTCTTCTTCAAGATTCTCCCTTGTGGCTAAGGAGTAGTCACCCTGCATCAAGCGGGCACCATCCTAAGAACCCTGCGGTCTGCTGCAAGTCCTTCCTCCGGAATCCGACTGACCAGCCCGACGAGACCCGGCTTCCCTGGCACCTCTGACCTCTACTCACCTCTACAGCCAAGCTGAGAACCGTGAGTGCGACGAGACCTCGAGGGACCGACGATCGCCAAGACTGCACGACTTCTTTGCAACAAGCCCACCGTGTGCTCCACTGGTGAGTGCTTTGGGGTCAGAGAAGCCCCAACCCTGAGCAGCTCCAGCACCGAAGATCAGCCCTCCAGCATCTCCACAATCTGCGTGGGGCCCTTCTGCTTTTGCCTGCTCACCGCGCTGTGTGGCTACTAGCCGGCTGGCTTGTGGCCTTCTTCACGACGCCCGACGACATCACTGCTGCTGGTCTGGTTGCTCCAGACTGGCCCTTGCTTCCTTCTTCAAGAGAGGCACCCCGGACCCTCCTGGTCCACTCCAGACGCCATTTTGAGTCCACCGCGTGGGCTTGAATTTGCCAAGGGGTTGTTGCCCAATCCTGGGTCCAGCGACGCCGACAGCTTCATCCATCGTGGGACAGCTCGCTCCTCCATCCTGGTCGCCGACAACGCCTCCTGGTCCGTGAGATCTGCGAGCACAGCGTCACCCACTCACCTAGTCGAGGTGACTACCATCCGGTGCCCTCCTGGTGCCACCTGACTACTGGCTAATACTCACGAACTTGGTCCCCTCTGCTTTCAGGTGTCATCTATCTTCAAGATCCAGGCTTGGATCACTTCGAACTCTCTTCACTGGTCGCCTGCCAGCATCTTTCTTCCAGGCTCCTGGTCCGTCTACGAGGATTCCCGACGTCTTTTGAGACCTATGCAGCTGCAGCCCCTGGGCTAGGTAACTTCGGCATTTCGGTGCCCCAGCATAGCCTCACTATCCAAGGGTCAGAATCCACTTTCGTTTTCCTCCTACCAGGTCGGGTTCGCCCGAGAACACTAACTCTGTGAAATCTAGCTACAATAGACTTTGTCCCGCATCACGCGTGAGAGTGCACACTCTGCACCCGAGTCCCCTAGGTCTCCTAGAAGTAATCTGAAGATTCTATAGTCAAGTCCTAGCGATTCCAAAGCCTATTAGTACTGTACTTACCTGCTAGTAATTTCGCATTCCACTTCCAGAGTATATGGTTTTCCGTGCCCCTCGGGCATTTCTATATACTGTGCTAACTTAAGTATTTTCGCAAGAGTTTTGTTTTGTGCTTAGTACCCTGTCCTCATAAAGAGTACAGGGCTGTTGTGACATGGCTTTTGTAGTTCGGACTGGACTGTTCCCATGGGGCACAGGGTCAGAGCTGATTTGCATATCGCCATTGTCTAACCCAGGGTGGTGTGGAGTGCAAAAAAACGATGGATTAGGACCCAGATCTTTTGACTGGGTTGAATGTGTGACATTGATCCTCATTCGGTCCATCACCTGTTGTTTTTGCAATTCCGCTATAAGTGTACTGGGGATGCCCAGACGTGGGTCCCAGGCACTCCACACCACTGGAGTCAAGCTAGCCGGGCTGATGAGAGGTGTTACCTCGAAACCGGTCCGGTCCTCGGATGCTTGATTCCGTTCTGGGAAGGACATGGCTTTTGTAGTTCGGACTGGACTGTTCCCATGGGGCACAGGGTCAGAGCTGATTTGCATATCGCCATTGTCTAACCCAGGGTGGTGTGGAGTGCAAAAAAACGATGGATTAGGACCCAGATCTTTTGACTGGGTTGAATGTGTGACATTGATCCTCATTCGGTCCATCACCTGTTGTTTTTGCAATTCCGCTATAAGTGTACTGGGGATGCCCAGACGTGGGTCCCAGGCACTCCACACCACTGGAGTCAAGCTAGCCGGGCTGATGAGAGGTGTTACCTCGAAACCGGTCCGGTCCTCGGATGCTTGATTCCGTTCTGGGAAGGACATGGCTTCTGTAGTTCGGACTGGACTGTTCCCATGGGGCACAGGGTCAGAGCTGATTTGCATATCGCCATTGTCTAACCCAGGGTGGTGTGGAGTGCAAAAAAACGATGGATTAGGACCCAGATCTTTTGACTGGGTTGAATGTGTGACATTGATCCTCATTCGGTCCATCACCTGTTGTTTTTGCAATTCCGCTATAAGTGTACTGGGGATGCCCAGACGTGGGTCCCAGGCACTCCACACCACTGGAGTCAAGCTAGCCGGGCTGATGAGAGGTGTTACCTCGAAACCGGTCCGGTCCTCGGATGCTTGATTCCGTTCTGGGAAGGACATGGCTTCTGTAGTTCGGACTGGACTGTTCCCATGGGGCACAGGGTCAGAGCTGATTTGCATATCGCCATTGTCTAACCCAGGGTGGTGTGGAGTGCAAAAAAACGATGGATTAGGACCCAGATCTTTTGACTGGGTTGAATGTGTGACATTGATCCTCATTCGGTCCATCACCTGTTGTTTTTGCAATTCCGCTATAAGTGTACTGGGGATGCCCAGACGTGGGTCCCAGGCACTCCACACCACTGGAGTCAAGCTAGCCGGGCTGATGAGAGGTGTTACCTCGAAACCGGTCCGGTCCTCGGATGCTTGATTCCGTTCTGGGAAGGACATGGCTTTTGTAGTTCGGACTGGACTGTTCCCATGGGGCACAGGGTCAGAGCTGATTTGCATATCGCCATTGTCTAACCCAGGGTGGTGTGGAGTGCAAAAAAACGATGGATTAGGACCCAGATCTTTTGACTGGGTTGAATGTGTGACATTGATCCTCATTCGGTCCATCACCTGTTGTTTTTGCAATTCCGCTATAAGTGTACTGGGGATGCCCAGACGTGGGTCCCAGGCACTCCACACCACTGGAGTCAAGCTAGCCGGGCTGATGAGAGGTGTTACCTCGAAACCGGTCCGGTCCTCGGATGCTTGATTCCGTTCTGGGAAGGACATGGCTTTTGTAGTTCGGACTGGACTGTTCCCATGGGGCACAGGGTCAGAGCTGATTTGCATATCGCCATTGTCTAACCCAGGGTGGTGTGGAGTGCAAAAAAACGATGGATTAGGACCCAGATCTTTTGACTGGGTTGAATGTGTGACATTGATCCTCATTCGGTCCATCACCTGTTGTTTTTGCAATTCCGCTATAAGTGTACTGGGGATGCCCAGACGTGGGTCCCAGGCACTCCACACCACTGGAGTCAAGCTAGCCAGGCTGATGAGAGGTGTTACCTCGAAACCGGTCCGGTCCTCGGATGCTTGATTCCGTTCTGGGAAGGACATGGCTTTTGTAGTTCGGACTGGACTGTTCCCATGGGGCACAGGGTCAGAGCTGATTTGCATATCGCCATTGTCTAACCCAGGGTGGTGTGGAGTGCAAAAAAACGATGGATTAGGACCCAGATCTTTTGACTGGGTTGAATGTGTGACATTGATCCTAATTCGGTCCATCACCTGTTGTTTTTGCAATTCCGCTATAAGTGTACTGGGGATGCCCAGACGTGGGTCCCAGGCACTCCACACCACTGGAGTCAAGCTAGCCGGGCTGATGAGAGGTGTTACCTCGAAACCGGTCCGGTCCTCGGATGCTTGATTCCGTTCTGGGAAGGACATGGCTTTTGTAGTTCGGACTGGACTGTTCCCATGGGGCACAGGGTCAGAGCTGATTTGCATATCGCCATTGTCTAACCCAGGGTGGTGTGGAGTGCAAAAAAACGATGGATTAGGACCCAGATCTTTTGACTGGGTTGAATGTGTGACATTGATCCTCATTCGGTCCATCACCTGTTGTTTTTGCAATTCCGCTATAAGTGTACTGGGGATACCCAGACGTGGGTCCCAGGCACTCCACACCACTGGAGTCAAGCTAGCCGGGCTGATGAGAGGTGTTACCTCGAAACCGGTCCGGTCCTCGGATGCTTGATTCCGTTCTGGGAAGGACATGGCTTTTGTAGTTCGGACTGGACTGTTCCCATGGGGCACAGAGTCAGAGCTGATTTGCATATCGCCATTGTCTAACCCAGGGTGGTGTGGAGTGCAAAAAAACGATGGATTAGGACCCAGATCTTTTGACTGGGTTGAATGTGTGACATTGATCCTCATTCGGTTCATCACCTGTTGTTTTTGTGATTTTAATAAATACACTGTTTATTTTCATAACACTTGTGTGGTGTCCTTTCACTTGGTGTTCAAGGGGTATATGTGTGGTATAACAGCTGGCTTAACACGCCCTCTCGAGTCTTTAGCCTTAGACTGCTCGTATCCACGCTACTAGGATAGCTGGTCTATAAGGTTGACTTACAACCAATCATCAATAAGGGTTGCTGGACTGATACATAGTGTTCACTAGAATAGTGAGCACTGCATATCAGGCCACCTTCTCACACAGAGGACGAGGGCTGCCAGTCGCTCTGGTTTAAAAAGGGAACATTAATTTTCAAGGCGAGAGGCGGCCGCTAAAGGCTTGGGAATTAATGGTATCTGTAGTGTTGCGCTCTAGTCCTTGCGGTCGCTTGATGACGCAACACGTAAGGACGTGAGGGCCGACGATGGGCGCATGCGCGAGCGATGTGCGCATGCGCGAGCGACCGGAGCGCGAAGACAGTAAGACGCGCGGCGCTCTTCTTGCGATGATCTTAATTTAAATAAACAGACTTCCCTCGAAGTAAAGCTTCGGTGTCTTCATTGAATTTAGGTGAAGAACCCTAACTTCACAGTGGCGACGAGGGTGGGATTCGCCACAAGGAAGACATTGTGTTAAAAAATATATATATATATATAATAATATAAAAGCATAATTAAAATGCACAGAGGAGCAGCAGGAAAACAAGGAAAGGCTGCACTGCACAAGTAACTGGCAGGGGAAGAAGAAGTACGGTGGCAGTGAGATCGCAAGAGGAGCGTGGCAGAGGCGCAAAGAACCTGGAAGCTCCCACCACGTGCACCGGAGCCAGAAACCGAGGCGACCTAGAAAGTAAAGCACGGTAAGAGGGTGGCAATACACCCACAGAGGCCCTGGCAGCACGGGGAAACCACAGAGAAGAGGGAGAAGGAGAACCCCGACCCAACACGGAAGAAGGCAAGAATGCAATCGCGCCAGGAAGCCCTAGAAGCCAAGGAGGGGAACCGGAAGAACAGGCCTGAATGAGCACCCAAGCATCGTCGCTCACAGCGCCGATTCCGTTTCTGCCCAAGCCAGGGGAACCGCAGATGAAGTGGGAAGACTGGAGGGAATACTTCAAAAATTATCTCGAAGACTTGGAGGATGAAGGTGGGGAAGCCTTTCCCAGATCGAGGAGGAGAAGGATACTCTTACATAACCTAGGCCCGGAGGGGATAAGAGTGTTCACGAATCTAGTACCCATGCCTAGACCGGCGGCAGACGACGACGTCTTCAAGCATGCCCTAGAGTAGGGGTCCCCAAACCGGTCCTGGAGGGCCGGATCCATGCCAGATTTAATAAATTACGACATGTATCTCAATGGGGATATCCAAAAAATCTGGCACGGATCTGGCCCTCCAGGACCGGTTTGGAGACCCCTGCCCTAGAGGATCTGGACACTCACTACCGTCCAGTGGTGTGTGTCTCCGTTGATCGTTTCAACTTCCAGCAAAGAAAGCAAAAAACAGGAGAATCCATAGATGACTACGTCGCGGCCTTGAGAAGATTGGCGATTACATGCAAGTATGGGGCACTCCAAGACGACTTCATAAAGGACCAAATCGTTATGCACACTACCAACAAGACAGTACAGGACAAGCTGTGGGCACACGGAGAAGCGACGCTGAAAGAAGTTATAGCAATGATAAAGAAGGTGGAACTGTCGAAGCGTTGTACCGACGCAGCGAAAAGGGAGAACACCCAGAGGACCATGGTGAACAGGGTGGATGATCCAGAGCCCTCAGGAAGAAATAGAGCAACGCCTGGAGATAATAAAGGTACCAGCAGATGGGCGGGGAAACAGTCCGTGGATAGCAAGACCGCGTGCTACAGGTGCGGAAGTGCAACCCACGCGGCCCAAGATTAACGCTGCCCAGCGTTCCGGGCGAAATGCATGTTCTGTGGCCTAATAGGACATTACGAGAAAGTATGTCGCAGGAAAGGGAGAGGTCAGTAGTGAAGTACATAGCACAGGACCAACCAGGAGGAGAAGAAGAGGAGCAGGATGAAGAGGACCTAGTATTGTGTATAGAGGAGCAAGTGTTGGGAATAGAAAGCAAACGCTCTAGTAAACCATGTGCTGACATGCTGATAGGGGGAGTGAAGATCAGGATTGCGATAGACTCAGGATCCCCGTACACCATAGTCCAAAGATCAGTGTGGTGCCGTTGCATGGACATGATCCTCAGGGGCAGACCATACTGACCACGGATGCCAGCGAGAAGGGGCTGGGAGCAGTCCTCTCGCAAGAGAGGGAAGATGGACTGTGGAGACTCCCAGCTTCGCATCCAGAACGTTATCTCCCACAGAACAGAAATTCAGCGTGATTGAGAAGGACATGCTGGTGGTGGTATGGGCCATGGGGAAGTTTAGACAGTTTCTATGAGGTACGAGATTTCGTCTACAGGCAGACCACAAACCGCTGGTCAAGGAACTCACCTCGAGTGGACATTCGACTGCCACTCCACGCATAGCCAAAATGACGCTGAAGCTGTTGGAGTACAGATATGATGTGGAGTACATACCGAGGACGCGCAACAAAGTGGCTGACTACCTCAGTCGAGCCTCAGGCATGGAAGAAGCGCCTATTCCATCGTTGGAGAATGGAGAGATGATAGCAATGATGGAGGACTCAGAAAGAGTGATCAGCAAGCAAGAATGGGCACAGGCGTATGAGGAGGACGAGGACGTAAAAGAGGTCAAAGAGTGTCTAATCAGTGGTTGGCCCGAGAAGAGGCGGTTGAAAGAGGTGCTCCGGAAATTTTACGAAGTACGGGAGGAACTATCGATGAGCGACTCTGGAATCTTTTTGTATCGGGGTGACAAATTGGTGCCCCCCACGAAATTGATACCGCTCCTGCTGAGCCAGCTACACAAAGGACACCTCGGCATTGTGAAAACCAAACTGCGGGTGAAGCAGATGTACTGGTGGCCGGGACTGGACAATCAAGTGGAAAGGCACGTGAGAGACTGTGACCAGTGCCACGGAGCGGACAAAATATTGAAACCGCTAAGACCAGCGTTCGGAAGATTCAAGCAGCCTCGCAACCCGTGGGAGGATGTATCGGTTGATATTCTAGGACCTGTATTGGATAACCAAGGGATGCCAAAGTACCTGTGTGTCTTGGTGGATAAATACTCTAAATGGCCGGAAGTTCATGTGCAGGAAGAAATGGACTCGGACACAGTGATAAAGTTCCTCACCTCAGTGTTCCTAAGAGAAGGGATCCCGAGAACAATCCTGAGTGACAATGGGTCGCAATTCACATCCGAGAAGTGGTGCAAGTATACAGAGAGGAATGGAATCAAAACTAAACACACTTCAGTGTACCACCCATTGAGCAACGGACAGGTGGGAAGATTCAATCGGGTCCTCATGGGGTCCATACCAGCCGCCATCATGAAGGGCAAGGACTGGGAGAAAGAAGTCCAGAGCATGATATGGGCGTACAGGATTACCCCCACCTCTACAGGGTACAGCCCGTTCCAGACCTTAAGAGGCAGGCACCCATTTACAAAGGACAACGTGGTCTGGAGGGAAAAGACTGTCACCAGCAAATGGTCACCTGCTGTTGTCCAGCATAAACTTGAAAAGGCCCAGAAAGTATACACTGAACACTATAACAAGAGGAGAAACGTGAAAGAAACAGCCCTTGAAAGAGGGGAATGAGTGAGAAAGCAAGTACAGCCCACCCATGCAAGTGGAAATATTAAATGATAGAGCTGCGTTACTCAGTGACGGAAATGTGTGGTCCCAAGACCGCATGGCTAAAATTAACAAGATCCTACAGTGGCCCGTGGAGAAAGAGAAAGACTGACAAGATCAAGGACCGAGAGGCAGCGAGGAACGAATGAGTGCAGGGGGGTGAATGCCAAGTGGAAGGAGAATTTCAGGTAGAGGGAGAAGATCAGGAAGTGCCGGCTGTGGAAGATGCGCAGGTCGAGAAGAGCACGACACCAAAGAGAAATGAACTGAGTCAGCAGAGGGACAGAATGGTGAGCCCTGCAGAAGATAGTGCTCGAGAAGCTTCTACACCGGTAAGACGTACCCGTGCTGGAAGAGCGGTGGTCAGGCCTGCTCATTTCAGAGACTTTGAACGGAGGGAATGCTAAACCTGTGGACTCATTGCATTCTTTTGTATATGTATAAAAAGGGGAGATATGTAGTGTTGCACTCTAGTCCTTGCAGTCGCGTGATGACGCAACACGCAAGGACGTGAGGGCAGACGATGGGCGCATGCGCGAGCTATGTGCGCATGCGCGAGTGACCGGAGCGCGAAGACAGTAAGACGCTCGGCACTCTTCTTGCGATGATCTTAATTTAAATAAACAGACTTCCCTCGAAGTAAAGCATCGGTGTCTTCATTGAATTCAGGTGAAGGACCCTAACTTCACAGTATCGAAGGACGATCCTCTTTTGCAATCGCCCACAGAGTTCTAACCTTTATTTTTACCCTGCAGTTCCAAAGGCGATTAATGAGGCTTTGAAGTCATTAGAAGGGCAGTGTGAGGAGGCGGAAGACCCCTTGGAGTCACCTTCCCATTCTTACAAAGAAATCCACCTGGAGCCCCCTGCGCCTGACGCCGGAGGTTAGTGATTTTCTTAAGTATAATTTATATACCCCAGCGCATTTAAGTTAACTCTGATAGGCTGTAATTGTAGCCATCGTTTTTTGTTACCATGCAGGAATGGCTTACCAGATTAATATTTGAAGTGACCAGATAACTAACAGCACGTGATTAGGACTACAGTGCCTTAAATAGATGACAGGGCGGAAGCCCCATAAAGGTGAGCAGGGACATTTGGTCTCTCCACTTTATGATTTCTATCCAAACCACACAATATATTAAAGTACCCACCCCCAATTTGTTTTCCCAAACAGGCTACACACAGATCTTCCAGTTAGTCCAGAGGAAGACCCCATCAAGACGGTTATATCATCGCATTTTTTCAGGGGTCGAAACGTCGACGCTTCATTGTCAAGTGTTGGTGATCACCCAGGATACCAAACCAATAATTTGATTAATCATTTTTTGGGCTGATATTTCTTTTTTCTTCTTTCAAAAATTTCGCACTGTTTAAATGTAATTTTTCCATGTAGTAAACGTCCATGTATTTTGTGGATTGTTTTGTGACATGTAAATATTTTAATGTTTGTGCACATCTAAGTCTTTAATGTTAGTTCAGAAAAACTACTCTGTGTGTATGTAAATATATGTATTGCAATAAGTTTACACTGAGTTTTCAAAAACGGATAAAAATATACTGTGGAATATAAGATAAGAGTTTTGCACTTTTTAGTTTGGACACAAGGTACATCTCGCTTTCTCATTTGTTGACTGTTCTCATCCATTAGGAGAGACATAATTGCGAAAACGTTTTTTAGACTTTTAAAAGTGGCAAACCACATATAGTACTAACCCCCATAGGGCATTGCCTTTGGATAGATGGTGCGGCAATCTGAAGGCGAAGTTTGGGCAGTTTGAGTTCTCTGCATTGGAAAAGAGGTCTATTTGTGGGAATCCCCATTTCAGGAAGTATGGGAGGAGAACCTGGGGATGAATTTCCCATTTGTGTACTTGTTGCCGCATCTGGCTGAGGAGGTCGGCAAATTGGTTGTTTATTCCTGGAAGGTGTTCTGCCAGAAGATTAATTTTGTGATGTATTGCCCAACGCCAAATGTTCTGAGAGAGGTGTGACAACTGTAGACAGTGCCTCCCACCCCCTTTAGGTCTCGCCTGGCAAACGCTGCGCGAAAGCGCTGTTGCCAGCGAGATCTATTGTTATTAACTTGTCTCGGAAGTGGGACAGGAGATGGGTACGCGCAGGGCGATTGGCGCCTGTGAGCGCAGACGTACAGACACGCGGTGTGCACATCTCCTGTCCCCCTTCTGTCCTCGCAAGCCTCATGCAATTAAACTTTCTTTTTCTTAATGCGCTCGCGCGCTCAACTCGGGATGCCTGCAACATAAATTATTTCCAGGAAGCTTGAAAACAAACTTCCGCAATGGACCCCCACCTTAAGCCGTTGCAAACCCAGTGGGAGAGATCAGGGGTGCGCCTCCTGGCAAACCCTCTTTATCGATGAATTACTCTGCCACATAACCGCGGGCCTCCTGGCAACTCCTCTTTTTTGATGAATTACTCTGCCACATAATGCTCACCTGACCAGGGACAGCTCCAGGACACTGGTCCCCTCTCTCCGAAACTACGTGCAGACACGAGATGTGCCCGTGTACGTCATCTCTTTTACGGAGATGTGCACGCGTACAGACACGCGATGTGCACATCTCCTATCCCACTTCCGTCCTCGCAAGTCTCACACAGTTTCACTTCTTAATGCGCAGGCGAACTTACACAGCGCGTGCATCGCGCGCTTTCACTTTCCCTCCCCCCGTTGGCTTCACTCTTGTTTAATTACCTGTTCTCTGAACTGCTGACGCAAGGATAACACAGCATAAGAGAAATATACTTAATAATTCAAGGAAAGTTATTTATTATCAAGCTAGGTGCCTTCTCCTTGATTTCGGTTCTCAGAGACCTATAAGTGGAGCTTTCATCGTGGGGCCGGGATTTATGGCAAACAGACCGAGTGACATTAATAACGCCGCACAATCCCTTCATTCAGGCATTAATAAGGGAGCCGAGGAGGAATTATCCAAGCCGGTTTGCGGGTGACAGCGAAAGAACACTTCGGAGTCAGAAAGTTAGCTCCAAATGCTCCTCGCCAACCCATCAAAAAGCAAGACTGACTCAGCCATATATTGGAACCACGTGTGCGGAAAAATGACCCTCCCGGTAAGACATTCCAAATATTGTCTCAGAGTCAACCCCTTCGGTGTTAGGCCTAATTTAAGCCGTACGTTGGAATAAGCGTTCAGGGCTTTGATCATTCCGAAAATCGTTTGTTACAAATTGAACTAACCCAGTCTCTGGTGGATCACGACTCAGGATTTGTTTAATTAAATGCCCCATTTAGTGCAGTTTGCAAATGAAAAGAAACTTGCACTCAGGAATCCGATAGGGGATTTTTTTTTTCACCCGAGCAACTGGTCTACGTTTTTTTTAATGACTTTTTAAATTGATCTATCTTCAGCCCGCGCTAGTCCTCGTGACCCCGACGGCTGTTTGGAGTTAATGTTTAAATCAGCTCATAATAAGATGGGGGAAGAGAGGTGAACACGCCAGAGAGCATAATAACAAACACATTCGGGAACATGACAAACAAGAATTTGCAATGCAATAGGTCTCGCATTATTAAAGTTTGAGCTATTGACATTGCTAAATAATGCAACACCAATAGATCAAACTTTAATAATGCGAGACCTATTGCCTTGCAAATGCTTGTTGTACATAGTACATGGCTGTCATATTGTTTGTCCGGACCAGAACAACTTTTTTTATTAGGTGAAGTTGAAACGCTTTTAGTACTAGTTAAATTGCAAGAAACTCCAAGTAACTGATGTGGAGAAGTCTGTGTTTGGTGTCCCATAAACCATGACTTGTCATATGTTAGAGATGGGCACCTCAACCTGTGAGAAATGTACCTGCAGTTAGTATGACTTGTGGAATGGGGTCGATAAACAGCCGCCCTTTTGATAGGTTTTGTGTGTTCCAACACCACAGAGATAAGTACTTTGATAAGCCAATCGTCCAAATATGGGAAGACATGAATTTGTTGTCTTCTTAGACGAGCTGCTACTACTGCTAGACATTTTGTGAATACTCTAAGTGCAGTAGTCATTCCGAATAGAAGTACTTTGAATTTTTAGTGATTTCCTGCTCTCGAAAATCTAAGATATTTGCAATGTTTTAGCAATTCATTTCTGACATGCATTATTATAATAAGGAGGGGAAGGTTTTGCTGGATATGGTATTATGGATAGGGATATGCGTCCTTTAAGTCTAGTGTGGACATAAAATCGCTTTGTTGTAGAAGTGGAAGCTCTTGTTGAAGGGTAATCATATGGAAGTGTTCTGACAGTATGTATAGGTGTAACGGTCTGAAATCTAAGACTGGTCATAGAGACCCATCCTTTTTGGGGATCAGGATGTTAAGTGAGTAGACTCCTAACCCTTGATGTTTCAATGGAACGGGTTCTGTAGCTCCTTTGGTTAGAAGAACTTGTACCTCTTGTTTGAGAAGCTGTAGGTGTTGTGGAGAGTGTTTGAGAATACGTGATGGAATATTGGGGGCATTGCTGGTAAGCTCCAGGCAATAACCATGTTGGATAATACCCAAAACCCATTTGTCTGTTGTGATGGATTGCCAAGTGGGAAACGGTTGTAATCTTCCCCCAACAGGTGATGATTGGTCGGGGGGAAGTAGTAGTAAGTCACTGCTTGTTAGAGGACTGGGAGGTATGTGTTGGTGTACCTTTCCCTCTTCCTTTAAAATTGTTTCCTCTATAGTTACCCTTGTAGAATCCTCTAGAGAGGAATAATAGTGTTTGTCTTATATGAAGATGCGGCCGCATCTGAGGTGTGTATTGGAGCCTCCTCTGTACTTTTACAGAGGAGGCTCCTCTGGTAAAAGGAGATTAAAGTTCTCCCATAGACTTTGCTACTTTGGTATCTTTTTCATTATTTCAAGGGACTGATCTATTTGAGGCCCTAAAAGGTGTTCCTTATCAAAGGATGCATTAAGAATGGTTTGTTGCACTTCTGGTTTGAAACCAGAACGTCTGAGCCATGCAAGTCTCCTGAGCATAATTCTAGTGTTGATTCCTCTAGCTGCAGTATCTGCAGCATCCAATGCACACCTAATAGATGAATTTGAGATAAGTTTCCCTTCTTGTACTATTTCCTGCCCCCTCTTTTTGTGTTCTTCTGGGAGATATTTTAATAATTCTTCGATTTCATCCCAGTGAGCTCTATCGTATCTGGACAACAGACCCTGTGTGTTAGCTATACGCCAATGGTTGGCCGATTGAGCAGCCACTCTTTTCCTCGCTGCATATATGAGTTTGGATTCTTAATCTGGAGGTGGTGCTTCCCCTGTTATTTGCCGAATTTGCCATTTTACAGGCATTAGAGACCACAAATTATTCCACAGGCAACTGACCCCTGGAGTCAGACGGAGTGGGTTTATATTTTTTGTCCACCTTAGGTGTTAATATACGTGCTCTAACAATATCATTAGTATGTCTCAACATACCTTTAAGCATAGGCAACATTTGTGTTGGTCTGTGTGTGTTTCCTAATGTTTCAAATAGAAAATCTTCCTCCAGTGCTTCTTTGTGTAAAGGCACTTTGTGGTAATTAGCTGCCTTAGCAATTCATTTCTGACATGCAGTATTATAATAAGGAGGGGAAGATTTTGCTGGATATAGATTTGGGTCTGATCTATGTTATAGTCTTCCCAGGGATCTGGTGGTGGCTGATTATAATTGTTATCATCCTCTTCTATAACAGGATTTGTGTTAGGAGAACCTGATGGTGTAATATATGGAGGATCTGTATATGGTAAAATGGGCACTGGTGAAGAATGAATAGGGCTAGTAGCTGTGTCCTTTTTAGGTCTCGGTAATATCCGGTCGGCAGACCGGAAGTCCGAGATTTAATGTTGTTTAGAAGGGCTTCAGAACCCGCCTCCCTACCCTGTCTCTCCACCATTGGCTGGCTTCCTAAATGGAGGCTAGCCATTGGAGGAGAGGGGCGTCACTTGAAACAAGCTCCGTCTTTTTCGGATTCGGGGGCGTACATTTTGCTGTTCTTTCGCCAGTGACGTCACCCGTCACTCAGAACAACAAAACACACGCCCCCGAATGCGAAAATTACTGTGTGTTTTTCCGAGGCATTTCCGCCTGGCCTCGTGAAACGTGGTGATGTTTCCGGAGCTGCTCGCCTCCCTTCTGCTTTTAGGAGCTGCTCGGCTCTGCTCGCCTCCCCCCTTCCCTCTGCCCTCCTCAGTTGTGCTCTCGCATCCCCTCCCCTCCCCCCCGCCCCCCTGCCGCAGCTCTCCTCCGTCGCTCCCCTGCGCCCACCCCTCCCTCCCTATCCAGCGGCCATGCTGCCTCGGCTTGTGTGGAAGTCTTCTGGGGGAAACTTGTTTATTATAGCGCCTCTCTCGTCTCAAAGCGCATTTAATAAACAGCGTTATATACCCCGATTTGATTACACTCATTTCGCCAACCCGTGGAAGGCTACCTCAGTTGTTAATTCGGACTCAAACTCGGGACCTCCCACTACTACACACAAACTAATGTTTATTCAAGCTACTACGGTTCGACTCATAGTGAACCATGCCGCCTTAAATTTTCATCATATTTTGATTTGAACACAACAAAACACAGAGCAAATCGCGAGTCACTTGCCCCGCAGCAGATATTAACCTTTAGAATGTGATATATGGGGTCATTACTGAGTCAAGCAGCTCCCTTAGCAGTGCGTGTGGTCGGAGTGACAGAGTCGTGGGATTGCTCGAACAATCCATTGTCGGCAGAGGGGGGGGGGGGGAGTCATGCAGTGATGTAAATGCATTACTCTGAAAAGCCTCGCGCACTTTAAAACAAAGCGGCCCACAGAGGTGTCCGTGGGTTCAAGTTACACTCAAGTTACACTCAAGTTACACTCACCTGCTGAGAGGGCTTACTTACATCAACAAACCCTCCCTCTACCTGCCAGCGCCCCCACCCTCTCCCCTGCCAAGCAGGCCGCATTCCTTCCATCCTCCCAAAATCTGGCCGTCCCTTCAGAAATACTGCACATTCCGAACACATCTCGCTGCGCCAGAGACTGGGGAAGAGGGGAGCGTCTGAGCGAGCCTGAGAAATAATGTGAAGAGCCGAGCCTGGAGACTGGACAGAAGCAGAGGCGGCAAAAACCATCATGTAAATTCCTCAGTGTGCTCTCGTCCCACCGTATGTCCCTTCTGCCTCATCTTTCTTGCTCTTTTCTTCTCATACCATCTTTCTCTTCCTATGTTTCTCCCTCTCTTTTACTCATTTCTCTCCATCCCCAATATTCCCATTTGCTCACGTTTTTCTTCTCTCCAGCCTGTTTCTCGCAAGCTTACTTTCGCTCGTGCTCCCCGTGTCCCGCTCTCTCTTATTCCTTTTGTTCCTCTCGCTTTGTTTCTTCTTTTGCCTGTCACTCCTCTCCCAACCCGGCTATCAGCCTCCTGTGCACAATAACCGGGCGCGCAAGGTCAGCGGTCCGAGCCAGAGAAATAACTGGGTAGGCTGAGCGCCTGCTGCTGTGCCTGGCCTGAGTCTCTGCACTCACAGCTTTCCTTCATGTGACGCTACTGACAAGTAATGGAGCCAAGGGGTCTCTCTGACCATACACCAACGATACCAAACTCCAGAAGGGAGTGCTGGGGGGCAGGACAGTCAGAGCAGCTCGAAGGAAGTTTCACGGGCGCCCACGACAAGGCACCACGTCCATCTCACTTGTGACTAAGGTCAGAGTAATACCACTGTCTTCCAAAAGTAACGAGCTTATGTACCGATCCAATAATCAAATCATAATAATCTGTCTCGCACAGGGGTTTCAGTCGCTATTTCAAGCCATGCTTGTTGTTTGCATAGCACCTTCAGCTCGCCCCCCCTTCAGCCTGGCTCGGCTCGCCCCCTCCCTTCTGCCTGGCTTGGCTCGCCCCCTCCCTTCTGCCTGGCTCGGCTCGCCCCCTCCCTTCTGCCTGGCTTGGCTCGCCCCCTCCTTCTGCCTGGCTCGGCTCGCCCCCCTTCAGTCTGGCTCGCCACTCCTACCTGACTCGCCCTCCCCCTTTTTCTGCCTGGCTCGACTCGCCCCCCCCCCCCGTTTCTACCTGGCTCGGCTCCACATTATGCCTGGCTCGTTTCCCCTCCTGCCTGGCTCGGCTTGAGTTAAATGCCGGCGGGGGGTGTCTCTGCCGGGTCTGGAACGGGGAAGAACCGGTTGGATCCAAGACACTGTAAAGGTCCAGTTTGGGGTCTCTGTTCCCACGGCAACTTCCGGTGGGGGTAGAGGTCACTTGTATTCTTCAATGCAGGCACGGGAGATGGGGGGAGGGGAGGGGGTAGTATTGTGCAATGCAGGCTGGGTGTTTACTTTATACAAATGTGACAGGGCATTCTTTGCTAGGCTTACTTTTATAGGATCTGGCGCGCTGAGCTGAGGCTCTGACCCCCCCAACTCACGCCATGACACTAGGAGACCCCTCACCCTTCCCGGAAATATTCTTTCTTTGCTTCAACACCGGGGGTGTTTCTGTGGCCGTAAGCGCACCCGCCATCCCTAGGTGCAGGGGTGTCCCTGTGTCTCCTCTGCTCTTTGGTGCAGGGGTGTCCCTGTGTCTCTTCCGCTCTTGGGTGCAGGGGTGTCCCTGTGTCTCTTCCGCTCTTGGGTGTAGGGGTGTCCCTGTGTCTCCACTGCTCTTTGGTGCAGGGGTGTCCCTGTGTCTCTTCCGCTCTTGGGTGCAGGGGTGTCCCTGTGTCTCTTCCACTCTTGGGTGCAGGGGTGTCCCTGTGTCTCCTTTGCTCTTGGGTGCAGGGGTGGCCCTGTGTCTTATCTGCTCTTGGGTGCAGTGGTGTCCCTGTATCGTTTCTGCTCTTGGGTGCAGGGGTGTCCCTGGGTCTCCTCTGCTCTTGGGTGCAGTGGTGTCCCTGTGTATCCTCTGCTCTTGGGTGCAGGGGTAGCCCTATGTCTCCTCTGCTTTTGGGTGCAGGGGTGGCCCTATTTCTCCTTTGCTCTTGGGTGCAGGGGTGTCCCTGTGTCTTCTCTGCTCTTGGGTGCAGTGGTGTCCCTGTATCTTCTCTGCTCTTGGGTGCAGTGGTGTCCCTGTATCTTCTCTGCTCTTGGATGCAGGGGTGTCCCTGTGTCTTCTCTGCTCTTGGGTGCAGTGGTGTCCCTTTGTCTTCTCTGCTCTTGGGTGCAGGGGTGGCCCCGTGTCTCCTCTGCTCTTGGGTGCAGGGGGTGGCCCTGTGTCTCCTCTGACCTATTCATGTGATATACCACCTTAGGGTTACTGGTTTGTTAAATACATATTTTAGTGATCCTCGGTGTGTTCTTTACTTCTTGAGAATAGAAAGAGAGAAAACAGAAGAGAGAAGGAGGCGTATGAAAGTTCACTTACACAATTCCCCATTTAGTAGCAGTAATTCCCTGTTTTATCACATTTATTTTTCTCCACTTCTTCATTGTTGTATCCTTCAGCCATTTGTTCCATCATTTCTTTCTTCTGACGTTCTTTCTTTATTATATTCTCGCTGACTTCTTTTATTTCCATTTCTCCCTTCCTTCATTCACTCTGTTTCTGTCTTTCTTCCCCCTCTTCCCTATTTCTTTCATTCTTTCTTTTTTCTGTTCTTTTGAAAAACTGTCAAAAAAGGAACCCCAGTAGCCCAGAGGGGCTACTCTTATAATAATCATTACATGTAGAGCCAAGGGTCAGATGTACGAATAGACAGATCATCAAAAGTGGTCACAAATTTAGCACCAACTTTTCACAATTTTGTGATGTGACCTACATGCTAATAATTACGTCGCAAAATCGCTATCCACAAGGGGCATCAGAACGACTTGCTTAAATAAAATTAACTAGGCAGGTTGCTATTTGTGACTCCCTGTATTTGATGACACACAAAGGAATATGGTCTACAAGGAACAGTAGACAATCGTCCCTGTGTTTTATTCCCGAAAGGGAAATCTTTTTAATGCACAAAGTATCCCGCTCTGTGTGTGTGGCTCTGTGTGTGTGTGGGGGGGGGGTGGGGGGGGGGCTCTGTGTGTGTGTGGGGGGGCTCTGTGTGTGTGTGGGGCTCTGTGTGGGTGTGTGTGTGGGTGTGTAGGGGGGGCTCTCTGTGTGTGTGGGGGGGCTCTGTGTGTGTGTGGGGGGGGCTCTGTTTGTGTGTGTGGGGGGACTCTGTGTGTGTGTGTGTGTGTGTGTGTGGGGCTGTGTGTGTGTGTGTGTGGGGGGGGCTCTGTGTGGGTGGCTCTGTGTGTGTGTGGGTGGGTGGCTTTGTGTGGGTGTAAATGCAATAGGTCATGCATTTGCGAGCGATTAACCTATTGGCATTGTAAATGACAATGCCATTTATTTAACGATTAAGCTATTAGCAATGTAAATGACAATGCCATTTATTTAAGATTTAAAAAATAAATGTCATGAGCAATGCCAATAGCTCTACCTTTAATAATGCAGAGACCATTGCATTGTAAATGCTTGTTCTTCTTGAGAGGAAATTTGTATTGCGTGTCCGCTTTCCTTTTTGAAGGTATTACTGGTTTTGTTGTTATGTGACCAGTATCAGGATTTATGTGAATTTTCTGTCTTTTGGGATCCAGCTTTTCCTTCATTTTTTCCAAGATCGGCTCCGGTGGTTGTAAAGGAGCATCTTTTTGTTTCAGTGGCGAGCTGAATTTCAGTTTTTTGTCTTTCAATCCGAGAAGTTTCGGAACCGAAGGGGTCTCATATCGGCTCAGGCCTGAGCCGGAAGGCATGACGTGCTGTTTCGGTGGCGAGCCGGAACAAGAGTCTCGGTACCGACCATGGCGTGTTGGTAGTGGTGGCCCAATAGCCTTTTTGTTGGAGTAGTTTTGGGGGGCAAAGGGACTCTGGTACTCACGGCACCCTGTCTAGCCAGGATGGCGTGGGACTCTAGTTTTATCTCCAACTGGGAATTGGAGTCCTGAAGGTAAAAAGCCTCTTCTTCTTCCGCTGCCATTTCTTCCTGCTAGATAACTTCACCGGAGATATGAGGTGTGTCCTCAATATCTTGTTGTTGCATGTCTCTCCGTCAAGCCCAACGGTCCCATAGAGTCTTCTAGGATCGGAACGACCGACACGTGTCGCAGTCTTCTTCCTTATGTTCTGGGAAGACACAGAGGTAGCATACCTTATGCAGGTCGGTGCGCAGATACCTGGAATTGCATCGAGGACACCATTGACGGAAGGCAGGACGCTGGTTGTTGAAGTAAAAACTGACCGAAGAAAGAGGTAGGCCCGAAGGCCGCGGTTTGAGTTTTCTTGATGATCTAGATAAAGTTTTCATAAATTTCAACAATAAACGGTGGAAGACGCGATCGAAAACAATACCGACGAAGGTATAGTGAATTGAGCACCGAAGGGATCCAAATTGACGGTTTAGAATCTGAGCACAGCAATATATGTCTGAACTCAATGGCAGAAAAAAAACACTAAAAATGGAGTTGATGCCCATGCGCAGTATATCTGAAAGAAGGAGTCACCTTACCTCATGACTTGAAAAGACTTCTTCAAAGAAAAACAACTTGCAAACATCCGGATCCAATGCTAGATGGCAGAGGTATGCAAAGCATGTGTATCTACAGCACGCATGCCTCGAACATATTGTTTAGCGAACAGGTTTCTGTTGGAAAACATTAATACATACCACAAGGAATCAGTGTTTAGAACACACCCTTTCCAAATACCATTTGGCAATAGTTTTCTAACCCCATTTAACGATTCGGAAAAACTTTTCCAAATCGCTAAATGAGCTTTGTACATTTTAAATGAGGATTTAGGATTTACAAACCCGCTGATTTACCAAATCACAGTGTTAGTGAATGCTAAAACCATTAGTACACGAGGCCCCAAGATACATGGACTCTCTTCAAGCTGTTCTTCCTGGCTGTTCCTTTGGGTCTGACACAATGCTGTAATTTCACAAGCTTTTGGAGTCCAACTTTCACACGAGGTGGCTATATGCACCTTGCTGGGCAGGAGAAGAACCTTCAACAGTGTCTATTTGGCACAGACGGGAAATATGAGAAAAGGCTACTATTTGAGGAGCTGGTACTGGTGGGCTTCAGGAGGGGAAAGTATAAATGGTTTCCAGTTAACGAGGAAAGTCTGTCCCACCAGCTAGTGCACGAAGACAGACTTTGTTTTCTTTGGTTTATTAAAGTTATATTATCACACTTAAAACCACAGGCTGCATTGGTACCCATTTTACTGACATAAGACATTGGGATTAAAACTTGAAAGTTAATTTTACCTGTGCTATATTATATTTGCTGTAAAGCGCTAAGCATCATAATATTGTAGAGCAGTGGGGTCCTTAAAGCCTACTCAGGGGAGCGCCCTGAGTAGGCTTTAAGGACCCCATGACTGCTTAGAAAATTAAATAATTTTAACCGAATAACAAGGTGTAAATAAAGAAGCAACGTTGAACATTTTCAAACATTCTGTAAATGTGAAGAAATCTGAGCTTAGAAGATAACAATTTAGTTGTATCCTCATACTAATTTGTGGGAGCAGTGCAAATGCACCAAACAGAATATAATAAGGACGATGGGTAGCTTCAATTTAATTGAGAAGCTCCAACCTTACATGTACAATTAGCATTTTCAGTGTATTACGTAAAATATGTAATCATTTGCTTGTTTCTCCATTTTTGTGTATTGTTTTGCGGTTCAAATCATCGAAATTGCATAGGTCAGGATCCCTAAATTCCAAAAATGATTCAGTGGGGGTCCCTGGAGTCCAGTAATGATTAAGTGGGGATCCACAGCAGTCAAAAGGTTAAGAACCACTAGTGCAGAGGATTAATGGCTCGATGAATGGGGGCAAGATATCACAGAGAAACCAAGCTCTGATGATGGTGATGGCCTAAGACATCACAGAGTGAAACGCTGTGTGGAGCTACGAGTCTGACGGATGTCAGTGGAGGGACTGTGCACATCTGTAAAGAAAACAACCCAAACAGCCAGAAGTGGCAAAGATGAAAGCCTGGTTGGGGGCACCAGGAACATTCTCAAACAATACTCATCTGTGAAGCAAAATGACTTCTTGAATATACATATGAAGCTACTTTACAATCGTATGTTACCAGCATTTCTACAGCACTCCTGACATTTGTATAGCATCTGTGGACCGGTCAGTTTTCAAGTTCCACTTATACAATGTGAAGCAATGATGTTGGACTTACACCACTACTACTGCTTTCAATTGATTTAATGGCCTTAAACATACAAAGCTGTGGGATACAACACCTTGAAATAAACAGGTGTACTACATGACTACCACCACTGCAGCAACGTCAAGGTCATTAAAGCGCTCTCTATTGTAATAAACGAACACTGCCTCTAGATCTTTTGGGTGTGGACAATGCACCCCTAATCAGGAATCGTGGAAATGCTGCAGTGCATAAATATCAAGACACTTCCAGCAGGGCCAGGGAGACACCCAGAGTCAAGCGCCCCATGGCATCAGTAGCTGTGGGTCAGAGCAGGGCACTCGCAGAACCCCTCTCAAAGAGTTCATCTGGGCTTCAGAAGTTTGAATGAATGGGCAAGATGAGGTTGTTGAGATGGGAACCATGTTTGTTTTAAAAATAAATGTTGGCTTGTGAGTCATTTTGAAGAATAATATCAAGAAGAGTAAAGAAAAACTGTGATGCAGGGGGTGCCATAGCGGCAATGAGAAATACTAGCCCAAGAATATCTCCCAAGCTCATCCGCTGCAGGACTCCTGGGTGTGACCACGCAGACATAATATAATGCCAGAGGAGCACAACTCGGCCAATAAATCAAAAAGCAGTACAGGAAAGAATAGGGCATGAGTGTCTAGCATAGGTGGTGCCATTTTTTTTGTTTGTGTGGAATCTTTGTATTGGGTATAGTATTGTACAGTATCTTGTAATAATCACGGTACATTGACACAGTCTATGTACACTCGTGTACCACTTTCCTCCTATACAAGCTTTCATCCCAAAGGCATGGAAACAAGACAAAAATGAAAGGCAAACTCCAAACCAACATTAATTCCAGTGCAATCGTATATCCCCAAATAGCACCTTCCTGGGCCGCATGAAGGGCATACATTTTCCACTTGACCCCAGCGTCATGTCCCTTCCATGTATTTCCCGCTCAACCACGCTTCTTCTCTACATATTATTTTCATATGTTGTGTGCCTCTTTCCTGTGTACTTGCATCCCCTGCCACTTCATCTCCATCCTCCCTCACACTCCGAGACATTTTTCCTATGAGAACCGCCCAATCTACCAGGCAATGCCATTTCTATTTTGTTTTCTTTTACCCTAAACAGTGTGCTGATCAAACCAGGTGACACCTACTCTTCCTCATTCTGCACCACAGCTGCTCTGTGAAATCCAGGTCTCCCCGCTCTGTGCTGAAGGCCTGAACATCCCGCTCTACGGCAGCAACATCACCTTTCAAATTCTGGAAGACAAGGTTAGATTCCAATGTCAGCACTTTAAATAGTGTCAAGGACTTCAACAGCACCATCAAACATGCAGAGAAAGACGGTCAAGTTAATAAAATAATTGGGTCCAGATTTACAAAAATACATATACGCAGAGATTTACATTTTTGCCTGAACTACTTTTACGTTTTTAACCCAATCAACAAATAATCTGTGTAGTACGCCTGGGAAGTGGCGCGAGGTGCATTTCTCCAGACTATTAATAATGTCAAGTGACATATCCCACAAGCTACAATCTGCCAGTGTAGACGCAGATTTAAGTACAGCTATGCAAATGTCATTTTTTTATACTATGGTCTGGTGGATTAGTGGACTAATGCGTCCACTGTAAGGCCTGTGTTCGACCTCATGGTCACAGGTTCAAATACCGGCTGGTCCACTCAGCCATTCATCCTTCTTAGTTCGATCAGATGAGCACCACTGAGTTGGGTAACAATGAACATCTGTTACTCTGCGCCTTGATACCCTTGGGTGATAGGTGAGCTTTATAAATACACGTTATGATGTGTTCTTGTTCCTTAAACCGGCCCCATGTCAAATCTTTGGGACAACACCAAATACCTTGCGGTTACTCTTAGATGTTAATTTTGTATAGCTTTCTGTACAACTTCACCTGGCTATGGGCCCTAGGTACAAAATAAGATAGAAAGAAGAAAGATGTTGAGGCAATGGAAAGCAGAGAAACAAGGTATCTTTTTGGAGGAGATGTTAAAAGTGGTAGAAAGGGACAGCACTGAGGAAATGGGGATATTGTAGAGAGCTTACCAGTTGGAGATTGCACTTCTGTTGAGAAATAATTCTACCTTTTAATTTTTAGGCAACATTTCTCACAGTTTGAAAGCAGCATGCACATCAATTTAAGCCATTTGGTGCAGAACTAAAATAGCAGAACCATCAATGATTTTACGAATGACATGCACATAACTAGCAAGTATTTTTTTTTATAAAACTGATAGTTTCAACATTTTTCCCACGAAAGAATCCAACACACCACACAATGTCAGCAAGCATTCTTCTACATTGTGCGAAATTCCAGAGAACTGTTTAGAAGCATGAAGTGTTACATAACGCCTAGAACACTGTAAGCATGAGACATGCTACACATAGAGGGTAGTGAAAGCAATGAGGGTAATACCCTAGACATACACTACACAGTCAAGCATGATAGAGTTTTAGTGAAGAGCTCTGAATATATTATCATAGCGAAGGGTACAGATTGCCCACAAACGGAACTTTAAACAACACCTTTAGCACCTGCACTAAACTAAGGAGACCACTGAAATTGTAAATGGGATCAGACCAATTGCTGTTAGTATCGTTTATGTTCTGAGCTTATTGGTAGAAAAACTTTAGTCCTACTTCTAATAACAAACCTTAACGTACAGTAAACGGTATTGTACAATGTAATCTATATGTTTACAACTATGTAAAAAACGAATCTTGAAATGCCTACTGAATTATAATTAATACATATTGTTGTTTTGTGATAAAGATGGTTGTTTTAATGCTAATGAACTTCACACCCCTCGTTTTAGCAGATTTTACACTGTGAGGTTTAAGTAGTATGTTTTGTTAAAAAGCACCACAAATACATTTTGAATGAAACTCGTTTTCGAGTCTTAGGTAGCATCAGCCTATGTCTAATCCAACCAACATACAAATAAAGTATCATTTAGGTATTACTTTATAAAAGAGCATCTAAAACGGTTGTGATTGGGCACGGTCGTCCTCCCATATCAAAAATCACTTTAAATGTTTAAGCAGCTTTAAAGTTGATAAACTGCCACCAAACGGCAGCTATTACTCTAGCACTTGACTGAAGAGGTTAAATTAAAAAATTAAAAAAAACTGCCAAGCAATCCATAAAATAAAACATGAAAAATAATAAATCAGAAATGTAGGATTCATCTGAAACAGAATTATGAAATGACATTAAACCTTGAGAAAGGATAAGATTGGCCATAAAGGCGGACACGGACCATACAGAACAACCGATTTCATCCCTGGGAAGCATTGCCAAATTCTAAGTCACCAATGCTTTTTGCAAAACTCTGTTATGCAGGGCAACTGTGTATAGCGGTAACGTGGTGAGAGCTTCACAGCCAAGGCATACACCATACAAAATGAAAAGCAAAAAGGAGGGTTTTCTTTTTTGTATTTTAAAATCGAGCTCACAGGTCTATATAAAGAAAAAATGAAACTCTTGTCTCTAAACATACCTCAGCTTCATTTGTATTGACTGTATTATTCACTCCATCTAGTTTGCTCTTCAAATCTATGAAAAAAGAAGAAAATTATGAATATGTAAAACGCTCATCTTTCAATCTAAATTCCCTAAAGATCTGCCAGCTTTCTTGATCTAGCAGAACAGACTTGGACATATTATAGGGCAGCTGTCTACGAGGTTGAACTACTGTACACGTTTCTATCCTACTGTAACATCTTTCTCTTTATTTGGTCACCAGATGGGTATCTCTGCTATTCGAGTGGATTACTCCCCAGTCTATCTAAGGCTTTCATGATTTTTGATGCACACTACTTGTGGAAGGCAGGACCATGCATTTATCAGACATTCTATTAAGAACTTCATTATGTTGCTGCTGAACATATACCATTCCCACAACACAAGGAGGGAGGTACCCTAGGAACCAATAAGGGACCGGGTTAACAGGTATGAAAAAACAAGCAAGACGTCCCAAGGTGTAGGGGGTATACCCTACGGCGTAAGATGACCCAGCCAAAGGGACTTGGGGGGTATCTACGCTTTCAGAAACAGAATGATATTACTCAAGACAACATGCAATAACTCAAATAGAGGCCAACAGTCAGTGTAGGAACCCTGTGTACAATTCACCACATTAGTTAAGAGACTATAATCTTCACCAGAGTTAAAAATCAACAGTTTATTAAAAACAATACAATTTTGCTTTACATTAAGAAAAATTTATACAATCGAATACCCATTTTAAAAAACCAAAAGTCGATGCGGCGTTTCGGTGTCTTGTATCGATGATAACACCTTCTTCAGGACGGGGTTTTTTTTAAAAAATCTCTGGATTTTAGAATTCATATATGTGGTCAGTGCTGTATCAGGGGTGACCACCGTTTGTCTTTTCAACTTTACAACATGTTTCTTTTTAGTATAGTGTGGATTGATTTCCAGCTTGTCTTTTGTGGATAGAGGCTTTCATATTTGTTTCATTCCATTCTACCGGCTCGCGTCCTATTCTTCCAAATTTTTAGGGATAGCGCTTCCGTATGAGAATCGGCCTCCCTGTCACCTGGTCCTGATACAGGTTCCTCATGGATACAGCACTGACCACATATATGAATTCTAAAATCCAGAGATTTTTTTTAAAAAACCCCGTCCTGAAGAAGGTGTTATCATCATTGTTTTTTCATACATATACCATTATCATCATTGTTTTTTCATACATATACCATTCCCACCTCTACCACCTGCATATCATTACCTTTGTTCTCGTTCTAGAGGAATCTCTCTGTACAAGAATCACCACTTACTAAATGTATATATACCTGAATTAATTAAAGGTCCATATAATAGCTCCCATCTATCTAGTCTTTTCTGGTAAACAGTTAAGTACTTGCATCTCTTCATATGAATTCTGATGCATTCCTTCTTGTTAACCATATTTATCCTGCAATGAGTGGCCTCAAAAAAGTAGCTAACACATCAGCACTGACCCACTGAACTGGACACAATGCTGTAGGAGAATGACTACTACTACTAATAATATTCAATGCACAGAGAGACAGAGGGTAAGTGAGAGACCAGGCTTGGCTTCACAAACATTAAGATGTCACGCCACTTTTTAAAAAAACGGGCCTTGGGGGGCGTGGCCAAGATGGCGGGGTGAGCGGACGCTTCCTCCCGTAGCTCCTCCGGCCCAGCTCCGCTTGAGCCCCGATTTCTGCGCTTCTCTCCCCCCGCGGCTGCACCGCGGGTGAGAGGACTGTGCCGGAGTTCCTGGGGCACATTTTGGTGCCACTTTGGCTTCTGTGGCCCCGGGGGAAGTTCCCGAGAAGTTCATTCTAAGATCGCTCCGAGAAGTGGAGTCCGGGTCGCCCCGAGGAGAAGAGCTTGGAGGCGGAGCGTAGTGCGGCGCTGTCCGCGCGCCTCGGCTGGCCCGAGTGCTGAACAGCGGAAAACCTGTGATCCCGAGGGAGCGGACTAGACGGACTCCGCGGAGTGAGGTGGCTCCCTGGCCGGTGCCATGGCGGCGGGCACCAATGCTGGACGACGGACCTTAGCCCTGCACCGGCGGTCCCCCCCCTATCCGGGGCCTCGAAGGGTGACGACTTGCGAACTCCGCACCTGGAGGCGCTGGATGGCGGAGTTCGAGCAGTGCCCGAGCCGGACAAATCAATTGGTGGTGGAGGGAGGCATTGGTTTCATGCTCTCCGGACCCGTTTCCGTTTGAGACTCGCCCATGGACTTGCTGGCTCGGGCTGCCTTCCTGGGTCCCACCCTACCGCCATCTTGTCTTTGTGTGGCTGAGCCCAGTGGTCCCTGCCCGCGCCCTTCTCACACGGGAGCCTCGGCTGGTCCTGGCACCAACTCATCTGCTGCCCTCCCTGGGAGCACGAAGCAGGAGGCCTACACTTCGGACGTTGCTGCCTGTCCTACTGGCCCAGGGGCCGTCTTGCCCAGACCCAGGCCGCCATTTTGTCGCCTGTGACGCACTACCCTTGTCCTCGGCGAAGGCCTCCCATCTGGTGCCCGCAAGCGGCGGAGCTTGCCTACAGCAACTGACCCTGGGCTTTGCCGGGCCCCAAGATGACTGGAAGACGAGGCGCAGCGCGAGGAGACCGCACTTTGCCGGAAATGCTCGGCAGGTCCCAGCAACTACGCGACAGGACGCAGCCGTCCCCGGGGACCTCCCGGGCATCAACGGACGCAACTGTGGGCGAGCCGCCGGTCACGCGGTCCTTCATGGAGGACCTATTCAGCTCCCTTAAGGAAGAATTTCAAACTCTTAAAACCGAAGTGGCTGGAGAGGTCCGGGAGGTGCGCAGGGAGGTCGAAGGCCTGGGCGAGCGGGTCGATACTGTGGAGACGGCGGCTCAACGCCGCGATGAGGAGATAACCCATCTCCAGCAGGATGTCCTCCGCCTCCGGGAGCAATGTGTTGAGCTCCAGGCCCACTCGGAGGACCTCGAGAACAGGTCCAGGCGGAACAACATCCGGGTGCGGGGTGTTTCATCCGCGGATGAAGGCGCGGACCTAATGGCTTACCTGCAGGACCTGTTCCGCGACATCTTGGGGGAAGGAGCGGATTTCCCAATCCGCATTGACAGAGCACACAGGGTGGGCCGCCAACGCCAGTCATCCGCACCCCCGCCTGATATCCTGGCATTCTTGCCGGATTTCCCTCTAAAGGAGCGCATCATGACGGAGGCCCGCAGGAAGCAGCCACTGACCTTCCGAGATAGACCTGTGGCGCTCTATCAGGACCTGTCCGCCATCACGCTACAGAAGCGCAGGTCCTTCCGCATCGCTACGGACTTTCTGCGACAGCACGAGACAGCCTATTCCTGGGGTCACCCCTTCCGTCTTATCTTTCGATGGAATGGGGTGCTGCATCAGCTACGCTCCTTACAGGATGTCTGCGGAGTGCTGGGTCTTACTGCTACGGAGGAGGAAGGGGCTACACCCGCATGGCGGCGCCCCGAGCGGCGGGGCCGACGGAGGTCGAGAAGGCGCCCATCGTCAGCACCGGCGAGTCGTCCAGACTCGCCCACCATCAGATCTGAAATGGCGGAGGCCCTGAGGACTGCGGCCAGGAACTTGCCGGAATCTACTGGTGTGGCCTTAACGGCCTAATTTTTCTCCGGGGGGAGAGGCTCTTAGCTTTGACGATGCTGGGCTGGGGGCTGGGGGGGGCGAGGGGGGTGGTGTGTGGCTGGACGTCCACTTGACTGGTTTCTGCAGACTCGCCCATTTGGGCTAGACTGAGACTATGGGGTGTTGTTTTCTGCTTTTTGTTTTGGCTGGTTGCCATAAGGGGGTTTTGGGGGGGTTTCACTGTTGGTTTGTTGTGGGGGGGGTCCCGTCCGAACTTGTCCGAATGTATACGATGCCGCTTTTGGCCTTCCCTGCACCCCTACCCCGCGCGCCCCCTCCGCTGATCCCCCGCCTGCAGCATAGCGCGTTGTTTCCCCGGGGGCGATGCCACCCCTGAAAGTTGTGACCCTTAATGTTAAGGGTCTGAATAACCCCGTGAAGCGTAGGGCGATCCTTTCCCTGCTGGAGGGGTCGCAGGCGGATATCTGCCTCCTGCAGGAGACCCATTTACTTTCCAGGGACTGCCATAGGTTGCGCTCTGCTAAGTTTCCCACGCAACTCTTTTCCTCTGCTGCGACTAAGACCGCTGGGGTGGCCATTCTCCTAGCCAGCTCCTTTAGGGGGGAGGTGTTGTATAAACAAGCTGAGCAGAAGGGGAGACTTTTAGTGTATCGCATGCGCTTGGGTGGTGTTGCCTTTACGGTTGGTTCGGTTTACAGCCCAAACGACCACCAGGATCGTTTCCTGGAGTCGGTGTTGGTGGACGTTACTGCCTCGCCCGATCGCCATATCATCTTGGGGGGAGACCTGAATATGGTCTTCGACTCCACTCTAGATAGGTCTGCCCAGCGATTCCCGCAGACGGGGGAGCTTTCCGGGGCGGTACAGGACCAGATTGCGGAGTTGGACCTGCATGACCTCTGGCGCACCATGCATCCCACCGATAGGGACTACTCCTATTTCTCCCACGCACACCGCACTTATTCGCGGTTGGATTATCTTTTGGTGAGCGGCCCGCTTCGCTCGGCCGCCATGGCGGCGGACATCGGGGTCTTGTCCCTGTCCGATCATGCGCCGGTTTCCGGAGTCTTTGCGTGGCCGGCGGCCCCCCCCTCCAGAGGGATGTGGCGGCTCCGGGACACGCTTCTCCATAAGAAATCGGTGGTGAAGCGGGTGGAGGAGGTCATCCAGGACTACTTGACCCACAATAACAACTCTGACACGTCCCTGGCTACGCAGTGGCCGGCTTTGAAAACAGTCGTCAGGGGAGAGTTTATCTCCATTTCCTCGGCGGAAAACAGGGAACGCCAGCGCAAGAGGGAGGAACTGACAGCGCAGGTTAGGGAACTTGAGCAGGTCCACCGCCGTACGGGGGCTCCTCGTATTTGGAAGCAACTGAAGGCGGCACGGAAACTCCTCTCTGCGTTGGATCTGGATCGGGCGGAGTACGCAGCGCTGCGCCTGAAACATGCCTTTTACACCGGCGGGGACAGGTGCGGTAAGCTCCTGGCCCATAGGCTCAGGGCCGCGCAGCAGCGCAATGTGGTGAAGGAGCTGGTGGGAGTGGATGGGATCCCGGTTTCCGGGGACGCGGAGGTGGCAGATACCTTTCGTTCCTTTTACGAGGCGCTGTACGCTTCAGAGCCTTCCCCACCGGGAGAGGCTGAGGCCTATTTGGATTCCGTGACCCTTCCGGCCTTGGACCCCTCCCAGGCGGCCCACCTAGAGAGGGACATTCACGTGGAGGAGGTCATCTCCGCGATCGCACGGCTGAAGCATGGTAAAGCCCCGGGCCCGGATGGCTACACGGCCTTGTTTTACAAGACCTTCTGTCCCACTGTTGCTCCTCTCCTGGCCCGCTTGTTCAATTCCTTCTCCGAGCCGGGTGCCATCCCACCGGACCTCCTCTCGGCGACTGTGTCGGTTATCCCCAAGCCGGGGAAGGACCGGACCTTGTGCGGCTCGTACCGGCCCATTTCGCTCCTAAATGTGGACCTCAAGCTTTATACCGGAATCTTGGCGGCCAGACTGGGTCTCCACCTACCAGGTTTGGCGGAGGCGGATCAGGCCGGTTTTGTGCCCGGTAGGCAGACGGTCGACAATACGAAGAGGGTGACGCACGTACTGGAAAAGGCCTCACGCGTCCCGGGGGAGCGGATGCTTCCATCGGTCGACGCGGAGAAGGCCTTTGATAGGGTTCATTGGCCATATCTCGAGCTGGTTCTTGGGAAACTGGGGATCGGCGAGAAGTTCCGCACGATGGTCTTTAACTGCTATAGGCGACCGTCGGCGTCAGTGCGTGTCAATGGCCACAGCTCCGGCAGCTTCGCCATTGAGCGTGGCACGAGACAGGGATGCCCCCTCTCGCCGCTCCTCTTTGCCCTTTATATGGAACCGTTTGCGCAGAGGATCCGCGACAACCCGGACGCTATTGGGGTGAAGATGGGGCAATACACGCACACTGTCAGCTTATATGCGGACGATGTCTTGCTGACCCTGGATGACCCCAGGCGGTCACTTCCTGCCTGCGTCCAGGAGCTGAACACCTTTGGCCGCGTCGCGGGCTTTAAAATGAACATGGCCAAGTCGGCTGCGCTGGATGTGTCGCTTTCTGCTGACACCAGGCGGGACCTTCAGAGTCTCTTCCCTATGCAGTGGTCCTCCTCCACGGTGACCTACCTGGGCATTTTACTTGCTCCCTCCCTGCCTGCTATGGTCGCGGCTAACTATTCCTCTCTGGGCAAAAAGATCAAAGAGGAACTCGGCCGATGGAACAAGGGCCTACTTTCGTGGCTGGGCCGTATTGCGGCGGTGAAGATGACAATACTACCCCAGATCCTGTATCTCTTTCGCGCTCTGCCTCTTCAGCCCCCCGTGGGTTGGATACGGCAGGCGCAGACAGACATCTCCCGCTTTGTGTGGCAGGGCCGTAAGCCTCGGATGAAGCGGGTCCTCTCCATGCTTGCCCCGGAGGCGGGAGGTCTCGGAATCCCGGACCTCCGGAAGTACTTCCAGGCGGCACAGCTCCGGTACCTGGTGGAGTGGAGCCGGTGGGAATCGGACAAACACTGGCTCTTTCAAGACCAGGCAGTTGCAGGCCGTACCCTCCAGGAGGTCCCGTTCCTGCGGCGCATCCATCGCCCACCTAATCTCTACGCTTCCTTTATCACCCGGGTCCCGCTACGAGTGTGGGACGCGGTGTGTGAGCTTCGGGAGCTCACCACCTTTCCATCGCCGTTCACTCCCATTGTTGGCAACCCGGACTTCACCCCGGGTCTGGAGCCGGGGGCCTTTTCCCACTGGGTGAGCGCGGGATGTAGGGCGCTTTTCCAGATCTACGGGCCGGAGGGCGTGCTCCCCTTCCAGCAGCTCCGACAGGAGTTTGGCTTGACAGAGGGGGACAGACTGCGTTACATGCAAGTCCGCCACTGGGCTCTTCAACCCCCAGTGCGTGACGTCGCCGCCCGTTCGATTACGCCCTTTGAGCGATGGTTGGTAACCCGCACCTCGGACGCCAAACTCATCACTGATTTGTATAAGTTTCTCCAACCCCCGCCGTTTCATTACCATAACCCAAGGAGGGAACGCTGGCACAGGGAACTGGGCAGGACCCTGAGCCACAAGGAGTGGGACAAGATTGCATATCGGGCGAGGCACTCTGCGTACCACACTGGGCTGACGGAAACCTTCACTAAAGTGTCCACCTATTGGTATTACACCCCGGAGCGGCTCTATGAGATGCGCAAAATAGGCGATAAGGGTTGCTGGCGCGGCTGCGGACAGGAGGGCACCCTCACGCACATTCTCTGGGAGTGCCCGGTGCTGTCGGCCTACTGGAAGGAAGTCTTAGATGAGGTGGATAGGCATTTTGAGATCGAGCTTCCGCGCTTCCCCGCGTATGTCTTGCTTGGCCTCCCCAATGATTTGATGTACCCGCTGAAATCCCGTAGGGGCAGGCAGATTGCGATTGCGCTGGGTTCCGCCGTCCAGAACATACTGGTACTTTGGCGCACCCCCACTGCCCCCTCTATCACTGGTTGGTTGCATAGGCTCTGGCAGGTACTGGGCATGGAGAAGATATCGCTAACGGTGGCTGGGAATGTTGACCAGTTTGAGGAGCTCTGGCATCCCTTTTTGGCACTGCTGTCCACGGAATTTCGTGAGCTTACGTGTCCACGGTTCCTGCGCCTCCTTAGGCTGACGCCGCCGGCGCCAACGGCGGAGTGAATGTGCGGATTGGGGGTCGAGGGATGGGGGTGGGAAGTGGAGTTATATGCTTCTAATGCTGACTTTCGGACGGGGATGTTGGGGTATTGTTTTTTCTTCTTTCTTTCTTTGCTTTTCTTTCTCCTTCCTCTCTGGGGTCGAGGTGCTGGTGGAACGGTATGCTTCTCTCTTACTGTGTCGCGGAGTGTTCTTTTGGCTTGACCTTGCCTGGGGAGTGGGGGCCTACGGGGGGTCGTACAGACTGCCTTATTGCCTATGTCTTTGCTTTGTTACCCTCTGGGGCATCCTGTCTCCCCCTTTTCCTTCTTACTCGCGGCAACGTTTTGCTTCTTGTATTGTATATTTACCTGACCTCCTGCTCCCCTCCCCGTGTTTTTCTTATGCCTTAATAAAATACTTTAAACTTAAAAAAAACGGGCCTTGACCACATGGACATGAACAACTTCAGACCGGTCTCGAACCTTCCGCTCCTATCCAAAATTCTGGAAAGATGTGTGCTCTCACAATTAACCCAATATCTAGAAAACACCAATCTACTTGACCCACACCGGTCAGGATTCAGAAAGAGATGCAGCACTGAAACCGCAATCCTAAATGTCCTAGATGGTCTGCACATGTCACTCGACTCCAACCAATGTAGCCTCCTCATCCTCCTTGACCTATTGGCAGCGTTTGACACAGTGGATCATACCCTGCTACTCAAGGTCCTCCAGGAGAGAGCGGGCATCGAAAAGACGGTCTTAAAATGGCTTTCCTCTTTTCTCAACAACCGCACTCAAAGAATAAAGATTAACAGCTTCGATTCAGACCCTCTCCCCATCAGCTGAGGAGTTCCTCAAGGGTCAGTACTCTCCCCACAACTCTTCAACATTTGCATGGAACCCCTCACCTCACTTCTAAGGAACTCCAACATCCCCTTCCATCTCTACGCAGATGATACTCAACTCTATTTGTAAACCACTTCCATCAAGGACATTCACAGACTAAACGATACACTCATTGAGGTCCAACACTGGCTCTCAGCCAACCACCTCAAACTTAATGAAGAGAAAACGGAAGTACTCCTCATTTTAAATAGAGATGAAAACCCCAAAATAGTGGAATGGCTCAAAGCTGTAAATGCCCTCAATGTCTCTCTAGCGCCAACGGACTCCGCAAAATCCCTAGGGTTCGCGCTCGACCCCAAACTGGACATGAAGAAACACATTTCAAAAACCGCCAAAAGTGCGTTCCTGAACTTGAAAGCTTCTCTACACAATCAAGCCTTGTCTCCCCCCTAAAGACCTGAAACAGGCCACTCAGGCATTAGTGCTCTCAAGAATTGACCATGGCATCGCAGTGCTGACTGGAACAGCCAAATCGCACTTGGGACCTCTCACCTCCACCCTCAACGCAGCAGCAAGAATGGTCCCAGGAACAAAAAAATATGAGCACATCTCCCCGGCACTCAAGGAATTGAAGTGGCTCCCGTTAGACCAACGAGCCAACTTCCGCACGGCTTGCCTCACACATAAAGCATTGCATACAGGCAAACCAGAATACCTGGCCTCCAAACTCAAAAGGGCCGGTCAATCCAGGAACCTCAAAAGCTCCAACACACTCCTACTCATCCCTCTGAAATCTCAGAAACACAAAACCGCGAATAAATCCTTTGCGGGCAAAGCCCCCAAGGATCTGGAACTCCACCCTCCCCTCCACATCAGAATGACCGCCTCCTTCCCTCAATTCAAGATGCTTCTCAAAGCCCTCTTCCTAGAGCACTCTGGTTCGTAGTGAGAACCGCCTGCCGGACTGAGAAAGGCCACCTTCTCTTTGAACCCAGAGCCGGATGATTCGCTCCGGATATCCGTCCCGCAGTCCGCTCAAGATGTTGTTGTACTGTCTTTATGTCCGCCTGTGCTCCTTGTTCTTTTATTGCATATGTGTTTTTGATGTGAAGCGCTCTGATACCCTCGGGTCCAGCCAGCGCTATACAAAACTTCAATAAATAAGTATGCAGATCCTTTCACACCATCTGATTAACCTTTCCATTCAGCCTTGATGGTTTTCCTCCCCTGTCATCAACAGGGCACAAAGAAATACAGCAACTGAATTCTGACTTGATGCAAGGACGTTGCCAACAGGAAAATAGAGACCCTGAAAAGGAACGCCACCTCACAAGTGTACTTCTTGCAGAGTCTAGAAATTCCAATTGTGTTCACCAGGGTGTCAGAATGTGCCACCATTGCCTACATGAAGTGACGTGTAAAGTACCAGTATGATTGAAAAATTCCACTCCAGCAAAAAAAAAAAACAACAACTGTAGATTGTATTGTAATGGTATTTATTACACACTTTCCTACTCTTGTAGGAGACAAGCCATTTTCTATGTAGTGAGTAACTACTTCCTTCATGATGCAAAGTTGAAAGAATACTAGTTGAGGTGGTGCCTAGGGTAGACGTGGAATGGTGTGTTGCGTGAAAACCCAATTTGCCAAAGCTTGTTTACATTGATAGCATGCCTTTAAGAGACAAACTTTTTTCTTATACTACATCTTTGTTTGGTTTTAAAAAGTAAACCCAATTGGCTTAATTGAGATGAGTATATTTGGTGAAAAAAAACTAAATTCCACCCTTTTTTAAACTCCTAAATAGGGATAACATAACCTCTAATAGGCAGTGCACCTTTAAGAAACTCCAGTCAGCTAGCCTTATCATTATCCAGCCAGGGTCAGTAAGGCAGTTTGTTTTTAAAAGAAGAAGCAAAGCAGAAGCATTGCTGTATTCATAGCCTAATTACCAAAGTTATTTGAAAAGGGGAAGCCGTGTGCGTTTACAGATTCAGGGGGAGTGCCCAGGACAGAGAACGAAGATTACATTAATTAAATTTTCTGTCTCGGTCATGGAATCCTCTCTGCTATCAATAAACAGAGGATCCTACCACATTACTTTTCCCCATGCTTAAGTGAGCTAATATGTGTGACAGCTTTAGTCAGTCGGGACTTTATAGCCAGCAGTACACTGTATGCAGAATTTAATTTTAGTGCACACATGAAATCACAGATGCATACCTACAAGCCCCATAAAGAAACCATTGTTGGCTAAAAAGCCAGAAGCTGCCATGAATGACAAAGGGCACCTGGCAGCTACAAACAAGAAACCTAGCCAAAACAAGCATTGGCATAGCCAATAGGTCTCGCCTTTAGGACCTTATAAGTATTTAGTTATGAAGCACAATATCACTGGTACAACAGCATGAACTATTGCATGGCTAAACACTTATAAGGTCCCAAATGCGAGACCTATTGGCTATACCAATGCTTGTTTTCTTTACTTTAAGCCATGTGGCATGGCATCCAGCGCTACTAAGCAGTATGTCTTTAAAAAATATCGACAAAGCCAATAGATCTGGCATAGGCAAAATCTATTGCCTTTGCCAATGCTTGTTATGTTATAGCCTGGGTACATTAACAGACTGCCTTTACTATTGGAAAAAAGACACACTAGGGATGTAACATTCAATAGTCAAAAAAATACTAAAAAAATACGTGGTGTTTAGTTAGAGTTGTGTGTAGGTGCTTGTGAAAAGAAAATATTTCTGAGGGTCAAATCTCTCAAAAGTACATAATCTTCTCGTTTCTTTTATAATTGAGTGGCGAAATAAGGGTGGTTACCTAAAAGATAATGTAATACCCTTTATCAGTTTACTATTTTAAGGTTTAAGGCAGAGGTGACTCACACCCAGGAAACCTCACGCCCTAGTATAGCAAAGGCAAATGTTTACTCTGGGTCCACACAGGGAAAGCAAACTGTGAAATGATGTATGAAGCAACTCTGTGCTGTGGAAGAATTATAGTACGTCCTCACCCCTTCATCTACACGTGTAGTGGGGGAAAGGGGAGAGGGGAGGAACTCTCCTGTAGGAGTACATCCCCAATCTGAAAATCAGTGAAACATTTAGTGCATGCGTGTTGCGCTATCGCTGAAATACATCAAAAAAATGCAAAGCTGCTAGCTCCTAACACGTTTACAGCAGCAGAGGTAAAGATTTTAACTGCAGATGAAAGTCTTTTATGCCGACAGGGGGAGGAGGAGGGGTACTGTATCCGGGGAAAAAGAGTTGATCGCTTGTCATCTTTCGGAGAAAACACATTTCAGGGCAGCTGAGCGTGTCCGCCCCACGGTCCGCACCGAATAACTTCTGAGCGGCAGACTACAATGCTGATACTTAAGTAGAGCCGGAGTGTGAGCAAGTAGCGAAAGGCGCTAGGCCGAGCAGAAACTACTTTATGGTTTTATGGGGCCTGGTAAATCTAGGCTAAGATTCGAGTGGTTTGACCAACCCTGCGGAGTCCACAGGGAGTAGTGATTCAGTCTTGGACACTAGGCCAGGGAAGCAATTCTAAGGTGCCCTTGGGCAGTTTCTGATTGCAGCAAAACCCACCCTTTAGACAGGACTTGAGAAATCTGAAAAATGGTACTAGGCCTGCAGGTCTAATACTTTTAAAAAACTCCTCGACCTAACAGTAACTTACTTGACCTCCGTCTCTGAAAGTGGAGCAATTGTGACAAGATAACAAGATTTAAAGGCATCTTTATTGCTCATTTGCTTTGTGAGCAATAAAAGGCCTTTACATCTTGTTATCTTGTCACATTTGCTCCGTTTTCAAAGACTGAGGACAAAATTTAGTATGTTTTCCTACTCGCCAGAAAGGGCGAGTAGGACCTAAAAATAGCTCGACCTCATAAAATTTACCTCACAAATGCGAGCGGTCGAGTGGATTTGTCGAGCCCTGCTTTAGAGTTCATTTTTGGATTACAGAGAGCGTGAGCATGGGAGCCAGATTCACAAAATTAGTGGTGGGACCAAGTAACATGACCAGAATTTGAATATAAATTGAAACAAGCATTGGCCGCTTGGCCGTGAATATGACACGGCCGCGCGGCCCGCAAAAGTGAAAGTGATCGCGATCAAAGATAGATGGCAGCTGCATGCGTGAACGCAAGCACTAGGCCACCAAAAGCCTGTGGCAGCACTTTTAAAACCTACACACTAAATTTCTCGCAGAGCAGCACATGCGCTGGCTCAGCGAGACCTAAAAAGTTTCTCAGTAAGGCTTGGCCAAATAAAGAGTCCAGCTGAGCACTAATGTCTATAATAAGGTCCAAGAGGGAAATTTTTCTTAAGTCGACATCAGTAGGTCTCAAGGGGGGGGGAGAATACGGAGTCCGGTTGGGTACTCCCAAGGACTACAGGCATTAAAAATCGCAAACCGAAATTCTGGGCGAAAGCCTAGGATGTCTTTCCTCTTAGCTCCTTGTGAATTCGTCAGGAATTATGGTGCTTGATACCTAAGCGGCTGCCAAGACTTCCACACGTTAACGGAGCAACGCAATGAGTAAAGCGAAAGAGTGCTGATCTATCCCAGTCCAACGAGCACTTTGTGGGTGGACGCAGCCTCAGTCCTTCGCATCAGTTGGAGGGCCGCGGCTCGGGTTTCCTTCCAGGGCAAGGTGGAAGCCCACAACACAGCGGAACAGCACCTCGCCATTACACAGACCACAAACAGCAGAGCAAAGTATCCCGACGCGCATGAGTTCTGTAAGTAAACAAGGTGGGGGGAATGAGGAGAGACAGAACATTGGCATTACGGACCCAAATACAGTAAAAAAGTGTCAAAGAAACAAATATGACCATAGACACTACTACTAGAACTGCAAGGAAAAGCCATATTTTGATACCTCTAACAAACAAAAAGAGGGGGAAGCAAGGTACTTCAACTCAACCCGTAGAATCCATCTCTATACTAGTAAGGGGTAGACCGGCAGGAACCAAAGTTAAAATCACCCCCTCTTAACGATCTTTTCTTAAAGTTTGAGCTAAACAACCCCCCCCACGCTGGTCGAGCTATACACAGGAAATCAGACGGAAAGGAACGAGGGCCCTGTTACAACCAGGGAGAATCTGCCAAGGTAGAAAGTCTTAAACTGTAACAAATACCAAGCCCTAGCAGCAGAGGAGACTGTCACGCTAGATATGTCCTCATCTCAGCTCTCGCTGAAGCTGGAAGGCAAGAAGAGGAGCAAAGATCCCAAGAGCAAAGTGGGCACACTGGCATGTAGAAACTGATCAAAGTATCAAAGGTGGAAGCTGCCCTAGGTGAGTAGGGTAGGGAGGTTAAGGCGAACCAGGAGGAGATACAAATGTTGAAATCTAATGAGAAGGAACCTCAGGGAATAAATTGAAACTTTATAAAACAAAGAAGGAAGAAACAACCCGAGGATCCTGAACGTACCAGAGGGCGGCTGAAGGAGAGAATATCAGTAGTTTTGTTATTGATATCCTGAAGGAATTTGTCCCTGAGATAGACCTACCACTTTTGGCAGTGGATATACAAAGAGGGTTCATCGTGACCCATTCAGGAAAGGAACAATGAGAAAAAACAGAAAAGAATACTAATTAATTGTTTGTTTGAATAGCTTTATTTCGATATATTTATCATATCATAAAAGCATTACAATACAAAAATAGTAAAAAAATACAGTACAATTTAAGAATTCATTCCTCTGTTTACATTATACAATTTATCAATTCTTCAATTTCATGTAAACTAGCAATAAAATATCATAAAAAGGAGCTCATTGCCAAAAAGTTGTAGAACATAGCTAGAATACGGGACTAAGTCAATGCAGTTCATGTTACTGGAGAAGCATTTTCCTCGCGGATCTTATCCGCCATACCCAACCCAGGAATTTTGCCAGGCAACAGGCGAACAAAGGGCGAGCATCAGATCTTAGGATGCGTAGAGCCTCCAGGTGGGATCTAGTGCCAAGACTCCTGCATAGTGGTTTCAGCTATCTGCACCGAGGGGCTGCATAGGCTGGGCACTCAAACATTAGATGGGCAATAGACTCATCCCTTTTCTCACAAAAAGGGCTATGTGGAGTAGTTTGTAGCGGTGGCTTCCAGCTTGCTGTCAACTGCCCTAAAGGTAGAACTCCCACCCTGAATTTGAAATACAATGACCTGTCCCTCGGGTTAAGGATCAAGTCTAGATTAGGTTCTCTAAAGGGGAGCTCCTTGATTAGCAGGAACTCTATAGCAGATCTACATAATTTAGAATTGCTCATTCTCCCATTTGCCACCCATGTCCAGTATCATTTCTTTAACATCTGTTTGGGTGGGGCGGTTTTATTAACCCAAGCGTCTCCAAGGCCCAGTTCACAGAGAAGCCGCTTAACTTCCCTGAGCCAGCCGACCTTGAACCAGACGGGTGATGAAAGGAGTTCTCTTAGGGCTTCAGCGTAACTGGACAGTTCTGGTACCTTCCATATTCGAGCCCACAGTAAGAGGGGACGTAGCCTTGCTTGCTCGCTTATTGGGCGTGTACCTGCATCTAATAAGAGTGGGAGAGTAGGGGTGCTGTGTGGTAGCCTCATGAGATCTTTGTGGAATTTGTTTTCAAGATGTGTCAAAGTGTCCACTCTCTGGACACCCCACAATTCCGACCCATACAGCGCCGCACTCACCACCCTTGCCCTATAGATGTCTAATATCGCCCCAATGGGTTTAAGGGACGAGGCACGTTGTTCTTTTAGCAGGGCCCCTGTAACCCTCTTATGAGTCAGAAAGACTTTTTGGTGGTGAGCCTTCCAATTCATGGAGTAACAGAGTCGGATGCCTAAATAATCAAACTCCTTTACCCTTTCAAGTGGGACTGAGTCTAGGGTGGGAGGGATGACAGTTTTCCTAGGGGGGTTTAGGACCAGGAATTTGGTTTTAGGCCCTTAGAGTCACAGAAATCCTTGAAACTGGAAAGCAACGTTTGGAGACCTATCGGGGTTTTTGAGATCAGGAGGGTGTAATCTGCAAATAGGAGGGTAGGTATTTTTCTGCCAGCCAGGGAGGGTGCATCTGCTGGATGTTTGAGAAGATGGTCCACCACTCCGTTAACATAAAGTGAGAACAGAGTGGGGGCTAGCACACAACCCTGGCGGACACCCCTATCTACAGGAATGCGTGATGTTTTTTGCACAGATTAAGCTTGCTGTGTCAAGGGGGTGGCTATATTGTTTAAAAATATCGGCTAAAGCAACAGTGGAAGGAACAAGGAACGACTCCAAGGGGAGATGAGTTTCTGTAAAACCTAGAATGTTTGGCAAAGTTAATGTTTTGTGAGGATACTATGGGCCAAACACAGATGACCCTGTCCCCTGCAATCTCTGTAAAGCCACCTCTTAGAATTCTCGGTCCCGGTAATCCTAGGTGGAGACTTTAATCTGATAATGGTTCCAAGGGAACACAGACTACCCAAAGGGAAAGCACTCAACCTTCCTAAAATGAGAAACTGGCTGAAGCGCTACACGGAAGACCTTGGCCTGGAGGATGTCTGGAATACGGAAGGGGTTAAAAAACTAAAATTCACCTTTAAGAATAAAAAGAATGGGCATTCCTCCAGAATAGATTTCTTTGTAGTAGATAAAGGCCTAGGCAAAAAAGTTGTGAAAGTGGAACACCTACTGGAGCATTTGACTGATAACTCGGCATTCCGAATAGAATTATTAGTCGATTAGGCTCAATCCCCTCAAAGATGGACACTGGATAGGACATTTCTTCTAGAACAACAGATTATGGAAAACCTGAAAGCAGATACAAAAGAGTTCTTCTCAATAAATAAAACTGGGACTCCCATCCAGATCACACTGGACGCAAATAAAGCTGTTCTTAGAGGGAACCTGATCAGCCAAGCAGCCCATAAACGTGGAAACATGAAGAAAGAGCTTAACCAACTAGAGAGTGAACTACAACGCCTGGGATGGGCACGAGAGCAAACTAAACATTCTCAAGAGGAGGGCAAAATAGAAAAAGAGATAGAAAGGAAAAAAAGAGGAACTATCCAGTGCTTTGGAGCTTATAGTCAGAAACAAGTTGGAGGCAAGAAAGCTCTCACACTACGAATAAAGGGAAGGTTGCGGTAAACTGATAGCTTGGAAACTTTGTCGTGTTGTAATCTAGGACCCCGATCAATATTGTGACCTTATGCCCCTATACGGCTATAATCCACTCATACCCCTATAATGGCATAAACGATCAGAGCCATATTTCAGAAACTCGCCTCTGCAGCTCATTAAAGTACATGACACAGCAGAAGCCACTATCTAAGATTCCTAGATTACACACTGAGTTCTTTCACCAGATAAAACCCCCAGCAACCTGAGAAAACCCCGCTTGCTATGTTTTGATTAGTAATAGAACTCTAATGAGCACTGTAAGAACGACCGGTTCTTGTGACATCTTTATTGACGTCTTATGTCCAAAAACGTACGTCAAACAAGGCACCTTTCAGGTATAAATATTACCAACGTTGCCTTAAGCAAGAGCGATGGTGTGGTGAATACAGGAGCAGAACAGCTGTCCCTTGCAGAGCCCAGCAGATGCAAGCAGCCCACGGACGCTGCCCCTCCTCCTCCTTGACGCGCTGAGAAAGACGCTGTCTTTTCTCCTGCCGAGAAAATCCAGCTGCGGCGTTTCCTGCCTACCCTTGCGGGGACTGGAATATCGAGTCCTGAAAGGAGATACAAGACCTCCAACATTCTATTCCAGAGGTATGGTGTTGACTAAACCCTTAGAGAGAATTCTTGAAGCAAACTCTTGGCAAAACCAACTTAACCTGCTACTTACTTACTACCTTCCACGTATTAGGCTTAGGTCAGGTACACTGGGGTAGGCGTAGTTAGAAGCACCAGTTGAGTACGTTAGCTAAATGTATATATGAATGTATATATTTTATTCATTTTAACCATTGTATGGCTAAGAAACCATATCAATGCTTTTACAGTATTATTTCGCAATCCTCCTTTTACTGTACGCACTTTTTATAATAACAAGTCTTGCAATGGTGGCAATTCATTTCTCTTGCATGAGAAGAAAGACTGTTAAATAAATAATACCTTTTATTGAAAACACCCGTCTCTCTATTCTCTGCATCTTGGTGAAAGTAATCTGCACAACTGACTGAGTAAAATAACTGTCAATTGTTTCACACAACTCTAGAGATTGACTCTTATTCTAAAGGAGCAAAGTTGTCATGTTTATGCGGTTGTTGGAATACTGAATCCCTTCTTGTCTGAGCCAGGGGAGCTGATCACTTCCTATTCAGTCAAGAAAGTTTCCAGTGACCTCTGAGCTAGTTGGTAACAAACCCAATTAAGTTTAGTATAGTCAGTAGAGACCTGGAAGACCGCACTTCTACGTCTACACTGCTGTTTATGTTATTCCAATGCGCAGGGCCTATAGGGAAAATAGGAACTATACTACATGGCGCCCAACGTTCGGTAAGGCGATAAAACTAACGCAAGACGTTAGAGTAACTCAGTCGTGCTTTTAGACACAGACCCTTTCTCTTGTAAATACTCCAATAGACGTCTGGAGAGGGTGAAAGGTTAAAATCCGCTCGAACTCAGTAGGAAGAGATTCCTATGTAAAGCTCTGGTTTATTCAACGTTGAAGGATACAGTGTTCCAAAATATTGTGCACCTAATCTTTGTCTCCTTGGAGACCTGCTCTGCAAAAAACTTTCATTTATACAATGTCATTACTAGACAACGGGACCGCTGAAGCCGCAGTAGATGCGAATCAACGGGACACCGGTGTTAACGAACGGGTGCAATAATCATACCGGTCAACATAAGAAAAACTATAACGTTAAAACTTATGGAAAATGGACTGACCAGACAAGGTGGCACAGTCGTCTTCGTGATAAAGGCACACGAATATCGGCAGACAGAGGTATTCTATTCATGGATAACATTTCCAGCGGCAAACGCTGCAACAAACGAGTTCCACTATTACAAAATAAAGGAACCACGGGATGAGTACGCTCCTTTCGAGGATATTGAAATCCCATTAAAATACCAAGAGCATCTGCTCTGGTTTAAAGGCGCCCTAAAACATAATGATCATATTACCAAGCTCGGTCCACTAGGTAGACCAGGAGCAACGTGGCCGGTTCTAGCCAACTACACACCACACCCAGACATTGCAAAAATGTCAAAAGTAGAGCTTTTAGCACAGCTAAAAACATTAATTAAAATACATAGACAGTTAGTCCAATATGTTATGCGGACTGCAACAGTCCAAACAGCTGTTAATGTTCCACAGCTGACCCCTCATCAGGGGAATACAAATAAAATTACAACACAGAACATACAATCATGTCTTGGTAAAACACCCATAAAACGGGAACAAATTCCTTTCTGGTTAGCTCAGAAAACTACTTAAATAGAGGCAGTATTTCCAAATACTACCCCTATTGAGAAACACAGAATTCTGACCATCTGCCTTCCAATGGGGGTCGCACCACACGTGGAGGACTGTGACACTTGGGGTACAGTCTTTGCTTCCATTTACACAAAATCACACTGTGTTCCGTCCATGGCGGTAATACCAGATGTGCCAAAACAGATTCAGAATGAATACGGTCCAGAACCTGCTTTAACTCTTGGTATGAAATTACTGAAAGACTTCAAGCAGGTCTCGGCTATACTACTAGCCAATATAAAAGGAGAAGCAGCATTTGTGGCGATCCGCCAGAAGTTGAAGGAAACAGATATAACAGATCAACCAATTGAGCTTGCCAGAATTATAGAACAAGCATTGGAAATGCAATAGGTCTCGCATTAGGAAAGTTTGAGCTATTGGTATTGTAAATGACACTTTTTTTATTTATGTGTTGGTTTTGAAAGTAGCAAAATTAACAGCTTTGTCAGTTACAATGTCAATAGTTTTAACTTTTGCAAATGTGACACCTAAAGCATTTGTAATGCAATGTGTGTTGTATTTACGTGACTTAGATGTATTGATATTACAAATAACAATGGCTTTTAATTTTGTAAATAATTAATACTTAAATAAAAGTTATTGTAATTTATAATGGCAATAGCTTAAACGTTTGTAAATAACTTTTGTGAAGATTATGTTCAGTGTATTTTATTGTGACGACAATCCAAGAACATTGCATTTGCACCTACACACACAGAGCCACACACATGTAGATGTGGTGGTGGTGGATCTGGGGGATATGGTGGTGGTGGATGTGGTGGTGGATGTGGTGGTGGTGGTGGATGTGGTGGTGGATGTGGTGGTGGTGGTGGATGTGGTGGTGATGATGGTGGATGTGAGGGTGGATGTGGTGGTGGATGTGGTGGTGGATGTGGGGGTGGTGGAGGTGGTGGTGGAGGTGGTGGTGGTGGAGGATGTGGTGGTGGTGGTGGTGGAGGTGGTCGATGTGGTGTTGATGTGGTGGATGTGGTGGTTGTGGATGTGGTGAAAGTGGTGGTGGATGTGGTGGTGGAAGTGATGGTGGTGGGTGTGGTGGATGCGGTGGTGGATGTGGTGGTGGTGGATGCTGTGGTGGATGAGGTGTTGGTGGATGCGGTGATGATGTGGTGGTGGTGGTGGATGTGGTGGTGGTGGTGGTGGTGGTGGATGTGGTGGTGGTGGTGGATGTGGTGGTGGTGGTGGATGTGGTGGTGGATGCGGTGGAAGTGGTGGATGTGGTGGTGGATGTGGTGGTGGATGTCATGGTGGATGTGAAGGTGATGGATGTGATGGTGGATGTGAAGGTGATGGATGTGATGGTGGATGTGATGGTGGATGTGGTGGTGATGGTGGATGTGGTGGTGATGGTGGATGTGGTGGTGTTGTGGTGGATGTGGTGGTGGTGGATGTGGTGGTTGTGGATGTGGTGGTTGTGGTGGATGCGTTGGTGGATGAGGTGGTGGATGAGGTGGTGGATGAGGTGGTGGATGAGGTGGTGGATGTGGTGGTGGATGTGGTGGTGGTAGATGCGGTGGTGGTGGATGCGGTGGTGGTGGATGCGGTGGTGGTGGATGCGGTGGTGGATGTGGTGGTGGATGTGGTGGTGGATGCGGTGGATGTGGTGGTGGTGGTGGATGTTGTGGTGGTGGATGCGGTGGTGAAGTGGTGGTGGATGTGGTGGTGGTGGATGTGGTGGTGGTGGATGTGGTGGTGGTGGATGTGGTGGTGGATGTGGCGGTGGATGTGATGGTGGATGTCGTGGTGGATGTGGTGGTGGTGGTGGATTTGATGGTGGATGTGGTGGTGATGGTGGATGTGGTGGTGGTGGATGTGGTGGTGGTGGATGCGGCGGTGGTGGTGGATGCGGTGGTGGTGGTAGTGGTGGATGGGGTGGTGGCTGTAGTGGATGTGGTGGTGGGTGTGGTGGTGGTGGGTGTGGTGGTGGATGCGGTGGTGGTGGATGTGTTGGTGGTGGATGTGGTGGTGGCTGTGGCGGTGGATGTCATGGTGGATGTGGAGGTGGTGGTGGTGGATGTGATGGTGGATGTGGTGTTGATGGTGGATGTGGTGATGGATGCGGTGGTGGTGGATGTGGTGGATGGGGTGGTGGTTGTAGTGGATGTGGTGGTGGATGTAGTGGTGGTGGATGTGGTGGTGGTGGATGCAGTGGTGGTGGATGCGGTGGTGGTGGATGCGGTGGTGGTGGATGCGGTGGTGGCTGTGGCGGTGGATGTCATGGTGGATGTGGAGGTGATAGTGGATGTGTTAGTGGATGTGGTGGTGGGGGGCGTGGCTTGGATGCCGAGGAGGTAGGCAGCGTGAGCTCGGAGCTCCGCGCCCGATGCTGAAAAACATCCTGAATACCTGATCGGACCCCAACGAAACTGATACAATCCGGTATTGGAAGGTGCCACGGAGGGTCCGGCGCCAGCAGCGGTCGACCCGTGGCCGTTCCCAGCCCGGGATTTGAATCTGAAAGTTGGTATCAGGCGTGAAGTCATCGAGCTAAGATGGCGGCTGTGGCCTGAAGCACGAGGACGACGGAGTCACGAGCCCGGGTCCCCTTAATGGGCTGCTGCTCTTTTCCGCTGAGAGGTGTAGGCGGACATTTTCTGACCTCCTTCGGGGGTCTAGAGTGGACCTTTTGCGCGCTACCAGCTGTGGATGGGAGCCGAACCCTTGGTAGTGGTGGCGACAACATGGCGACAACCCAGTGACGATGGCCCGGCTCTCTGAGCACGACTGGCGCCGGACGGCTCAACGGCCCATCGGAAACCCTAATCCCAAGAGGCAGCTTTGGCCCCAGAGTTTGGAGTGGTGCTCAAGGTGTGGAACGCAATGGGCCTTCCCACTACTGCTACACGGGGACTTTCCTGAGGGCGAGGCCCTGCGAAGTGGGGTGCGGGTGCAGAGGCGGCTTTGGAGGCCACCACTCTCTCCAGCCCAGATGGGGAAGCCGAAAGGGAAGGGGGATGGTGCGACCGATACCGAAGCTACAGAAGGAGCGGATCGGGACCAGTCGGCTCTTCAACGTATGCAAGACCGTATCCTGGAGGCCATCGCCACCATAAAAGACGCCTTGCAGCAGGACATAGCCCAAGTGGCGACGGGCTTGGGCCTCCTGAAAGCTGACCATGATAAGCTTAAGGACAGGGTGAAGTCCGTGGAAATCACGGTTCAGGAATTGGCCCCGAGCCATGCAGCGGTGAAGGCACAGATGGCGGATGTGATGGATCGGTTGAAGCTGCTGGAACGGAAGGCTGAGGACGCGGAAAACCGGAATAGACGCAACAACGTGCGCCTCGTAGGCCTGCCGGAAAAAATCGAAGGAGATGATATGGTGGGCTATCTCGACAACTGGTTACGAACTGAGGTGGCGCCGGAGGGATTGTCCCCCTTCTTCTCCCTTGAGCGAGCACATAGGGTGCCAGCGCGTCCGCCGGCCCCGGGCCTCCCGCCTCGCCCAGTGGTGTTCAAGTTGCTCCATTACAGGGACAGAGACTGGTTATTGCAGAGAGCGAGGGAGGCAGGACCTTTTCAAGTGGATAACAACAGGGTCACTATGTTCCCAGATTACACGTTTGAGACTCAGAAGCTCAGGGCAAATTTCTTGTCCCTTAAGCGGGAGCTCCGTGATGAGGGCATTAAGTACTCCCTGCTCTTCCCAGCGAAGTTGAGAGTGGTGGTGGATGAACAGACACTCTTCTTTACAACCTCGGCGGACGCCTGGGCCTGGTGGGACACCTACAAAGCGGGAACAGATGGCGCCAAGGCCAGGGAGGAGGAGGCTAAGGTGACACAACCGATCAGGAAATCTCAACGGATCAGGAAGAACCGCAGGAGGACCGGCAGGCCTTCGGTGTCGCAGATGGAGACGGAGAGGCAGGCGGCCCTGCAGGCTGTGGTGAACTTATCCAACAATACCAGGGGCCAGTCCGGGAAGGGTACGGAATCGGAGGACCCGGGTATGGGGTCAGACACGGGACTCTCGGAATTTGGTGGAGCCCGAGGCCCTATTGTGACGCCGCAGACTTCGGAGGAGATCCTTGAGGCGTGATACACTGGACTGGAGGAGCGGACTTGCTGGTTAGACGCTGGGGTGTTGTGCCCGTGGCAGCGGAACACTGTTACTTGAGGTTTCGGGGCGCTATGATGTGGGGATTGCGGGTGGAGTGTGCGGGACTGATTTGCTTTCACAAACCTTTCGCATCAATCCGCGCCCTACTGACCCTTATGGTCATCGCAGTGGAGACTGCTAATATTACTGCTACTACTGAGGGGTGGTTGGGTGTGCTAGTTTGGATGGGGGTACTTCCATTTGCGGGGGGCCTGTCCTGGGGGGTGGGAATTGAGAGCAGTTGGGGTTGCTCTGGTTGTTGTTGTTGGATGGGGGGTATGGTTTCCTGTTTGGAGAGGGTGGGGGGGACAATCCGTGGTCGAGGAGCGTGCAAGGTCAATGATTTCTATTGTTCGGTCTGGATGGGCGAAGGGGAATGGCTAGTACCGGGGCATTGAAATGTGTGTCCTGGAATGTGCGGGGTATGCAGTCCATGACACGTAGGCATAAAGATCAGGCGTACCTCAAGCGTAGGGGGGTGCACATAGCGTTCCTGCAAGAAACGCATCTTAATAGGCAAGAAGGGATTGCGCTGCAGAGGCGATGGAGGGGGCAGCTGTTCAACACGACGTTCTCAGCTTTTGCAAGAGGGGCGCTAATTTGGATACGAGCGGGGGTTCCCTTCCAGGTCACTAAAACACTGGTGGACCCTGAGGGTAGATATGTGGCGGTGGAGGGGAGGCTGAGAGGCAGGGTAGTGTCTCTCTGCAGTGTGTACGCTCCCAATGTGGATTTGCCCGCATTTTTGTCCGCACTTTCGGGTAAACTGGCGAGCTACTTGGCGGGGCCGGTGCTCCTGGGGGGGGGGGGGATTTTAATTCGGTGGCGGATGTGGTTTTGGATAGGTCCCATCCCCCGCTGCGCGCGTCCCCAGCACATAGGGTGGCCAAGCGCAGGCTGGAATGGCAGGAGAGTTGGGCTCTTACAGATGCATAGAGGGCATTGCACCCCACTACTAGGGATTACTCCTTTCACTCGCAGTTGCATGATCTACATGTTAGGCTGGACGCGTTTTTGTGTTCATCACATGTGCTTTCCGCAGTGGGGGGGGCGGAATATTTGGCTCGGACGATGTCGGACCACAATCCTTTGTTGTTGTCCCTGAACTGGATGGTGGACGTTAACTGCGTACCAACATGGCGCCTGCAACCCGACACCCTGGATGACTTGTTATTCAGGGAGGCCCTTGGAGACTGTATAGAGCGTTATTTTGAGGAGAACTGGGGCTCCGCCTCCACGAGGGCGGTGGAGTGGGATGCGTTTAAGGTGGTGGTAAGAGGGCACTGTATTGGGCACACGGCTGGGGCTCGCAAGACTTTGATGGATGATTTAGATAAGGCGGAAACGCGGTTGAGGGAATTGGGGAGGGGTCGCCCGAATCACCCTGAGTTACAGGAGGGGCTTAGTGGTGCCAGGGAGGAGCTGGCAGTGGAACTGGAACGGCTGCGCAGCTTTGATCATAAAGCGTACATGACGAAGGCGCATGCGGAAGGTGATAAAGCGGGGTCTATGTTGGCGTGGCTTGCCAACCCAGTCAGGAGTGGTATGCCGATCATGATGATCCAGGAGACAGGGGAGGAGCCTTGCCATACCCAAACCGGGATACTGAACAAGTTTCGGGCGTACTATGAAGGTCTTTACGAGAGTGGAGAAATAGGGGGGATGGACGAGCTGGGCGACTTCTTGGACGGGTTACAACTGCCGAGGGTGGAAGACTCGGAGGCAGAGGAGCTGGGTCGGCCCATTACGATCGGGGAGATAGGGTGTGCAGTAAAACAAATGGCCAGAAATAAGACCCCGGGTCTCGACGGCCTCCCGATCGAGTTCTATGGTAAATATCTGGAGTACCTTGCTCCCCAGCTGCAAGCAGTCTACAACGAGGCACAATCGAGAGGTCGGCTCCCGGGCTCCATGTGTGAAGCCCTCATGATCCCGCTCTTAAAACCGGGCAGAGGGGGAGCGGCTTTATCCTCCTACCGTCCGTTGTCCATGCTGACGACGGACTACAAGATCCTAAGTAAAATCCTTGCCAACAGGCTGCTAGTGCACATGACTGGCCTTGTTCATAAGGACCAGTGCGGCTTTATCCCGACACGCAACACCACCCACAATATCCGAAGGCTTACGAGATTGATGGGGGCCGACTGGCCGGACGCCGTCCCTCCATTTGTTCTCTCTATTGACATAGAGAAGGCCTTCGACAGTCTTGAGTGGGGATACTTATATGAGGTGATGCGGCGTTTCGGACTGGGAGATGGATACATAAACTGGACCAGGGTCCTGTACACCGACGCGGTAGCTAGAGTCCGGGTGGGCACTCTGATCTCGAGGCAATACCCCGTCCGGCGAGGCACTAGGCAGGGGTGCTCCCTCTCTCCTCTCTTGTTTGCCCTGGCGATGGAACCCTTTGCTGTGGAGGCCAGGTCGGGCCGCCACTACGCCGGATTGTCGTATAGGGACAGGCCACATCTCATCTCATTATACGCAGATGATCTGCTGATGTTCTTGGCAAACGCGGGCTCAGAGCTTTTGGGTGCGAGACGGCTGCTGGAGCGGTTTGGGCGGTTGTCGGGCCTGAGGGTCAATTGGCCTAAGTCCTGCTTATTCCCCCTGAGATTAGGAGAACCGTGCCCACTCACGGCGCAGGAACTCCGGTGGGAACCGCACTGTTTGCATTATCTGGGAGTCTATGTCTACCACACCCAGGCGGATATGCTGGAGGGTAACATCACCCGTTGTATTAATGCTCTGAGAGGGAGCATGGATTTCTGGTCTACACTACCGCTATCCCTGGCTGGTCGGATCTCCCTGCTTAAGATGGTGGCCCTGCCCAGGCTGTTGTATTATTTCAGGGCGCTCCCGGTGTGGATCCCAAGCTCTGTTTTTCGGCGCCTGAGGTCTCTGGTCATAGCGTTCTTATGGGGCACGGGGAGGAGGCGTATAGCGCTGGACACTCTACTGCGCCCCAAGGATGAGGGAGGATTAGCGGTGCCTGATTTTGAAGGGTATTATCTGGCGGCGCAGTTGCAGGTCTTCACTCAGGAGGTCGCGAGAGTGTATAGAGGCCCTGAGGAAGCAAGAGCAGAAGGTACCCCGCGACACGTTCTGGCGTACATCACATTGCACCAGAAGCTCATGGTTAGGGACCTGACGGTTGAGGAGCAGACGTTCCGACTCTGCTGGAACCGGGCACGTAAACGAGCGGGGGTCCGCCTTATGTACGCTCCTGAAATCCCGTTGGGGATGGTTACGGCCCTCCCTCACGGAGGGGACTGGTCGCGCTTGCTGGGGTGGGAAGAGGCGGGGATCCAAATGCTGGGCGACTTATACGAGGATGGGGTACTGCTGCCGTTCCAGGAGTTGCAGGAGCGGTTCGGCCTACCGCGGGGCGACTACTTGTTGCACGCGGCGGTCACGGGCGCCATGCAGGCTCATTGGGGGGAAGGCTTGCAGGAACCGGGCGTCTCTATGGCATGTCAATACACGATGATGGCAGCAGGGACCTTTAAGGCCGTCACTTGCTTGTACTCCAGAATGCTGCGGGAGACCCTACAGCCTCTAGCGGCTCTGAAGGCCAAGTGGGAGTTGGACCTCCAACTGGAGATCCCTGATACGACCTGGGGCCAGCTGCTGCGGCGAGCACGGAAAAGCTCGAGAAACGCCAGGTTTCAGTGAATTCATTTTTACGTCATTCACAGGGCATACCTCACGCCGGGGAAAATACGACAATACTTTGGGGTGGAACAAGCTGCTTGCCCCAGGTGCAACACAGTTGGTGCGGACTTGGGTCACATGTTATGGGATTGCCCCTCCCTGGGGGAATACTGGCAGGAGATTGGGAAGGCCCTCAACAGTGCAACAGATAGGGACATTCAGTACACGAAAGCAGTGGGGGTCCTCCATTGGTTTCCACACACGCCTAGAAATAAGACTACCAGCAAATTCATAGACTTAGGGCTAATTCTGGCTAAGCGGGAGATAACGAGAAATTGGAAATCGAGAACGGGGCCCACATATAAAAGATGGTATAGTGAATGCTTGCGGTGGGCGGCATGTGAGAGCACCTTGAGGTACCAGGTGGCTTGGAGAGCGAATGATGAGAAGGCTATGGAGAGGGCGACTGCGTGGGAATTGATGGTACAGGCGCTCCGAGAAACCGCCGACGAGGAGCAAGAGGACGTGGAAGAGCTGGGTACTGCTAACCCCGTCACCTTACCGGGGGACACACCTTAGTGAATGTTTGAACTTCCTAAGCCACAACGGACGTTCTTTCGACAGTGATTTAGCACAGCGCGACCACGGGGGGGGGGCAGGTTGTTGGAATTGGTGGGCTGTTGGGGACCGAAATTTTGGGGTGGGGGAGGGGTGAAAATCACAAAAGCAACCCATCTTTCCTTTGGTAGTACTAGCGTCAGGCAATGTAAGGTATCGCAAGAACTATTAGTGGACGGAGGCCGAGTTGCACCTAAGGAGGGGGCGGGCCTCCCAGAACGGGGAACGATGGAAAATGTCATCTCTTGCTTTATGTTGAATTGCATTTTTGATTCTAATGTCTGTACAATTATATTGGTGATGCAATAAAAACGATGTTAAAAAAAAAAAAAAAATTGTGGATGTGGTGGTGGTGGTGGATGTGATGGTGGATGTGGTGTTGATGGTGGATGTGGTGGTGGATGCGGTGGTGGTGGTAGTGGTGGATGGGGTGGTGGTTGTAGTGGATGTGGTGGTGGATGTAGTGGTGGTGGATGTAGTGGTGGTGGGTGTGGTGGTGATGGTGGATGCGGTGGTGGTGGATGTGGTGGTGGTGGATGCGGTGGTGGATGTGGTGGTGGTGGATGCATTGGTGGATGCGTTGGTGGATGAGGTGGTGGATGAGGTGGTGGATGAGGTGGTGGATGAGGTGGTGGATGTGGTGGTGGATGCAGTGGTGGATGTGGTGGTGGTGGATGTGGTGGTGGTGGATGTGGTGGTGGTGGTGGATGTGGTGGAAGTGGTGGATGTGGTGGTGGATGCGGTGGATGTGGTGGTGGATGCGGTGGATGTGGTGGTGGTGGTGGATGTGGTGGTGGTGGTGGATGTGGTGGTGAATGCGGTGGTGAAGTGGTGGTGGATGTGGTGGTGGATGTGGCGGTGGATGTCATGGTGGATGTGATGGTGGATGTGGTGGTGGATGTGGTGGTGGATGTGGTGGTGGATTTAATGGGGAATGTGGTGGGGATGGTGGATGTGGTGGTGGATGTGGTGGTGGATGTAGTGGTGGTAGATGTGGTGGATGCGGCGGTGGTGGTGGATGCGGTGGTGGTGGTAGTGGTGGATGGGGTGGTGGTTGTAGTGGATGTGGTGGTGGATATAGTGGTGGTGGGTGTGGTGGTGGGTGTGGTGGTGGATGTGGTGGTGGTGGATGTGGTGGTGGATGTCATGGTGGATGTGGAGGTGATGGTGGATGTGTTGGTGGATGTGGTGGTGGTGGTGGATGTGGTGTTGATGGTGGATGTGGTGGTGGATGCGGTGGTGGTGGATGCGGTGGATGTGGTGATGGTGGATGCGGTGGTGGATGCGGTGGTGGTGGTGGTGGTGGATGCGGTGGTGGTGGATGCGGTGGTGGTGGATGTGGTGGTGGATGTGGAGGTGATGGTGGATGTGATGGTGGATGTGGTGGTGGATGTGGTGGTGGATGTGGTAGTGGATGTGGTGGTGGATGTGGTGGTAATGGTGGATGCGGTGGTGGTGGATGTGGTGATGGTGGATGCGGTGGTGGTGGTGGATACGGCGTTCCAACCCGTCAAACAGCTAGTACTTGTGGTTTAGAACAACAGACATATGAACTTCGATTATTTCAAAAGCCAATTTCCAACATGAAAATATTACCTTGTCTGACACCGACTCTTCTCACTGTGGTAAGTGTAATGCCGATAGTTAAGCAGCGCGCAGGCTCCTGTGATTATTGTTGAGCACGTTTGGCACACCTTATCAATAAAATACACTGAGAGTGTCGTGGCTGACCAACTGCCCGACACAACAGTAAGGGCACATAGTTAACTGAATATCCTAAAGTGAATATGATTATCATCAGCATAAATATGTTAGCCCAATTTGAAGCTATTGATCATGTTTAAGACTGGTTTAATGTAGGCATTTAAGAGAGTGGGGTTACATCATGGTGCCCGCGGAGGCAGCACACACAGCCTGGTGACACGAGAGACAAGGAGAAACACGGCCGTCAAAGTGAAAGTAAGGCCGGCTGAGGGCATTGCTGTGGGGAGGGGGGATGAGAAATGCGACACAGCGGGCAGGGGGCGGAGCGGGTAGAGCGGCATGAGGGTGTGAAGCAGCAGGGGAAGAGTGCTGCTGGCGATTGACTGGCGATTTGATGATGTGCACGCGCATTGACCTAAAAGCGCACGGGCACAGCATCAAATCGCCAGTCAATCGCCAGTCTAGGTAAAGCTTATTTAAGCCCCTATAGAGCTTCGCCAGCTATGCGCATGCGCACAGCAGGCGAGCCCTAAAAATGTTATGAAGAATTAGGTAGAGACAGCTTGGGTGGGAAACCAGTAAAACCCCAACTACTCAAAAATCCTGAAAGATTATTTATTAAAAATAATTCAAACACTCCAAAAAAGAGTTGGGATGGAAATAAACAATCCACTTCCAAGGAAAAAGTTTTCCAGTCCAGAGGAAGGTCTCCTCGACGGAGGGAAAGAACTCCGACTCGAGAACACCAGTCTCCCCACAGGGAGCACTCTGAGAAAATATATAACCTTAGAAATAGGGATAACCTGAAGAAGCCTGATAGATATCAAAGTATTGATACAAGTCCCTCTCGATCTTTTTCGCAGAAATCGGAAAGAAGAGGACGGTCAGACCCAGGAGAGCACACCAAGTCCAAAGACAAGGAACCTGCTCTAAGTAAAAAAATCACAATTTCCAAGAAAGAAGGTAGCCAGTATTAGAGTAATCGAACATGCCGAGAATACTGAGGACACAGCTGAAAAACGGGAAGTGGGCACAGACAATGCTAGACAGTGCAGCAGGAATCTCCACAGCTCGCAAGATCCTGATGAGTCATCTGGAGACAGTGGACACGAATGAATACATTCAAGTAGAAACTGCCGACACCAGAGTTAGCGAACCTCATAAGATATACGAAATAACACTGCGTATAGAGGGTGATAAGACTAGGAAAATAAGGGGTCTATTTTGGGATAACCTCTCAAAAGGCTATGACATCCTGTTAGCTGAAAAAGATTTGCCCCCGGAGTTTGTCAGGGAGTGCCCTCATGGCGAAGAAATGATTATGCCTGCCTTTTCAAATCACATTCCGATTCACACTAAATATATATATGCGAGGAAATGGGCAGTAGCCCAAGCACCAGCATTATACAAGAATCATGTAGGATGGGATGAGGACTCTCCTCCTCACAAAATCCAGTTAAAAAGTCAACCGACTGCACAAACGCAGTATCCAATTAAGCAAGAAGCTAAAAAACAAGTCAGGGAGATTTTAGATCAACTTGAATACCAGGGGGTGATTGAAAGATGCACCTCTCAAATGAACAATCCTTTGTTTCCTGTCTCCAAACCGGACGATTCATATCGTCTAGTCTTGGACTACAGACACCTAAACTCATGTTGTAAAACATTTGCAGTACAAAATTCGCATAGTGCTGCACTTATGAATAACATAGTTCGCAAAAAATATAAAACGACGTTAGACATATCAAATGGTTTCTTTGGTCAAAATATTGCACCAGAAAGCAGATACTTGACCGCTTTCTCAGTAATGGGGTCTCAGAAAAATTTCTGTAGGCTCCCACAGAGATTAAAGAACAGCCCAGGATAATTTTCAGCCAGAGTAACAGAGTTACTACAAATATATGATGATGAGGCATTATCTTACGTCGATGACATCTATCTCACAGACGACGACTTGGAGACTCACTTGAAAAGAGTGAACACCATAATACTTGGGTTCGCAGCAGAGGGTTACAAATTCAACTTTAAAAAGTCAAGAATTGCCCATCTGACAGTATTATTTCTAGGATACGAATTATCAAGTGAAGGAAAAAGTCTAGCGGACAACTTCTTAGAGAAGTGCGCTGTACTCCAAGCACCAAAAACGCTGAAGAACTTACAATCTATTCTAGGTTTCTTGAATTTCGGAAGAACTTACATTCTAAACTACGCAGAAAGGATTAAACCTCTCCACGAATTAATAAAACCTGATTTTAAACCAATCAACGGGACTCAAAAACACACAGAAATTTTGAGATCATTGCAAACAGACATGTTAGCAAAAACAAAATTAGATACACGTGACAATACACGCTACCTTGTAATCCGAGTCATCCCAGGAAGATGCGGATTCACGTACCTGACCTCTAATGAGGGAGAAACGGTACCAATCGCTTACAAATCGCATTTGTACACAAAAGCTGAAATAAAATTCAGTTCAACGGAAAAAATTCTAACTGCGGTTCAGACTGCTGTGGCAAAAGAAAGGGCCCTAGCACAAGGTAAACGAATAATAATCGTTACACCAATACCGGCTTTAGAAGCGGTAACTAAAGCAAGCATTCCTAATGCTAAAGCTTTGCATCCGAGATGGATCCAATGGGTTAATTCTCTTGCTGCAACAGACGTAGTGTACGAATTTGATCCTAACCTAAAGACACAGGAATTTTTACAATATGAATACGAATGTCCACTGCCAATTGAAATCCTGCCTCTAGAACCATATGAATGTATCATATATACAGATGGATCAGCACAACCCGCAGTTGGGGGTAAACAGGCTTACAGTGCTGCGTGCGCGATTGTTAAAGGTCGTTGGCACAAAGGAAAATTTAGACCCCTGGTCACTAGGACGCAATCTCTAGGAGATTGTACAGCTCAACGAGCTGCACTACTAGCATTTAAGATGGCGCTAGAAAATACCGATCGCGAATTCCCCACACTTATAGTGTGCGATTCATATTATTGCGTTCAATCTTATAATGAATACTTGCAGAATTGGGTGGAAAATGGTTTCAAAGATGCAAAAGGTGGCACAATCAAGCATAAAATGCTTTGGGAACAAGTAGTTCTCTTACAGAAGGAACTACAAAAGACTCACGTGATACACACTCTGAGTCATCAACGTGATGGCGTTCACGTTGCAGGGAATTCATTGGCTGATGAAGCCGCGAAGGCAGCTGTGCAAATGGCTTCCGTAGCTGCTATCACCCGGTCAAAAACAAAAATTGACAGCGATATACTACAAGCTGTCAGTGCGTCAGTAAAAGACGACAGAAAAACACTCCCAAAAGGCTTTCCAGAAAAGTACTTATATTTAACAGATACAAATAATGTTCCCTTTGCTCGAATCCCTGGAGTGGGGATAGAGTAATTCCAAACATGGAACACAGGTTAGGACTAATTACAGAGGCACACGAAGGGCTTGCTTCTGCACACGCTGGCGTTTCCGCAACAATATCACTAATAAAACAGAGATATTGGTGGCCTCGCATGAGAATACAAACTAAGAAATATGTATTAGAATGCGAAATATGCCAAAGAATGAAAGTATCAACAGTAAAACGACCAGCGCAGACTCCCCTTCTCCTCTCAGATAAACCATTAGCATGTGTTTACCTGGACCACTGTGGTCCCCTACAAAGGGACGGCAACTATAAATATGTCATGGTCGCAGTGGATTCCTGTACGAGATTCATATGGATGTGGCCCCAGCGCTCGGCTGACGCCAAAACTGTTATAAAAGATCTGCGAGTCTTTATCGGCACATACGCAATTGCCATGTTCCATTCTGACCAGGGTCCTGCTTTCAGCTCTCGAGCTTATAAGGAGGCCATGGCTAGTATGGGCGTTGGGTTGCGATACTCTTGTCCATTCCACCTCGAAGGGAACAGTATAGTGGAAAGAAAAAACCGAGACATAAAGCAATCTATAACGGCAAAGGTATTAGGTTCGGGTGATGGGTGGGTCAAACATTTAATAAGTGTCCAACGTAGTCGTAATAATTTGCCAAGAAATTCTCTAAAAGGTTTCAGCCCGTACGAACTATTGTTCGGAACAAGAATGTATGTTCAGGATCTTGATAGTCAGGCTTCAGTGGTAAAAGATAAGAATAAAGACTTTGACATCAAAGATCGTTTGGCTGTTTTACAGCACTTGAATGAAACAAGAAAATCCTTAAGCAACATCAAGTTAAAGCAACAGCCAACTACCACTGAAGAGGCACCACCAGCCCCAGCAAGACCTGTCTGGATTCCAAAGATTGGGGATCTAGTCAGAGAGAAAATAGCGGTGAAGAAGGAATTTGGGCCTTATTACAGAAAAGCAGTACCTGTTTTGGCAGTCAACGGAACAAGATCAGTAGTACTACCGCCTCTTGCTGGTAAAAAGGAGAACCGAGTTGTATCAATCGACCTGGTAAAACCACAATCATGTGGCCTATAATCAACAGTAGGCCCAGTGGACTCCCGAGAAACAACAGAATACCCAAATTTGCAACAATCCAAGAGGTTCAAACTGAAAGACTTATCACATTTGATAAACCTGCAGTACACAGAGAGGGACTACGCAATAATGCCATGGAACTCGTGCCTCTTGAAACACAGATTGAAACAGTTCGTCATGAAACACCAGTCTACAATGATGTGGCATCAGAATGTGCGACCGAAAGACAAATGAAGAAAACAATTCCAGCAATTGACAGAACTGCCTCTGGCTACTTCAATAATTTCGATAACTTTTCTGAAGATCAAAGCGACCCTGAAGTGACGCCAGAAACAAAGACCTTTAAAGAAAAAGCAACAGAACTCTCATCAAATCAAAGAAGTATATCTGGATGCACCATTGATTGAGCATTGGATTATATCAGGTGTACTTATACTCCTACTACGCATAGTATTGGTTTTAATTTTAGGAAAGTTTATTACAATTCAATGGACACAGCAAGTCAGAACATCAACTTAGTCCTAAAACCACACAGATCATCCCACGTGAAGAAAAGAGAACTATCAACAGTAAATGTCACAGCCATTCCAATACCCGGTGGGGTAGTATGGGACAAGACTGACTATGAAGTATATGGCCCAGTCGAAATCCTGAAATATCCTCACCAGTTCAAGGTTTCCTTAAGTGACTTTGTAAAACCAAGCACATTTTCCGATGATTGGGATTTTGAAAGTATTAATAATATGATGTCTGATTTAGTGTTGTCAGCGAGATTTACAGAACATGATTATTTACAAGGTTCGTCTAATTATGAACAGATGTACTGCTTCTCACATTACGGAGACCATTACTTACATAAATCTGCACAACCTAGAAATGTTTTTAAATATAACCAATGGGAACATTGTGCTACTCCACCTAAAAGTAGTTCTAAAACATTCTGTGAGAAATTCCAGTACTTCTCAGGGTTTAATACAAGTAATGCGGAAATGTTTTATTATAAACTGTTGGATAAAACAGGGTTGAAAACAATGCTGACAAATACTAAATTGATATATTCAGAAGCATTTTATGAAAAAATGATGACATTTGGTTTCGATTTTTGGAAAAATAATATTGAAACAAAAACCATCTGGGGTACAAAAGATTGGCAAGTACAAGGCCTAGAAGCATTATTTCGAGCCTGCATGATCCCAGAACAAATAATGTTCTTAAATGACACAATTCACCAAACATCCTGTCTTGGCCTAGCTAAGATTAAAGACCTTAACAAACCGTCTATTCCAAAGCCAATACCTGATAATGCAACAACAGAAGTTGAAATAGACGTATCAAAAATTTTACATCCAAACAGAACACATCCTGATTGGAAAAAGTGGTTAATCTGGCCTACTGACATGAATAACTGTCAAGATAGATTCCTGAACAAAACACAGGGGTTAACAATGACCAGACCAGACCCTAGATACTCCCAGAGACAACATCCAGGGATAGTAACAACATACAGTGTAGGGAAGCTGTGCCTTGAATGGCTAGAATCATCCACACTGGCAGAAATTAAGCAACACTTATCTTTACTTAAAGATGGTGCTGATTTGCGCGATTTCATTCTGGGACCTCGCAAACAGCGTCAAAAACGTTTCATAGCGACCAGTATATATGCGGCTTACAACGAGGCTTGGAAAGTAACACAAATTGAAACAGCTGAAAAAATACGAGAAATTGATCGTATTAATTTGGAAAAATCACTTTCTGTTGTGGACAATGGGTTAATGACTCTGTCCTCCAGAATATATTCACTGGACAGTATTGTATCATCTGCCATAGATATAATAGACAAAGACTTGCTAATGTTACAGCATGGCCAGTCGCAATTGCGTTCTATTGTACAGCTAGGCTGGACACTGCAAAATCTTCGTTCAGGCTATGTGCCATGGCGTTTAATCAACACAACGTCATTGTTTTCCATCTTTAACCTTACTGATAAACAAATAAGCTTGGCACAGAAAGGAGCAGACTATACAATCCTGAGCATCGAAAAACTTGAGAGATTACCATTGACAATGTCAGAAAGTCCTGTCATTGAATGGATAATACATGGGATTATCACAATTCCAATAACAACTTTCCGATTTAAAAATTGCCTTGAGTATATACCGACTGGCCAGTATGAACGATTGGGTAAAGGGTACATTAAGTCAGCATGGAAAATACCATATACACACACACATGCTATAGTGACAGCAACAAAAATGTATTTCTTAGTGGTGAAAATTTCAAACATTCACTAAGCGGTATACTTTTGTGCCAGGGTATTAATTTACACGGGGCCTGTGAAGGAACTTCAAACAACCTTTCATGCCACCAACATGTCACACCTGCAACGCAGATAGAGCCTTTCTTTAAGCAGCTCTCTAACAGGAGTTACATTCTAATAACGGATCACAGCTGTTGTGGCCTTTTGCCAGGGAAAGCATATCTCGTAAGCATAACTTCCATGGTCAAATGCTGTATGCAAGCATTGTTTCCAAACGGCCCTGGAGACTCCGAGACTCCCATTTGGCCTCGTTTGAATGTCTCTTCTATACGAATTGATAAGCAGAATGAAGTCTGTGCTTTTACAGACAACAGTGCCCATCACGTCATCAAAAGAAACGTATGATGGGGGGCGTGGCTTAGCGGGCGAAGATGGCAGTCGCAGCCTTGTAGAGCTCCCGCCGGCCCGGACATAATTTGCTTATTTATCCTGGCCCCCGAGCCCGCTAACGGTACCACATGTGTGGTGTCTGTCCCTGGAGGTGCCTGGACCTTTCCGGTGTGCTGAACTGCCCTTTCGGACGCTTCGGGGGACCGGAGCCACCGGTGACGGAGTGCGGCCTGGTGATTGGCGGTGGAGCCGGGACCTCGATTTTCAGGCTGCCGGGCGGAGGTCGGCGGCAGGTGGCCGGAGATCGGGCCGGCCGGACGAGTCTTCATCCGGCGATTGCAGCACCGAGGGTTGAGGAGTTGCAGCGGTGCCCTGTGGTCTAGTACCCTACATCGGGGGCCTCCCCGGGCGGCACAGCATAGCAGAGGCCTGTTCTGACCTTGAGCGACGGGGCCTCGAGTTTCGAGACCTCGAGGGTGGCCTGGACCTGGGCGCAGTGGTCGGCGCTGATCATCCCCGAGGGACCCTCCGACGTGCAGATGTGCCCTGGCCCTGTGGCTGGAGCTGCCCGGGACTAACGCTGTGGGACCGTGCTTGGAGACCCACCGGGGGCCCGCCGCGACAGCGAGTGTCCCACCCAGAGGCGACTGCCCTGATCCCGCCAGGCCTTATCCTGTGGCGTGTTGCCTGGCTTGGCTGGGGGCTTCGAAGGCCATAACCAGACGCAGATACCCGAGGTGTATTGGAAGTGGGACTACACGCAGCCATGACCAGAGGAGGAGGAGGAGGTCCGCCTAAGCAGGGTCCCATAGACAAGTTTACGGGGCCCAGTGGGGGGCCCGGAGCGCCCGGCAACGGCGGTGGGGCTGGGCCGGACAACGCGGCGCTCCTGGCGGCAATCACCCAGTCCAGGGACATGCTGGATGCTAAGATTGGGGCCGTGGGTGCAGATGTGACTCTGCTGCACCAGGACCTCCGCAATGCGGTGGAGCTGACTACGGAGACGGCACGCTGAAACAGAAAATGACGGAGATGGAGCGTGTCCAGAAGACTCTCGCGTCTCGAGTGGAGGATGCTGAAGGGCGCGCACGCAGGAACAACCTTCGCTTTATAGGTTTTCCAGAGAGATGCGAGAAGGACGACATGGAGCAGTTTTTGTCCCGGTGGCTGGAGAGCTGGCTCCCGCCGGGGGTCCTGTCTTCTTGCTTTGTGATCGAGCGAGCGCACCGGGCCCTGACACAACGGCCGCCGGAGGGTGAGCGTCCTCGACCTGTCATTGCTAGACTTTTGAACTACCATGACCGCGATGTCATACTGCGGGAAGCGAGGATTAAAGGCCCCATTTCCTACGAAAGTCACACAATTATGATTTTTCCCGACTACACAAGGCTTGTGCAACAGCAACGGCAATCTTTTGTAGCTGCCAAGGCCAAGCTGCGGGGCCTGAAACTCCAGTACTCTCTGCTGTACCCGGCTCGCCTACGGATGGTGTACCAGTCCCGGACCCACTTCTTCGACTCCCCGGAGGAAGTCTTCAGGTGGACGGACAAAATGGTGAAGATCAGGCCCCATGCCCAGCCGGGGCTGGACCCGGGCGGGTCGAGAGGATCATCGCAAGAACAGACGGACCGCCCGGCCCGTAAAGGACGACATCGGAGGTCCCGATCACGCAAGAGATCCGCCTCCGCCAGTGCGACGCAGACCAGTGGGACAATGGACTCTGAACACTCTGACACTGGCAGTTGAACCCTAATAGGGCCTGGGCCCTTTTCTTACCCGGTACTGTGTTGCCCTACTTTGCTACAGATCATGTGGTGGGGCTGTTTATGTGGGGGTGCCGCTGATGCCAGACTGCCAGCTTTGAGACTCGTCTTGGCTATGTGTGGTAACGCTGCTGGGGCTCGGGAGGCGACTTACAGGGGGCCTCCCACCCTCACGAGTTGTGGGAGTTGTCTAGGGATGGGGGGTGTGATCATCAAGTTTAGGGGTGTTGGGATCCTTTGGTATGGTTGGCCCTGGGTCCTCGGTTCTGGGTCCGGGTCTATCCATGCCACGACAGATGCTTCAGTGTTTCATGAGGTATAGGGGTGGGGGGAGTTGGGATGGGGATGAGGCGAGAGATCGTTCGTTGATGGGGGGGGTTCAGGACCGGGGTTGGGTGAGAGTGGTTGTTTCGGCTTTGGGGTTCGGGGGTGGATGGGGGGGGGTCGCACGTGTTGCTTTCTGCTGTACTGAGTGGGAGGTGGGGTGTGTGGGGATGGCGCAGGGGGCCTGGTAGGGGGAATCACCTGGACAATGGTTGAACAGACTACTATGCTTCCCAATAAGTCCCTACGTGTCGCAACATGGAATGTGAGGGGGATGCTCGATAAAATCAAGCGTGGGGCGGTGTTGCGCTGGGGGAAACGGGAGGCGGTTGACGTGCTTTTGCTTCAAGAAACCCATATGTTGGGCTCCAAGGTCCTTAGCCTTCAGAGGTTTGGCTTCCAGCAAGTCTATCATGCCGGTTTTACGAGGGGGTCCAGAGGGGTAGCCATTTTGGTCCATCGCAGGGTGGCCTATGTACATGAGAAGTAGTGGGTGGACCCCCAGGGTTGCTTTGTCTTTATCAAAGGAATGATGGGCACTGAACCTGTGGTTTTTGGTAGTGTTTATGCCCCCCCCCCTCTGCAGTGGGCCCTGTCGGAGAGGCTGTTTGCAATATGGGACGAAATCCCGGAGGCATTGACGGTAGTTGGGTGGAGACTGGAATGAGGTGATGGATGTGTGTTTGGACCACCAGAGGCGACTGGCAGTGGCTGTGGATTCTTCCCCCTCTGCCCCGCACACTAGGCTGCGTGCAACAGTGGAGAGCCTGGGCTGGGTGGATGTGTGGCGGCATTTGCATCCGGTTGCGCGCGAGTTCACGTATGTGTCGGCTGTGCATGGCTCTTTTTCGCGGCTCGATTATATCTTTATGCCTGGTGCTTGCTTGAGTCGTGTGCGGGACGCTGCAATCTTGCCGAGAGGATTGTCTGACCACTCCCCAGTCGTTGTTGCGATAGAGCTCCCCACGAAACGGCAGCCATTCTGTTGGAGGATGTCCTCATGGCATCTACAACAACCTGACTATGTTCACCACTTGCGGGAGGCGATTGATCATTATTGGCGTGATAACCTTGTGGGGGACACTGATGCAGTGGTGGTTTGGGTGGCGATGAAGCCCACGATACGGGGGGTGGACATTGCTTGGTGCACAGCCGCCCGCCGGAGGCACCGGGAAGCCATTGCCGCTGCGGCCGCTCAGGTTGAGGCCCTGGAACAACGTGGCCGGGAAGGGGGTGACGAGACCGTAGTACGACTGCTCCTACAGGCGCAGCAATCATATGCTTCTGTGTTACATGATGAGGCCAGGCAGGTGTGGCTCGCCACACGCAGTAGGATCTACCAGTGGGGCGACAAGTCCTGCACGATGCTCCACAGACTATGTCAGTCTACTTTTCAGCCGCTCATGCTGCCGGGCCTCACTGCGGAGGACGGCTCGGTAATGACAGACCAGACCCGACTAGCAGCTAGCTTTGCCCGTTACTTCCAGGAACAGTATGCCTCTCGAGACTCCCTGGAAGCAGATGAGATTTCCAAATTCTTGGATGATCTGCCGCCGAAGGCCGTCTCCGACGAAGCCAGAACGGCATTAGACGCTCCGCTCTCTGCTGAGGAACTCGGGGAGGCTCTGGGGCAGCTTAACACCGGGAAGGCGCCTGGACCTAGCGGTTTACCATGTGAGTTTTACAAGAAATTTCACCTCCAACTGGGGTCTCAGTACCGACGCGCGCTTGAGGCGGCACGGGTTCGAGGGGAGCTACCGCCGGATTGGCGCCATGCCGAAATTGTTGTGTTTCAGAAACCGGGCAGGGCCCCTGACAGGCATGACTCGTACCGGCCCATATCACTATTGAATATAGAGGCCAAAATCTTGGCGAAAGTCCTGGCGAACCGCCTGCTTCCATATATCACGGACCTGGTCCACCCCGACCAAGCCGGATTCATGCCCCACAGGGCCACTCGTCATAACATCCGGCGGGCACAGGCGGCGGTGGACGCCATGGGGGCCCTGGACGAACAGGCGGCTCTCCTATTGGCGGACATGGGCAGAGCCTTTGACTCCGTCAGTTGGGCATACCTATTTGCACTCTTGCCCCGTCTTAATCTGGGCCCGGTTTTCCTGTCGTACCTTAAGTTATTGTATACCAACATCACGGCCTCGGTCCGGGTGGCTGGTGCCATATCCGGACAATTTCGGATTGGTCGGGGGACCCGACAGGGATGCCCATTGTCCCCGTACCTATTCGCCCTGGCTATGGAGCCCCTGGCATCTTGGGTGCGTACGGATGCACAGATACGGGGGTTCATGTGGAATGGGGATCTGGCGGATAGAATTGCATTATACGCCGACACCGTTCTGTTTTTCCTCACGGACCTGCAGCGATCGGGGCCCCGAGTCCTGGACGTCATGCGCGTCTTTGGCGAGGTCTCCGGCCTTCGGCTGAACCTCCACTTATCGACCCTGTGGGTGCTGGGTGGCGGGGTTGTGGCGGACCCCTGGGCAACGGGACTGCGAGTGGCGACGGACGGGCTGAAGTACCTTGGTGTATTTCTCTCGGAATTGCGAACCGTTGCCTGGGACCACAACATTGTGCCGGTATGGGAGCGGGTCCAGGCTGACATTAAAACGTGGTCCAGGATGCCTCTCACTATCTTTGGAGGATCTGCCATCTTCAAAATGGTCGCGCTCCCACGCCTGCTGTTATCAGCTACAAAATTACCCCTACCCTATTAGCCCGCAGTGGTTTCGGCAAGTCAATTCGGTGCTGGGCCACTTTCTATGGGCTGGAGGTGCGGCTAGAGTGGCGCTAAGGACGTGTTTCTTGTCTACCTATTGTGGTGGCCTGGCCACCTCCGATCTGCTGTCTTACTATCAGGCTTCTCAGCTGCTCATCCATAATGAATGGTGGTATAGTGACAGGGGGGACCCGGCTTATGCCATGGAGCGCTCGCTTATGGGAGACAATACGCTGCACACCATTCTGTACTCGGCCCGTCTGCGGCGGGCACTGCGGTCGGTCACAAGGGTGGTCTTTGCGGTGTGGAGAAAGGCCTTGCGCCGCATGGGCTGGTGGGGCAAATTGACGGCGGAGATGCCATTATGGCATAATGGCCTGCTCCCGGAGCTTTCGACTCTGGACGGGTTTGAGGGATGGGAGGCCATTGGCATTTCACTACTGGGCCAGGTGATGTCTGGCACTACACTTAAATCGTTTCAGGAGCTCCGTACGGAGTTCCACATGCCTCAATCCCAGTTCTTCCGTTACTTACAACTGCGTCATGCCCTCACCCCTAGCATTGCCAATCTGGAATCTCTCCCCGTGTTCAGTCCGGTCGAGGCGAAGGTCTTTATGGGAGACCTGGAGGATAGAAAGGTCTCCCGTATCTACCAGACGCTGGTCACTCACTGCTCCTCTACCCTACTCCCCCTCCGGGCGGCATGGGAGGTGGACGTGGGCCCTCTGGATGAGGACGATTGGAGAGAGGCCTTGGAATCCCCGCGTGGGACCGCTATCGCTGTGCGACTTCGGCTTATTCAATTCAAGTACCTCCATAGAGCCTATTACACCCGAGAGCGGCTGTGGAAAGCAGGGTTGATTGAGTCCCCGGAGTGTTTGCGCTGTGGAGCCACACCGGGTTCTTTGCTGCATACAGTGTGGTCATGTGCTCGATTGGCTGGCTTTTGGAGGGGTGTGTGGAGCTGCCTGTCCGAAGTTCTAGGTTGGGATCTTCCCCGCACTCACCGACTGGGATTGCTGCATGTTATGGAGGGTATTGGTGGGAACATCTATAAACGCCACTTACTGCTATTAGGACTTGTTGTTGCCAAGAGGGATCTGGCCCGAGCGTGGAAGGGAGAGAGGGCCCGCCCCTTTGTCTGCGTGGAAGGCAGGGTTGGACTACTACATGGGACTTGAAAAACCGGTATTTGAGGCAAGGGGCTGCCCCCGCAAGCACTTTAAAATCTGGAAGCGGTGGGCCGATTACAGAGGACTGTGGTTGGATCCCCCAGTGGATCGAGAAGAGGACACATGAATGTGCTAAAGTTGCTGGCCCGGTTCTGTGGCATGCCTGCCACGCTACACCTAAAACTCTACTTGCTGCTAATTGCACACGTGCGCAGGGAGGGGGGGGTGGTTCTAGGGGGTAGGGGGTTCTGGGAGTTGACGGGATGGGGTGGGGTGCGGGACTGTTTTTTTTTTAGCCTTCTTTCTTTTCCTGATTGAACATTAATGCATATGTAACACGCTGTGTCCTAACTGTTGGTGGTGATCTCCGAATTGTGGGGTGCCACGATTTTATTGCCTGATTTGCTCAATAAAATTGTTGTGAAAAAAAAAAGAGACGTATGATCTCCAAGTTGCAAGGACGGCTTCAGAGATACATGACCTTTTATCAAGAAATTGCCCCGTGCATTTCACAGAAATGCTTAGCTAAATTCGAAATATGTCAGATGCCGTAGGTATCTCAGGCGTATTTAAGACCATTTTTTCGGGACTGTTAACACCATTCAAAGCAATTCTAGGAATTATTCCTATATTTGTCCAATCAGTCTTTGGCGGCATACCCCTGATCTTGGGACTTGTAGCAGGCATTTTATTTTTGACCCTCCTGCAAGCCAAAACGCAGACATGACTCCGGCAAGGATGGAAGAAACGATCCTTGCAGTACGCTACCGGGACCGCATAACTAGAGTCCTTGGTTTGGCCAGGCTGAGAGATCTGAACATGACATGGTTTCTTTCATTCAGACCTATATAGCAGACCTGCATCTTACCTGTGCTTCGATGTATGCTATGCGGAGAAGAATGCGTGTTGGACACCTGTCTTGCACTTCCATCAGCAGTACCAATGGATACCGATACTTTGCTAAGTCCTGTAACGGCTCACGCATTGTGTTGTCCCCAGTGGCAACCGTTCATGATGACGGCATTCGTTGAGACTCCTGTGCTACGACTAGGTGGTGACAGTGGAGCAAGAAATAAAAGCAACATCACCCAGGTACGACCTTCTGTGAGCATTGCTGATCCAGACATCGATGATAGCAATCATTCTCACACCTGCCAAGTTACAGCATTATCGAACTTGGTGGAACTGTCACCTGATTTTGTAGACCAATTCTTTGAGAGCCTGTCTGATATGATGTTCTCCCCTGAACAGAAACAATAAATTTAATAAGCATTCCGACACACAGCGTTCCCATGAACTCTGAATTCGGCCTTCAGTTTTGAGCAACAAAAACTGCTGAAATGCGTTGGAACTCTATTCCCCCGTTCACCATGAAAAGTTTTTTTTTCAGATTGAACATTTTTTCAAAATATTTACCTTTTTTCTGGCACGAAAACCTTTGCTTAAAGTAGAACTATTCATAAAGAACAGAACTTCTATTTTTAGGTAGAGCTAGAGACATTGGGCCCGATGTAGGTAGGCCGTTACCGATCGGTAACGGCCGAAAATACCGATTTTCGGCCCTTACCGATCAGTATACTGCCATCGAGATGTAGGGCAAAGAAAAACATCCTAATCGGTACAAATACCGAATCGGAATGGCTACCGAATCGAAAATAATCTGATACGTAAATACCGAAAATCGGAAATGTAACGAATCGGTAACACACCGATTCGGAGAAAAATACCGATTCGGTCCATGTACCGAATCGGTAGTGACACCGAATCGGAAATTATGCGATTCGGACCATGTACCGAATCGGTAGTGACACCGAATCGGTAATCATCCGATTCGGTCCATGTACCGAATCGGTACTGACACCGAATCGGAAAATATCCGATTCGGTCCATGTACCGATTCGGCAGTGACACCGAATCGGACATAAGCCGAATCGGATAACCTACCGATTCGGTAGAATCACCGATTGGGAAAGTTCCCGATTCGGACAGATAGGGAGATGTAGGGAAGCACAGAAATACCGATTTTGGCTCTAAATCGGTATTTCTCACTCGGTATTTACCATGGATTACAATCAGGTGGTAACCAACTCCAACCCATAAAAATAGACCCAAAATGCATTGCAACTTGCAGGATGGCAGCTTTTTATGTCATTGCAAGGCGGCTACGGCTACAGCAGGAAGGACAGAGGGAATGGCAAAGAGAGGAACAGGTCTACAGACAGAGGATCACCCTGTTCATGCTCACAGAGGCAGAGATCCTACAGAGGTACAGGCTGGACTCAGACACCATTCTGGAGCTCATCAGGGACCTCAAACCACTGTTGGACCACCCCACCCCAAGGGCACACGCCATCCCAGCGCACGTCCAGGTGCTATGCAGCTTACACCTGCTTGCGTCTGGCAGCTATCAAAGTGGAGTTGCAGCGGTAGGAGGGGTGACCCAGAGCAGCCTGTCAAGGTTCTTCCACACATTCCTTGACGCCATGATACACAGGATGGACCAATACATCTCTTTCCCTGCCACCCACGCAGAACTGCTACAAACTAAAGCTGACTTCTACCAGATGGCACAATTTCCCCAAATCATTGGCTGCATAGATGGCACGCACATTCCGATTTGCCCCCAACTGACACAGAATACATATACCGCAATCGGAAGTCTACGCACACCATCAACGTTCAGGTGATCTGCAATGCGAAGTGCACCATCACAGACCTGGTAGCAAAATTTCCAGGGAGTACCCATGACTCCTACATTTTTCAACAGAGCGGCATCTATGCACGGCTGATGGCTGGCGAATTTGGTGAAGGATACCTCCTAGGTGAGACACATCATCAGACCCCCATAACACAAAGTAGCTAAGTGTAATGCATGTATGCATGTGAGTAATGTTACCCCTTTTCCTTCCAGGCGACAGTGCATATGCCCTCCGCTCTTTCATACTCACACCCTACCTCAACCCCTCCACACCCAGCCAAAGGAGGTATAACCGGGCCCACAAAAGCACAAGGAATGTAGTTGAACGGACCTTTGGCATCTGGAAAAGTAGATTCAGATGCCTGCACAAGAGTGGAGGCGCAAGGCAGTTTACCCCATCACCTGCTGCAAGATCATAGCTGTCTGTGCAATGTTGTACAACCTTGCGGTGAAGAAGGGCACTGAGGTCGAGTTGTCTGACTACGAGGACCATGATGACGACGATGCTGTGCCACTAACACAGCCTGCTGGGGTGTCTACGCCAAGTGATGGCAGATACAGACGTGAGGAGATAACAGAAAACTATTTCTGAGTGAGTACAGATGCACAGACAGGTAAATGGTTGTGGGGGAAAGCAAATTTTAATAATGTTGCAACACCGTTACTGCACTGATGTGCAACAAAATAAAATGTAAAAGTAAAGAAAACAAATGTCAAAGGTCCGGGTTGCCTCACCCGCCCTGGCAAGCCTACTTCTTGGAGCGCTTGGCAGCCCCACTGGGGTGTGCCTCACCCCCTTCCGCATGTCCTGCAGCTTCTACGGAGCGCCTGGTGCTCCGGCGCGGCTCCGACGCGGCTCCGACGCAGCGCTGGCCGGGCTGCTGCGGCTGCTGCTGTCCCCAGCATCCCCCAGGTCCAGGGCTGGATTGGCCGCAGTATTGGAAATTATCATTGCCTCCATGGCTGTTGTTATGCGGGCCATTCCCCTGGTGACCTCAGCGGTGTTTTGTGTCAAACTTGCCTCCATATTAGCACCACGTTGACACAGTTGCGCGGTTGCAGCAGCTAGGCGGCTAATAGATCGGTTTTGCACGCGGGCATCCCGCCTGCGCGAGTGCTCGTGCTCGTCAAGTCTTCCGCATAGCTGTGTTATGGCTGTGGTCAGCCTGCCAAGACCTGCAGCAACCTCCTTGAACCCTTGCCCCATCTCGCCCATCTGCAGGTTGTGCTGGCGGAGCTGGCGCTGGCAGGCCATGATGGACTTTGCCTGCAAGCGTTGGATTTTGACCATGCTGCCTTCAAGCCCCTGGAAGACACTGCCCTCCCGTGCCGGCGCTGCAGTGCTGGAAATGGCAAGCCTCCGGGTACTGCTGCTGCCGCCCTGCTGTGTGGGCTGGGGTGCCACAGGTGTTGTTGTGGTGGTGGCCGGGGCCTGACCCGCTGCTCCCTGGATAGGGTTGAGTGTAGCCACAACCAGACTCCTGGCAGGAGGTGTGGTAGGTGCAGGGTGGGCCGTTGTCGGAGAGTTCTCAGGGGAGAACAGCAATGGGGGTGTGCCTGACATTTGTGGGGAGTGAAGGAATGCGTAGTCAATTACCAGGTCTCCCTCACTTCCCTGGCCAATGGTGTTGTTCTCCTCCTCCTCCTCCTCCAGGGCAGCCTGAGTTGTGCTAGGCCCTGCCACCGCACTGGTAGTTGGTGCTGGTGCTGGTGCCTCAGTAGCTTGTGGTCCTCCGCCTGATGGTGCCCCTAGGTATAAAGAAGCATTTGTAAATTGAGTGCCGATGTATTACAGTCACTACAATTAAAGCATTGCACATGTCCTTGCATATCCTTTGAATGTGTTCCACTGTTTTCTATTTTGTGGTTCTGCACTGCCATATTTTGGAAACTTCTGCTGACTACATTTACCATGATGCTTTTCTCTTGTATGTTGGTTACAGTACTGGGCTGGGGTTTGGCTGTGCATTGTGTCTAAAGGGGAGGTGTCTGGTAGGGTGTGTCATGATGCGCATGCTTCTTACCTGTAGCTGTAGCTCTGGCTGAGCTATCCAGGGTCCCGATTCCTGTCACACACTCCCTCTCGATGGTGCTGGACACCAGTTCCTCCAGCTCAGTGAGGGGTGGCGCCGGGTTCCTGCCTCCACCAGTCAATCCAGCTTGCCTCTGCAGCTCAGCCATCTTGCGTTTTGTCAGGCTGCGGATGTCGTAAAATCGTTTTTTAAGGTCATCAAGGGTCCTGGGGGTGACACCTACTGCGTTGACCTTCTCAGCTATCTCGGTCCAGAGCCTCCTCTTCGTGCTGTCCGGCACAGTGAGGGACAGCCTCCCAAAGAGCTGCCTGTGCACCCTCACCACCTCCTCCACCAACACCTGCAGCTCCGTGCTACTAAACTTGGGCTTTCTCTTCTGGCCACCCTTCTGGCTCTCACTGGTGCTTGCCATCTTGCTAGCCACAGTTCTCTGGCTCCTGCTCCCACTGCTGCTCACTGTGAGTGTTCAGCTCAGGCTGGCTCTCCAGAAAGTTCTTAATGAGCTGCACCTGCCTGGGTAGCCACTCCCTGCTTGGGTGGGGGAGGGTGGATCCACCTCATTGGCTGTTTCGGATTTTACCGAATCGGATTTTACCGATTCGGATTTAACCGATTCGGATTGTTCAATGCATTCCTATGGGCATTTTGGCCATGGGGGTGTATTCCGACCTCCGATTCGGTAATTGCCGATTCGGTATTTGCCGAATCGGTAATTTCCGATTCGGTGGTAGCTGATTCGGTACTTTCCGATTCGGTCCGTGCCGATTCGGTACGTATCGAATCACAATACAGATGCCGACCGAATCGGTATTTTTTCGGTGTTTTTTTCCTACATCTCGTTTTCTGATTTCAGAATACCGATTTGGCCCGCCTCGGTATTTTGAGATCGGAAAAACCCATTTACCTACATCGGGCCCATAATATCTTTACCTCAGCCTCTAGCACATGTTACAGATAATGCATTTCTATGTGATGAAATTATCTCACCCTTCTTTTCTGTATAAAGAGATATTTCATGTGTAATTCATTTTTTTTTCTCGCAAAATCGTTCAACTGATTACATATGCTATAATTTTTTAATGATTTCTATGCTTAAAGACGTACAGTACCTATATTTTCATGTATTTCAAATTCTCCATTTCAAATGCAAATATGTATTTTGGGGTGGGTAGGAATACAAGCGCATCTTATTGCTTTAGTTTTTAGTAATTTGATGGACATAAATTCGTGGAGTGGGTGTCGTGTTCTAATCTAGGACCCCGATCAATATTGTGACCTTATGCCCCTATACGGCTATAATCCATTCATACCCCTATAATGGCATAAACGATCAGAGCCATATTTCAGCCATATTTCAGAAACTCGCCTCTGCAGCTCATTAAAGTACATAACACAGCAGAAGCCACTATCTAAGATTCCTAGATTACACACTGAGTTCTTTCACCAGATAAAATCCCCAGCAACCTGGGAAAACCCCGCTTGCTATGTTTTGATTAGTAATAGAACTCTAATGAGCACTGTAAGAGCGACCAGTTCTTGTGACATCTTTATTGACGTCTTATGTCCAAAAACGTACGTCAAACAAGGCACCTTTCAGGTATAAATATTACCAACGTTGCCTTAAGCAAGAGCGATGGTGTGGTGAATACAGGAGCAGAACAGCTGTCCCTTGCAGAGCCCAGCAGATGCAAGCAGCCCACGGACGCTGCCCCTCCTCCTCCTTGAAGCGCTGAGAAAGACGCTGTCTTTTCTCCTGCCGAGAAAATCCAGCTCCGGCGTTTTCAGCCTACCCTTGCGGGGACTGGAATATCGAGTCCTGAAAGGAGATACAAGACCTCCAACATTCTATTCCAGAGGTATGGTGTTGACTAAACCCTTAGAGAGAATTCTTGAAGCAAACTCTTGGCAAAACCAACTTAACTTAAACTGCTACTTACTTACTCCCTTCCACGTATTAGGCTTAGGTCAGGTACACTGGGGTAGGCGTAGTTAGAAGCACCAGTTGAGTACGTTAGCTAAATGTACATATGAATGTATATATTTTATTCATTTTAACCATTGTATGGCTAAGAAACCATATCAATGCTTTTACAGTATTATTTCGCAATCCTCCTTTTACTGTATGCACTTTTTATAATAACAAGTCTTGCAATGGTGGCAATTCATTTCTCTTGCATGAGAAGAAAGACTGTTCAATAAATAATACCTTTTATTGAAAACGCCCGTCTCTCTATTCTCTGCATCTTGGTGAAAGTAATCTGCACAACTGACTGAGTAAAATAACTGTCTATTGTTTCACACGACTCTAGAGATTGACTCTTATTCTAAAGGAGCAAAGTTGTCATGTTTATGCGGTTGTTGGAAAACTGAATCCCTTCTTGTCTGAGCCAGGGGAGCTGATCACTTCCTATTTAGTCAAGAAAGTTTCCAGTGACCTCTGAACTAGTTGGTAACAGACCCAATTAAGTTTAGCATAGTCAGTAGAGACCTGGAAGACCGCACTTCTACGTCTACACTGCTGTTTATGTTATTCCAATGCGCAGGGCCTATACGGAAAATAGGAACTACACTACAACTTGAAACAGAGCAATACCATAATAAGATTTCTGCCATACAACTAGAAGACCAGATATGCCTTAGCACAGAAGACCTAGAGATTGAGAGAGCTTTTATGAAGTTCTTTCAGGACCTATATTTAAAGGACAATGTAGCATCAGAGGAGCAAATAGATGACTACCTTAAAAAAATAGCAATTCCGACATTGTCACAAGACCAGAGAGACGATCGAAACTCAGAGAAAACAACTAATGGAGTGGACAGTGTGACAACGAAATTAAAAAAGAGAAAGCACCCAGCCCAGATGTGCTACTAAAAGAAATCTATAACTCTCTAAAAGAAGAACTGTCCCCTTTCTTGACAGTTATTTAATGCCGCCTTCTTAAAAGGGTAAGATACTCCAAAATCATGGGAGGAAGAGATTATATGTATAATACTGAAACCAGGGAAGGACCCTAAAGGGTGTGAGTCGTATAGACAACTCATATCTCTATTAGATTGTGACTACAAAATATATACTCAAATATTGGCCAGAAGGCTGGGGAAAGTTGATGGGCAACTGATACACCAAGATCAGAAGGGCTTTGTTAAGGGAAGACGGCTCCAAGAGCTGACATATAAATTGGTTGGAGCAATAGGTACAGCTTCCCAGGAGAAGATCACTCAGTCGGTTCTTACCTTTGATGCAGCAAAGGCTTTTGACAGGGTTAGCTAGCCCTTCCTGTTTAAAGTGATCAATTGGCACAAACTGGGGAGAGTGTTTCAGATGCAGTAAAATCTTTGTATAAAAAACAAACAGCTAAAGGTTTGGTTAATACAGAGGTCTTCAAACTTTTTGATGCCGAGACCCCCTTGTAAAACCTTTTTAGGCGTAAGGACCCCCTTCCGACAAAAGTTTCTAGAAACTGGTACTCCTCATCATCAACTTTTGACAACCATAAATGCGCCTGTTAGACCTCATCACATCCCTCCATCATTCATCCACCCACACTTTCACACATCCATCCATCCACCCTTTCATCCTTCCATCCATACATCCATCCTTCATCCATCCACCCTTCCATCCATACATCCATCCTTTACTCATCCACCCTTCCTTCCATCCACCCATCATTCATCCACCCACCTTTTCACACATCCATCCATACATCCTTCATCCGTCCACCCTTTCATCCTTCCATCCATACATCTATCTTCCACCAATCTATCCTTCATCCATCCACCCTTTCATCCTTCCATCCATACATCCATCATTCATCCATCCACCCTTTCATCCATCCATTCACCCATCCTTTACCCATCCACCCTTCCTTCCATCCACCCATCATTCATCCACCCACCTTTTCACACATCCATCCATCATTCATCCATGCAACCTTTTATCCATTCATACATCTACCCTTCCATCCTCCGATCCATACATCCATCATTCATCCATCCACCCTTTCATCCATCCATTCACCCATCATTCATCCACCCATCTTTTTACACATCCATCCATCCATCCATCCATCATCCCTTTCATCCATCCATCCATCCTTCATCCGTCCACCCTTTCTTTCTTCCATCCATACATCTATCCTTCACCAATCTATCCTTCATTCATCCACCCTTTTATCCTTCCATCCATACATCCATCATTCATCCCTCCACCCTTCCATCCATCCATTCACCTATCATTCATCCACCCATCTTTTTACACATCCATCCATCCATCCATCATTCATCCATCCACCCTTTCATCCATCCATCCTTCATCCGTCCACCCTTTCATTCTTCCATCCATACATCTATCCTTCACCAATCTATCCTTCATCCATCCACCCTTTCATCCTTCCATCCATACATCCATCATTCATCCATCCACCCTTTTATTCATCCATCCACTCATCATTCATCCACCCACCTTTTCACACATCCATCCATCCTTCAGCCTTACATCCATACATCCACCCAGCATTCATCCACCCACCTTTTCACACATCCATCCATCCTTCAGCCTTTCATCCATCCACATCCATCCATCCTTCAGCCTTACACCCATCCATCCTTCAGCCTTACATCCATCCATCCACCCATCATTCATCCACCCACCTTTTCTGTGCCTCTCTCATGGGGGGGGATCAGTATCTCTCTGCGTGGTCGTCCTTCTTCTTTCCCGCTCACAGGAGGGCATCTCTGTGCCTCCCTGCTGGGGGCGGGGGACGTGTCATGGGACCCACAGCTCCAGGTGCGCAACATCCATTGAACTCAAAGGGCTAAAGTACAGCCACTCCCCCAGCTCGTGTATGTGAGCCCGGCTGAAACAGCTTCAGGGACACACACACAGTCACACCCAAGTACTTGACAAGTCTTTAAAAGACCTTTTACTTGCTAATGAGGCATTGATGTTTTTCACACCTCGGTGTGAATTAGGCCTCCGCCGTGAGCACCCTCGATCAGCCCAAGCCAGGAACTGCACTCTGCAGAATCTGCGACCCCCTTCCCAGGACTCAACGACCCCCCTGGGGGTCGGGCCCCACAGATTGAAGACCGCTGGGTTAATACAACAAAAAGAACCTACAGATGACTCTACGCTGAGCACAATTAATCATAAAGTCCCTTATTAAGTGAAGTCCTGTGCCCGCCCACCACAGGACCTGCTGCCGCTCAGTCCCACTGAAAATCCAGAGACAAAATTCAGTGTAAAGGTGGAGGCAGCACCAGGGATGAAGTAACAGACTGGTCACCTTATTTCAAAAAGTTCTTCATTTTTCTTCATAAAAACAACTCGACAACAGCCAACGTATTTCGTTTGTGTAAAAGGAACTTCCTCAGGGCAAGAAGCAAAGTGTATGAATACATTCGTAGAGTGGACCCAGAATATTGGCCTTGGACATTGTAGTCCCAATCCTTTTTTATTTTTCCTTATTCCTTCTTTTTTCAAAAACCAATTTCATGAAAATTATTTTCTTAAAACTGTACAAAGGTGTGGTTAGACCGTGAGAGTATGACAGCCTTGGTCCACCCGTCGACAGATAATTGTGCTACAGCTGGCCACACCACGTAAAAAGTCCGTACTGTGGGTCCTGACGTTAAAAACCACAGGAGATCATGTTAAATCTCAGAGTCATGCAATCGGTTTGAGGCGCAGAGTCACAGCGTCATTATTCAACGTTCGCAGTCCTGGAAATCTTCTGTGGTTTTTGACGTCAGGACCCACAGTACAGACTTTTTAAGTGGTGTGACCAGTTTTTGACTTCATCCCTGGTGCTACCTCCACCTTTACATTAAAGTTTTGGTTAATGGCAACCTCACAGAGAAGCTAGTCATACAAAGAGGCACCAGACCGGGATGCCCATACTCCCCATTGCTTTTTAACTTATACATAGAACCTTTAGGCTATGCCCTTTTACACAATAGGAAAAGAAAGCTGCCCTCTATGCGGACGACCTAATCGTGTTCACAAACAACCTCTCAGCCACACTTCCAATAATATAAAACGTCCTAGATCATTTTGGGAAAATTTCAGGCATCCTAGTAGTAAAAGAAATAGATGAAATAGCTCGTCTGTACTTTAAAAAACTTATCTCCGAAACCAGGAAGCTCCTAAAAAAAAGGTAGACCCTTCCTTTAACATTTATTGGCAGATCTTAAAAAGGTCAGTCCTCCCAAAATTTACGTATATTTTTCATGCTACACCACTGGAGTTCAGGAGAGCTAAGCAGTTATATATGGGCCTCTAAGGGTGTCAGAATAGCTTGGAAAAAGCTCAGAAGGAGAAAAGAACATGGAGGGATTGCCAGACAAGATTTTTATCAGTACTTCAGAGCTTTCAAATTTAATAATATAAGAATGCTACTAAAGAAGTATCAACCCCCCCCCCCCATACATGCAAGCTATGACACAGCTGGAAGACAGTTATTTCCTATATAAATTCGGTCACCCAAAGTGAAATGGAAGGTGCTGTGGTCAGCCTGTAAACTATGGTACCAGATCAGGAGATCTATGAAAATACCTTACTATAGTGATTATGCCCCAATCTGGGCCTGTTACGTTTAGCAGCCGAGAGAGCATGGGTTGAAGAAAACACAACCGAAACAAGCCATGTGCTAGATGAAGCCACATATAAAAGGGCGCTCAGCAATGAAATTCAGAACTTTTCAAGGACTATTAATGGCAAAAATGCCTTGTTGTGATAAAAACAAACCTGTCCAAGCTCGCTGTAAAGAAAGTGTAAGTACATTTTTCAAAGGTCAGTGCCTCAGAAGTAACAACCTCTTTATGAAAGAGTGGCAAAGCCTCCATACTGCTTATGAGTTGCACATGTCCTAGCAGCCCTTTAAACAGCTATTTCAGACTCCTTACACTTTATCATGAGAAAGCTGGGATTCCCCCCTGACCCAAAATGCTGCCACCCCCTCCCCCCTCCCAATGAGGAATAGACAACACATTTCGACTGTTGGGCTCATTCCACATCCATTCCCCTGGCCAAAGAAACCCCTGGTTTAATTTGGTCCTTTGTGGACCCGACCTCTACGTGCCTATCCTTGCCATAGCTGATAACAAATGTCCCCTTTGGTGTCGTAGAGCTTATTTTAGTTTCCTTGTTTCAAGTATATATTGTAGATAACATAATTCATTAGACACTTCGCTCAGAGGAGTAGTCTACTACTGGTCCATAGGACTAGGCGTGGGCGGAAAATCCGTTCCGCTCGCGGATTTTGCGGATTTTCGGGAAATCCGCAATCCGCGAGATTTGCGAATTTCCCGCAAAATCCGCAAATCCGCGAGCAGCGGATTTTGCTCGCACTGCTCGCACTGTTAGCGTGAGTTCGCGCCCCGCGAATAAGTGCGAAATTGCAGAAATACGATCTTGGCAAAACTGAAAGTAACTACTTACCAGGTTCAAAAGTTCAGGCACATCATTAGTAGCCATTTCCTGTAGGGCTTCCTGAGGGGCCCCTCCAGAGTTCAGTTGCCAGTTGAAACTATTATGTGACCCTGCTCTGAACCTCAGAATAGTTACACATATGCCACAAAGGTCCTGAATTACAGCTAAGGGAGACAAGCAGGAGCCAGGCTGGAAGTTAAAATCCATTAATCAGCCCCTAATTCATTATTGTCAGTTGGGGCAGGGCAGGTGTTGTAACTAATTTTGCAACAATGAAAGCACTTAGCAAGTGCAAAAGATCACTAATCAGGGCGCACTAAGGAAGCAGGTGCCAGCTAAAAAAATATTCTGTGACACATTAATCAGCCCCAAATTAATTCAGGTCACTTGAGGCAGGGAAGGTGTGCTTTGCTTTGCCGAAAATAATGTACACTGGACAACCAGAGGGTGTAGTGATGAAACAGAGGGTGGCATGGGTGGGCCAGAGGGTGGCATGAGTAGTCAGAGAGTGGCAGTGGTGACAGAGAGTGGCAGTGATGAAGAAGAGTGTCCCAAACAGGCTGGACACGTAGAAACAACAAGTTCGCAAAACTTGCGACCCGACAGGTAAGTTCGCAAATTGCGAAATTGTAAAAACCCTCGCGAACTGGCAGAAACACGGGCGAACACAAAAAAAAAAAAAATCCGCAAATTCGCGGGAATTCGCGGATTTTGCGGATTGCGAATCCGCAAATCCGCAAAATTCGCGGATTGCCAATCCGCAAAATCCGCTCATGCTTACATAGGACAGGACAAAAGGAAATTAAAATACATTGGGATGTCCTGAAGACAAAATGCATTGTCAGTCTCAAGGATATACTTTGTTTCTAATTCTTCTCCTCATTATTAAATACCACAGTAACCAGGATTGTTGAATTGAACAAAATACTAATAAAAACGTGTTAAACAAAAATTGTAATTGATGTATGGTATTTGGGGGCACTGCTTTGGTTTTGCAACTGCCTAGCATCCCATGAAATCTAGAATGGAAGTGGGTTTTTATTTGTCCACATCTCGCCAATGGCAAAGGATGCAAACTAGATGAGGTGGCATATAAATTGAAATGCTTACGTTCAAGAAGGTGTTGTCACAGAAATTCTTGAAACAAGATTCTAGGATTTCCAACGTTAAAAAAGAGACACTGTAATTGATGACAGGTATTTGCCTCTACTTAGGACTCCACAAAATACACTGGATTGTAGAAGAGGAGATACAGCCTCACAAAGGATCCATGAGCAGTCGTTTTGCCACCCAAGGGATTGAATGATGGACAAGCATCCTGTCCTCAGTGAAGGATGAGTTAATTATAACACAATGGGACTATGCTACCATTACATTACACACTTTACTTTGTGGGACTTTACATTGCAGGCAAGTACATAGGGGTCTTTACCTCGCAGGTAGTTTTTTCAGTACCTTGCAGAAATTTATTTTGCAGGAAGTCATTATATAGGTGCACGTGTATAATAGATGTGCATACGTTTAAATATATTTACATATGTAAGTATTAATAGTTAAATATATACAGTCAGTCATAAGCTTTTATTCGATATGCAAGATATCTTATAAGCACATACACAATACAAACATTGACATTGTACAAAAAATACATCACTTTAAGAAGTCAGTATGAACTCATGTTAAAAAGAATAAAAGGCCATAAGATGCCCATAATAGTTTATCTAAAAAGAATTAAACCGCTACTGACAGTCTCTTGCAACGAATAAGCCAAAACTGTTTTAAAAATTTAGCTATTCCACATACAACTGGAGGGGATGTGTCCGTCATTAGGATGCGTAGAGCTACTAAGTAGCTGCATGTGCCCATGTTTCGGCAAAGTGGTTTCAACCAAAAGCTCCTGGGCTTTGCATAGTCCGGGCATTCAAACAGGACATGCGAGATGGACTCTATCCTACTCGGGCAACAAGCACAGTTAGGGGACAATTGAGCCGCTGATTTCCAGTTTGATACCACAGCTCCAAGCGGTAGAGAGCCAACTCTGAATTTAAAATATAAAGCTCGGTCAAAAGGGAGGGTAATAAGGTCCAAGTAGGGCTCGAATACCACAATGTCTTTAACTAGTAGAAAGGCCGCAGTAGACTTACAATGGTTCGGGTTTGTAATTAAGTGCTCCGCCGTCCATTTCGAAAAAAGGCTCTTGACAACATCCTTCGGAGGAGCAGAGCGTGATGACCAGCAATCCCCCAGACCGATTTTCTCCAGTAGCTTTTTAGTGTCTCTCAGCCATCTTATTTTTGCCCAGCCACCCATGCTCATTATTTCCCCCAGGCCATCCGCATAGGATTTTAGCTCCTCACCTCTCCAGATTCGTGTCCATAAGAGGAGAGGGCGAAGTTGGGCTTGATCTGCGATGCTTTTGCAGCCTGTATCCAGCAACACTGGTATGGACGGTGTGCTCAGGGGAATGGCGATGATGGATTTTAATAACTTGCTCTCGGCGGTCGCCAGGGTGTCCATACGACAGTGCCCCCACAGTTCTGCCCCATACAAGGCTGATGTGACTACCTTGGCCTTGTAAATGTCGATTACTGGGGTAAGCGATCTCCTGGAGGAAGCCCGAAACTCCCTCAAGAGAGCTCCTCCTACTCTCTTATGGTTAAGGACTATCTTGTCGATATGTGGTGCCCACGTCATTCTGTTCGTTATCCGAATTCCGAGGTAGTCGAATTCGGATACTTTCTCTAGGGCAACAGAGTTGAGCATAGGTGGGCGGCCCAGTTTTTTTGGGGGGTTTAGAACCAGATATTTTGTTTTGTCCACATTAATTACTAAACCCTTTGCGGCACAAAATTCCTGAAAACGGGTTAGCAATTTCTGGAGGCCTTGTGGGGTCTTCGAGATCAAAAGCGTGTCGTCCGCAAAAAGCATAGTGGGGATCCGCACTCCTCCAAGACAGGGGGTATCGGCTGGTTCTAATTGAAGATCTTCTACCACCCCATTCACATATAGTGAGAATAGGGTGGGCGCCAAGACGCAGCCCTGTCTTACACCCCTGGACACCGGTATTTTTTCAGTGAGCTCTCCGTTTTTTCCCCAGCGAACCTGTGCGAAGGTATGGGCATGGAGGTTAATGAGGAGGGACAAGATATAAGGGGGTAAACCCAACTCGTAAAGTACCCTCCATAGTTCTTCCCGGGGGACTAGGTCAAAGGCAGTCTTCAGGTCTATAAAGGCCAAATAGAGACTGCCCTTGCCTAGTTCCACCACCTTCCACCCCAGAAGTGCCAACCTAAACATCTGCTCTATTGTCCCCATTCCAGCCCGAAAACCTGCCTGGAAGTCCGATAGTATCTTATTCTCCTCCACCCAATGGAGAATCCTCCTGAGTATAGCTTTACCTGCTATCTTTTGGGTGGAGTCTATCAGGCTTATGGGGCGGTAGTTCCCCGGGGATTCTCTACACCCTTTTTTGTAAATCGGGACCACCACCGCCCCTTTCCAGGATTCGGGTACTGACCCTCCCATCATGATGTCATTGAGGAGAGCGGCGATAACCCTTCCCCACTCCACTGGGTAAGCCCTCATAAGGTCCCCTGGAAGGCCGTCTGGGCCAGCTGCCTTGCGTGGGGCTACCCACCCTATTACTTTTTCAATCTCTAAGGGGGTAAAGAGATCATAGGTGTGAGAGGTTCAATTACTAGTTGCAAGTTCGTCCTGGCATTCAGTTCCCCTTCTGGCGGAAGGTATAGAGCCTTAAAGTGTTTGGCCCAACTTTGAGGGGGGATGTTACAGGGTCTAATAGCTCCCTCGGGCCTATTCCGTATGGCTATAGCATTCCAAAAGGACCTTGGGTCCCTACTTTTACTAGCTTGGAGCAGGTCATCCCAGAATTTGTCTTCCCACTCCTCCCTAGCAGTTTTGAGGGATCTATTGTATGCCTTCCTTGCTTCCTGTATGTCACTGTGGGATTTATGCTTTACTGCCTCTACTAGCTTTGCCTTATGCGACCTACATACTTGGGTATACCAGCCATCCTCTAGGTTTTTAGATTTCTTATTACCCGATTTACTAGAGTGAGTGGTGAACACGTTTGTCATGGCCTCCACTAAGGAAACAAAAAGTCTACTCACTCCACCCACCCCTTCAAGGGGGGACCCCAGAGTTGACATTGCATGATTTAAGAGGGATGAAATTTCCCCAACCCTTGCCTCAGAGAGGACCAATTTGGCCCATTTTAAACATCTACCACAGGGCGAGACTTCAGACTCGTCGAGGGGTACAACTACCAAGTTATTATCACCCTTTCTTACTGGTCGCCACCAATAGTCCATGGTTAATGAAAGTGAGTTGTGGTCACTTTCAGTCGTGGCGACCACCAGCATATCCCTCACGTGTTTCCATAGATATACATCTATTAGCAGGTAATCTATCCTGGAGGTATGTCCTGGTCTATTGTATGTATGCCCCCCCCCCCCTGTCTGAGATTGTCCTCCCATTGGCTGCCCTTAGATTGAATTCAAGGGTCAGGGAGTATAGCTGAAGCGCCACTTCTGACCACCTCCTGACAGATGGGATGTCCAGTACAGGGACCCCCAGCCTAGAATCCTCCTCATCTTGGTCAATGGCAACGTCCGATCCCAAAGGCTCGAACGTGCAGTTCATATCACCCGCTACCAGTGTACACATCTTATGTGGGGTTTTATTTAAGAGGGTTTCAAGGAGAGATAATACGGGTTACTTTCTCCCACCCTTAGTCCCACGAGCGTAGACGTTGAAAACATTTAGAATCAGTCTTCCCCTTTGATCTGTTAAGGTGATGTTTTGGATGTCAGGGCAGCCTGTGTAAAGCTCCTCTACACTGCAGTCAAGGGAGGCTGCAACCCAAATGAGTAGGCCGCCCGACGGTCGCCCTCTCCCTGTTTCCGAAGCTCGTGCAGGGACGGAATGAGAAGAGAATCCCACCCTGTGTACCGGCACCAGGCTCCACGTCTCTTGGAAGATGCACAAGGAGTGCTCATCCACCCAAGCAGTAAAATCGGGTAGAGCCAACTTTCTTGCAATCCCTGCGACATTCCAGCTGAAAACCTTAAAAGCTAGGTCCGTCTAGACAGGAGGCGAAGGTTTAAGCTATGTGAATCTAATAAAGCCGGCAAGAGCCTGGCGGCATATTTGAAATTTAAGGTCCAAAAGAATGCTATTAATGTTATCAAGGACTCGGCGGGAGTTACTCACTCGGATCCCCAAAAAATAACCAAAATCTTTAAAGACTTCTATAAGGACTTATACGCCAAAAACGAATTGGTGGCTGAAGACAAAATTCAAGAATATCTTCAGGAGTGTGTATTGCCAAAGTTAAAGCCTGAGGAACAACTCAGTCTTAATGAGCCGATCTCGGCTACTGAGGTGGAAAAAGCGATCAGGGGATTGAAATGTGGGAAGGCACCGGGCCCGGATGGCTTTACGGACAAATTCTATAAAACCTTTCAATCAGATTTGGTTGACCCTCTTCTGAGCCTCTTTCACAAATTTACTGAGTCGGGGGAAGTGAGGGGTACGTTAGCAGAGGCGACTATTGCAGTCCTGCCAAAGGACGGCAAAGACCCGTCGCTACCAAAAAATTATAGGCCGATTTCCCTGATTAATTTAGATTGTAAATTGTTGGCCATGATTCTGTCAGCTCCTTCCTACTCTCGTACACCCATCTCAGGCGGGTTTCTTAAAGCATAGACTGTCTAGTGATAACACCAGGGTGCTAGCCCATGCCCTAGAGAAAGCAAAACTTCTGAATACTCCCACAGTAGCTGTCATGCTGGATGCCGAAAAAGCATTCGACAAGGTGGATTGGTCCTTCCTTAAGGCGGTGTTACACCATTTTAACTTAGGAGAAACGTTCACTAAACTCGTAATGGCTTTGTATGCCGGCCCCACTGCAAAAGTCAGAGCAGGTGGCTCCTTCTCATCTTCTTTCTGCCTGAAACAAGGGACGAGGCAAGGTTGCCCATTATCACCATCTCTGTTCTTACTAGCAATAGAACCCTTTTTGTGGCATATTAGACATAACGAAGCCATCGCTGGTATCCCATTTGATGACTGCACTGTAAAATTGACGGCCTACGCCGACGATGTGCTGATCTTAACGGAAAAAGCCGACGAGGCTATCCCGGCCTTGATGGACACAATCGAGGGGTTCTCTAGAGTTTCAGGATATAAACTGAATAAGGACAAAACAGAAGTTAAGTTGTTAAACAATATCGGGAGTAAAGACATTCTAGGCTCCTCTGGCCTTACCTGGCAACCGAAAGCTTTTAAATATCTGGGCTTAGATTTTGAAAGGGATTTGATTAAGACTCTGAAGTTAAATGAAGACTTAACATTAAAAAAGATATCCACATTGCTAGATAGCTGGTCACCAAAATTTTTATCCTGGTGGGGTAGGGCTGAGACCCTTAAAATGATGTGCACGCCTCTAGTTAACTATCTAGCCTGCATGCTCCCGATGACTTTTTCAGACGAATTCATCAAGAAGGTGGACAGGTTGTTCGGAGAATTCCTGTGGCGAGGGAAAAAAGCCAGGATATCACTAAAAAAGCTGCAATTAGCAAATGAAAAAGGCGGCCTGGGCCTGCCCTCGTTCAGGAACTACCAAGCAGCCTTCCTCTGTAAGCAAGGGGCCCTTTGGCTAGTTGATGATACATCCTACACTCCAGTGTGGCTAACTATCGAAAGGTCGTTAATGGCACGTGCACCCCTCTCGGCTCTCCTCACCATGGATTTGGCCCATATACCTCACTCTAAATACATTCTACTAAATACTAGAAGAGCACTCCTCCGACTTGACCAATCCCATAAGACTGCTTCGGTGATTAAGAGATCTACTCTACTCTCATTATGGCATAACCCTATGCTCAGGATAGAGGGGAAGACCCTTTACTGGGAACTGTGGGCGACTAAGGGTATACATATAGTGAATGACCTCTATGAAAGTGGTAGGCCTCTACCCTTTTCGATATTGCAAGAGAGATTTAACTTACCACCCATAGAATTTTACCAATTCCTGAAATTGAAAGCTGCTATCTCCAAACGTCCCCTATCTACAGACTCGCCTTGGCTGGTGACCCGCCTCCGATTACTGTACCATGCTGGTCATTTTGTTTCCAGAGTATATAAACTGCTCCTTCCCCTTCCCAAGAAGCCACATAAGTTGACCGAAAGCAAGTGGGAATCAGAGCCTAACTCCACAGGAATAGTGATTGATTGGGAGGTCATACATAACACCGCACTAAAAAAACAAGGTTTCCCCGATCCTATGCCAAACGAAATATATGTTGTTGAACAGAGTGTTCTGGACCCCTCAGAAACTGTTTAAATGTAAACTGAGGGACACGCCTAACTGTTGGAACTGCCAAGAAGCACCAGGTGACTTGGCACACATGCTTTTTAACTGTTCCCTACTACGACCATTCTGGAGTAAAATATTTACATATATTCAACAAATATTTGGAATAACTCCTACTCAAGAATTTATATATGTCATTCTGGGCCCTCTAGAGGAACAATTGCCAGACATTCATGATAGACAACTGCTTGATATCATGTTGACATTGGCGTGCAAGGTCATACTTTACAAGTGGAAAAATTTTGCTGAAGTCAACTTTAAAATGTGTCTGGAATGGCTTTCCTTTCTAAGAGGGGCGGACAATCCTGCGCTACAGTCAGCCACTTGGAAGCCTTCGAACAACAAACTCTGGTCATCCCTGGATGCGTCATCCTACCACTTTGAACCCCCATGACGCACATCTCAATGGTCAACTTGTTCAATAGAATCGATATTGAATTTTAGTGTGTTCGACCATATATGCTTACTGTATATTTCCTACTACATGCATACCGAACCAGGTCTGGGTAAACTGGTTGTGACTGCTCTATGGATACACCTGTCCTCTCTCTTCTCTACTCTCTTCTCTTCTCTCTCGTTTTTCCTCTCTTTTTCTCTCCCCCTTTTCTTATCTTTCCTCTTTGACTTGATTTGATTACTGTAAGTGTCTTGGTGCCATCATTCTATTCATTTGTACCTTGGAAGATTCATTGTATTGTTTTTATTTTCATCTTTGTTCTTCAATAAAAAAAGATTTGAATTAAAAAAAAAAAGCTAGGTCCGTCACAACTGGAATGTCGCTGGACGCAAGAGAATCCCTGTCTATGGCCCTCATCAAGGGTGCCTGAAGGGGGCAAGGATCTTGGGGAATACCTTAAAGGTTGTCATCTCGCTAATATCATCAATTGAGAGAGGGACAGTTTGAGGGGATGGTACTCCAATTGGATCTACTCTACTCACAGATTCTTTATTCCTACTTATCCTGGGGTCAGCCTCCTCCAGTCAGTGGGACCCTGGTATCCACAAGGGATTCGCCTCTGGACCCCCAGCAGCTCCTGCCCAACATGTCTCCCAATTTTGGCCGAAACTGGGGGGGCTCAAACTTCCTCCAGTTAAGCTAACAATATGTCTGGGGTAAAAGTAGGATAAATCTACTACTTTAACCCCCGGAGCCCCCATGTTTCTAATTGGAGTACAGATGGAAGGGACTACTCTAGGGTCTTGAAAATGTATTATTATACAGTCCCCCTCCTGAGTTTTTTTACCCTGCCCTACCCACTCAACCCTGCGAACACTTAAGATGATCCCATCCACACCCAAAGGGATTGGCTTGTTTGACTTGAGCCAATGGATGCATTTATTTTTGATGGATTGATGGTTTTCCATTTGGCCTTCCTTGAGGGGGGGTACATTTACCAAGACAGCAACGAAAGGTTGGCAGTCTGGCGGGAGGTTTACTGGGGGGATTCGTCGTACTGGATTTCTAGGGCCCGATAGGGTAGTAGTTGGAGCTGTAGGTTGGGGGACAGGTCTAGTAGCTTTCCCTGGTGCTAGTTTTTGGGCTTTTTCACCTGTGCGTGATGTTTGAATGTCTTTCACTTTACCGCTAGCTGTCTGTTGCTGTTTTTGTGGGGGTGGCTTAGACTTATTTGTAACAGCCTCTAAGTGTACTGGAGGTCCCTTAGGTTTTGGCCCTACTAAGGAGGTGGAAGAAGTTTTGGGAGCTGAGGTTTGTGCTCTATTACTTTCAACCTTATTTAAACATTTTGGGGGTTTAGGATCTTTCTGTGGTGGTAGTTCGCTCCCCCTTACACCCATATCAAGGTTTTCACTCGCTCTGGCTAGTTGTTTAAATGTAGTTTTGAGTGAATGGAACCCGTCAAGGGTTGATTGTTCAAGTTTATCTATCCTCGCCCCCAAGCCCTTAACCTGTATTAGTAGGGGCATCAGGAGACTATTTACCTTCTCCAGGATATTTTCGATAGTTATCGGGTTTGTGGGCTTGGAAACATCGGAGACATTAGCGGAGTTATCATTTATAGGTGGCCCCTTTGGAGAGACCACAACATCCCCCTCTATGTCCGCTTCTTTCTCTGTTGACCGGCCCCTAGGGATTTTCACACCAACTCCAGAAGGCTTTTTTGCTCTTTGGTAAAGAGCGGCCTGTCTCACCAACCTACCCTGTTTACGTTTTCCTGCCTTTTTGTTTACGGACCTTTTATCCAGCCTAGTTTCATAAATATTTACATACGTATAATGATGAGTAAAGGTGAATATAAAGGCAATTTTAGAGTTCAGGATGGGTGGAGAATAACAGTAAAACGTTTTTTTTTAATTTACAGGTGGGAAGTAAAGAGTTTTTAAGTTCAGGGGTGGATAGCACATAGGGGTAGTAAGGGGGTTTTCAGCTTCAGGGCAGTGGCAGGGTATAGAGGTAGTAAATGGTTGTAGGTTCCAGTGATGGGTAGTGGCAGGGGTAGTAGGAAGCTTTATGGTTCAAGGTGAGATAATTATGCTAAACTAATAAATATATCTACAATAATAAAATAATGTATTAACACAGGTTTACAACTACATATTAGCATAATATTTCTTACATTTAAAAAAAATGTAGTGTCCAACTATAAAATTATGTATGCATTTTTATACACATGTATACAAGTTTATTTATATACATACATACACACATATGAACACATGTATACATAAATATACATAATTATATATAGACACATGCAATATACACAACCACACAGATATAAAATTGAATATAATATTATATTTACTATCTCACCAGCAATGTAAATACAGTCCTGGTGTAAAGATATGCAAACTAAAGCACTGCAATGTAAAGGCTCATGCTATGTAATAACTCCAACCATGAGGAAAAATACTCCAAAATAATAACATGCAACTTTCAGATCCAACACTAACATCACTGTTCCAGTCGGGGTTCGGAATAAGGGGTGGCAAGGTCTTGAGTCTCTCTTTCGGGATTTTGATAGATCATTGGCACTACGGATTCTCCATAAAAAACATGTCTCAGATTTGAGAAGAGCAGCTGGAACCTGTGGCTATCCACAGTTGTCTGTACTAGGCCAAACACAGTTGCCAGTAGTGCAGAAACTGGCAACCCTTAAATATACATATATATGTAATGGGTCACTTTGTAGAAAAGCAAAGTAATAAGCAGGGAAGCGGCTGATGGCTCATTGGTATAAGGATGACCATTGATATGCAAGAATTATGGAAAGGGCCATGATTTGGTGCAGGCAAAGAGGATGTAGTGTATGAGCTAATGGCTTCTTAAAGGCATCAGGATGACAATGGGTGGCACAGGGGCAAAGCATACAAATCAGAATACAGTGGAGACATTCTAGCCACAGAAAGAATTCTGAGAAATCGTCCCAGAGGCATGCTCTACTACTCTGTAATGCAGGATCAGCCCTCCGTGGCTCTGGTGAGCCCTCACATGTCTCTCCTGGAAGAGAATGAGAACATTCATCAATTAAATCAGTTTGGGCCATATTGAATGAAGGAGACTAGATATTGTCTCCATAAAAGAGCAGAATGAGTTATTTTCTTTGGAAAGCGAACCTTCCACAGGCCGCTCTTAGGCCGCTCTAAGGAGTCCAGGATTTGATGAATGAGGATGTATGATCTTGACATCAAGGAACAGTTTCCTTGATGTCAAGATCTCCTGCATCTCTACAAGAGGTAGATTCTAGGACTGCACCAACTCATTTGAGATTCTGCCTACTGCAAGAATAAGCCAACCTCTGTGGCACCAGCTTGCTATCGGACGTTATTTGCTTCTGTGGTACTTCGAAGCAGGGATGATCATCTGTAAGTCGGAGTAAGACAAAGTGTAAAGCTCTTTCGCACAGTAAGATTCATCAGCGTACGAAGCATAGACAGTGTGGTACTACAACAATTTTATTGGAATATTGTCTGACATCGTATTTGTGCACTAAATATTGTCTACAAAAAAGATATTTCTGTATCAATATTCTGACATGCAAACATCTTAGACTACTTTTTGGGGTGAATCCAGTAAATATCAGCACACATATGTTTCACAAGCTGACTTGAAGAGTGTCTGCCTGTGGAGAAGATCTATACAAACTAGCCACTGGGTACAGGGGGGTGGGTCTGTAAAAAAAAGGAGCTTGACATATCTTGCTTGCATGGGAATCCAAGAACTCTGCTGTCACAAAAGTGGAAGTGCTCTTTTTTAAGTCTGAGGAAAATCAAATTTAGGGATACACAGATTAAATGAAACGTCATTCGGGCAAAACAAAAACAGGTCTAGATAAAGAAGTTCAATTGACATAAGTCCACTGGACAGATGCAATCACACAGGAGTTCTACAAGCCGAGTTTAAATAAACAAACACAATGTAACAATTATTTGCCACGAGTATACATTAAATGTTTTTAGCATCACTGAGCATGAAATGTGAATCACGACAAAGCTTACCATTCAGAAGCTCCTGTACCAAATCCACAGCCGACCGTGTCTCCAGAGGCTCTGGCCAACCAGTCACCCCAGTCTTCAAGCCTTTTGCCAATGCCTGGAAACATGAAGAATTTGTCTTAATATGTACCTACTTACCAATCTAAGTAAATACGAAGAGGCCTTGCACTTGGGCACTGTACAGGTCACCCTAATCGTAACCCATGCAAGTATTGCCCAGGTGCAGGTGTCCCAATATCAATCACAGTGTAAGCCAATCTGTGATCAGGGGAAACATGAAAGGATATATAAGTAAGGTCAAGGCTTCTGGTGCAAAGATTACAAAGGTCTGGTAGAAAGATATACCAAGTATGGTGGACAAAAGATTAGTAGCCGAGTTGAAGAGATTTATGGAGATATGGGCTTTGGTGATGCATGGGTGTAGATGGCAAAAGAAATGGAGGTAACCAAGGTGTATCAAACAACCCACACTAATAGAGACAGACTCTTTCTACGATACTATTTACAAATTATCAACTGCATAGCCAATTTTATTTATTCAAGTCCTGATTATGGACTGCCTGATCAAAGTGTAGTGTATACAACATACTTTAAGGATGTTAATAACTGGAACTTGGGCTGTTAAGAGGCCTGATCTAGGATGATCAGTAACAGGTTTAGGATTATAATGCAGAAGCCGTATTAGCACACTGTAGTTTTCACTACAGAGAATGTCAAGGTATACTGAGATACTGTCACCTATAATGTTTTGTTGTGCTCTCAGAATTAACATCCCACACATCACAGCCATTTACCAGATGATAACGAAATACATGTAAATTACAACTATGCTAAAAAATAAATACTGTGCAGTACATTAGCCTATTATATTCAGCTAACAACAGGAGGAATACATTCTAAGTATGATCTTACCAGCAGGAAATCAAGCTCTCTGTAAACCTGATAAACAGGGCTTCTCTGATCCCCAGATTCCACCTGAATATTCTTAAGGTGAAAAACATCAACATTAGACCGACGTTACTTCAAATATCAACACAAGGGCAGAATTCATCATTAAGCTAAGGGAACTGATGACAAAAAGAAACATGCATCTATAGACACCAGGCAATGTCATCTGCCCATTTGCTGGCAAGAGCTCAATGGACCATACCCTACAGTGCCAACATTATACCATGAGAAGAAAAGAAAAAAGGCACATAATATCAAATGTCTATTGTAATGGTCTCATGCACCAACCAAGATAAGATTATGCAGGGTCAAAATGAGTATTCAAGGTGTAAAAACAATAGTGCTGATTAAGTGGTAGAGTCACAAGTAAAAAAAGCCCTTTAGAGTTCACATATTTTCCAGCATCTTGTGTGCTGGCTGCTCTTTCATAGCACTAAATGATCTCTACGGGATTGTAGGAGATTCGTAGAGTGAACAGTGCTGCAAAATCCCCTTCATTTCAATGTGTTTTCATGATTTCCAAACCATCGTAAACATTCCCACATGTTAGATACCACTTCGAACAATACAATATAGCCAATTATAATCCTGCAAATGAGGCTGGTAATTTGAGAAATCTATTTTTGAGAATAAGAAAGAGCAGGGAGAATAGCCAGGAAAAACTGATTTTGGAGAACGTCCTGAAAACATTTGCACCACTCGGAAAGGGAGCCTTGACAGCATGTGTGAAGGTAGCCCACGTTGCCGCAAAGCACTTATTACAGACATATGCATGCCAATGATTCCACCTCAGTCCTTGTGGAGTATGAATTGACACTGGTTGGAATCTGGATTCTGTACATCGTGTGGTGACTGTATTCGCCACTCTGCAAACATCATTGCCTCAAAAAGTCACAAACAAATGTTCAGTAGAACACTAATCCGTGTTTTTATCAAGAGTGCATCTGGCGATCAGACTGTACAATGCACAAGGATGGGGGAAAATATAAGGAGCATTCTCTTTATTCAGACGGCAACAGTAGCTTTGAAACAAAGTTCTCAGAACCACCTTGTCCTGATCATGAAACACCATTAAAGTCCGCCAATGCACAAAGGGCTGGTAGCTCTGTGTAAGGGTCTGGTCAGTATTATAGACACTAAAAGAGAAGTCTTCGAAACAGAAGTTTTTAGGTCACATAATGTCAACATCTTAAACGTGTGTGGCTCAGCCTGACCAAGAAAACGTCCAAGGGGCCATGGGGCATCTAATCCAATGGAAGAAATGCATCAGGCAGATCAGATGTCTTGTCTGCCCCACTGGCTGAGGTGAAATACTAAAAAGCCATGTGTCAACAAGCTCTAGTAGTTATTGCAATTATCTACCTTCGTCAGCCAAAAAATGTGAAAAAGACACCGGCTGACAAGGATGATATTCTTCACTAGTACACAGTGGAAGGATGTAAATAAAGTGGTACTGTATCTAGCTCGGATGGAGGATTTTTAGAATGTCACCAGGCCCCCAGAATGTCTGGAGAGGACTTAGTTCTTAGGAGTGCAAACATTAGAGCCACAAGAACAAAGTGCTCAATCTCAACGATGACAGACAGAGGCCAGCAACACTATCCACAGTATATATTTGGTATTTTCTATTGGATAAACAAACATGGTCCTTCTGAGGAAGATGGAATAACACCTAAACCAGGCAAGCCAACGCAGAGCCAACATCCTGGGTCAGCCAGGTCCCTGCTCTTCTGAAGGACCTTTGGTAAACAAATCTTCTGAAGGACCCTTGGTAAACAAAGGAGTCAGCAATAACATATAATAAAGCACCCATACAGACCAACCACAGAACCAATCCTAGGAATCTGGAGCCTCCAGACAATCCAGACAGCAAATTCGTAGCATGTGTTATGCACTTGCGTGGTGAAGAGGTCTATGATTATAGGATCCCATATCTCAAACATATGATAAAAGGTTTGCTTTAGACATTTGTGGGAAGTAGATGCGCCTCCTCATTCTCTCTGCCATGGTACTGGTAATTACAATAAAGTGTAAGACTGACCGGAACATTTTATGAAGACTCTCAGATGGACATGGAGCTATTAAAAACGCATTGCAAGTAGCTGTCTACAGATTCTGTAGTGGTATTTTTCTCTAATTCCATACATTTTTCTTCCAGAGTCTTTCAAGTGCTCTTCTGTTTGATATTATTGAGTTTACTTCCAGCAGAGAATGATTTGAATGGTATATCTTTCTCAAAAAAGGTTTTCAGACAATGAAAGAAATACTGAACTGTTATTTAAGTGCTGGATGTTGAGCAGGAGGGAAACGAAGATCTAAGCAGACAACCAGCTTCTTTCATGATTTGATGGCTATATGGTAGTTTGGGGAGGACTAGCAACATTCAGTGGTTTAGACCTCGAGGGGTTGATTGGTCCAGAAACAGGTGGGACTCTTACTGAGATTAAGCTGGGTAAGGCAAATATTGCATCAAATGTCGATCCCATCATATGTGTGCATCTACAGACTACTTAAAAAACTTTCAAAGAGTCTAGGTTACAGGCTTTGGTCGCCCTATGAATGGCATTTCAGACAAAGTGCTTGAATCTACAAGCGTGCAAAGACTCAAGTACTTTAAGGTACTGCGCGCAATAAAGTCAAAGAAAGATTCAGAAAAAAGTCTGGGCTGTAAGGAGGGGCGAGCAGATCAATAGAAAAGTGCAGCCTGGTGATGGGTAGCATCGAACAACTGAAACACACAATAAGGGGCTCACATGTACTCTGTGCATTTGGTCTGTAGGTCTGCATTGTGGACAAGGGCTAGTACATCTCCAATCTTTTTTGGTACGAAGATTCTTTTGGAGTATCTTCTATCCAGTAGTGATGTTTCCATGTAAAATGGGTGGCACATTATGACTCGGCACGATTTCTATAAAAAAATAGCAGGGCAGTGCTCAGATTTAAGATTGTGGCTATTGAGCTGCGTTCTTTTCATTGGTCAAATATTCAGGAGTTTGCAGAAGAGGAAGGGTTTGGTATTTTAGTGTATAATGTAGGTTTAGAGATGGAATCAGAAAGAGCATTGAAAGTTAATGCGGGATTTAGGTTAAACTGAAGCATGCTTTGTAGTATTTTTACAGTATTGAAAAGAGGAGGTGCTGGATTTAGGTTAAACTGAAGTATGCTTTGTAGTAATTTTACAGTATTGAAAGGAGGAGCTAGCTAAACAATTAGAAAGGGACAAAGTTAAAAATGTGTATGTTAATAGGGGATTAAGGGAAAATAACTGAGAAGGATTCAGGGAGCAGAATGAAGGGGAGCAGCATATGTTGATAAGGAGAAGACGGAAGAATAGTGTGCGATTTGCTGAGTTAACAAGCTGGAGGACAGAGTTGCAATAAGGTAAAGAGTAAATACATTGCAGATTCAAGTGCATACAAATTGTGTAAGCTGGATAAATGGGAATGTAGCGAGGTTAGGAAGAGTGTTATATAAGTCTGTACTAGAATGAGAAGTTCTAGGGTGGTTAGTGGTTAGTAGGGTGGGAGCAGTTAGATGGTGTAGGAATGGTAAGGGGTTAGACAAAAGAATGAGGAAATGGGGAGATGACAGGGAAGGGTGGGATGTTAGCCTAAGAGAACAGGTCACATACAGAAAGCAAGTGCACATTCTAGAATCTGTTTATTATTCTTTTTGGTGAGATTAGTCTGGAAATAGACATGACTTCCATTGTAATCCTTTTTAATCTTCTTAGCCTCCGGAGCCAGATTGTTGAGGATTGTTCAGAGCTGTGATATTTAGGGATAGGCGTCAAGACGTTAAGGATACATTCCTTAAGCAGTCTGGGCCCGCAGAAGCGGGGCTATCAGATAGGACATGCATTGGTGGGCAGATTCTACATGAACTTAGTCTACTCCCACTTTAATGAGAGCTTGGAGATAATATTCAACGAGGGCTACAAGAAACTACTAATGTTTGGTTGGGCAGTTCAAAACTATTTTAACACCACATTCTAAAGAACTCTGAAACTCATTGCATCACCATATGCTCTATTATTCAAATTAAATGTATCAAAACCTCCAGTGTTTTCTTTTTAAATCAGATTACCAGCATCTAACCTTTTCGTGACCCTTTCCAGTAACAGTCTCATCTTCCCACCAGTAACTCGAATCAAGTGATTACATTTTATTTTCAAATCAGGCCAGCCTGTTAACCGTTGCACTTTTATTAAGAAAACATCTTGAAGCCACAAATGGCCTTTTTTTGTTTTTGTTTTTTGTTCAAATGCTTTATTGATTTTCAAAAAGAAACAAAACAACAAGGTAAGGAAAGAAAGAGCAAGAGACAAATATTGAGAAATGTCTACACAGTTGTGAATAGTGAAGTACCCCAATGTAAACTTATGAATCATCTATAATACATAGATTGTAATGGACTAGGGTATCCAAAGTGACCTTATATATTAATATAGATACATACAAAAAAGAGTCTAAGAGGTAGTCAAAGCAATACCATAGAGTTGTTTGTAAGTTCACGGAGGTTTATGAGAGTCGAAATAATTGTCCAGTGTATTCCACATCGGTCTAGATGAGGGTTTCCAAGGCGTGTTTTGTAAAGTAATGTTACCTGCACTCCTAAGGTGAGTAATCCAATTAATCCATCCTTTATAGGATGTCTTACTCGTGTCATTCCAGTTGGTAAGAACCATTTTCACAGCAGAAGTTAGCAGAAGATCAAGGAGAGCTTTATCAAAATCAGAACTCAAGTCCGTCCTTAGAAAAGCCATCATTAAAGTAAAACATTCTTTATTCAATGTACAGTTACACAAAACTATTAAAAAATCAAAAATGCAATCCCAAAAAGATTTCACTGACTTACAATGTAAAATAAGATGGGCTAAATCGCCCGTTTCCTGATTACAATTCCAACATAATGAATCCTCTCGAATTCCTAAAGAAAATAATTGAGCGAGAGTCCAAAAAGCTTTATGTAATAGCCAATACTTGGTTTGAGATAGTACCAGGGATATCTTATTGCATGAGACAGAGCTCCACAGTGTAGACTATAAGGAATCAGATATCGGGACAGAAGAGTGTGAATCCCAGAAAGTGACAGATTTATTATTGAGATTGGAGGTTTTAGGACGAAGAAGTTTATATATCGGAGGGCCCAGTTTGTTTATTTCTGACACAAACATTGGTAGTGATGGTTGTTCAAGGGATAATTTGGTTTTAGACAAAGCAGTTCTTACTTTCAGAAAGTTGTAAAATTCAATATCAGCTAAATTATAACGAGTTTGAAGGTCTGAAAACGTAACTGGGTAAGAAGCATTTTTCAGCTGACAGGGAAAAGAGATACCTTTCTTAATCCAGGAGTCAAAAGTTAAACTTGTACCTTTATAAAGTATTTTACTATTGTACCATAATGTTTCCATTTTAGAGCATTTAATAATGTACTTTAATTTCTTATCTATCTTCAGGAGTGCCAATTTAGTGTTCTTAAAGATGGACTTAGAACTAGATGGATAAAGCTGATTAGTTGTAGGAAGTGCAAGAGGATTTAAGTTGTTAAGGATAGCCTTCTCTACCTCTAACTATACAGGCATGTAGCCAGTGGGGGGGGGGGGGGGGGGGGGGTGAGATCCAATACGAACCTTGTTTTGCTAAAAAATCCGACTGGTATAATCTGAAATCAGCCAAATTCACACCACCTAGTGTTTTATTGAGCCTCAATTTCTTAATGCTAATTTGTGCTTTTTTTCCGCACCAAAGGAATTTAGTGAGGAGAATATCTAGTTTATGATGGAAATCGTCTGTCAAAATGAGTGGGAGCATGGTGATAAGATAATGAACTAAAGGGGTAATCATCATTTTCATAGTTTTAATTCTCCCACACCATGTAATAAATTTCGGCAACCAAGATTCCAAAAGTTAAAAAAAAATTCTAGTATTACTTTCTCATTCTGATGGAGAGTATCCAATATGTTATTACCAAATTCGACCCCCAAGTATTTGATATATCCTGGTTGCCACGCTAGACCAGATTCCCCCAGAATCTCTCTAGTACAATGTACATTTAGTAACTTAACTTCTGATTTGTCTCTGTTGAGTTTATATCCAGAATGAACTGAATATTCTGTGATTGTATCCATCAGAGCAGCAATTGATGTTTGCAGCTGTTCTGTCATTATTAAAATGTCATCTGCATAAGCGGCTAATTTGATTTGAATGCAATTATTGTCCATCCCCTTAATTCTCGAGTTAAGTTTAATATTCTGGATAAGGGGTTCCAGTGCTTTTAAAAATAAGGATGGAGACAATGGGCATCCCTGTCTGGTACCTTGTTGAAGGGTAAAGGATTCAGATAAAGCACCATTAACAGCAATACGGGCTGATGGTTTTAAATAAAGAGACATAACCATGTTAATGTAATTCTTCCCTAGTTTAAACGAGTGCACACAATAGTCTAAAAAAAGCCCAAAAGACCGTATCAAAGGTCTTCTCGGCATCTTGTGTAATAACGATAGACGGTTCTGATTTAGTTGCAGCTTTAAATTTATTGATCCAAACACCTGCCCATTCACTTAATATCTTATTATATTCATCTTTCTAATGTGTTCATGATGTAAGTATTTCATTGTCCTGTAGTGATGTAAAGTAGAGAGATTCTCTTGTTCTAGTTGTATTAGTCCCTGGTTCATACATTTGTTTATTTTTGTCTTAATTTCAATTATTATTCCCCTAATGGTGGCATTTAAGGCATTTCAAAGAGTATTTACATTGACTTTGGTCGTATCATTATGTCTAAAGAAACCCAAAATAGCTTCTTCGATCTTCTTTTTATCCTCAGGATCAGATAAAACATCATTATTAAATCGCCATCTTTTAGGCACTGGTTCATCGTGACAACCCGCCAGTTTAAGGCTGATGCACGAATGGTCCGACACCAACCTAGGGGCTATATCTTAGTGTTTGATTAATCATGTATATGGACCGGAGACACAAATATAGTCTATCCTGGTGTAAGAATTATGTGGAATGGAGTATAAAAGTGTAGTCTCTGGTGTCAGGATGTTGAAGGCGCCAAGAATCTTTGCGGTTAAATTTGGAACAAATAGTTTGGATTATAGTATGTGAGCTCGTAGGATGATAATGACAGGCAGACTGTCTATCAATTATCGGGTCTAATGGAATATTGAAATCCCTTGCTATTACAACAAGATATTCTTGAGGAAGACCCTCTAGAGTGCTAGATACACCAGTCCAGAAAGTTGAATCATCAGAGTTAAGGCCATATATGTTAACCACATGAATTAGATCCTCCCCTTTCCTCAACCGGGTCACTAACACTCTGCCTTCATCATCAAGTGATTGTGAATCTAGCAAGATGTTAGATTTTTGGGAGATTAGTGTAATCAAACCCCGTTTTTTTATGCTCAGCTTGGGAACAGGCCACTTGGGAAATCCAGTTACATCTATTAAAATTAATATAATCCTTAGATAGCTTTTTCTCTTGTAACAATATTACATCTTCCTTAGTTTTAGATAAATAGTCATGGATTTTGCAGCGCTTAATCGGGTGGTTAAGTCCTCTGCTAAGGTATGTGGTCCATTATGAGCTATCACGGATAAAATCGTACATGTAATATCACAAACATATTCACAGGTCAACAATTACTGACCATTGAAGAAAAATATGACATTGCTAAACACTGAGTAACCCCCAATAAGGATCAATATATTTACAAGATTTATGTACCTTATATCAAGGAGAACCAAAAATGTCAGGTACTATTGCATAGGAAGCTCACAAAGAAGCTTAAGTAGAGCAAGACTTAGGATAGAGAATAAGAAAAGAGAAAGGAAAAAAGGGCAAAGATAAAAAGGAAAACAGAAGAAAAGTCTGAGAAAGCCCAAGGCACAAAACAGGTAACTGAAAGAAACATCTTGTAACCCCTGGGGTTCCTCAACCCTCCACCCCACACCCCCCTCCCTCCCCACCCTTCCCTGAATAACTCGAATGTAGGAGATGCGACGGCAGGAGCGTCAATCCGTCTCACGGACAGTGGCGTAGCTGGGGGGCGGGGAAGGGGAGCGGGGGCGGTCAGCCCCAAGCGGCACTATTTTGGGGGCGGTGGCCTTTGTAGTTTATTTGGGGACCGGGACTCTCACTGACACTACTGTCAGTCAGTCTAGCTAGGCCTCCGACTCCCTCTCTTTCTGTCTTGCTCCTCACTTACTGAAAACCGTGACTCAAAGAAATGTTTCACAACCTCTCTTTCCTTCTTTCATTTAGTTGCTCCCCTGTGAAATGGATCCAAAAAAGAAAAACACTCTTGCAGGAAATGCCCTTCTTCTGACATTTTTCTATTCCAAAGTGCAGCCTCAGGATGGAGAGAAATAAAAGGTTTTAAATATGAAAAATAAATACGTAACTAAATAAAGCAAGACAGAGTGGTTGCAATGTGGCCAGATTGGTTGTATTCACATCCAAACACATCAGTCTAACTTTACAGACTTTGCAGTGAAGCGCTACTTTTGTTTTCTCATCTTTCTTTGAACAGCATTGTTGTCCCCAGGTGGGGAAGCGCACCGTTCCTGGATATATTGCACCTGGTTGATGGGTGGATTGGAAAACAAAATGTGTACCATGGCTCTGTGTTTATGGATGTGGTATTTTTAAACCATACTGCTTACATTTTGTAAGGATATAAGCAATGGACAATGAAACGGTTCCATTCAGGGCCCTGTAGTCATGTCCTTAACCTTTCAGGTAAAACCAGTTGCTGATTTCTGAACAGTGAGTTAGAGATCGTGAAGGTAACCATGTTGTTTCTGCTTACATTTCACATGCTTTACTTAATCTTGCATTCCCTGAGTGTTTTCTTTGACTTTTTTTTTTTAGGCAGCATATTACTCTTATCAAGTGCATAATTTGAATTTGGCCACAGCCAAGTGTTTATAGCGGGCACAATTAGGTTGTAGCTGGAGGCAGTGCAAGTTTCTCTCAGTGGGGCAGTATGGTGTTCAGTGGGGAAGAGGATGTGGCACCATGGCCAGAGCTGTCGAATTTGGAACTGGGGAACTGGGTTCGGGCTTCATGACCTGTCCACCAGACCACTCTACTGAGGGAGCATATTCCCATGCTAGACCTTAGAAGGCCCCACTAGTCCTTAGAAGGTCTTAGCACAAGCAGGTGTACCCTAGTGGTATCAATTGTGGGTTAACCGTGAAGGCCTGTCCATCACAATCCATACTGTAGTTCATCTCCAGTCTTGCGGGCAGGCCTACAAAGCAGCACACCCTGGAGCAACAGTGATCCTGTCACTGTGACTCTGTCACTGAGGTCACATGAACCTTGAGCAGGTTAAGGCGGTGCAAATGGTGTGACCGCACTGGGCACCTATTTCAGGTGAATGCATAGTGTTTGCAAGTATATTATGGACGGTTTAAAACATACTTGCTGCCTCCTTCCTGGCCTCCAGCAATTTTCAGCAACAATAAAAATGTCATGATAACTTCGGTGATTAATGTTCTTCCTAAAGAGAGATCGGAGTTTTGTCTAGTGGAAGGGTTGAATCCTGGAAAAGTAGCACAGTGGGTTAATGTGCCTGCTGCAAAGAACGTGTACCAAGCAGATCACAAAGTGCACATAATGTTAACTAGGTTAGTAGGTTACTGCTTTTGTCAGAGATCCTTGTTACTTGCAGTTTATAAGTTAAAATCCTAACATAGAACAGTGAGCTATTAAACTATACTGCCTACTAGTATTGTTTTCATGTGGCTTCTACACCTTGTAGTCCTTTGTCTTATGTAACATTTCCTATACAGTGATTTACACACGTATAAATGATTGCCTCTGAGTAGTGTGTGTGATGTAAAGTGCTCTGATACCGTACACCGGTATGAGTGGCACTGTAAATCAAATTAAATGCATCTGAGAAAGAGTGTGGTTATGGAGACTTGAGCATGGTTGCTGGGCAGGCCTTGGGAGAGCCTGTGGGACGGGATTGCCGATCCCAGTCAGGCAGGTTGACAGATATGTTTGAAAAATCAAGTCAAAGGGAAACATTTAGGCAATTCTAGTCTCGTTTTACAAAAATATAAACCTTCCAAAAGGTAGAGCATTTTTAAACCATGTAAATGCAAGAAAAAACCCAGCATCAGTTTTACTAATAATGATGTAACAAACCAAATATAACTATTCTCAAAAGCGACCTTGAAAACAGAGGTACATAAAGGCAGGTAACCATTAGCTACATAGGATATCAAAACAATCTCAACCTTTATACCGCATATGGAGATGATTTCCTTTTGTTGGTGGAAAATTGCAAAGCGTCCATTTCCTGAGTTGTGGGGCCTTCCAGAAAATATGCAAAGTCTCTAGAGTCATTGAAATAGTGATGACAACCACTGTCTATGATTCTGAATTTGGTTGTGCCAACAAAGGAGAATTGAATGTTTTTGACCCTTGATTTGTCACGTAGAGCAAGAAAGCCCTTCCAGGTGTCGACAGTAGGTTTCGAGTAGTCTTGAGTAAAGATAATCTTGTGACCGTTCCAGATAAATTGATGATTTTTCCGAGCATGGCTAAGAAAAGCTTCTGTAAGTTGATATCGCAGACAATCGACGGGGTATTTGTCTTGAGGAGGATTTAAATGATTCTGTGTGCTCGATCCAGCTCAAAGTGATGGTCGAACTTTATGTTAGTAAACATTGGGATCCAATCCTCGAGAAATGCTAAGCAAGATCCTGTAGAGTCCACCAAACGGCCTTTTCACCTGTAAAGATCTCCACCATTTCATTGTCTGGTGGTCACCTGGAGCACTGCACATCAAAACAATGGGGAAGTGGACACACATGGGCGAACAAACACGTGTCTGAGCTATTCTATTCTATTCTATTCTATAGTTTTGGTAGAGCGCAAACAGCTGCCCCAACAATGAGGCGTCCCGGCGCTAAGAACCCAGACCCTGGCCTGAGCGGAAAAAAAAGGATGAAAGGGAATTACGGGAGAGGGAATAGATACGTTTTTACTGCTTTCCGGAATGCCGGTAGGCTTTCTATGGAGCGAATGTGTTGCGGCAGATCATTCCAAAGCTTGGCTCCAAGAAACCTGAAGGAGCGGCCGCCCATGCGGCAAAGTTTTATGCGCAGGACGCATAGAAGGTTTTGGTTAGAAGATCTTAGGTTCCGTGACGGCGCATAGGGAGTGAGAAGTGGTCGAAGCAGAGGGGGGGGGGTATCGAGTTTGAGGATTTTGAAGGTCATGATGAGGGTTTTGAATTTGATTCTGGAATCAACGGGTAGCCAGTGTAGTTTTTTGATGGTCGCTCTGGCAGAGCATCTGCGGGGGAGGCCGACCAGAGTTCTGGCCGCAGAGTTCTGCACGCATTGGAGTCGTGCTACCTCACTTTTGTTGGCGCCAAGAAGGAGTACATTGGCGTAGTCAAGACGCGAGAGGATGGTGGCTTGGATAATAAGTTGGCGAGTTTTGGCGTCGAAAAAGCCTAGTATGTGGCTGAGGCTCCTCAGCAGGCCAATACAGGTGCCAGCAATTTTTTTGGTGTGGGCCTGAAAGTTGAGTGAGGCATCCATCCAAACGCCCAGGTTTTTCACTAGGGATTTGGGAGAGGGGATGGTGCCTAGGGAGGACGGCCACCAGTGCTCATTCCAGAGGCTGGTGTTTTTGCCAAGGAGTAGCACCTCTGTGTTACCAGCATTGAGTTGCAGACAATTCATTGTCATCCATTGGGCAACCGCGGAGAGGCCGTTTTTGAAGCTAGAGGATGAGTTGGAAGGACCTTCTGAAAGAGCGATGGCCAGCTGTGTATCGTCGGCGTACGATACTAATGTCAGGCCCCACTCTTTGGCCACTTCCGCCAGAGGCTGGACGTAGAGATTAAAAAGGGATGGGCTCAACGCAGAGCCCTGCGGAACTCCCTGTGCAATGGGATGGGGTTTGGATAAGAAGGGAGGGGCAGAGACTCGAAAGGATCTGTTTTCGAGGAATGATCGGAACCAATCCAAAGCATGGCCAGATACTCCAAATGTCTCCAAACGATTGAGAAGGATGTCGTGGGATACCGTGTCAAAGGCCGCGCTGAGGTCCAAAAGAATCAGCGCAGCACTTTGACCGGCGTCTAAAATCATTCGGAGGTGCTCTGTGGTGGCCAGGAGAGCAGACTCAGTACTATGGCCTGGTCTGAACCCGTTTTGAGATGGGTCCAGAATGAGGTTTTTGGAAAGGGGCGACCACTCGGTCCCCCCGAACGTATGGTAGGGTGCTCTGACCCCCCCGGGAAACCATTTTGGGCGGGGGGCGTGTCCCGGCTGGTATGCCCGAAGCGGCCTAGCCGGGGCGCGCCTTTTCCCGCCCAAGAGGGGTTGTCCTAGACACCTACACCGTTGGCCACGCCCCGTAGGCGGATCGGAGGAGGGTACACGCCCTCCCGAGGAAGAATAAAAGAGCAACAATCTAAGGAAGCATCCTCTTGTTCCTGTGCTTGGAAGCTGCACCTCCACCACATGCAGGCCTTCCGGGGTTTTCTGCCCTCAGCGGACTTGGTGGCGGCACCATTTCCCGAAGCTCTCTGGTCTCTCGGTGCCCCGGATTACAAAACCTCGTGCACCCAGGACAAGGAAGGCATATGAAGGGGCGTTCCGTTCCTATTGGGAATTTTTGGGTTCAGCTAGGGGGGAGCATTGGGGGCAGGAGGAGTATGTCCTGAAATTTCTGGTATCACTACATCAGGCAGGCCGATCACTGGCAACAGCCAATAGGCACAGGGCAGCCATTGCCTTCATGGCGCAGGCTCATGGCATCCAGGACCCCACATCGTCCTTTCTCGTAAGGAAGGCTCTGCGTGGGTGGCAACGCCTTGAGGGTCGTAGAGTGGATGAGAGGCACCCGATAGGTCTAGAAAGGTTGTCCCTGTTAATGTCCGTACTCCCTGCGACATGTTTATCTCAATCAGAGACAGTGCTGTTCCGGGCCGCTTTTGCATTAGCATTCCATGGGGCTATGCGGGTGAGCGAACTGGTAGCGAGGAATAAGCAGGATACGGGGGGAGGTCTGTGTCGAGAACACATTCAAATTAAGGGTGAGACGATGGTAGTCTCAATAGCCAGGTTCAAGACCGATCAGGGAGCGATCGGGGACTGTGTGGTAGTCCAGCGGATTCCAGGGTCTCCCATGTGCCCGGTAAAATGCGTGGAGGAGTATTTAGCGCAGAGGGCGGCATCATGGGGGGGAAGCTTGCTGAGGCACACCGACGCCACCCCACTGACTAGGTTTCAGTTCCAGCGGGTGTTAACAATGGCAATCGCGGCAGCGGGCTTGAACCCGAGCGATTTTGGGACCCATTCCTTCCGGATAGGGGCTGCTACAGAGGCTACAGCCAGGGGTCTGAGTGTTGAAAAGGTGAAACAGTTGGGGCGTTGGTCCTCGAATTGTTATAAGAGGCATGTGCGGTTGCACATGTTGTGAAGCTAATGTCATGCACTCACGCTTCTTGTTTTCTGTTTGGTTTACAGTTTCGCGAGCAGGCTTTGCGGGCGGACTGTGCAGTTGACCCGACACCTGGGGACCAGCGGTCAAAGATCACCGGCTGAGGGAAGAGTGGTGTGGGTCGTTGGCCACTCATACGTGAGGCGAGCCGCTGACGTATTCAAAGCAGGTGACATGATTCACGTGGCTGGGGAATACTGGTGCAGGGTGACCTTCCACGGAAGGGGCGGACTCTGTATTGACCAGTTTCAAACTTTTATGGAGGGACTGCTAGGGCGGACGAGGTCACCGCCGTCTGTAATCATAGTACATCTTGGGGGCAATGATTTGGTAACCATTGGTCGACGAGTACTTCTCGAGTTAATTTTATCCACAGTGAGTTGGTTGGCGAGAAGGGTTCCGGGGTGCACGATTGCATGGTCACACATGATTCCTAGAAGGGTGTGGCGGGGGGCCCTCTCTGTGTCAGCTTTGAATCAGTCGGTAAAGAAAGTTAATAACAAACTTAGTAGGTTGTTTCGTTCAGGCCAGTTGCACTGTATTCCACATGGATGTATTCGGGGGGACCATATGTATCTTGAAGATGGGGTCCATTTGTCCCGGGAGGGGAATGTCTTACTCATAGGAGACTTCTTAGCTTGGTTAAAGAGTTTGTGTAGCCATGACCTTTAGTAGGAGTTTGTGGGGGGTCCGGATAGCCGGTCAACTATCCGGCCCGTGGCGGTAAGGTCATGATCGGTGAGCAGTAATTGGAAGATCCCTAGAGGTGGGGCGCCACCCATTATGGATGGGAGCGCCCGGGGGGAGGCGGCCATTGGCCCCTCACACGGGGAGGCGGTACCCCTCTAAGGATGGGGCCGCCGAAAGGGAAGGCGGTCATAGGCCCCTCCCTGGGGAGGAGGGGCTACGGGCCCCTCCTGGGAATTTCCCGGGGCCAGGACATCCGCGACGGCGGATGTGGTAAGCAGTGTGGGGTGGGAGGGGGGTCTACGCTACCTTCTAGACACCTCACACGAGTCCTCGGACGACCACTAAGATGGCGTCGAGTAAATATGGGCCCCCGTTAAGACAAGGGAAATTGGAAGTTGGCACAGAGGTACAGTCCTCTGTGCGCCCGCCCCTCACAAGTAAGGGGGGGAGTTCTGGTATTAGGGATCTGACACCGGTTACGACCTTGCCGTTGGCCCGTAATGTTAGGATGTACAATTTAATTTTGAGTATACGCATTTGCAGGATGTTTGGAATCGGCTAGGAGAACCTTTGTATTAGAGCTGTGTTAAGGTTAGCCAATAAACATCGTAATGTGAAAATGAAATTGTACATGATATGAAACTGTTATTTTAATGTTTTAATTTTGTTTCATATTTTAATAAATACGGCCGGGAGGGTAACTCCCTCCTGCCTTCCAAAAGTCAAGAACTGTGTCCGTCTTCCCATCATCGGGGATTGTGTTGGGAGGGGGTGACGGGTATCCCGGCCATATGGAAAGGGGCGACCACTCGGTCCCCCCGAACGTATAGTAGGGTGCCCTGACCCCCCCGGGAAACCATTTTGGGCGGGGGGCGTGTCCCGGCTGGTATGCCCGAAGCGGCGTAGCCGGGGCGCGCCTTTTCCCGCCCAAGAGGGGTTGTCCTAGACACCTATACCTTTGGCCACGCCCCGTAGGCGGATCGGAGGAGGGTACACGCCCTCCCGAGGAAGAATAAAAGAGCAACAATCTAAGGAAGCATCCTCTTGTTCCTGTGCTTGGAAGCTGCACCTCCTCGTTGCACGTGAGCCCGAGACGGAACAAGGAGCCAATTTTGACCCACCCACCAGCCCCTTATGGCAACGAGTAGTACTGCAATAAAGTCGATTAACGGTGATATTATCTCTTTTACAGGTTGTTTTAATAAAGTCTGGATTGTCTTTTTTGAGGATAATAAAATGGTTGCTAGTTAGCATGTTCTTAGGCGAAGTATCACAGCCTAGTTGAATGATGTGTTACTTGTGTAAATAAAGGTTATTGTGTAATATCCAGTCTAACCGTTTATTCCGTCCTCATTAGGTTCAAAATGTCGTATTTATTTTGGTCGGGCGGTAAGGTCATGATCGGTGAGCAGTAATTGGAAGATCCCTAGAGGTGGGGCGCCACCCATTATGGATGGGAGCGTCCGGGGGGAGGCGGCCATTGGCCCCTCACACGGGGAGGCGATACCCCTCTAAGGATGGGGCCGCCGAAAGGGAAGGCGGTCATAGGCTACGGGCCCCTCCTGGGAATTTCCCGGGGCCAGGACATCTGCGACGGCGGATGTGGTAAGCAGTGTGGGGTGGGAGGGGGGTCTACGCTACCTTCTAGACACCTCACACGAGTCCTCGGACGACCACTAAGATGGCGTCGAGTAAATATGGGGCCCCCGTTAAGACAAGGGAAATTGGAAGTTGGCACAGAGGTACAGTCCTCTGTGCGCCCGCCCCTCACAAGTAAGGGGGGGAGTTCTGGTATTAGGGATCTGACACCGGTTACGACCTTGCCGTTGGCCCGTAATGTTAGGATGTACAATTTAATTTTGAGTATACGCATTTGCAGGATGTTTGGAATCGGCTAGGAGAACCTTTGTATTAGAGCTGTGTTAAGGTTAGCCAATAAACATTGTAATGTGAAAATGAAATTGTACATGATATGAAACTGTTATTTTAATGTTTTAATTTTGTTTCATATTTTAATAAATACGGCCGGGAGGGTAACTCCCTCCCGCCTTCCAAAAGTCAAGAACTGTGTCCGTCTTCCCATCATTGGGGATTGTGTTGGGAGGGGGTGACGGGTATCCCGGCCATATGGCCATGTGCTGGGATAGAGTACTGTTCACATGCGCTTCAGCGAGTTTGGACAGCCATGGGAGCAGGGAGACTGGTCGAAGCTTGAAGTTTATTTCTTCTTCATCACTCGCTTGCTGATCAGTACTAACCAACAACACACTTTCGAGGGATCTTAAATCTTTTATGGAGTGAAGGGGCATTCCTGAAGGTGCAATGTCTAGTCAATTTGGAGTTTTGTCAAAATATGATTTTTGGGTTTAGCTCCCATGTTTGCAGACTACAATTATGTTTCATATCTGCTCAGTAGTCTGCTGTTTCTGTAAGTAGTTGTATGGAGCTATTTCAGCATATACGAAGAGAAGTTATCCCAAAAAACTAAAAGGTTTGGACAAAAAATCTCACTTCTGCCCTAAAATGATTTGATGACTTGAAAACAAAAGTAGTAAACACAGTCAGTAAGCAGACACAACTTTGGCAAAAGGCGCAATTTCTAGAGGATAGCACAACTCGCAGTAGTGTAGCAGGAAGAAGTTGAGAACACATCACAGACCGATAAACCCTTGAACAATTTTGTGAAGGACAAAACTCTGAGTCACTCAGAAGGGCAACCACTAAGGATTTTCCTTATGTTCTTGATTTGCACTGTCCACAGAATACCACTTTAAAGTCCAATACCTGAAGGTTAGGCACAGCCTTTATACAAGAACCTTTTCAGTGGTGGTTGCAGCTATCAAAGAAGAATTGTGGGAGTTTTACAAGTTTCCAGTTTAAGAAACTACTATAAATATGTAGATCAACATTTCATGCAGCACTGAAATACCATAGCCTCTAGAAAGAGAATCTGATTAGAAATTGGCAGATCAGAAAATGAAATATTTATATAAGCAAGAATCTTGTATTTTCTCGCTGTTGCATTCCAATTTATTTACTGGGACTATTTAATGATTTTGAAAAAATTATTTGATAGATTATCCAGTATTATGATGACTGTTTGCCTGATATGCTATATTTACTACAAACATTTGTCATTGTATTCCAGAGTAAAGTGATATGTGGATTTCCAAATAAAGTAATCTACTATTAGGAACAGAGAAGGCTAAGTATCAAAATACTATCCACAGGCGGCGAGTCAAATTTGGGAATACGAAATACTGAAACAAAGGAACTGAATCAATGCACTATTTCTGAATGGCTCAATCCAACCAAAAAGGAATGTGTTTGAATCTTTAACTTACTCCATTAGTAACTCATTTTGGCAACCAAAGAAGTGTAAAAGAGGAATGAGAGAAAAGAATCAAATGGCACGAATACGGCTGACCCAATGGGCTGGAGCAATCCAAATATTTAAGATTTCCTTTCACACCGCCGCTTAAACCTATGTTAAGAAACCCCATGTTCTGGACAGTCCTATTTGAAAACACATTAACACAATGGAAAAGACTTTGCTCTAAATTAAATAAACCTACTTCAATATAGTCAATTTCGATACTGGACTACTTACTAGCAAATTAAAAAAATATGCAATAGGTCTCGCATTAGAAAAGTTGGAGCTATTGGTCTTGTAAATGACAAATATTTTATTTATTTGTTGGTTTTCCAAATATCTAAATTGATAGCTTTGTCATTTACAACGCCAATAGTTATAACTTTCGCGAATGTGACACCTATAGCATTTTGAATGCAACATGTTTTGTATTTACGTGACATAGATGGCAGCTCTGGTCGTTAGGCCACATCTCTAGAGAGCAGGAGAGTGCAGCAGGTGTGAGAGGGTGAGTGGGTGTGTGAGGGTGTGTGAGGGTGAGGGTGTGGGTGTGTGAGGATGAGTGAGGGTGTTTGAGGGTGTGTGAGGGTGAGTGAGGGTGTGTGAGGTGGTGAGGGTGAGGGTGTGTGAGGTGGTGAGGGTGAGGGTTAGGGGGTGTGAGGGGGTGGTGGATGTAGGACAGTGGAAATACACACTTAAAGCCCACTAAGATCAGAAACTGCTAGGAAATATGCTAAAATTAACAGCGCGTGTTGAAATAATAGGAACATTGAAATATTTATCTTCACGAGTATCACTACAACTGATGGTATAACTTGGGTGACAAAGATGATCAACAAATAAACACACTCCACAGAAGAGTTGGATTATGCCTTGGATTCATGAGAAAGCGGAGCTCTCACTAGATTTTTCACGGTCACATTAGAGACAGCAAAATTCAGGATATGCTTGGAAACTGCAGACAACAGATTATTGACCAGCTGGTGACACGGCTGAACACAGGCCCGGCTCCGTACAGAGGGCAGCTGCCAAGAAGCTGTGGATACACTCTATGGCTATGCGTACCATGTTGTAAACATCAGAGCTATCCCTCAAGCTAGCACATATGCCGCAAGCCTATGCCCCCGAGACCAGCGATATCGTAGGATAATCACCCGGCATGGCCTAGGTTGTAACTAAATACACAGTACAGTGAAAGGTTTATTATTAAATATTTTTTTTTTCATATTGTACATACTGAGACTTTCTTTCTGCGCTGGTTATCAATACAGCTGTATTGTTAAACAGTACGTCAGGAAGAAATGGCGAGTAAAAACAAGGTGGGAGGGTTACACTAAACAAGACGGAGGGGGAAGGCAGAGAAGGGGAAGGGGGAGGAGAAATGCGACACGGCGGGCAGGGGAGGGGGCGAGCCCGAGTGTCGCTTTACAAAACAGCAAGACCGGCTGCACACATGCCGGGAAACAAAACAAAACAAAACCGATCCGGGGGGAGAGGGGCACTGCGTGACTTCAACCGGCAATAAAATGAATTTCAAAAGGAACAGAAGAAACAAAAACTCCAGCGGCATACCGTCATCTGTTTTGGTCTGGGGATACATTTGCCAATTTCTGCCGATGTAACTGCATCGGCTTGGACGGCTCTGATAAATAAAAAAATGCATTGCAGGGCGCTGGAGGGAAGAGAGAGAAGGGTAGGGGGGAGGAGAAATGCGACACGGCGGGCAGGGGAGGGGGCGGAGCGGGGAGAGGGAACAGACGGAGAGAAGGCAGATAAGGGGAGGGGGGAGGAGAAATGCGACACGGCAGGCAGGGGAGGGGGCGGAGCGGGGGCCTGGAGTGCGGCTGAGGGAACTGATGTGCACGCGCTTTTAAGCTCAATGCGCATGCGCATTGAGCTTAAAAGTCACGGGCACTGCAAGGAATCGCCACGATTCCTTGCAAGTTGGTTCAAGAGTGGATAAGCCCCCATAGTCTCGCAAGCTCGATGCGCATGCGCATCGACAGGCGAGACCTAAAAAGAGGGAGGGGGAGATCCAGACAGTAATTGCCCACTATTCATTTAGGGAATTACAAAGAACACATACTCATGGTTACATAGATTATTCCCAGGAAAAAGACTAATAAGAAACTAACAGCACATTGATGTGCAACTTGCACATCAAGTTGTTCAGAAATGGGAATGCAATTTCCGAGGTTACTTAGTACTGATAGGTCGACTCACACATTGTCCATTTGCAGGGGGTGCAAAACAAACTGCCTAATGAATAGTAATTAGAGAGGCTGCAATTTGCAAACCCGTTATGGTCTGCAAATTTGTATATTCAAGGTTGGAGGCCTGTAAAATCAAAAGACTTTCATGCCTGTATTTCCATTAAAAAACGGGACTCTACTTTTAATTTTGAGCAGCCTGAGTCCATTGAATGGAGAGGTATTATTTTAAAGCAAAAACATGTATCTCACCTTGGAGGCTTTCCAAAGACAAAGCTATCCAAATGTGGCAGCTTCCCCTTTGCGAATCAGTTACCATCCCAAATGGGCATTTGTAACAAATCAATGATTGACTACGACACAAAAGGTCACAAACCCCTGTGGTTCACAAATAAGAGGGGGATGTCACTTTCATGCTCCCTCCTATTTGTAGTTCGTAGTGGATCACAAAAGCACTTTTGGAAAGACTTTTTCGACCTTAACAGGGCTTTGGTACATTGTGAAAAAGTGTTTAGCTGTCACAAACCATGTGTTTTGGTGAATCTCAGGCTTAGGAGAAGCAAAACAACTTTGCAGATGAGGTCCCCAAATTACATGAAAGCATGGGAAAAATACTTCAGAGGAATCACAGACAAATGCTGGAGTAATATCTGATAACCTCACAGAAGCAACCCATATACCTGGATGCGAATATGTTACACAATAATCAAAGTCGCAACAGAAAAATTGAATATAGACCTGAGTCCAGTACAAAAGATCTTTGTATATAAAATGTATCAAGAGATTCAAATTCATATACTGTCCGACAAGATCAACAATAAACAACAATGGTGCTCCATGAAACGTGATCACAGTGCAAATAGGTGCAATAATAGAGAGAAAAAGGTCAAAGTTGATAAAGAAATGGGCAGGAGACAATATAATGATCCATTTGCAGGGGTAATGCAACAAATAAATACGTTTCCAAGCAGACAAAAAGTCATTCAATTCTTTTGTTTGTAATAAAGGGTTGGCCCACCAGGAGCAATGTCTATATGCCTCAAAAGTTTGACTGAGTTTCAACTTACAAAATATTTAGAGGGCCATCATAAGGAAAGGGATCAGTTTGAAGAGCACAGGGTAGATAACATGTTGTTTAGCAAAAAGGAAATTCCTATTAAGGAGCCAGAAAAGAACCTTTTTTTATAGGAAAATATATCATCTATTGTACATAAAACATAGAACAAACACGTGAACCAATAATTAATTTGCCAACTAGGCAATTGTCAAAACATCACAGTTAGTGCAAAAAAGTGTAAGGGTTATTTGTTGCACTCGTCATGAAAACACCTTTACTGTGCAGTTACTTTATTTAGTACTCATTGTCCTGATCTGTGCATGGTAAAAATGAGATAGAATAACATTTATGGCATGTGATGCAGTAGGTAATGAATAAGACACATAATCACCAAATGTGATCATAAACACCTGGATGCTGCCCACCTGTACTCTAATGGTTATGGGGTAATTTGGGCGCCTAATGGCTCCTGTGTGCCTGTTACCTTTCATAATGTAATTGGTACATCAGCAAGTTCGGGACCTCCGTTGAAGGTTTACTCCGTCCTGTGACGACCACTGTAAACAGGTGCCCCCCCCTCCCCCCCAAACTACGTGAACCAAAAAATATTGCCCTCAAACCGTAGGGCTCGGCATGGCTGCACCTCCATTCCCCGAAAAGAACCTTTATTGAATATCTGAATACGTGTAGCAATAGAGAAGATTACATCCTTTCCCAATTGCAGCTCAAAGTAAATCTGTTATGAATTGTAGTGTAAATTAAGAAGATAATCGCGCTCCCGTATTTCAAGATAACCATCTGGTCCCGTGAAATACAAGGATGCACTAAGGAGTCCTGGCGCCACGTGAATGAGTATGAGGATCCAAAGGGGTTCAATCTAACCGGCATGCTAAGCCGGAGCGCACATATTTGCTGACAGCGTCCTTCTCAATATGGGGTGTTGTCCAGGGTGAATCCAAGCAACTTGCTACTCAGTGAAAGTTGGGATTCATAGCCATCAAAGTTCATGTTATTTACCAGGGCGTATACAATCTTCTTGTTTGTTGCTCTTGGCAAATAATAGAAAATTAGTAACATCGAGCAGGCAGTGTTTGAGGAGTTGGATGTCTAAAAGAGGGTAGACTTTAAAGTAGAGTAATGTATCATCAGTATATTGGTGAATCTTGATGCTGTAATCTATGCGAGCACACAAAGCGGCTCCATGTACAGGCTGAAGAGGACCGGGAATAGCATGGAACCTTGGGGGACTCCGCAAGTAACAGGTTTATTTTGGGACCTGGTTGTTCTCATGTGAACAACCTGGGATCTGTTGAAACGGTAAAAAAGAGAACCGGTGAAGCACATTGCTGGTTGGTTGTGCATTAGGATGGGATGGCCAAATATGTCGAAGGCAGCTGGGAGGTCTAGCAATATCAGGTTGCAAATTTTCATCTGTGGTCAAGAAGGCATCATCTACAATGTGTAAGGTAGCAATTTCCATGCTACTAAGTGATATGCTGCAAAACTGGTTGTCGTGCAGGAGACAGAACTGATGTGATTGTGGAGTTTAAGATAGATTGATTTTTCAATGATCTTGCTGATGATTGGTAGGTGAGCGATGGGCTGGTAGTTGGCAAAGTCATCAGGGTCCAATGTAGATTTCTTTAGGAGTGGGAGAATCTGACCTGTCTTGAGAGCTTCTAAGATGATGCCTTGAGTGAAGGAGGCATTGACAGCGGTGAGTAGGAATGAGAGAGCATCCCCGGAGACAGCTTTTATGAAGGACAAGGGTAAGACATCTTCATAACATGTGGCTTCGAGGAAGTTTAGTATGTCAGGGGGACCTGCAAGGGATTGGGCTTTGAAGGATTACTATTGTGGTATTCTAGTTGAAGGGTTTGGCGAAAAAGATAAAGCAGACATGGTGATGTCAATGTGCTTATTATGGACCTGCTGTATTTGTTCCACTCAAGAGGGTGATGGCATCACTTTTCTGTGGTGTGTCAAAAAGGTGGAGCTGGCAGGGAAATTGATAATATTTGATGGTCTTAAAAAGTATTCTGATCTGTATATGGCTTCACTGATGGTGTCTGTGTAATACTTTGCTTTGGCTGATATGGTGAGCAGTCTGTATGTTGTGCACAAGGACTGCATTATCAAGAGGTCATTGGGAGTTCAGCATTATTTTCATTTTCTTTCCTGTCTGTGAATGGATTGTCAGCTAGGTCTTTAGGCTTTGGCTTGCACTTATGTGTTTTAATTGGGGTGCGGATTTCAAGTAGCTTTCCAAAAAAGTTGTTCAGAAGGTTGTTGGACTTGAATATTTTACTTGTCTAGTATGTATAAATATACTTGACCAAATAAATTCTGCTTAGAAGAAGTACAATACATAAAACAGTTTCTTTCTTCTCCTACCAGTGCTGCAGTTGAAGAACTTGGTGGCTTCTGCAAAATCTTGTCCACCGTATTCCACATGAAATCCACAAGTACATTACTCTGCGATTCAATGATGCTGTTTTCCACTGTGGTGGATCCAAATAAATCATACTGAGCAAAACCTTTAGTCATCGTCTGGAAGGAAAAAAGAACAGAACAGGTTAAAAATGCCACATCTATCAGATGTCCTAGTTTAACAGCACAGGCAGCGATATGAGCAAATGCAGGGCTATAATATTATCATCATTAATCCCAAGAATGATCCCTAAAGCAGTGAAGGGATTGCTTTTCAGTAAAAACAGTCTACTTTTTTTGAAACTGTTAAAGTAGATACAGTTTAACAATTGAGCGTATGTGCAGGTATAATCACTATTGACGACATATCGCTGATACCTACAACAGATCATTTGGGTTTGAATGGCTTGACAACATTTTGTCTGGTACTAAAAAATATTTTGTAAAACGTTTAAAAATATTTCAGGTTGGGTTTGCTTAGCAGAGGTTTGAGGCTCATGGAGCTTTTCTGAAACTTGACATCTGTATTGCACTGTTCATTGCAACATACCATTTCATGCAAATGTGTCCAATAGAACACCTTTACTGTTAACAAAATATTGTATGAAACCTATAGAAGATTTCGAGAGGTAAGAAAGCTGTAAACTACTTTTATTTTATTTTTAAAAACCGTGTGCCCCGCATCCCCAATAATCAGAATGCAGCAGAGAGATATTCTGGAAAAGCAGATGTAAAGAAACATTGGCAGATGGAAAGAGAGTTGAAAGGATGTCATTTATGAAAATATATCAAATATCGCAGTGATTAGTCAAAGTTAAACTTTGCGACACTTTGATAATTTTAAGGTGCATGTTGGATCACTTAAGGATGCGTGATGCATACGCAGCAGACAACAAAAGAAAGTAGCAGCAAATCAGTGAATGCTGAAATCCTTATAAGCGTCAGGGAAAATGTGGGGTTAGTGCCAGAATGAATTACTTAGGTCCATCCAAGCTGAGAATAGCATACTAAAAGGACTCTACAATCTCAAGGTGGCAGTCTAACGCAAAGAATTTGATCTCTCTACGCAACTGCGCAAGTTTTTAATAAGATAAAAAAATACTGGTGTAAATGATTTGTATACCCAACGATAAAAACGCATTATATTATAATTTTACTAGAGCTATGCATCTTTTTTTCCAAGAATATGCTATCCTGGTCTTCCATGCCACAGCATACTTGTCAGGGTCTTCTAATGCAACTTGATGAGGCAAGCCTATAGTGGACCAAACGCAGCACACACAGCTAAGAGCCTGACCAGCATACTGAGAGCTTTGATGCCCTTTGCTCTTGCTTAGGCGATATTTCTGAAAACATACTACGACTAGAACTTACCACAGATGAGTGGTGCTGGCCTTTATGGATTCGCTTAAGGTCCTCCAAGCTAGCAAATGGCACTTTTTCAGACATGGGACCTGCAAGAAAAATAAATGAGAAAATGATAAATCCTTTCATATCACACTAGTGCACTGTTCATGGTAAACAAGGTCTACACTGCACAAACTTGGCAACATTTCTGAATTTAAAATTCAGGTCAAATATATAAAAACTGGTATCCTCACTCCCTGAAAGAAGACTCGACAATTTAGAATGTACACGAGTTTCCTGAACTAGGAAATTCATGTGGAGGTATTGCACGTTTCAGGACACTGTAAAGATAGGGGCATATGCTTTAGGGCAGGTCATGACATTGAAAGCAGGAAGTCAATGGTTTTGTGACTATACTTAACAGATATGCGTCAGTTATATAATGCTTAGCAGAGCCTTGATGCTCAGAAACACACATCAGAATATCCAGCCTGGTAGGCAGCTATATAAACTGTTCACATTCATTTGCTATCCAATGTGCAAGATCGCAGTTCTTAAATGTTTGAAATATACCAGAAAAATACTATGATTCTGTCCAAGTGGAGGTTGTGATTTCCCCTAAACACAAAGTAACCCAAATATATTTTGTTGACTATATCACGACCCAACCTTTCCCACAGGTTAGAACTGCTGCATTCAGACTTCTAGTCTTCATTCTAGCCTTCCATTTGTATAAAACATGCTTAAAACATCTGAAAACTAATAGAGGCCTCTTCATTATAATCACTGTGCAATTCGTTTCTAGGAAAGTCTAGGTGACTGCAAAATTGTTGCCCAACTTTTTAAAAATATCATTTTGGAGTACCACCACTATGTATTTAATTTTGAAAATGACCGGTTGCGACTTAAAAAGCATGCATTTCTTGTACACTTGCACACGGCGTAAAAACCTACAAAGGGCTGACTATTTAATAAGTAGATCCCAGGTAACACAGTCAGTCATGACACTCTTTACTGACTGGTGGCTCAGAGGGCTGATCATATTACAGGTTGAATATTTTCAAATAGTTTACTGGGGAAGCAGGATTCCAAGCAAACGTGATATTACTCACTTGTTATTCTGTGTCCCAATCAGATGCCAAGTCCACAGCCAAACACTGTGTTGAAGATTTCAGATTTAATCTTTTTTAATGATGCGTTTTAGGTCTACTCTCAGGATAGGATTTAAAGAGTTCCACAGCTTAGGGCCCAGGATTTTCCATGCTCTACCTCCAAGATTCTGTCTGCAGGGCGGTATTTACATTGTAGAGTCAGGTGTTGAAGGTAGATCGGTCCTTTGTTCCAATAAGTAATTTTTCCTCTCTTAGTTCTCATAAGACCACGGATGTATAGTTGAAAGAAACGAAGACCCCACATAATACCAATGCCTTGGAAATTCCATATGCTGCGAAACTGCAGATGGAACTCTTTAATATCAGCCTTGCCAAAGGCACACCCTGCTCTACAGGGTAGGGCAGGGGTATAATCATAGAACCGAATTCTCTGTGCCCCCCCAAAGCGTAAGAGGAGGCCAGAACACTGAATCCATACTTGTTTAAAATTATTTGTGAGACTTTTCCATGTAGAAAAGGCTTAAAGAGCTTGCTTTTCAGTAATTAATCACAGCTTTACTTTGAGAATAGTCGCCCATTCATATACATCCATAGTACTAAGACACTCACTAGGTAATTTTCACTCTCTTTAAATTCATTAACATTAATATTTGGCTATTTAAGTCCAGGAAATGAGTGGTTTCCCTGGTCTTGGCCAATCTACTGGCTCTGGAGAGTCTTTAGCGGCCTAGCTTTGAGGTCTCCCCTACAAACAGCTTTTAGTTGTCTGCTGCCGAAGAGCTATTGTGTACAATACCAATACATAGAGTGGGTCGGCCCATTGCTTGCCTGCTTGTTTATCTCATTTGCTTGCTTCTGATTCAATGGCTTTCCTTCCTGTTCTTCGGTTTTATACCCATGGAGTTTAGCGTCTTTACCATCTTGGAGTAGATGACTTGTTTACTTCCATTGCTCCACATTAGGGAAATATTTCTTATTCTTTTGCTTTCAACCCTCCATGGGAGTGTATGTTTTTTCTTGCCCATACCCCCTCTCTCTCCTGTGTGCTGACCCCTTCATAGGAGAGCTCACCCCACCTTAATGCTTTCTCCTCTGCCCTTAATTATGTCACTGCTTCGTTAACGGTCTGGCTCAATTATGTTTTATTTAAACACTCAGCTTTTGCTCCTCTCTGATACCCCGATGACATTAACTTTACCCCACAATCTCCGAACACTCCATTCGTCCCCAGACCCTTCCCCATCTGCTTCTAATTTATTCATTTGACATTTTTAAGAATAGCTGGCAGCTTCAATTTGATATTGGCCTGCTACTTTTTACTACACACACTTTTGCACAATTTTAATATATATTTTTTAAATAACCACTCCAAGATGGACTTTGGCTTCATTAAGGATGCATATATAGTTTCCTCACCGTGGGCCAGCTTTTGGCCTTTATTTTGTAGATACCGTTTAGCATCGATAACTAGCTTTAACAAAATCAAAAGGCCAGCTAACACCTTTCAAATGCGAGACCTAGTTACTTTGTCAATGCTTGTTAAAAATCTCTCATCTGGCTAAAAGCACAGAAAACCAAATGCTCCTCTGTGGGACTCACGAGACTGCACAACCTTTATTAGCTCTAAACCTTCAGGCATCTGGACTAGTTTTCTGGGGAAGATTCGATTAAGAATGGTCAACTTAAAGAGGTGACTGGCAAGATAGGTAGCTAGAGCTAAACACTATAACTGACTGATTTGTTAATCCTATAGTTATCTAGTCATCTGACCCAGATAGGCTGATCAAATTCTGGCATTAGTGATTTATGTTGAAAAGCCGTGTTTCATGGTATTGGACCTGCATAGGAAAGGAGGCAAAGAATACAAGTTGGCACCCTCCCTCTGTGGGGACATGCGAGAAAGAAGCCCAGGGCAGGGACTGTATACTGAGCACGGAGGACTTGAGCAACATAGCATGATGCCCCCACTAACCCCCAGAATGGGAGTTAGTGGGGGCATTCAATTTGCACACTGGAGGGAGTTGCTGTGAAACAAAACTGGATGGGGAGGAGGATGAATATACGGGTAGGAACCTCAGTTCCAATGATGAGACTGAGACAATAAGGCAGAAGGGCCTGAAGATGGGGTGAGATAGATGCCCAAGGATAGTGGGGTTGAGAGAAGGCCCTGAACTGGGAAAGTCCTTGGCCTGCTGGATCTATCTGGCATTTCTGGACTTTGTGGTTGCATGCCCAGGAGCAGGGGCGAGAGACATTAGCACGCAGTAACGTTTGTTTCTAAGCTCCTGGGTGCCACGTGAATTCAAGGAAGGGCCTAACCTGGTGGTGAGCCTGCTGAAGTGCGGTGAGGTTCACTGCGCCCAGGACTGAGCTTAACAGTTGGCAGTTCTGTTGTTCCTGTACTCCATAAAGATGGCAGATTAAGGTGAAACACAGTAAAGCGTCCTTGGTGAAATATATGCTGTGCATTGCCAGACCACTGGATCCTACATCCGTTATTGAGAAACTGCACCAGACAGGCAGTTGCAAGTGAGCCAAGTTGTCCGAAGAGTTCTCAGCATTCTTGCTCCTGCATATACCAACCTAGAGTGGGATATCATACAAGACCAAGTCAATAAAATAATCCAGACTCATGGGATCATACAATATATCTAAGGTGGTAAAGATTTATTGGCCTGACTGCCATGTTGGGAAGGTAGACAAAGCCACAGTGTACAAGCTTACCTCCTCCTGGCCATCTGAGTTTCTGGCCATAGGAACTGGGCACAATGCCTGTTCCCGTTTAACGTGTTAAAGATCTTGGAGATAAAATTGGCAGGGCTCTTTCTCTCTCTCAACAAATCGAGTCAGCAGCAACACCTGGACTATTTCAGCTTAATTCTTTAAAGCCTTATCTTTATGTTAAACGCATTCAATATTTGGATTCTCTGCGTGGTCTCCTCTGGTCTCAAATATTACAATTAAAAGTATTTGGATATCCCACAGTACCAAATTCGAACATTGCAAATTATCCAAAATGTTGCTGCACATTGAGCTTTAGAGTTGAGGGGCAAAGACTGCTGTCCTCGTTTTGCACACAACGTCAATATAAGCCCTAAAACCTGGAAATCATGTGCTCTTGGTAGACCTAAAGTAAGCTACGAGGCAGCACAGCATTCTAAGTGGCAGCTACGAGACACACTACCAGAGTCACAATACCCAGTTTTGGGTATATGTTTTCCTTTTAGAAAATCACAAAAATAAATAAAAAAAACAAATGAAAACATAATTCAGAGAGTTCAGGTCTGCTTTACAACACGTTGATAAATTTGGATACATATATCAATTTGACAGTTTTGATGGGTCTCCTTTAGCTCCTTCTATATATTTTTACAGTAGATCTTTTCATCCTTCAGCAGTGATTTCTTACATGGAAGTTTCAACTGATAACATTCTAGTTTGTTTTTTAAAACAACTATTTTTTCAATATCCAATACAGATAGCAAAGTCAGTTAATTTAAATATTACCGAAGCAACTATATGAATATTACAGGACCAATTTGCATACTGACTTTCTAAATTGCTCATGTGATCGTTCATCATCCAACTGTGGGTTCATGCAGGCAGTGCTCCCCGAGGCAGTGCCAATACATATCGTCCTGGCCATAATAATGTCTTTTGGCATCGCTTTGTCTTCCATACACTGAACGATGCTTGCAGCCTTTCTTGATTTTGTGGGACAGATTTGGTTTCTTAATTCCCCAGCCACGTCTCTTTATTGCCACCATTAGTGCTAGTGTCCCAAAAAGAGAATGATTCCTAGTTAAGTGCACCTGCATTTCCGATACTTCATCTACTATCCAGTGAGGGGGGCCCCCCTGCCAGGGCCGGACTGGCCGTAGCAGGCACCGGGTGTTTCCCTGGTGGGCCACTAGGGTGAGGGCCGGTTTTGGCCCTCTTGGGGGTTGTTTTTGTTACGGGGGCCGGCAATATCAGACCCTTGTAACAAAATTGACTGAAACCGGCTCTAGCAAACAGCTCGGCCGCACCCCCTCTAAAACCAAGAGGGCCGGCTGGCCGAGCAGTTTGCCAGGGCCGGTTTTGGTGCTCAATCCGGAGCTGCCCCCTGCAAGCTATGCTGAAGAGGCCCCTCAAACTCGCATCAGTAGGAGCTGAGGTGGCCCCCTCCAGTATGGGTAAGCCTGGGGACCTCCGGGGGACTGCAGGGGCCTTTGTTACGCCCCTGCTACCCCTCTATTAGTTCGGAGTAAACCTACATTCACTGTTTGTATGTAGAAAATAGTCTTCTAATTATATCACAACGGAGGACTAGAGGAGATTTAGAGACCTGCAAGGGTTAGCTTCTCTACTTCATATAGCAAAAACACAGAAAGGAACCTTTGGGTCTATGTGCATAAATAGTCTCGCTGGAAGCCTAACCCCAGAAGAGCATCCCTCTTATAGGACGGTTTCCCTCACCCACTGTAGGTGGCATGCTTAATCGTTGGGAAACCTCCTTGTATCACAATTTCTAGTCATGACATGGGCTACAACTCCCTCACTGAGAGGGAGGTGGTCAGGGATGTTTTTGTGCTAAGAGAGGTATATATTAAATGCCCAATTGTGGTGTTAAGTGTGGTGAAGGCAGCAGAACAAATGAAGAAACGTGATTAAAACTAACTCCAGGGTTTGCAAAAACTTTATTTGGGTGACCCTGAGCCAGGATTAAAAACAGCGTGGCACTGCAGGAATAATTAAATCCTCTTATGTGTCACCAAGGTCGTCGTGTTTCAGCCTATGACTCAGAAGGTGTTGTGGCCTTCTTCAGGACCCAAGAGTGTTGCTGCTCAAAGTGCTCAAAACAGAAAAGCATAAATCATATTAATACTAAATACAAAATCAAGGAGTAATCCACATTTCTAACCGAGGATGCAACTAATCTCCTCTTCTAGCATCTGCTAATGCGATAAGCTTTGAGAATAATTTTCAGATGCAGCTCTGCTCATGTCAACTTCCCTGGGACGCATCAAGGAAGCTTCTTGTTCAGCATCTTTGAGAGGACCTACTTCATTTAATTATGACTTCCTAAGTCAGAGGAGACAATCAAGTGTTATCATGGTTTTGTATATAGCAGATACTGCTCCAGTACCTCTTTTGTCCACTATATTCTCATTTTAGCTTTGCTAGTTCTACCGTGAGTCATCTGTTGGCTTTGCTTTCTAGATTTTTCTCAGTCACAAACAGTGGACAGAGAAACATGGAGCAAACCGTTAGGACTAACGTGAGGCATCCTCTTCTGAATTCAGAAGCCACTTCTTAATTTAATAAAAATTGACAAAGTTACTGTAGGAAAGTAGGATCTGCTTTCACGGTTACCCCCACTTTTTGCTGGTGTTATTCTGTTTTATGACTAGTCTGACTGGGATCCTGCTTCTCAGGAGCCCAGTCACTGTGCTTTCTCCCTACATTTGACAATGGTAAGTACTCCTGTACCTTCCCAATTGGCTACTGGTGTACCCTTCTAAGTCCCTAGTATATGGTACTGAGGTACCCAGGGCATACGTACATCAGAAGTCTTCCACGGCCTGCAGCATGTATTGTGCCACCCAGGGGAGTCCACTTAAACTGTGAATACTGGCCGGACATGGCAGCCTGTGTGAGTTGGTGCTTGCACTTCTCACCCCTACAAACCCCGGAGTCAATTTTCCAGGCTTTGTAAGTGTTGTCAGCCATTTATTACATGTAGCGGACATCATGTCATTTACAAGAGGTCTACCTATTTTTGGGCTGCACCAAAATCGGTCATGTTTAGTATCAAACATGTTGAAATCCTACTCCAAAACCGATTCCAGTGTTGGATGTAGGATCCCATGCACTGGGGGCCTCCTCTTGGATGCCCCCTCTATTCCCAGTACCAGCCTTTCAGGGTCTAACAGCAAGCTAATGCTGCTGCCAACCACAGACACGTTTCTGTCCTCCTGCTACTGAGCTGAGCCTGAGCAGAGGAAGGTAGAAAAATAGGTTTCCTGTCACAGGGAGGTGTGACCACCTCTCAGAGAGGACTTATTGTATTGGGCTGGGGTGGGAGGCACTTGCCAGCGCCACCAGACTGCTTTGAAGGACACATTTGGTGCCCTCCTTGCATACTCCAGTTTGAGCCAGTTCAGGGAGCCCTTGGCTCCCACTCTGGCACAGAACTGGAAAAAGGGAGAGGAGTTGGCCTAACAGCCAGGGCGGTCGACCTCGAATCTGGGGAACCGGGTTCGAGTCTCGGCAATGACGCTAAACATCCTGTGATTCTGGGCAAATCACGTAATCTCCCCTGTGCCTAATAAAAATGAATGTGTCCTCATGTAACGCAACTTGTGCTATGTAAAGCGCTCTGATACCCGATACCTTCGGGTCAAGTTTGAGCTATATAAAACTCTGTAAAAAAAAAAAAGGACATGGGAGTATCCTCCCCTCTGCCAGCCCCTCCTCAGGGAGGAACCCCTGAATCGTTCTAACCCTTTCCCTGGTGTACTTAAGGGCTTACCTGTGGGTCGCTCTTTAGATTAGTCACGGGATAAGATTATAACCTCAAACCACTTCAACTTCAATCGTCTGTGCACCTGGACTTCGCCTGGAACTCAAACTGCACCAAGGAACACTCCTGCAGCTCCTGGGCTTGTTGTTCTGCAAGTCTTCTTCATTGTCTGTGACTAGGCTTCTTCCAGGTTCCTCTCCAGACATGTAGGCATCAAGCGCACCTGATGGATGTAAACTCCCGTAGAGTGAAGGAGTCACTGCCCTGCATCTGCAAGCAAAGCAACAAAGCTGACTGGTTTCGAAAAGCTCAACAACATAGGTGGTGGTCCTGCAACTTCCCGGAGATCTGACCTGTCCTCTCAGCAAGTTTGAGGCCAGTATCGCTGGAACCGAACCCTTGTGTATCAAGTCGACTTGCCATTTCCAAGGCTTATTGGCTCTGTACTCCAGAGATCTTTGGGCTACAAGAAGCTCCAGCATCTCTTCCTCACAAGATCTTCCTCCTCACCTCATCCTCTGCACAGTGGGACTGCATCTTTAGTGAGCTACTCTTGCTACTCCTGTGCCTTCGGCCTGTAGGTCCTCTTGAGGGTCTTCTTTAGCTTCAGTTGGCCATTCCGCTTGCTCGGGCCTGGTCTGACTCTCCTGCAATTGGGGAGTCCCAACATTGCTCCTTTATTGTTTACCACGTCTGTAGCTGCTGCCAAGGCTTGTTGGTGCTCCCGCAGGACCATAGCGTTGCCTGGTCCTCACAGCTGCAGCGACAAGGACACCTTCAGCACTCCTGCATCTTCCGTCATCGGTAGTCATTGCTCTTCCGTGCCTACTGGCAGACTCTGTCCCATCTGCTTGCAGGTTCTTCTTTTCAAGAATTCACCCTTGGATTCCACCGGACTCTTTCACCTTCTTCGCCAACAGCATCTTTCCCAAAGTCCTCCACTGTAGTCTATGGTGGTTTCCGACTTCACTTCGAACCTATGCACCCAGCTTCCCTGGTGTAGGTATACTGTTTTCTGGGGTATCCATCGATGGGGTGACTCTCCAACCTTCTATCTTCCACTGGGTTTCTTCAGTGTCCACTGGGAAGGGTCCTTCTTTGAAACTGCAACCATGACTTTCTCATTGACTTGTATTGGATATGCAGCTGTATTTCCACTCTGCAGACAGCCTCCGTGGGGTTCCTGGGTACTCACCTCGTGTGGTTCCTTGCTTCCCCAGCTTTTCTGAGTCTCCTGCTCCAAGTTCCAACTTCGGCCGCAGTTCGCATTCCACTTCTTTAGTATAGGGTTTGGTCTCCCCATGGATACCACGGTGTATTGTGCTTACTCACCTCTTGCAATTGAAGTATTCTTGTATATTTGGGTTGCTCTCACCGGGTAGGAGATATACCAATGTGTTAGTGAGTGTTGTGTGATAAATAGACCTATTTTTTATAACTACACTGGGCAGGTCTCTTTCACTTAACCTACACTACATGATTAGATGTGGTAAAACAAGCAGCTTAACACTCCTTCTGGACGAAGCCTGAAGACTACTCTCCACAGCTGCCACTTGGAGAGCTTTCAATAGCTGTCTAAAACCACTAAAATCACCATAAGGTTCGCCTGAATTAGTGCAAGATGCTTCACTTAAATAAGTGTGGACCATATACTAAGCTAGCCTCCTGCAGTTATTACTGGCGTAGTGACTTACATTTTTTTTTTTTTATTTCACAACAGATTTTATTGAGCAGTTAAAGCCGAGGAAAATTATGGCTCTCCACAATCAGGAGATCACCACCAACAGTTATGGTACAGTTTGTTACGCATGCACAATTGTCCGATCAATAAGAAGAGAAAAGCTTAAGAAAAACCACCACTCATCCCACCCTCGCCCCACCAACTCCCACTACCCCCAAACCCCCTCCCCCCCATTCCCACCCCCCTACGCACGTGTGCAAGAATCTGCGAGAAAGACTTGGGTGCGGTGTGACAGGTATGCCACAGAACTCAGGCCAATACAACACATCTCATTCATATGTCTTCCTCTCGTTCCACTGGGGGATCCAATGACAGCCCCCTATAATCAGCCCACCGCTTCCAGATTTTAAAATGCTTACAGGGGCATCCCCTTGCCTCAAACACCGGTCTCTCGAGCCCCATGTAGTAATCCAGTCCAGCCTTCCATGCAGACAAGGGGGGGGGGGGCTCTCTCTCCATTCCATGCCCGGGCCAGATCTCTCTTAGCCACAACAAGTCCCAACAACAGTAAGTGGTGTTTGTATATGTTTCCACCGATACCCTCCATGACATGGAGCAACCCCAGCCGATGAGTGCGGGGGAGATCCCAACCCAGGACTTCAGACAGGCAGCCCCATACACCTCTCCAAAAGCCAGACAGTCTAGCACACGACCACACCGTATGCAGTAGCGTTCCCAGTGCAGCCCCACAGCGCAGACACTCCGGAGACTCAATCAGTCTAGCATTCCATAATCGCTCTCGGGTGCAATAGGCCCTATGAAGATATTTAAATTGAATGAGCCGAAGCCGCATTGCGATAGCAGCCCCTCGCGGGGACTCCAGGGCCTCCCTCCAATCATCCTCGTCCAGGGGACCCACATCCACCTCCCATGCCGCCCGGAGGGGAAGTAATGTAGAGGAGCAATTTGTAACCAGCGTCTGGTAGATTCGGGAGACCTTCTTATCCCCCAGGTCTCCCATAAAGACCTTCGCCTCGACCGGACTAAACTCGGGGAGAGACTCCAAGTGAGTGATACTGAGGGTGAGTGCATGACGCAGTTGTAAATAGCGGAAGAACTGGGATTGAGGCGCTGAGCTCCTGAAACGATTTGAGGGTAGTTCCAGACATTACTTGGCCCAGCAACGAGATCCCTATGGCCTCCCATCCCTCAAACCCGGCCAGAGTAGAGAGCTCTGGGAGCAGGCCATTATGCCACAGTGGCGTTTCTGCTGTCAGTTTGCCCCACCAGCCCATTCGGCGCAACGCCTGTCTCCATACAGCAAAAACCACCTTCGTGACAGACGGTAGCGTCCGCCGCAGTCGGGCGGAGTATAAGATTGTGTGTAGCGTATTCTCCCCCATGAGCAAGCGCTCCAAAGCATAGGCCGGGTCCCCCCTATCGCCATCCCACCATTCATTAAGAATAAGCAGTTGAGAGGCCTGGTGATAAGACAGCAGATCGGAGGTGGCCAGGCCACCACAATAGGTGGTCAAGAAGCACGTCCGTAGCGCCACCCTGGCCGCCCCTCCAGCCCATAGGAAGCGGCCCAGCACCGAGTTGACTTGTCGGAACCACTGCGGGCTGACAGGGTAAGGGTAGTTTTGCAACTGATATAGCAGGCGTGGAAGCGCAACCATCTTGAAGATTGCGGACCTGCCGAATATGGTTAACGCCATTCTGGACCACGTTTTGGTATCAGCCTGAACTCGCTCCCATACAGGCACGATGTTGCGTTCCCAAGCTATGGTTGCCGATTCCGACAGAAACACCCCAAGGTATTTCAGCCCGTCAGATGCTACCCGCAGTCCTGCCGCCCAGGGGTCTGTTATGGCTCTACCCCCCAGCACCCACAGAGTAGACTTGTGCAGGTTCAGCCGAAGGCCGGAAACCTCTCCAAAGATACGCATAATGTCTAGTACTCGGGGCCCAGAGCGTTGCAAATCTGTGAGGAAGAATAGGACGTCGTCAGCATACAATGCAATTCTGTCCGCTAGATCCCCACTCCACACAAACCCACGCATCTGTGCATCTATGCGCACCCAAGAGGCCAGGGGCTCCATAGCCAGGGCAAACAGGTATGGGGACAATGGGCATCCCTGCCTGGTCCCCGACCAATCCGAAACTGTTCGGAGATGGCTCCAGCGACCCGTACCGAGGCCGTGATGTCAGTATACAGTAGCTTAAGATATGACAAAAACACTGGGCCCAGATTGATACGGGGCAGGAGTGCAAAGAGGTACGCCCAACTAACAGAGTCGAAAGCTTTGTCCATGTCTGCTAACAGCAAGCCCGCCTGTTCGCCCAAGGCCCCCATGGCGTCCACCGCTGCATGTGCCCGCCGGATGTTGTGGCATGTCGCCCTATGAGGCATGAACCCGGCCTGGTCAGGGTGAACCAGATCCGTGATATACGGAAGTAGGCGATTCGCTAGAGCTTTCGCTAGAATTTTGGCCTCAATGTCTAGCAGGGATATGGGGCTATACGAGTCGTGCCTGTCAAGGGGCCTACCCGGCTTTCGAAACACTACAATTTCCGCATGGCGCCAATCAGATGGTAGCTTGCCCCGGGTCCGGGCCGCCTCGAGCGCACGTCGTAGTGAGACCCTAACAGGAGGTGGAATTTCTCATAAAACTCACATGGGTAGCCGCTCGGCCCGGGTGCCTTCCCGGTGTTTAGCTGCCCCAGAGCCTCCCCGAGTTCCTCAGCAGTAAGCGGAGCGTCAAGCGCCGTCCTGGCCTCATCCGAGACAGCCTTCGGCGGTAGGTCATCAAGGAATTTGGCTACTTCATCTGCTTCCAGACAGTCTCGTGAGGTATACTGCTCTTTGAAGTATCGGGCGAAACTAGCCGCCAGTTCAGCCGGGTCCGTCATCACCGACCCGTCATCTGCAGTGAGGCCTGGCAGTGTAAGTGGTTGAAGACTAGACTGACACAGCCGATGAAGCATCGTACAGGACTTGTCTCCCCACTGGTAGATTCTACTCCGCGTGGCGAGCCACGCTTGCTTAGCCTCGTCATATAAGATAGAAGCATACAACTGTTGTGCCTGCAGGAGCAACCGTATCACAGTCTCATCGCCCCCTCCCCGGCTACGCTGTTCTAGGGCCTCGACCTGTGCAGCTGCAGCTGTAATGGCTTCCCGGTGCTTCCGGCGGGCGGTCGTACACCAAGCAATATCGACCCCCCGTATCGTGGGCTTCATCGCTTCCCAAACCACCACAGCGTCCACCTCGTCTACGAGATTATCTCGCCAGTAATGATCGATAGCCTCTCGCACATGGTGGACATATTCGGGTTGTTGTAGGTGCCACGAGGACATCCTCCAACGGAATGGCTGCCATTTTGTATGAAGCTCTATCTTGACGAAAACTGGGGAGTGATCAGATAGTCCTCTCGGCAATATCGCAGCCTCCCGCACTCTACTCAGGCAGGCACCGGGCATAAACACATAATCCAGCCGCGAGAAGGAGCCATGCACCGCAGATACATACGTGAACTCACGCGCTGCAGGGTGCATATGCCGCCACACATCCACCCAGCCCATACTCTCTACCATCGCACGCAGTTGGGTATGTGGGACGGAGGGGGGAGCACTCGCAGCCATAACTTGTCTCCTCTGACGGTCCATACAGGCATCCATTACCTCATTCCAATCCCACCCAACCACCGTCAAGGACTCCGGGATATCTTCCCATATTGTAAACAGCCTCTCCGACAAGGCCCATTGCAGAGGGGGGGGGGGGGGGGGGGGGGGGCATATACACTTCCAAGGACCACTAGCATAGTAGTCCATTCAACCATAGTCAAGGTGATCTCCCCAACCAGGCCCTCTGCGCCACCCCCACACACCCCACATCCTACTCAGTACATCGGAAAACAGCACGTGCGATTCCCCCCACCAACCCCCGAACCCCCAAGCAGCAACATCTACCCCCACCCGACCCCAGTCCCGAACCACCCCCAACAACCCCTCTCCCACCACCCCCTGTCCCCAACTCCCCCCACCCCTATACCTCATGGAACACTGAAGTACCTGTCGCGGCATGGACAGCCCCGGACCCAGAACCGAGGACCCAGGGCCAACCATGCCAATGGATCCCAACACCCCTTAAACCTTAAGGTCACACCCCCCCCCCCCTGTCAACTCCCACAGCGTGTGGAGGTTGGTGGCCCCTATTAAGCTGCCTCCCGAACCTCAGCTGTGATACCACATATGTTCAAGGCACTTCTCAGAGCAGGCAGCTCCGCATCAGCGGCACCTCCCAATAAGCAGTCCTGCCGTGGGACCCCCCCGCAGATCGAGGCGATACCCCTGTAGAGAAGGACAGATCCCCCCCCAGGGTTCAACGGCCATTGTCAGAATGATCGGACTCCATTGTCTCACTGGTCTGCGTCGCACTGGCAGAGGCGGATCTCTTGCGTGATCGGGACCTCCGATGTCTTCCCTTCCGGGCCGGGCGGTCCGCCCGCTCCTGTGACGATCCCCTCGATCCGCCTGGGTCCGGACCCGGCTGGGCATGCGGCCTGATCCGCACAGTTTCGTCTGTCCACTTGAAGACGTCTTCCGGGGAGTCGAAGAAGTGGGTCCGGGACTGGTATACCACCCGCAGGCGAGCCGGGTATAACAAGGAGTACTGGAGTTTCAGGCCCCGCAACTTGGCTTTGGCATCCACAAATGATTGGCGTTGCTGCTGTACAAGCTTCGTGTAGTAGGGAAAAATCATAATCTTCCGATTTTCATAGGAGATGGAGCCTCTGGTTCTCGCCTCTCGCAATATAACATCACTGTCGTGATAATTCAAAAGTCTGGCAATGACTGGTCTGGGACGCTCACCCTTCGGCGGCCTCTGTGTCAGGGCTCGGTGTGCACGCTCAATCACAAAGCAATTGGATAGAACCCCCGGTGGGAGCCAGCTCTCCAGCCACTGGGACAGAAACTGCTCCATGTCATCTTTCTCACATCTCTCTGGAAATCCTAGAAAGCGGAGGTTATTCCTGCGCGCGCGCCCTTCAGCATCCTCCACCCGAGACGCGAGATTCTTTTGGACGTGCTCCATCTCCGCCAAGTTCTGTTTCAGTGTCCCAACGTCAGTCTCAACCACCGAGGTCCTGGATTCCGTCTCCGTGATCTGCGCTACCGCATTCCGCAGGTCCTGGCGCAATAGAGTTACATCCGCGCCCACTGCCCCAATCTTGGCGTCCAGCATGTCCCTGGATTGGGTGATTGCCGCCATGAGCGCCGCGTTGTCCGGCACCGCTCCATTGCTGCCACTGGACGCACCGGGCCCTCCACTGGGCCCTGTAAACTTGGCGATGGGACCCTGCTTGGGCGGACCACCTCCTCCCCTGGTCATTGCTGCGTGCAGTCTCACTTCCACAACACCACAGGTGTCTGCGTCTGTCCGTGCTCCTCAGATCGCCAAAGGTGTCCCACCCCGATCAGCACCGGGGGCTCCTCCAACCCCGGGGGGAAGGCCGCCGCGGCTCCACGGATTCCGACGGCAGGCGGGCCCTCCAGCCGAACCAGTCAACGCGCCACAAAATAAGTCCAAGCCGCCCCCACTGGTCCGGCCACCACGTGTGTCCAGTCTCGTGGCCCACTCCAGCACACGGCCCCACTGCCCCACAGCCGGTTTCAACCGTCCAGCAAGTCTCAGGTGAGACACTCACAGTTACGGTGAGCCTCCGGGCAGCACTCCTGTCGCCGGTCTCTCATCGGCCCACCGGATGCCTCAGGGGAGGGGGGGGGCCCACAGCCGCACCAACAAGCCACACCGCTCCACTCTAGGGCCTCGGTCACACAGCTCCTGCCGTTGGTCTGCTCCACATGTAGGTCCAGGGCCAGCCCCCGTGTGTAGAAGACGGGGCCCCGGCCGCCCTCAGTCCACACAGGCCGCAGCAGTGCCCCGCCGCCCCAGGCACCTCCTCCACACGCCGGACGGTCACTCGAGGCACGGCCACGGGCCTCACCACCTCCAGGTACGATCAGCGCCGATCCACCTCAATCCGGGCCCGGGCCAGCCCCTGGGTCGCGAAACTCGAGGCCCCGGCTGCCCGAGGTCCGCACAGGCCTCAGTGTCTTTATGTCGATTTGGGCGCCTCTCCGACTTGCAGGGCGGCACCACAGGGCACCGCCGCGGCTCCATTGATCCCCGGTGCTGCAATCCCGGGCCGGGGTATCGCCGGCCGGTCCGACCACCGGCCGCTGTCCGCAGACCCTCCGCTCGGCGGCCTAAAAAAATCGAGGTCCCGGCTCCGCCAACGGGCACCAGGCCACACTGTACCGCAGATGATCCCGGCCCTCCGGATCGTCCGGGAGGACAGCTCGGCACACCGGAGAGGTTTAGGCGCCGCCAGAGACACTCGCCACACAGGTGGTACAACTAGCGGGCTCGGAGGCCAGGATAAATAAGCAAATTGTGTCCGGGCCGGCGGGAGCTCTACAAGGCTGCGACCGCTATCTTCGCCCGCTAAGCCACGCCCCCGTGACTTACATTTTTAAAGACATATTATTGTAGATACATAAAGAAAAATAATGACTTTAATAATTAATAACCGGTGATAAGTCTAAAATGCTATATTCTATTGTATAAGTTAATTACAAATAAAAAGATATATATACAAATTAATTATTATTAAATACCAAGGCTTGCAACTGAATCAAATTATTTTCAATTGATTTCACAAAGGCTAATAGAGTAAAACACTGTGAAACATGAAAAGAGGTTTGTACAACAATTGTGGAAAAAGATGTGTACAGGCCATTCAGTGGGTGGTGCAGCGATGTTTGAACTTGGGAGCCTTTGACCATCTTTAGCATTAGAACTATGTTTAACAACCAAATAATCTACCATCCAATCCTGGGGTATAAATCTCGCATAATGTGATATGCTCAGACGTGAGTCCCATGCTCTCCACACCACTGGAGTCAAGCTATCCTGGCTGAAGACGGCTGATAGCCAGAAACCGGTCCTAGGATGCTTGATTCCGGTCCAGGAAAGACATGGCTTGGCAGTTCGGGCTGGACTGTTCCCATGAGGCACAGGGTCAAGGCAGATTTGCATATGGCCATGTCTGAACTGGGGTGGTGTGGAGTGCAAAAAAACGATGGATTTAGGCCTAGATCTCTGTACTGGGGTGAATGTTTGACATTGTTCTGCATTAAGAAAGCCGGTAGCGCTACCGGCTTCCTTAATCCCCGGTTGCACTCTACGGCGACTCCGGCTGTCCTGCGATCTTCTCGACGTGGGTGGGGTAGGTGACTAGATGCCATCTGCCAGCAACTAACCAGGTTTTTATACATAGTTCTGGCCCCACCAGGTCAGCCTAGGGGTTCTCCTCTCGGGGACTACGGGTTCTCAATGGAGGTTTGATCCTACGACACAAAGCCAGGTCGTATCCTCGATTTCTCCTACTATTGAGAAATCGGACTGCAATCATATGAGCACTTTTTTGGTCCTGAAGAATTGCCTTTACGGCAAGAAACATGTCGACCACACTTGCACTAAGGGTTGAATGAGGTTTAGATACCTGTCTCGCCTCAATACCCCTTAACTTTTTAATAAAGCAGTGAGCCATGCTATTAAAATTTCACCCAATGGACTCCACTGACTTTTTTTAGAACCACTTCACTCACGCTCACTATTGCACTTTTTTAGGCCCCTCACACGCACACACCCTACGGCAAAGGAATAAAAGAACTCCACCAAAGTGCAGCACCCCGTGCTGCCCGACGGGCATTGCACCGCCAGCCTGTCGAAGGGGTAGGATACCGATGATGACGCTGGACGACCATCTGGTGGGATGACAATAGTTGTCCAACCGATGTCTTGTGTGAGGTATCCCTAAAATTCCGATAAAGGGTTTTCACCATTCACTTTTTACTTTTCACTCTTATGAGAGAGAGGTTAACTGTAGTCATTTAGTTGACTCTGTCCGGGGAACTCTGTACTCTTTTTGTTGTGTAGGGCTTATGAACCCTACCTAGATATGATTTCCATCCCTTTTTACCGTACCCTGTACTTTAAGTTCAGAGTGGGGACATTACCAGTAGGCGAATTAGTTGCCCGTTGGAAATCCCCCTACCAGTTCTCTCCCTTTTGTGCGTGCTGTCCCACTCGTGTTGAGTCGGTAGCCCACATTCTTTTTGAATGTTCGGATTATTGTGCACGCAGGAGGCGATGGCTCAAACCCCTGTGTAGACTTTTAGGCACCCGCCAACATAAAGTGGCGTTAAGTATTTTAATGTCTGACACATCAACTTTGATTGTCTGTACTGTGTCAAAATTTTTAAAGTGGTGCTGGTTGATTCGTGCAAGAAGGCTTTCATTATCAATTTAATTCTGTTTTAACTATTTTTAACACCTTTTTCTTCCTGTTCACTCCTTTTGTGTAATTGGAAATTGATTGTTTTTAATACTGTGCCTTATATTTATTGTACATGCTTTTATGATATTTTTATATCGAAATAAGGCCTATCAATCAATCACAGAAGAACTACAAATTGTGATAATTGTGACTCTCCAAAATAGAATAATCCTTGACATCATCTGGGCTGACCGTGGTGGAGCATGTCGCATCATCGGGGGTAGCTGTTGCATTTACATCCCTGACCAAGTCCCTTCTGTTTTTGATGCAATTTCCAAGATGCACAAAATAGCCACTGAAATCCACCAGGATTCAGGGACATGTACTTTGACTGGATGGCTATGGAACATGTTTACTGTATGGGGCTGGAAATTACTGTCCGCTCTATGTATATTTGTTGCTATTCTTTTCCCGTGTTCCCCATGTATACAATGCGGCCCGATGCTTTGTTCCCTTTGTGTTCTACTTGCACCTCGTGTATACCGACTAAACAAAATGCTAAGAATGTAAATGCCCGATTAGCAAGAGATCAAGAAATCAATGAAATGATGCAGATTGACATAAATGATATTTTTTGTATTCCTTCGTAAGTATAAGAACATGTCTTCAGCAAATGCTAAAAGGGTTGTCTGTGGAAATCGAAAATAATTTCCGTTAGCATAAGCTGAAGCCATCTTGTTTGTGGCATCCATTTTGCTCGCTATGTAATTCTTCTGTCTTCAATGTTGCTTGCCTTTCTGTTCTGCTTGTGTCATCAACTTTAGTTAACTCCTTCCGTACTACACCACAGCAATGTACGTGCTGAGAAAAGGCCTTTAGCTGCTGGAATGCACCTGATCCAAGATGTAACTGTCGACTATTTGTGGCTGCTGTAAGCAGTTCTGTTCCCCCTCCCACTTTGCTGAGTAAGTGATCTCCCATCTGCCCATGTTTGTCGGCAGTTATTCCTGTGTATGCTTGTACATTCTATTTGTAACTACATGCTTACTCTGCAACAAACTCTGTATACATAAACACAATGGTCTGTGTATTCAATGTACTACCTCCTGGAACACTTGAGGGTGTTGTATGGATGTAGTCCCATTAATGAGCTATTAATAAACTTGTTATTTGAATTCCAGCTTCAGTGCCAATCTCTATTTTGTTGGTCTACGGACCCGTGGACAGAGGAAGGATGACCTCTGCACCGGTGTGCCCATTAAAAGGCCCATTTCCACACCCTGATGCGTGTGGTATGTCCTGATAGTGAAATCCTGCAAATTTATGTTTTCACTATTGCAAGGCTATCTGTTCCCATAGGCCAGAATGGGGAGTTTGTTTATAACATCTTATAAACATAACTGACCCTGGGAACAAGATGGGAAAAGAAAGTTTTTCTAAACTGCTGTGGTGTCCATTTGTAGAGTTTTCACAGTGTTACTGTATGTGTTCGCAAATGCTTTACACACTGCCTCTGAGATAAGCCTGTCTGCTCGTGCCAGGCTACCAAGGGGGTGAGCAGGGGTTATTTTAGGAGTGTACCGCCCCTTACCCGACTAAAAACAAGGGTCCCTATTTGGACAGAGGTACCTACCAAGTAGAGACCCCCATTTCTAACATATGACACATCTCAAAGGAATAAAACATATAAAGCCAACCTTTGATACCCCTCGATATTTCAGGTGAGAGGGAAATATTGGAGTTAGTTAAGACTCTATTACACACTTCAGAGGGGGCAGAGCCCCATACAGGCAGGGTTAAGGCCACACTGATTTGGGGAGTTTTATGCCAGGATAATTTCAGATTTTGCAAGGTTCTTTTACCGGTAGTTTAGATTCATACACCACTGCAAACTCATCTCCAGTACCAGTGAGAGCCTTTGATGGACGGTGATAGAAGAAAGGTTTGGCCAAAATCCACAGTTAGTCCCAACCCCTCAAGACAAACAACCACCATCACGGTCTTGTCGCTGGCAAATGTTCTTTCTATACAGGAAAACAGAACCTCCTCAAAATTCAGACAAAGTACAATTTCTCTGAGCCAGAGGGCCAGTATTTATTCTATTTTGAGGGTCCTGATGAAGCTAGAGTTAACAAAAGTTAAAGTGCTTGTTTCAAAACCTTCCTCCAGTTAAAGACGTCTTATCAGACCCTGTCCTTTTTTTAGGTTTTTCCGGTAGCAGATAGACGTCAGGCTGGTTAACAATGGATAAGGTAGGTTGAATATGAATGTCAGAAATTCTGAGCCTATTTTCCTGGTTGCTATCCAATAGATGGCACAGAACAGAAAAGTGGCAAGGGTATGTTTAAGTGGAATGGAATGGAAACTGGCTTCGTAAGGAAGGAAAGATTCCATGCCAACCAATCATGTGGTGTCCAGGTTGTCAGGTACGTAAGAAGACAAAGTCAAACTAGATGTACATTATTATATGCAGCAGTCACACACAGCATCCAAAATGAACACGAACCCTCCAACACCGGTTTCTCTGGTCCAATTTATGTACAATGTATAAATGTACTACTCATGTACAATATGCCCAGGTTCTACACATCCTCTAGGGAAGGAAAGGACCAGGGGACAGTCTGGGTCCTCTGAGTCCTTTTGGTAGTGAACCAAAGGTTGTACCTCTGATGTATGACCAGCTAACAACAACTGCCAGCCACTCTAGCCAGGTATGAGGATGTAATAGCCAGCATTGATAATGGACCGCAGGTAACGGCACGCAGTTAGTGCAGTGCATTCTCTAACTAGGAGAGCGTAGAGTCTACCATTTAATTCACACAAACTCATGGAGTACATCTCGTGGACGTCTGTAGTTAGTTCAGCCTACTGAGGAACTAATGTAAGGCAGGATAAAAAAACAAGCATTAGAAATGCAATAGGTCTCGCATTTCTTTTTTTAGTTAGATCTATTGGCATTTCTCAACAGCTACCGGACAGAAGTTGCCACTTGCTCCGTGAATCATGGCCTGCAAGCCTAAAACAATGTTGATATCCTACAAAATAAAAGGCAGATCAGGATGACCAGGAGGAATCGCGGACGTATTGGGATGGCCAACGCAAGCAAACAATGAGTGAAAGCGCCTGGGTGTGACCCAAGCACGCAAAGGCAGGAGACCAAGTATTTCTAAATAGCACTACAACGAACAAATGGCAAATCATGGGAATGCTAAAAGCCGATAGAGAGATAACAACAGGTATTGCAGACAGCGCATGCATGCTGCCTAGGCTCGATATAAAAAAAAGACATGGCAGCATGGCAATTACGAGCTAACCTATTGATTTTTGCCACTACGCTTTCAACTTATTAACGAACAAGTTACTTACCTTTGCAAAAGATACATCTGTAAGAAACATTAGTTAGTTATAGATTCCTTACCTTAGAATTACCCCCAATTGTCATACTGGATCTGGAAAGTTTTTTCATCAGCAGTACCTCTCTGCGTTGGAAGGTGGTGTCGGTCGGCTCCGCGTTCGTCGTTGGCGTCATGTCGCCGGGATGACGTTGCAGTAGCTACTTAGACGCCGCCCTCGCACGCTGACATCAGTTCTATACCCGACTTTCCGCACCAGAAAGGCAGAGCCACGCAAGACACTAACCACTGGTTCACAAAACTAGGGCCCATTAAAGGATAGCCTTAACACTAGAAATCAGTTCGCAGAACGGGGAGGATGGAGGGGGTGGTAAGGAATCTATAACTAACTAATGTTTCTTACAGATGTAAGTAACTTGTTCATCTGAAAGAAACACGTTAGTTCTAGATTCCTTACCTTAGAATGCCCCAGCAATACCAACCCCAGAGGTCGGTCTGCAAACCAAGTTCCCACCAGAAAGTCCTGGAGAACAAAACAGCCAAAGAAGACGTCTCTCCGGACTGGACTGTCCAGGCAGTAGTGCTTGGTGAACGTGTGCAACGACGCCGACGTAGCCACCTGACAGATGTCATTCAGAGGAACGCCTCGTCCCAGAGCAGTAGTGGCTGCCGTTGCCCTGGTGGAATGTGTGCGCAGCCCCATTGGAGGCTCCTTCTTTGCATGAGATAGCAGGTTTTGATACACAAGACGACCCATCTGGAGATAGTCTGCTTGTGTACAGCCTGACCTTTCTTGGGGCCCACGTACCCAACAAAGAGCTGGTCATTCACCCGGAACTGTTTAGTGCGATCCAGATAAAAAGAAAGCGCCCGTTTTGGGTCCAGACGGTGGAGCCTCTCTTCCTCTTGCGAAGGATGCGGAAAGAAGGTGGGCAAAGTGATGTACTGCCTGATGTGAAAGGCAGTGGCAACCTTGGGCAAGAAGGATGGACAAGTCCTGAGGACAACTTTGTCCGGATGCACAGACAGAAAAAGAGGCTTAGAAGAAAGCGCCAGGAGATCACTCGCTCTTCTGGCAGAGGTGATGGCCACCAGGAATGCAGTTTTGAGAGTTAAAATCATCAAAGGATAGTTGTGAAGCGGCTCAAAGGGAGCGCACATAAAGTAAGCTAAAACGAGGTTCAAGTCCCAATGAGGCTTAACGAAGGGAATAGGAGGAAAGAGAGGAGTTATGCCTTTTAAGAAACGGTTTACAACCGGGGACTTGAAAAGGGAAGGCTGATCGGGAAGCCGAAGGAAGGCAGAGATGGCCAAGCGACAGCCCTTGATAGTGCCCAGAGCAGAGCTCTGCTGGGCCAAAGAAAGAAGGAACAAGAGAACCTCAGAAAGAGGGGCAGAGAGGGGATCCACAGCCTTTGCTGTGGACCATGCCACAAATTTGTTCCACCAGTAGTCGTATACTGTCTTAGTGGAGTGATGCCTGGCTGCCAGAATTATATTGCAGACTTTGGGAGGCAAGGTAAATGACATCAACTGCCGCCGCTCAATCTCCACGCAAGGAGGTGGTGGCTGGACAGGTTCGGGTGGAGGACTGTCCCCTGTTAATGCGACACAAGATCCTCCCGAAGAGGCAGACGGGCCGAAGGATCGATGGCCATGTTGAGCAGCTCGGAATACCAGACTCTTCGTGACCAATCCGGAGCCATAAGAATGACTTGAGCCCGGTCACGCCTGATCTTCGTCAGCACTATGGGCAGAAGTAGTATAGGCAGAAAGGCATACAACAGACCGCAACTCCACTCGCGACAAAAAGCGTCCCGTAGCGAGTGCCGCCTTGGAAATTCCAAAGCGCAGAATTGCTGACATTGCGCGTTCTCTTCGGTGGCGAATAGATCTAACCAAGGCTCCCCACTGTAGAAGAGACCTTGCAGTACGAGTAGGTAGCACACACTAGGTTAGCAGGCACACGTTTGGTTGGGGGGAGGCTGTTCGGGTGGGGCGGGGGGTAGTTTGGGGGGCGGGTAAGTTGCAGTAATTCTGAAGCGCCATTATTTCCGGTCACTTAGCCAAGGAGGTAGGGTGTGAGGCATAGCAAGCGTTAGCATGGGCGGGAGGCGGTCCTCTCCTCAGATACACTCAAGGGGGCAGCGGGGTTCCTTGATGTGCCCCATTGTATGCTTTATATTCCTACTTGCCCCACCCATCACCCGATTCGCCGCCAGGCCTCCGGGATGCTGGCATGCAGGCTGTGTAAGATGTGCCCTACCCGGAATGAAGTGTCAAGTTGGATTGCTGCCGGCCTCCGAGTTGTAGGCGATAAAAGCTGTGTTAAACTTGGATGTGCAATAAAGTATAAAGTTAACAAAAAAAAAAAAAGAAGAGACCTTGCGCCACCTCCGAATGAAGACGCCATTTGTGATCCATCATGCACCTGAGTTAGTCAGCCCTGGCGTTCAGTGAACCTACCAGGTGTTGAACCACCAGGGATATGCCCTGATGTTCTAGCCTTGTCCAGAGGCAGAGGGCCTCTTGACGTAGAGTCCACGACCCCAACCCGTCCTGTTTGTTGAAGTACCACATGCCGGTGGTTTTGTCCATGAACACCTGCACTACTCTTCCCCGGACAGAGGGAAGGAATGCCTTCAGTGCAAGACAGATCGCCCGGAGCTCCAGAAGGTTGATGTGGAGCTCGGACTCCGCCGGAGACCAGAGGCCTCTAATCTCCACCTCTCCCATGTGGCCGCCCCATCCCAGAAGGGATGCGTCAGTCACCACTGTGTGTTCTGGTTGGGGAAGGGAGAGGGATCGGCCATTGACCCAATCCTGGTTTGTGATCCACCACTGCAGTTGTCGAGCAGTGTCCTCCGAGATCCGAACGCAGTGAGACAGATTCCACATATTCTGCCCACTACAGAGCCCGCATATGCCATCTGGCATGATCGACCAGCAGGATGCAGGAAGCCATGAGACCCAGCAGCCTCAGGGTCATTCTGACCGAAACCCGGGACATAGATTGAAAGATCAAAATCATAGCCCGAATATCCCGGACTCGCTGTTAGGGAGGATAGACCCGAAACTGCATTGTGTCTAGAACCGGGCTGATGAAGAGGAGCTTCTGAGAGGGAGTCAGGTGTGACTTCGGCACATTGATTGAGAACCCCAGCGAATGCTGGCGGTCTGCCATAGTCTGGAGGTGGGAGACGACTGCTTGGGGAGAGGCCGCCTTCAACAACCAGTCATCGACATAGGGGTAGGCTAAAACCCTGATCTGCGCAGATAAGCTGCGACCACCGCCATCACTTTCGTGAACACCCAAGGGGCGCTGGTAAGGCAAAAGGGAGCACCGTAAACGGAAAATGCTATTGGCCTACCGTGAACCGCAGGTAACGCCAGTGGACCGGCAGGACGGGGATGTGGAAATAAGCATCCTGCAAGCCCAGCGCTACCATCCAGTCTTGCGGGTCGAGGGCAGACAAGACCTGAGAAAGCGTCAACATCTTGAACTTCTCCTTCCGGAGGAAGCGGTTGACATTCCTGAGATCCAAGATAGGACGCAGGCCCTTGTCCATCTTGGGAACCATAAAGTAGTGGGAGTAACAATCACAACCTACTTCTAGGACGGGAACGAGCTTGATGGCTCCCTTGCCCAAGAGAGCTGTAACTTCCGGCTCGACCAGGTGATCCTCCGACATGCGGTGATACTGTGGTGGCATTGCTGGAGGGGTAGCCTCAAAGACGAGGGAGTAGCCCCTTCGGACTATCTGCAAAACCCACCTGTCTGACGTGATGGTGTGCCAGTGGGGCTGAAGAGGCCCAAGGACTTGGCCGTAGCTCGTGAGTCCTTGAAACGCTCTAAAGCGTTGTCTGCTTGGTCGCCGAAAAGACGACGGCCATCAAAGGGCATGTCCATGAGGGTATTCTGGACATCCCCCGAAAAGCCAGTGGATCTCATCCAGCCATAGTGTCTAAGAGCTACTGACATATTAATCGTTCTACCCCAGAGAGTCGGCAGTATCCAGTCCACAACGGATGGCAAACTTGGCCGAATCCCTCCCGGCGGCGATTGCCTGAGAGACCACTGTCCGGGCCTCCTCCGGACACTGCGGCATCACCTGGGCAACAGAGTCCCACACAGAGTGGGAATAATGGCCCAATAGACATGCACTGTTTACTGACTGCAGTCCCAAGCTGGCAGAAGAGAAAATCTTCTTTACAAAATGATCCAGCTTCTTGGATTCCCTTTCCGGTGGAGCAATAGGGAATGCACTTTTGGAAGTAGAGGCTTGGACCACCACGCTCTCAGGGGTGGGGTGTTGGGAAAGGAAAGTGGAGTCGCGCGGTGGAGTTGGGCAATCATCCTATCCACAGGAGCCCCCATGTTGGGCCTGGACGAGGTGCCCAAAAGGACGTCAGTAAGGCGCTTGTTGAACGGAAGCAGAGGCTCCAAAGAGCTCGCCGCCGGCTGAAGCACCTCTGTCAGGAGTTTGTGGTTGAAAGCCTCGGCTGCCCTACACAACACCACTGCGTACGAAGCTCAACATGCCAAGGTCAGGGAGGGTGTCCAGAACACTGGCATCCCCAGTTCCTCTCTCCAGTCTGCTCAGATTCCATCTGATCAGTTAAAGGGTCTCCTGACCCCTCCCAGTACTCCTCCTCATCCTCTGGGTGCCAATGTGGCTGAAAAGGGACCCTAGGAGTGAACAGGGGCACAAAAACCCCTCCTTGCGCCAGATCCGGCGTCGGGCGACACCAGTCCAGCTCCGTGTACACATCGGGATGGAGGTCGGGGGTCAACGTCGGCCAGGGGGCCGACAGGCGTCGAATGTGGTAATGATGCCGGAGGAAGCGGCGCCGGTGGAGGCGTAATCAGGTCAACTGCCGCCGATCAGGATCCAGGCCTGGATCCAAGGAGGGCCTGAGCCGTCGGAGGAGAAGGCCTAGGCCCCCCAACCGGTTCGGCAGGGCCCGAAGGCACGCCGGCGGGTCCGGGCCACCCAAAGGTAGCATGCATCGCCTCGTAGAACATACAAAACTGAGTGGGAGTCGCTCCGGGTCCCGCAAAGGGAGGGAAACGCGGAGTCAACTCTTTGGGCTCAGCACACAGAGCTGCAGGAGGGGCACCACCTGCATCCCTCGTGGGGTCAACTGACCGATGAGAAGTCGAAGAGCGATGATGCTTCTTTGACTTCTTCTTATGCTTCGACTTACCCGACCCAGAGTGCGAAGACTTCAATGACTTGGACAAATGGAGGTGGCTCCGCGATCGGTCCCTCGACCTTCCTCGCGACCGGGACCTCGAACGGCACGGAGCCGACTGCCGGCGCTCAAGTAGCTTTCGTGACCGCTTCTGCAAAGCCTTCAGCGCCATCGACCGGCAGTCGGCGCACGACTTGGGGTCATGGTCGCGCTCCAGGCAAAAGATGCACACGCGGTGCGGATCAGTCACCGACATCAGTCTGTGACAGGAACCACATGCCTTGAAGCCAGGTATTCCTCGTGCACCAGGAGTCGATGGACTCAAAAAAGAAGTCCCCAAAAGTCGAGAAAAAGTGAGCCAAAAAGTGACTGTGAGGTACTGCTCTTCCTGGATCTGCGCTTTCTGGCGTGGAAAAATAAAGAACTGACGTCAGCGCGCGAGGGCGGCGTCTAAGTAGCTGCCCCAACATCATCCTGGTGACACAACACCAACGACAAACGCAGAGCCGACCGTTGCGCAGAGGTACTGCTGGGAAAAAAACTTTCCAGATCCAATCTGACGCCTGGGGGTAATTCTAAGGTAAGGAATCTATAACTAATGTGTTTCTTTCAGATTGGAAGATTAGGTGACTACCCACAGAGCTCTCAATTACCTCGCACCCTTCTAAACACTACTCTGTCACCCAAAACTGACACCCATCCACCTACTTGTGTACATGAATTGTGAATGTTCATCTATCTACACTAAGTCCCCAATTCGGCAAATATTACATCTATCTCCACCTCAGACACGACTGTATATGGTTCAGAGATTAACCCCACACAGGGCGACCCAATAGTCCCCCACAATACAGGGTATGTACTAATATAATGTGAGGAGGAAGCTGCTGAAGGAATAATTTAGTATCAACTGCTTAAGGATTGGTCTCAGTCAAATACAATCCAAATAAAATCAATTAAAAGATCAATAGGAATATCTAGTTATCATCTGAATATATGTATTCTGTGTCAGATGAAAAGAATAGCAAAAGCAGTTTATTAAAACAATCAGTTTTTTCAATACGAAATCCCAAAATAATGATAAACAATTTGGCATAGGGTTGGAACAATAGCACACACCAACTAAGGCTGCTTAAGGAATAAGTCCATCAATAGGTACGGTCCTATATTAGTGTATCCACTACTTAGTCACAAATAAGCTCCTAAAATGTATTTTATGATCATATATGAAGAGCACCATGTGCCAGTTGCAAACCTGATATGCGACATCAGTCAACGTTTCGGTCTCTTGTGGTGTCAGAGTGTGAAGCCATCCTCAGGACTCCGCGTTCAGAAACGACAATGGTAGCAATTTAACGTTATCGAAAAAGGGTAAAATAAATACATGAAACCATTGAATCTGTGCGTTTATATGCCAAGTATAGTGCAGAGAAGTACGCCTGAAGTGTGTGTGAAAAGCATGTCCAATCCGGTGAAAACTCCTCAAACATATGTGGATCAGTCAAAAGAGTAATATGTAGGTGGCCCTGGACGAAACATCCAATATTCCAAGACTATGTCAAGAGGTGCCAAACAGCTATATAAAATCTAAAACACCTCTAACCATATTAATGTTAGCATATGATATATCTGTAATATACTGGAATGAGTGGTCTACTGGAACAAAAGTGAAACAATGTGACAACAATAGACAACACCAATAGTAAGCACACACATATGCCCACCTAGCCCAAACAATATTAATGGGTGGAAATGTAACCAGGTGGACTACAGATGTCAGAGAAAGCCTAATAGAAACAATTGTGTATACCAAACGGGTTATTGACTTTACTTACTATTTCTACAGTTTATTTGTTACAAGTTACACTTCCATCTATTATTGATGTATGGAAAAGTAAGTATGGCTGGTGAAGAGAAATTTGGCACTTCACATGGAGCAAATCTGGTCATCAGCAATTATTTGAAGGTTCGATGTTATTATTTTTCCTGGTACACTTTTCCATGCTCTTGGTGTGAATCATTAGTTCATTACCAGACTCAAGTGTACACAAGAAATTCCAGATTTATCTGCGATTTACTTTGGTTGCCCTGAGATTCTACATTAGAAGTAGTATTTTTTATTTTTATTTATTGAACCACATTTTATTGAAGTTTTAGCAATCAGAGTTAGTTAATGTTCCAGGCCATTTATGTATGGCTATATAAATTGTCTTTGTAGGTCAATCTCCTAGGAATCCTTGTCCTATATGTATCCAGGATGCAAGCTAAACACGCTTTATTGTTTGGTTTTGAAGCTATTATGGATGAAGGCAATAGTCTTAAGATGAAATCAAGGTCTTCCTGAAGAATATCCCACTTGTTGGACAACTGGAAGCAGCAGCACGGTCAGTTGACAAAACTGTAGGGAGCAAGTGCCTGTTTGTTTTACGATAAAGAGGAGGATGAGATGTAGCTTGCACTGATCCTCTCTGGATCTTACCATTGGTACCAGCTCTAAGATACCCATTTTAAGTTCCAACACGTTTATGTGAAGAGATGTATCAAGTACATCTGAAATGCATTGATGCATTTGCCCACAAGGTGCCCCTGCCTCCACCAATTCTCTGAGGAGTCAATGGTGAGCTGTGGACGGAGAAGAAAAGGACACCTGACCAAGAGGTTGAGAGGATGTACTCAAAATTCAAGTGTCAAAAGTGTGAGGATTTGGGTGTAATATATGATATGACTGTGGGGCATAATTGTGTAATAGAACCAAAAAGGAGGAGTAACCCTATTCTTCAAGATAGGGATGGGGTAAATTAAACCAAAAAAGTAAAACCAGTCCCTAGCAAAATATTACGATCATGTGTTGCGCCGTAGTCATGTACAATCGCAATGGAGTTTAAAACATATATATCTATTTAAAAAAACGTAATTCCGAGATATGACGTTGATTCAAAGAAAGCTATTTACAACGAATAATACAGTTAAGAACATTTTTTAAAAGAGAGCTATTTACAACGAATAATACAGTTTAGAAAATACATTTAACATTTCATTCATGTACAAACATATTGATGGAAAAAAGAAGCATATGAATGTTAGGGAGAGACTCGAATTTGTGCATAGCTCTCTTTTACAAAATGTTCTTAACTGTATTATTCGTTGTAAATAGCTTTCTTCTAAAATAGACAATGAACTGGTATAATGCGGAATATCATGCTTAAGCTATCAAAGTTCTGGCCTTAATGTTCAAAAAGTAAAAAAGATGTATTAATTGTGTAGCACTGCTCAACATAGATGAATGCTTTAAATTATTGTTTATTTGATTTTAGAAATATGATGGTTGTGTCCTGAGGAAGACACATTTCAACGTGTCGAAATGCGTAGACGGAAACCATCTCCTTTCTGTATCATTGGAAACATTATCAATATATACTACATATACTAATGATATATCTATTGAAAGAAATATTTTTATTGTGTGTTTTTAATCCATTATATCAATGAATTTTTTCATGATAATTTTATCAAATGTATTAAATTGAATTCTCCATGTTATTCTAGTGCCTTATCATTATTTATTATTGTCTTGTTTCTTGAACTTTGCCAGCACTTGTGGGTTGCCTGGGTTGTTTGTTTTGCCATATAACAAAATGTCTATATCATACGTAAGTACAAGTACTCGACACCATTTGATTAGAGATAGTCTTCCAAGTTATTTAAGTAGGTTTTGGAACCAGGAGTAATGGTAGTAATCCCAGCTTTTCCACTTGCTAAAACTATGTGATCCTCGGCTAATTAGTTTCTCCCTCCTTTGAGTCCGAAATTAATAATATTTTGGAGCAAACTAATACCACTACTAAACACAATACATAGTTTGGGTGTCGACATTTTATAGGAGTGGGGCTTTCAAATACCCATTTATCATTTTATCTGTGTTAACACTCACAAATCACAGGAAACAACACACTTATTCGACATGCCTCATACATCCCAATACCCTGTAAAAGACATGACCGACTGTAGTCGTACCTTTACAGCGCACCACATGGGTATTGATTCCAGTAAACTTGTTGATACTGGTCTTGATTGGTTCAGCTCCGAGCCAGCAAGTTCCTTCCGGGTCAGAGCTGTCACACCTTACCCACAAAGGAGGGAGCACTGCCACTGGCTTCTTGATTGATAACTGGTCCATATTGGGATTATGTGCCATAATGTAGCTTGACAACAGTTGCCTAGAAGGAAGAACACATACAGGAACCAATGACCACAGTTAATAAGCCCTTTGTCAAAGTTTTGAATACAAATACATAAAATTATGTAGTATACCTAAAGAAAATCTATCATAGGGGCACCTAACCCTTGTAAATCGAGCAGCTACTGTCCATAACATCTGTTTTCACATTATATACATATATCACTGTACGATAAAATATTGTGAGCTCAACATTGTCATTGTTCATAAATGTTTATTTTTTTGTTTGGATCATAATCCTTTTGTGATAACTCAATACAATCAACCAATTTGCTCCAAAATTATACCCAGAGACTAGACACGCGTTTTGTAGGATTAACTTGCTTTCTCAAGGCAAGGATATGAAAGTTACATATTTCATGAAAGTTACATGGGTGAAGTAATAGACTTCTCTTGGATTGGGTCAGTCCTCTCGCATTTCATTGGTGAAGTACAAAATGTCTATTGTATGTAGTGGGTGGTGTGGTGAGCAAAAGAATGATGGATTAAACCCAGATCCTCTTGACTGGGGGTGAATGTTTGCATTGTCCAGCATTCAGTCCATCAATTGTTTCTTATGCTATTGTAGTTAGCTGGTCATAAATTAAGTAACTGAAGCTGTTGTTCAATGCTGACGATAACGCTTAACTTCCAAAGCGGTATCTAGAGTTGATAATAAATCTGTCAAAATGCAAATGTCTTATAAAACTTTCCTAGCAGTTGATGTAGTGTAGCCAGAAATTAATACAATGATTCTTCAATCTTCACCCATTTATTCTAAGGTTTAGTTCCCAAGGCAGCATAATCAAAGTTATGTTTTGCAGTAACTTGAAAACCTACCCAATTTAGGTGTTAGCTCCACTTTACAAAACTAATTTCAAACAACCAACATTATGCATGTGGGGCCACAGAAAGGTAAGTGAATGCTACAAATTAGGGAGTCCTCTAAAAGGTAAGGTTTATTGGTGGAGGATGTTATACATAGCATTTCAAAATTATTGCTTAGGAAACCTTGCCTGGCAGTAGGGTTGGCTCTATTCTTACTTTGGAAGACTGCTTAAGTGCCTCTGTGACTGTTTGATTTTTGTCAGAAGTATGGCGACAGTGCAACAGATTTGATTGTTGCCCTCAAATTGTAGTTGGCTCTTCCAGTGAGCGGGTGCATCTGAAACAGAAATCTAATCTCTTGCAGAGAGGAAGTGCAGGATAGTTTGTATTTTGTGAGGATATCAGTGAAGTAAGAGCAGAGGTAATGCTGAAACCCAAACATGCCCCACATTATGAATCAGAATCACACTTTTCCATCAATGTTTAATGCACAAAGACCCCAGGTAAATGTTCCCAGGATTATGCTTCAAAACATTACTGTTGCACTGCGGTAGAAGTCAGATCAGCACAATAGCACGATACAAAGTCAGGCCGGAACAAACATTTTTGTTTCCAAAGTGATACTTTATTTCCTATGTTAGGAATCAATTACAAATGCCACCCATAACACGTACCTGGCTTTGTGAACAGATAAGGGAATTGGTCCACTGATCTCCTGCAATGAATTCTGCAATGCATGGGACTCATCTGCTGATGGTTCTTCTTGTTCTCCATTTTCAATTTTCACAGGCTAGGATATTAAAATAGGTAACTTTACTACGAACACTCAAGTGCTTATGGCAGATTGCATGTTAATGGCATCATTTAATATAGAACAATGTCTATCAATTAATCTGCTACCTAAGAAACAAAAAACTTGAAAAGGGCTATAGCCAAAATGGTAGCAGAGAAAGAACTTCAACCTTGAATTACAGGCAGTCAATTTCTAGTGGCAGCAAGTAAACGATCCTGGCATTACCAGAGGAACTCTTCCACCCTTTTCAGGCCTTTAGGCGCATCTTTTCATGCAAGATGCCACTTCCAACAAAGTAGGGCTACCCATTCGCTCAACAAACAAGAGAAAAGTTTCACAAACACCTCCAGATATGAATACAGGATAAAAACAAATACTTCACATGCTAGGCTTGACTTCAGTCAGTTGGTTTTGTAATGTGTTCGGTGGGAATGGGGGTGCTGTACGATGGGGACACAGACCCTTTTATGGGAAACGCCTTTATGAATCACCTTTTAGTTCTAGTGAACACTTTCTAACTTCAAAGGAGAATTGTGGCATATGAGCAAAAGGGGGCGGGGGGACGAGGGTCAAAATAGAAAAATAGGAACTTTACGTGGAGGGTGGAGGTAGTCAAGGTAGACAATCATTCCATGAAGTTTCAGGAAAGTGAGAGTGGAAAAGTACATCTAACCTTCCATAAACATCTGAAATGTGCAGCAGGTTTGAGAGTGCTTGTTTTGATGTGAAAGTAAAAGGAGTGTGACGTGAGTGGTGGTGAATAGGTATTCATAAACATGTTTCACTTACACATATGTATATGCCAACTTTCATCAGTATAAAAACTGCTAGCTACAGTGCTTCATGTGCCAGGGATGGACAAAGGAGATACAGCTGTAGAAGCACAGTATGAATGACAACAACAAAAAAATTGTGATACGTTATAGATCAACTCTGTAAAGCACCCCAAAAGTAAACTAAAGCATTAATGACAACGGAAATAAAAACCTCGTAACGTGTTTAGACCAATGTTGGATAACACTCAATCACATAACTTTTCAAAGCAACCTTCCCAACATGTCTTGGAGTAACATGATTTCATCAGTAGAGAGTGAGGTCATCTGGAATGACTAGGGCTTGGGATTTCAGATGTGACAATTGGGCAAGGGGGCGGGGATCTGTGCTTGTTGGTGCTGTTACCTGCAGTTTTGTGAAGATTAAATTACAAAATAATTCCAAATGAGTGTTGCTTCTTCTGTGGGGAAGCATAGTAACATTGGCAATGAATATACTGTGCTGACTACATGTGGCACCACCAAGTTCCATTCCAAGGAATGGAACTTTCCACTCGTCTCTGGTACAGCGGGAGTACCAAGAACATTTCAGAACTGGTTTTACAGAACTCTGACATTTTTGGCTGCTCTAGTCAGACCCTTGTATGGATGTTAGCACTCAAGCGATTAGCGACATGCAAGGAATTACTTAAGTCACACCTAGAAGCTGGACTATAGAGAGAGATAAAAGTTACCAATCAACAACATTGTAAGCATTCATCTTGTTGGTAAAAGAAATACAGGAGAACACAACATTTACGTACGTCACAATGCCCACTGTATACCACCATTTTAAGTGTTTGGAAGCAATGCGGTCTACATACAATCTTCCAGACAAGAGATTCCAAGAGGTGGGTATCAATATTGTAAGTCTTGGTGAAATTATAATGGATTGAATGTTTAAGGAAAATGATATTTAACCCACTAGATAAATGTGCATCAGCAGATCTCAAGCATACTAAGTAATGAAGTAATGTTCAGTATCTTCACATTAAAAGTTTTTGTAATGTTTGGTTATCATTACTGCAACAAACTGCAGTGAGTCCACGCAGACCAAAAACATTAAAAAAAAACTTTTAACATTTGTTGGTTCTGCAACTTCTATTAGTACAGGTGGTGATATTATTGATCACATGTACAACTACTGAACAAGTGCTTTAACCCCTTCCATGCTGGTGACGAACCCCAGCCGTCATGCACTACGGTGCTCGTGTGCTGATGACGGCTGCGGTTCGTCATGGCCTGCCCCTGTTCGTTTGTTTACCGCACGGGGGCGGAAACGGGCCAGCAGGGAAGGGGTTAATTTTTTATCTATTTTCCATTGAATTGGGTTACGCAACAAGCGGACTTCTTTATCGTCAGATAAGTATTTCTGATACCATCTGTGACATCTGGCATAGTTAAGTGGTGTTTAGTGAAACATTTATCGTCAGTATTAATTCATTTAGCAAGTCTTAGCCTCCATCTTTCCTTCCAGGAAAAGGATACCCCTTACTTGGAAACAGTGGATAAGTATTCAGTTCTTACCTCATTGCCATTGGTGGTGAAACGATTTTTCCATATAAACAAGCAGGGTGTTTTATTACACAGTCTACGCATTGAGATTAAGAATATTCATTTCAGCTTTAATAAAATAACTGGTGCAATTGTGATGAGGCACCAAGAGGCATTTATGAATGTGCTGTTCAAATGCTAGAAAACATTTTGGCTCTCATAACTGTAGCACTGGAACATCAATTTTCTTTTTGCAAAAGTACAAGGAATAAAAGAGTTGGCAGCAATATACCATGTTTAAAAACATTGGCTCACACTTAAGAGTTTGGGAACGTCAAGGACACCTTGATACGAAACTCCCTTGTACCAACAATGTGAGAGCACAAGAGAGACTACTATCCAAGAGCTTGTCTCCAAGTGCTGCCATTGAAACTGGGGTGAGTACTGACAATACTAAGGGATGGGTTAAAGAGATGAGATAGAGCCATTTGGTAAGTGAGGACAGTGCAAATTAAATAAACTAAAACAACGTTGTTTAAGTGAAATCTTCGCCAATCAATCAATCAATCAAAGCATTTGTTAAGCGCACTACTTACCCGTGAGGGTCTCAAGGCTCTGGGTTTCTAAAGTTACCCAACATGAGAGTAGTCTGGCATTTGGTAATCGAGTTTTTAATATTGGGATACAGAAATGTCTGGAAATAAATATTGTGATACAACAATATTGTGATGCAGAAATATCGTTGTGGAGAATATTACTTTTAGGTACGTAATATCGCTATTAAGAATATCGTTTTTGTCAATATCGTTTTCAATAATATAGTTTAAAGAATATTATTTTGTAACTAATTTAATGTGTTTTAGTTCATATTCAGTTCAGTTCATAAACTTTTATTCGGTTACACATAGCGAAACCATAAAAAGTACAAGAATAAAATGTGACAATGCATATAAAAAGTCTCGATGAATATTACATTTAAAAAATTTTTATCATTAAAAACCGTTAATTTAAAAACAGTTCATTAGGATGCTAAGCAGGAAAACGAGTAATTAAAAGCTTCAAGATTTACAGCGGGCTTTTAAACAGGATTCTAAAAAACAAGCTACACATTTAGCAATATGTTGGGAATCCAGAAACTGCAAGGCCAGATAAGCGGGCCGACATGTTCTCAGACCCAATTTCCGGAGTAAAGGAATGATCCAGCGCTTGCGAGGAAGCTCATAATATCTGCAGAACAGTGTTACATGAATTGTAGACTGAGATGATGTACCATCACAAGGGCATTTCATAAGGTTATGCGACCAGTCCTGCTCTTTTGGGAAAGTAACTAGGCGGAAAAAGGAATTAAAACGAAACCTAGTCAAAACATACTTTTCGTGATTAGTCTGGACCGAAAGAATCTGTACATTTGAGGATTTACTTACTTCTTGGGAGAGACGTAGTTCTCTCAGATGGGTTAGACACAATTTTTTCAGGTCTTTCCTGGTGACATCTACCATTGTAGTAGGTTCTAAGAAATAAGATGTACAATTCAGGTCCTTGAGGAAGTTAGAGACATACAAAAGCCAAGGGATTTTACTCCAATTTGCCAAGGGCAAGCAGTCAGTAATCAATGAGCGGGTTAGGTGGCATTGTGTTTTAGACCAAATGCGGTGCCATAACAAAATCGGCTGGCATTTAATGTTATCTGTCAGATAGTCGATACCCAGCTCGATATGGCAACCGTATATTGGGGCACTTTGAGGTAGTGCCAGTAAGTATTTTAAAAACCCGTTCTGGACCGTCTGCAAGGTATCTGTGGGAGCATAACCCCAAACCCCTGCGCCGTAGGTTGCTACGCTGTGGCATTTGGCGGGATAGATTTTTAGCAATTCTGCTGGGGCAGGTTTACCCAGTTTCCTCGAAAAGGAGACTAGAGCTGAGGTTGCTCTCTGAAAAAGAAGCTTTTTACTTAACATGGCTTGTTTCCAGGATAATTTGTCGTCCACTAAAATTCCTAAGTAGGGGTATTCCCTAGTACGTTCCAACCTGACTTGATCAATAAAAACTGGTTTGGGGTTCTTCGCCCTGGGGCCAAGGTACATAACGAAGGTTTTATTTTTATTCACTTTTAGGCATAAAGAGAGCATGAATTGGCAGTATTTATTTAGCTGTCTTTGTAGCTGGTTTAAAGTTCTGGCTAAGATTACAGAGTCGCCCGCGTATAACAGGGCGGGAATGGGGCGTTGATTAATGGATGGAAGATCCTGACTCCCTTCAAGCATGGCTGCTTCCAGCCCATTGGTGTATAGGTTGAATAGGAAGGGAGCCCGGACACATCCCTGTCTAACTCCTTTGATGACGTGAAATGATGGAGATAGTTCACCGCCGATCCCGTATCGAACACACGAAGTAGCGTCTGAGTAGAGTTCGCGGAGAAATTGAATAAGAGGGGGATCTACCCACAATTCGCCAAGAATGGACCACAGCCTTGAGTGGATAACACAGTCAAATGCTGCACTAAGATCAACATAGACTAAATATAGGTTACCGCTTTTAGCCCCCACGTATTTACCAATCAGAAGGGCTAGGTTCAATGCCTGCTCAACAGTGCCAAGTCCCTCCTGGAAGCCGTACTGGAGATCTGTCAAGATGTTATTAGTGGACGCCCAATCCTGGAGGCGTTCCAGGATCAGCCGGCCGGCGACTTTCCCCAAGGAATCCAGGAGGGAGATGGGCCTGTAACGAGCAGGATTGTTACGTTTGCCCTTCTTGAAGATTGGGAGCAAAATAGAGGTGGACCAAGAGTCTATTAGGCCTGTTTTTGTGACTGCTGACATAACCTGGGTAACAAGGGGTGACCAAAGTTCCGGATTATGTACAAAGATATCTAGAGGGACCCTGACCGGTCCGGGAGCTTTACCAGTTTTAGAAGATGACAACGCATTAATGATCTCCTTGTGATCGAAGAGAAGGTCAATGGGAAATATCTGGTCCTCGCGAAGGTCACCTGCCATGTGAACCTCACGGATGGTATTCTCTGAGGGACCACCAAAAATCTTTGAACAATGGGCTGCCCACTCGTCCGCTGTCACTGCCACATCAAGATGTTAAGAGGATGAGGCATCTACCAGAAAGGGTGATTTTACTGTACGCCAGAACAGTGAACTGTCTTTGCGTAGGCAGCTCTCATGTAGTTGGGCCCACAAGTTCTTCTTAATTGCATTTCTGTGGTTTTTCAGTGCTAATTTATAAACCTTTCTGAGTTTTGTGATTTCAGCACAATCTCTGACGTGGTTATGAACTGCTTTTTTAAAAGTTGGTTAGGGCTATACGACAGGTTGAGTCAAACCAGCCTTTGATTTCTGGTTTTCTGGATTTTTGGTTACGAAACAATTTGTCTCGTATAATTCTAATAATTTCCAGAAAGCTGGTTATAATCAACTGGGGGAAGGAGTCTAGTGCTAAACAGTTGTTCATCCATGGGAGAGCTCTGGTTACCACTTTACTAGTTATTGCTACTGCGTCAATTTTGGACCATTTTACAGAAAAGCCATTTACTCTGTCCATGGACAGTGATTGTTGATTCAGTAAACTGGCCCTGGTTGAGTGAGGTAAAGCATTTTTGATTGATAGGCTAACACTATTAGGAAAGTGGTCACTGGTGATATCTGAGCCTGTATTAAAAGTTTTCAGTTGACCCTTTATTGTCTGGGAACATAGGATAATATTGAACTAATTTAATGTGTTTTAGTTCATATTAATGTTGTGTGCTATCATGGTTTGTAGAGTGCTCATTACATTTTTTTAATACAGTTTGCGATTTTAAGTGATTTAGAATTTGTTATTTAATTGTTAATAGTAGTTTATAGTGTTGTAGCGGGTTGTTGGGTTTGTAGGGGGTAATGTGGGAAGTTAAGTAATAAATTAATAATTTAAGTTTGTGGTTTATATTAATTATGTATATTATGCTCATTTGAATAATTATATTTTAGGTGAAGGTTGCTATGTTTGTAGGGGATAGGGGTAGAAGTTCGTTAACTAATCATTAATTATTTTTTAATTATTTGATAATTATGTAAATTGTGTAATATCATTTTAGTTACATTTTAGGTGCAAACTGCTGTGTTAACTAGGGTGGGAAGTTAATTAACAATGAATAATTTATGAATTAACTTAATGGCATGATTAATAATTATGTACATTATGTAATACTGAATTATTTTAGTTGTGGGTTACTAGGTTGGCTAGGGTCGGAAGTTAATTATGTAATATGTATACATATATGTACTTGTATTTACATAACTGTAGTGAGAGTTAATTAACGGTGTATTAATGGGTATATTAAAATATTTAAGATTTACTACATTGAAATGTATATATATATATATATAGAGAGAGAGAGAGAGAGAGAGAGAGAGCGAGAGAGAGAGAGAGAGAAAATATGGTTTTTGAACGATATTAGTGGGAAACAATCTTTTTTTTCTATTTTTTTGTACTTCACATTATAAAGGTTGGGAGACGATATTTTTTAACCAAACATTTTGTTATACAATTTTGTTGGATTCGATATTTTGTCAGTGATCCTATGTGTTTTTCAAAAAGTAGTTGGTGTGGGAAAAAGGGCCACTATACCTGTGTTTGTAAAGCAGAAAAAGGTTCTGTGCATGCCCTTTAGGTTAGCTTCAGCTGCAGCTTGTTTCCCAACGTGTCATGAACAGTTTTGGAAGGGATTCCTCAACCATTGGATTTCCAGGATGACATTCTGGTCCAGGGTAAAGATGATGAAAATCATGACAAAATATTTAGACAAGCTTTAAGGCGCCTAGCTGATAGTGGTTTGACAATTAAGGAAGGTAAATACGATTTTCGTAAATTTTGTTGGCATATTTGGGTCATGTAGGGGATGGAGTGAACCCCAAGTTAGAACTAGCAGGCATTCCTTTTGATAAAGGTCAAGCGAGATAGTTTTTGGGATTGGTAGAATTGTATTCTAAGTTTGGGAATAATCTTTCCAGGGTGGTATTACCTTTCAGATCTTTGTTGAGGAAGGGCACTGTACAGCCAAAATGCTTTTGATACCATCAAAAAGAAAGAGACAGGAAAAATACCTACTCTTGGTCATTTAGATGTGCGAAGGAAGACTATCTTAACCTCAGATACAAGTTTAAGAGGCTTATGTGAGGTCTTGAGCCAATGGACTGAGGGCGATTAACGAGTAGTAGCCTTTGGACCAAGGTATCTTCACTGGGCGGAGGAGCACTATATAGTAGCTGACAGACAGGCTTTATCGTGTGCTAGGACCAGCTAGCATTTCAAATTCTTTTTGTACAGTTTATCATTTGTTGTGAAGTGAGATCACCATCCTCTGGTACAAATATTTCCATGCATGGGTGGTAAAAAAATTACTCCAGGCATTAAGCGTTCATTAAACGTTCGGGGGAAGGTCTGGAGGAATTTAATTTCCAAGTTGAGTATTTGCCAAGAGTGCACATTGCGCATCATGAATGCCTTTGGAGAATGATTGATGGTAATGTACATCTGGTGAGCATGGTGCATTAAGATGCAACAGATAATACTTAATGGGAACAAGAGAATAAAGGATCAAGTGTGTTGGGACGTAATAACAAATGTTCTAAAGGGGTGGTCAGGGTACGAGGGATTATCTCAACCAGTTAAATTGTCTTGGAATGTTAAAGATGAATTATCAATATGTGTGGATAAATTAAAGCGGCTTTCGCTGGGTTCCACTTATGGGCTTGAGAGAAAAGATTCATCTGGTGGACGAAGGACTACTTGACAGGACTCTCACCAAGGCTAGGGTGAGGGAAACGTACTGGTGGCCAGGAGTGGAGGAGATAGTCAAGGAGTGTGTTCTTTGTACGGAAAAAAACAAGAGTTTCACAGTTCAAAAAGCAACACTCAAGGGGAATATTTTTTTATTTTAATCTTCTCAAGAACGCGGGCATCGCACCACCAACTTTGGCAGGCACAGATCTTCTTGCAGCTGCCACATCTGGAATCCTCAAAATTCACCATTTCCGATGACCTCACAGGATTTCAATTACACCAGGTTACTCCAAGGTAATTTTCAAAGATAAGCCACAACATATCTCACCCTGAAGAAAAAGCCATAAACCCATAACAGAAGGATAAGGAACACAAGACAAAAAAATGACAACGCAATAAGAAGCAACAAGAACTTTAATGTACCAAGTATAATTACAAAACATGGAAACAATTACACAGGAAGGATTTCACCAAACTTTTGAATACAGACATGAAAATAATAATAAAAATAGAGCAGAAAGATCAAGACTTAAACTCAGTGCTCTGCAAAATCTTTCAACCAACCAGACTTCTTCCTAATCCTAGCATGTGTTCGGCGTATGTGAGCAACACTTTAAGACGAGTTCTCGCTAGGGATAACATCCACAGACATTGTGGAGGAATTAATCAGCTTAGTATTTGGAATCAAAACTTTTACCGATCTAACATACCAAGGAATAGCGCAAGCTACTAACTCAGCGTCTGGTGAGTTTTAAGTTGCACGGATATTGTCCTGTTTAGACCACCACTTTATGACTTCTTCTTGTACTTTGCGATCAATATGGATTACTGCAAAAAGCAGTTTGTAGATGGAGTCTGAGAAAGCTATAAAGGGCAAGGGTTTTGATGATTAGACATGTAGCACCTGCTTCATGCAGATCCTCTCTACTACAGGTCCTCTACACAGAGAAGGTCATGTTTAAGTACTCACCTCCATCCATATACCAATTGTACACATTTGCGTGCAGAAGGGGGGGGCAAAGCATTTCTCATTTTTAATGGGAGAGTTCAGAAATAAAAAAGAAGACCCTACGGGCCTGATTACGAGCTCCTGGCCATACTCCGAATTATGTGCTAAACAACTCAACCTTCATTAAATTTTGTTAAGTAAAACCTGCCGAAATTCAACAGTGGAAAACATACAGTGTTTACTGTATCATGCGGATTTCTGTGTGGTAAACACCAAAATGTGCATGTTATTCCTCGAACTTGTAATAGGTGTTATTTATCGCACCCAATAAATTATTTTTTAGGAGCGCTAAATAATACCTTGTCTCATATTCGGAGCCTAAGTGTGTAGACTAAGATCAGTACTTTATTTTCCGCGTTCATCTATTCCAAGCGCCATCTATTTGTGCTGTAGATGTTCAAATGAACTAATAGTCATGCTTGAAGAAGACAACACCTCATAAAAGCACCAATGGGTATCAAATTCTACTCAGCCAGCTGTAGCCCTGAGCTCTCATAATTAGTGATCTTTGCATGTCCTGACTATAGTGAACTTTAAAATTGTAATGTATTTTGCGTAACTTTGCACAAAATAAAACATTATGTTGGCATGTGGTTTACCATATGTATGCAAGTCAACATACTGCAAATTTCTCTATCAATCTTAGCTTGGCAGAATCATCTGGGTAGATGTTTGCCTAAACCCGGTTGGACTATCTTGTTCCTCACGGTGTGGTACATACATAAAGTTGTTGCAGCACTTTGTTTCTGGTTTTGTTGTAAATTATGTTACTAAAGAAGGTTGCGTCAAAATCTGGTCTGTACTGTCGATAATAAGATAGCCATGGCAAGAACGTGACATTTGGTATTGTTGTATTATTTACGTCTGGTGTTAGACAAGATCCTTTAGGCTTACTAAAATTATACTTTTCGTGGTTTTCAGCCATTCTTTTAGTGCCTGTTGTCTCATTCACAATTTCTTCCATCCATTACAGCATATAGCAGTGAGTCAGTCCACTTCAGCCGATATTTCACTAAGAGTGGCTTCCTTTAGATTTTTCACAAGGAGCACATCCACGCAGAAAGTAGTTCCATTAAATGGCAAGGACTACTATGGCACTGTATGGAAAAAATCTTTGCTTTTAGACCATGTTTTTTTTTGTTTGGCTACGGTCTGCCAGCTTCCCCTGCAATAAAGTTCTGTATTGAATATGTCAAAACAAGCATTGACAAAGGCTGACAGTTGCATGGTGTAGATTGGAATGGGGTGGAGTGGGGTCCATTGGGGTGGAGTGGGTTCCATTGGAGTAGAGTGGGGTGGGGTGGGATGGGGTAGAGTGGGGTCGATATGAGTGGAGTCCGGTACAGTGGAGTCAGTTACATAATGGTGGAGTAGAGAAGAGTGAGGTAGATTCAGTGGAGTTGGATAAACTGGGTGGATTCGAGTGTGGTATACTGGAATGTAGTGGGTTGGGGTATTAGGGGTAGATTTGAGTGGGGTAAAGTGGAGTGGGATAGATAGGGGGTCGAATGGAGTTGGATAAGGTGGAGTGGGTAGAGTGGACTAGATTGGGGTACAGTGGAGTGGGGTACATTAGAGTATGGTGGGGTAAATTAAAATGGGGTGGATTGGGTTAGACTGGGGTGGAGTGGGTGGGTTGGGTGGACTGGGATGGATTAGAGTTGGGTAGATTTGAGTGGGGTAGACTGGGGAAGAGTAGGGTAGTTTGGGGTAGAGTGGAGTGAGGGATTGGAGTGGGGTAGATTGATGAGGAAGAGACTAGAGTGGAATGGAGCGGGGTAGAGGGGAGTGGGGTAGACGGAGTGAAGTGGGGTAGCCTAGAGCAGAATGGAGTAGGGTGGAGTGGGTTACATTGGGGTGGAGTGGGGTAGAGTGATAGATTGGAGTGGGTTAGATTGAATGAAGTACGGTGGAATAGAGTGGGATATAATGGAGTGGGATATAATGGAGTGGAATAGATTGGAGTAGATTGGAGTAGATTGGGTAAGACAGGATCAGAGGAGTGGATTTTGATAGATTAGGGTAGATTTAAGCGGAGTCGGGTAGAGTGAGTGGGCTTGGGTAGACTGGGGAGGTGTAGGGTAGATTGGAGTGGGGTGGAGTTGAGCAGATTGGGGAGGGGTGCACTGCAGTGGAGTGAGGTAGACTGGAGTGGGGTAAAGCGGAGTGTGGAAGACTGGATGGAGTGATGTAGGTTAGAGTGGAATGGTGTAGATTGGAAGGGGCAGGCTGTGGTGGAGTGGGATAGATTGTGGTAGACTGAAGTGGGGTAGATTGGAGTGGGGTAGATTGGAGTGGGGTAAACTGTAGTGGAGAGGGGTAGATTGTAGTTGAGTTGAGTAGAGTGGAATAGACTGGGGTGGAGTGGGGTAGATTGTAGTGAAGTGGGTTGGGATAGAGAGAATTAGGGTACATTGGGGTAGAATCAAGTGGAGTGGGATAGACTGGAGTGCTGTACAGGGGCCTGGAGGGGAGTGGCATATCACATGTCATTGAAATGATCATTACATTTGCACAGACATACAGTTTTACTGCGCAAAAATGTGTGGACATATCACCTAGTGTATTGATGCGTCAAGATTATTTGAATAACAACTACCCTACTTTTTCTCATTCCTAGCTCTCTGGCATTCTCATTGGGTTCTCTCACTGTAAACACAATCTTCATTTTAATGCCTTTGGTTAGTCTCCACTGGTCCAGGCAGTAAACTGTGGCATCAAATGGACGAATATACTCCATGTACATGGGTGACTTTTTCCCTAAGCCAAATGCTCTCATTTTACCTTTTGCCCTCTTAAAGCTATCTCTAACAAGGGGTTAATGAGGAAACAATTCTCTCTGATTTTGTTTTCTACATCTTCCTCATAAGGGTACCTAATGTTGACATGTGTGAAGTTGTCCCAGAGGAGGAGCTCCAGCATTGTAAAAAGCATTGGCAAAGCCAATAGGTCTGAGCAATGCCCTAACTATTAGCCTGGTCAATGTGAATGTCTTTTAGCCATGTTGTCTAGCAGCCCATTTGCTGTTCAGCATGGCTGAAAGTTACTGAAAGCCCATAATCACAGGATATTGAGCCGACGCAGTCTCTCTTCCCCTGCCCCCCATGTTGAGATTGTTGTCCTCCACCTACAAAAAACAAAAAAGTGCTCCGACATAGCCTGCGCTGCCTGCATAATAGCAGTTTGTTCCGTGACATTCAGCCATGGGGAACAGCAGATTTGCTGCTAGACAACATGGCTAAAAGACATTCACATTGACAAGTCCAATAGCTCGGGCATGCCAAGATCTATTGGCTTTGCCAATGCTCGTTCAGTGTTGATGGGGTCTTCCTGAACAAATTTGGAAGTAATAATGAGAAACAATTGAGGAGCTTTGAAGTGAAGTGAGGATGTGGCGCAACAGCCAGAGCTGCCGAAAGGGAACTGGGAAACCAGGTTAGACTCTGGGGCGGCTGAACAATCTGTGATTCTGAGCAAATCACTTACACTTCCCCCTGCCTACGAGAATGAATGCGTCATTGAGTAATCTAACTGATGAGCACTTAAAGCACTCCAATACCATTGGTTGGTGTTAGCACCTTGGCAAAGTGGAGGACAGAATGAGCGCTCCAATACCATTGGATCGTGCATAAAAAATAAAAGCAGCAGAGAAGAGGGAGCTAGTGGAGGGGACCGGTCAAGCAGGAAAGCAGGAGGGGATGGGAGATGGGCAAGCAACGACAGGAAATAGCGGGAGGAAGCAACAATGAAGTGGAAAAAATACCTTCATTGTTGCAGGATCAGCAACAAAAATGGATGTGTCATGGTGTAATGTAACTGGTGAGCACTTAAAGTGCTTCAATACCATCGGCTAATGTTCGCGATATGGTAAGACGGAGGACGAAGCGAGCACTCCAATACCATCGGATCATGCAAAATAAATAAATAAACAAACAAATGCTGTTCGTTTTTTAACCACTTTTTGAGAAATGCATTAGATTATGTACACAGGCATGCATTTTAGTGGTATGTGTACAAATATGCATAGCCTGCTCTCATCGGCTGAGTGCACATGTATACAGGTATGTACTACAGGGGCAGGAAAAAGCAGAGGAAGGATAGAGAAGTAGTAGACAGGGCAGAGCAGTTGAAGAGAAAAGCAGCACCATGGATAAGGGAGAAGGCTTGAAAATACAAGGACTCATTTGGAGTCCTTGAAAACAAAGAAAATAGCTCCAAAAACTGGGATCAGTGTAAGGAGACATGTACTTGTTCCGTGCCCTATGGGAGGGCCAAACACAAGAAGAGGGAATGACGCCCACATGCCATGACAAATGGCATCAAATAAATTAAGAGCGAGCTGAAGTTTACCAATATTAGGAGATGGACGGCCTGCGAGCCGCAGATATAACACAACATGTCTCCTCAAGACAGCAAATGTGCTGTCTGAGACTTAAATAGCATCAGAACTCCCCTTTTCTCTTTCATCTGACACTTAGGTAATATTAATAATTTACATTCAAGTCAGGAGTAAGACGCCCACTCCCTGAAAAGAAAAGCAGTGACTTAGGCAGTTAATCTCAGAAAGCTTATTTTTTTGCAGTATTTATAGCGCTTTACATGAGCACCAGTTACACTAAACAAGGACACATTCATTTTTTAGGCACAGAGAGATTAAGTGATTTGCCCATAATCAAAGGATGTTGCCTGAGACTCAAACCTGGTTCCCCAGTTCCAAAGTCTCTTAGGTACCATCATTAAAAATCGCTTTAAAGTTATTTAGTTTAAATTGGCACGGAAAACAAAGAGAATGCACTATATAAATGCTGAGAAAACTTCCAATAAAAGTGGCACATTCTCATTACAGTGAATCACACATTTAGGGGAAAAAAGTAGGGGGCACTTAAAAACCTCAATAACCTCCGTATATTTCACGAATGTCCAGTTCAATGCCTCTTTCACCTCTGCTCAAGACATACTAGTAAAGACATTTATGGTAAGGACGGTCGAGCGTGAGTGTACTAGCTGGGATCAACACATGCGCAACTAATACTAATAAGAATCTTGTTTTATATAGCACTTCATAGAGCACTTGAGTTTTCTATACGCTATAAGTAACTGATACTACCATTACACTGTTTTTGTGCTACTCAATTTTTAACGATACCTGTGCACCTCAGATTGAATTAAGGATGCACAGGATTAAAATGTACACCAGGTGGACGCAGCTAGAAAAGCACCAGTTGTAAAAACTCCCAGACTCAAGCAATGGTTCTTTTATTTGGAAAAGATTGGATTGTACAGAAAACATGTGTATTTGCTTTTCCCTGGGTTAAAATACAGAAGTGTTGAGTCTACTTCGGGGATGAGCCCCCTTAGGGTATGACTGTAATGTAAAAAGAGGCAGGGTCAGAAGAAACTGACGAGGGCATGGTGTTAAAGAGAAAAGCAGCCCCAAGGATAAGGGGGGACGGACTGAAAACACACATGTTCCTGTGGAGTGCTTGTAAACAAAGAAAGAAATTGCTCCAACAATCTGAAGAGTAAGGATACATGTACTTGGTACATGCGCTACAGGAGGGCCAAACACAAGAAGAGGGAATGAAGCCCGCATGCAATGACACATGCCATCAAAGAAAACAAGAGTGATGCTGATTTTTTTACCAATTGTAGGGGATGGGCAGCCTGTAAGCCCACAGATAGAACACAACACATCTCTTCGAGACAACACGTGTGCTGTCTAGCCAAGACCTAACACGCATTTACAATGCAACGGTTTCGCCTTTGCAAAAGTTTGAGCTATTGGCATTGTAAATGGCAAACTTTATTTATGTGTTGGTTTTGAAAACAGATAAATAAATGGCATTGTCATTTACAATGGCAATAGCTTAATCTCTCGCAAATGCGAGACCTATTGCATATATAGCGGATGGAAACAGTTGGGGGGGGGGCACGCCAACTATTTTACCCCCTCACACACATTACCAGTAACAACACTATGAATTGTTCTAGTTTAGTAAAAATGTGGCTGGCCGGAAGTATCTGGCAGTCCCTGCTTTCCGAGTGCAGTATTTCCTTTTAAAAATAAATGCAATGTTCACAGTTCCAGTTTAATACAGTGTCAGACTTCGGATAAAATAGAAAGATGCAGGTTAACACTATGTCAAACCGTCAGAGCTGTGCGAGGTAACAGTCGCACGGTACAAGATGGGACCTCTAAGGTGAGACACTGTAATGAATACAATGGTCATTACAAATAAAGTATTTTGAGGTGTATTCCCAACAGGTATTCACCCACAGTCAGGAGCGTCCTATGAGCCCGGAGTCGGTTCAGTAACTACAGTCCCTGAACGAACCTCGAGCGCAGAACACTCTAATCAATTCAAAGGAATACATAAAGGAATACACAACATAACAAATACAATCTGCTGGGTTAACATTCTATACATAAGCATTACCTCATTACTACATCACCTCCCCCCTTATCAACAAAACCAAACAAAATAAAAATTAAAACTTAATATCTAACAAATTCATTGAACGTTGTAGGAACTCTTCTCAGTCTTCCATTACGACTAAAAGAAGTGGAAGGGTACAGACACCTACCAGGGTTGCATTCCCAGATGTGAGCCCCTCGGCGGTTCAGGTCTGCAGGCTCCAGACAGTGCAACACCTTCGGCGCCAACTCGGGGTCTGCGATGAAGCGGCTGAAGCCTTTACTGGCCTGGGCCCGCTCCTGCAGGTACTCCAGGTCAGGGACTTCTCGTTTCCACTGTGCCCCAGCCGCTGCCGCAGCGGAGACCCCGCGGAGGGGTAGGGTCGATACCCAAGGAAGGTGGCGCGAGAGCGGCGGAGGCAAGAGCAGTCGCCCGCTCTGGAGCGTGCACATGACGGCGGAGGCGGCCCACGCGCACAGCCCTGCAGGGTGTATGTTTCCACCCGTGCCGACAAAGATCAGCACCTCACAAAACACCCGGGTGCCATTGCACGTGTGTGACCTTCTACATGGTGCAGGAACGCTGGAGGTGGCGCAGGCCGTCAAACCAAAGCACACACGGGCTTTTACTTCCGCAGCACACGGAATGTAAACAGGACCCTCTAACAAAGCACTAGAGCGCTAACTTACAATTTACGTTGTGCTAGCATCAAGCGAAAGGTGCTGGATAAACCGCATTCACAATATCTTCTCTTCTCTATGAGACTGCCTGAATTTGTAAATGGCTCGGGTTTTACATGTCCTAGCGATCTGCTGCAGCATTGGAGGCCGTAGACACAGAGTACATTCCATAAAATGCCACTATCTTTCGGACTGTAAACGCGCTTGAACCGTTTGGTGTTTTCACTGTACTTTAAACCGCAGGTGCTCTTAGTATAAAGAACCCAAAGCAAATACATATTGATTTTTCCACTGACAGTCTGTTCGGACTTTCCCCGCAAATACATAAATTACGGCAAATCGGACTAGACCCTGTTATGGAGGTGTTCGCAGCCAATCAAGTCAGTGTAAGCATGTTTTATGTAGCAGTCCAATATTGATTCCAGCAATCCTAACTGTACCATTGGCTAGGAGCCCTTTGGTCAATTGTTAATTGGCTGCATTGCCGCAGAGAGTGCAATCAGCTGAAACAACGATCAAGTGCTCTTTGGATGTTGATCGCTGAAGCCGGAGCATGCCCTCTGTTCACAGTATGTACCTGTGCACTTGTATGTCTTCCTACAGTTGACGGGTTTAGATGTCAATGCAAAAAAACATTGACTGAGTACTCCTCAAGGAAAGCTATAGCTGGTGCAATTGCTGGGACCGAGTAGGTGCCAGGCCCGAGAACATCCGAAAAGCAAGTCAGGTCCCGGGCCGGCAGCCAATCATAGCGCGGCCCGGGGAATGACGTCACAGGGGTGTCCCGGGCCGGCAGCCAATCACAGCGCGGCCCGGGGAATGACGTCACAGGGGTGTCCCGGGCCGGCAACCAATCACAGCGCGGCCCGGGACACACGGCATCAAGGGGCGGGACTTAAAAAAAGAGTCAGAAACGCCCACGATTCGCGTTCTGACCAGGAGAAAGTGATTGACGCTGATGTCTTCCAATGGCTAGCCTCCATTTACGGAGCTAGCCAATGGAAGACAGAGGCGGAACCAAAGCCCCATATCTAGGACATAAGATTTCACCCTGGGCAGAGCAACTGCTACGCAGTTGCTACGGCCAGGGCGAAACCTAAAAATGAGCCAGGGAAGATCATTTTCAGGGGTGCAGTTTGGGGGCTGGGGGAGCTGATAGAGAGGAGAGGGAGATATTATGTTTACTGGTGCAAGTTGTTGCCAGAATGCAATGCAGCTTGCTGGGTGGCTGCTGGGAAACCAAAAAGCTGACTTGGCAAAAATAGGGACACTGCAGCCAGCAGTGACTAGAATGGCCCACGGCTAGGTCATGGCAGGCCATCCTGCAGCCCATTGGGAAAATATGAGTGGTATGACAAATCCAACCATGGGTGCCTACTTGAGTCTTAGTTTGGATCTCAGAGCCATTTTCTTGTAGTATGGCCAGTAGACACTGATTTTTCCCACTGCACTATAAGCCACAACACGAGGACTAAGGCTCACTCAATGAAGTCACAATCTGGTCAGATTAAAAACATAGGGCTTTTTGTTCACCCCACTCACCACTCCAGTCAGCCAGATACACCTCACATTCTCAGTGACCTGCTATGGGTACCACCTCTCCTCGCCCCTTCTCCATAGCTTCCCATAACTTTCAAATCCATTGTGTATGTTATTATCAGGTTACCTTTTCCATAGGAAAAGTCATGTATATTTGTTTGCATACCAAGTGACATATGCAGTTCTGTGCAATCAATGCGCTTTGATTTTGTGTTCAATTATGAAGAAGGCAACATTTTTATATGTTTATAAACTGTGCCAGTGAATCAAAGTCACTGAAAGTATTTTTAAATTAATGCAAACAATTGATGTTTACTGAAATCTCGACTCAGGGTTTTTAGGGTTATGGGTGCGTGAGGGCATACGGTGGTAAAGGTGGTTTTAGGGGTTGATAGGTGCATTGGGTGCTAAGGGTGTTTTTAGGGTCATGGGGCGGATACGGGAATTGGGTGGTAATGGTGTTTTTAGGGTTTAGGAGTGGGTAAGGAAATGGTTTGGTAAGGGTTTTTTAGGGTTTAGGAGTGGGTAAGGCTATAGGGTGGTAAGAGTGTTTTAGTATTTAGGTTTAGGGGTGGCGAAGGGAATTGGGTGGTAAGGGTTTAGGTGTGTGTAAGGGTTTAGGTGTGGGTAAGGGTTTAGGTGTGGGTAAGGGTAAGGGTATAGGGTGGCAAGGTTGTTTTTAGGTTTTAGGGGTGGGTAAGGGAATTTGAGTGATAATTTTTGTTCAGGATTAAATGGTGGACATATATATCCACCATATGGATTTCACTTACCTTACATATACTTAGCTCGCATTGTAAAGGCATATGTGTGGTAAAGGTTTGTTTGGTAAAGGCAATGCATGCTAAAGGCCTGGCATTGTAATTGATGCATGGTAAAGGCATGCGTTGAAAATGCATGTATGCTAAAGTCAAACAACCATGGGGGGGGGGGGGACGACTAGAGAAACATACAAGGCTCCCATTTCTAATGTGAACATACAGAATAGTTAAAACATTTTATTGCCACATAACACCACTGCACTATAAAAATACAAAGATGGCTTGAGGGCAAAGACTGTAAATTAGGAAAAGGTGGTTAAAGGGTTTATATCCTTGCTCTTTAATAACATAACATAACATAACATGTGTATTTGTAAAGCGCACGTTCACCATTACGGGCCTCTTGGCGCTGAAATAACAGATGTTTGTTTGTTAATAAGAATTAAATACTCTAAATTGATGAGTGAGCCCAGTCTTCACAGCTACTATAAACATAATTTCCATGTAAGTTATAGAACAGCAGCTAACGACTGCAGACATAATCAGATTTAAAGCCCTTTAATGTTTTTTAACAAATGTTTCTACAATTTTATGAAATGTAATACTGTATTTGGCTTTTTGTTTTGTAAATGTTTATGGCTCAATAGAGCTGAATAAAGTATTTGATGATGAGCAACAGCGGACTCAACTAAAGATTTCTTTGCGGTCTTGGTGTCTTTGTGATTTATTTAATTTGACTTAATTCCTTGAAAATGTATTTGTGGCCCTAAATACGGCATAACAGATAAATGATTTTTTATGCAACTAAACCCTAATATTGATGGCCGCATGTCCTTTAGTCATCTATTATAGCGTGCACAACGTAGTATATAGGGAGGTACCACCCTTACAGGGCCTCGCAGCACTAGGGCATTCTGCAAGGAGGGGCCATTATTTTTTAGGTCCAGCCTAGAGCAGCGCATGCGCTGCTTGCTCGACTTTTAGTAAAGGGGTAAAAAAAAAAAGTGCTACCAGATGCTGCCTAGAGCTTGAGTGCATGTGCGCGGGCGCGCACTGCATGCCTCTCTCCGCATCAACCACACAACGATGCAATGTCTTTGTAAATAAGCAAGGTATAAATGTTAGGCACAAAAGAAGGTTCACTTTTACACTTGCTAAATGTACTTACACATGCGTGAGACTCCGTCAGAGTGGAGCACATTTGCATGTGTCTCACATCTGGAAAGAAACATTTTCCCGAGTGTTTGAATTGAACATTTCTAAATGCCAGACGAGGCAATATATCATTGGAGTTGTTACAGTTTGGTGCTCAAAAGGCACATACATAGCTTGGGAATTTCGAGCAGAAGACTGGAAACCTCGAAGAGCTCTCCATGCTTATAGCTGCCCCTGTCTTGTGATGTGTGACTAGCACTGTGCACGGGGTTGAGCTCTATATAAACAGTGTTTAATCCAGGATTGTCAGACCGTCCGTATCCCTTGTACTCTACAGGTCTGTTTGTGGCCACGGGACATTTTCATTTATTGCTGGTCTGCATTATCATCAAATTCCCTCCGTTTTACCCCTCCCACTCACTCACCAACTTCAATTGTTATCGTTCTCTCCCCCTCCCTCTGAATGACACGTTCTCTTTCCTCTTAAACATTCCCTAACTTCCTCTGTCCTTTCCTCGTTCCTTTTGCCTCTCTTGCTTGCGCGCGTCCCCTTCATCTCTTCCAGCCCCCACCCTCCAATGTATTCATACTTTTTTGCTATACCAATAACCTTTAAAAGAAACAAACACTAGATTTTTGCTACAGGGACGTATGCATCTCGACGAACCGTCAAGTCAAGTCAAGTCAAAAGATTTGTATAGCGCGCTACATACCCCGAGGGTCTCAAGGCGCTTGAAGAAGGGTGGGGAGTTACTTGTCGAATATCCATGTTTTGAGTTGCTTTCTGAATGCTAGGTGGTTCTGGGTAAGGCGGAGGTGAGTGGGAAGTGAGTTCCAAGTTTTAGCTGCTAGGTAGGAGAAGGATCTACCTCCCATGGTGGTTTTGTTGATGCAAGGTACAGTGGCAAGGGCTTGGTTGGAGGATCGTAGCTGGCGGGAGGGGGTGTAGAAGGATAGTCATGTGTTGAGGCATTCGGGTCTGATCTCGTAGAGTGCTTTGTGTGCGTGGGTTAGAAGCCGGAAAGTGATCCTCTTGTTGACGGGGAGCCAGTGGAGGTTTTTCAGGTGATCAGAGATGTGTTCTTTACGCGGGATGTCTAATATGAGCCTGGCTGAGGCGTTCTGGATGCGTTGTAGTTTTTTCTGGAGTTTTGCGGTGGTGCCGGCGTAGAGGGTGTTTCCGTAGTCCAGTCGGCTCGTGACCAGAGCGTGGGTGACTGTTTTTCTAGTTTCGGTAGGGATCCAGCGAAATGTTTTTTTGAGCATGCGAAGAATGTTGAAGCAAGATGAAGAAACGGCGTTGACTTGTCTGTTCATCGAGAGTGAGGAATCCAGGATGACGCCCAGGTTCCGTGCGTGGTCCGTCGGGATGGGTGCTTTTCCAAGGGCCTCTGGCCACCAAGAGTCGTCCCAGGCGGAGGGGGAGGTACCTAAGATGAGGACTTCTGTTTTGTCTGAGTTCAGTTTCAGACGGCTGTGCTTCATCCATTCGGCTACTTCTTTCATTCCTTCGTGTAGGTTGGTTTTGGCCGTATCAGGGTCTCTGGTGAGTGATAGGATCAGTTGAGTGTCGTCGGCGTAGGAGATGATGTTGAGGTTATGTTGGCGTGCGATGGCCATGAGGGGGCTCATGTACACGTTGAAGAGGATGGGACTGAGTGAGGACCCTTGAGGTACGCCACAGATGACTTCAGTAGCCTCTGACTTGAATGGTGGAAAGCGGACTCTCTGGGTTCTTCCGGAGAGGAACGAGGTGATCCATTCCAGTGCTTTTCCTTGGATTCCGATGTTTTTGAGGCGCTGTAGAAGGGTGCTATGGCAGACTGTGTCGAAGGCTGCGGAGAGGTCGAGGAGGATGAGGGCGACTGTGTCTCCATTGTCCAGTAGAGTTCGAATGTCGTCTGTTGCTGCGATGAGGGCTGTTTCGGTGCTGTGCTTGGCCCGGAAGCCAGACTGTGAGGAGTCGAGGGATTTGTTGGTTTCGAGGAATGCGGCGAGCTGGTTGTTGACAGCTTTCTCGATGACTTTGGCCGGGAAAGGAAGGAGTGAGATAGGGCGATAGTTTTTGAGTTCGGTGGGGTCAGCTGTGGGTTTCTTCAGGAGGGCGCTGAGTTCGACATGTTTCCAGCTTTCCGGGAAGGTTGCGGAGTCATAACCCATGGACAAACCTGCAGACTCTGAAAAACCCATGTCAAGCCACATGCCTCCGCTAGCCTTAACTCGGGACTCAGTGATATTTATAATACACAGGAGAATGTAAGTGCTTTTTTAATAAGAGAATTACGTCGCCAGCAACATCACTGTTCCCTGCACCAGTCAGTGACTTGGAATAGCCAGTACGCTTGTGAAGCTGCTTTCTCCATATTTAATGTGGTATTGTACGGCAGTAGCCATTTTATTTGTTAAAATGCATGGTCACACAGTCTCCCTGCGTCCTGCTCCGCCAACAACTTAAGTCCTTGGTGTATTGCTGTTTCAACTCAGAGAGATACCATGCATGAAGGAAAAGAGCAGAATGCAGTGCGAAATTAAACACACCAAAATGCAGCCATTTGTTGCAGAAAAAAATTGAATCCTTTAAAATGAAAGTCAGTTTAAACATGCATTAGCATAGCTAATTGGTGCAAGAACATCAAGTGTTGCATGGCTAAACACTTATAAGGTCCCAAAGGCGAGACCTATTGGCTATGCCAATGTTTGTTTGCTATGCCACTGGGTGGTCCTAGTAGTTGTTTTAATTCAGTTTTGGTACTTGACTTTTGCGAGGCTCTGCATATTATATTTTACCCTCTGCTACACAGTAGAAGTAAGTCATTTTCTAGTCATGGGTGCAATCGTCCGACTAATGGGGTGAATATTATTCTGGTGTGAAATAATATCTATAAAAAATGGTACTATATACAGGTCCCATCAAAACAAGAATTCAGGAGCAACTGAACCGCAAGCTACACGGTAATGTTGCTTCACCATCCATCCGCGTAGTTTCGCTTGTCTAAATGTAGTTAATGTGCAATTTCTTCCTATTTAGCAACAACGTAGTGGCTAGAGGCAGCCCAAAATGAATCTTTCTACTTGACAGCTGGCCTAAGTAAAATGGCGAGGTCTCACAACAGAAGAGTCGCCTGCAATGGCTCCCCGGAAGCGGGGTGCCTAGCTATACGACTATGTGGTTTCATTTTAAAATAACTTCACGACCTTCCCCATTGGCAGCTGGAGAAGAGAAATCAGTGCTGTTCATTTAGATGAACCAATCGTTTTGTGTTCAATATCCCCGGCTCCCATGCATAGGGAGAAGAGATTACCGTCCCTCTACCTCGAGTGTCAGACTGCAGTTTGTAGATCTCGCACTGCTGGAGCAGTGCCACGGGCCTTCTTTAAAGGCACTTAAATCTATTATGCTAAATGTTTCTCGACAATGTCTTCCGATGTATCAATTTGTCATGTTACACGCATAGATAGATAAGATTAAGGCCCATATGCATGAACACATTTTCCCATAGACACAGCATGGGCAAAAACCCTTTGATGCATCTGGCCCTAAGTTTCGCAGTACTGCACTCTGTAAGAGAATTTACTAGGACTGACTAGAAAATAGAAAAAAATGGAGATTTAGCTCATTCCGCTAAACATACATGCATGCATGCATGCATGCATGCATGCATGCAGTGCTTTACATGGGCCTGTACAGTGAGCACTTCTTCATTTGAGGAGGGAGAGTACCTGCACTTTTCAGCAGAGGTGCAATACGTTTAATTGGAGAGTACTGGCACTTCTGAGAAACACGCAGGTACTCTGGAATAGGGTACCACAAACACAAATAATATATTTAACGCAATGCTTGTGTCTTTACTGACATCCCACACTCATTACCACTAAATGTGCATGACAAATGGACAAACGCAAACAGCAAACGAGACAGTGCCACATGAAATTCAACGTTGTTTTTCTTTTTTGAAATGAATCTTTTACCGTTTTGTCACCTGTGCCTGCGGCTGCCTTTAGGGCGCTCCTTCTTTAGTCGCTAACGCCTGCGCCGTTGCATGTTGTGCAGAATTTAGCAACGGCGAAAACTGTGCTTCGAAAACTTCCAGTGGCGTTCATGGTAGTTTTCAAAATACCCCTTTCAGCCCCCTGCTTCTGGCATACCGTATACACGACGGCTAATTGCTTTGCCAGTCAAACCAACCACGGAGGCTATTCCGTTGCAACCGGGATAAAGAAAACATATCTCCACTCCAATTCACCCGCCTTCAGAACAAGCTGTAGCCAAAGTGACTGCAAAGTGAGAGAAGCTTGAAAACGCCAATTCCCAGCTTAAAAAAACATAAGTAGCGATTTCTTAGAAGACATAGCCTGACATTTGACCTCGGTCTTTGAAGCGCAGCATATGTGACAAGATGAATACAGAATTTAAAGGCATCTTTAATTACTGCTTGGACTTGAACGACCCACCAAATATCGACTCAAGACTAATGGCATTCACTATGTGTGAACAGGTTTTAAAATGCCAAATATCTATAAAATAATTGCAGATAATAAACTGGCTAATTTGCCATAACTGCATAATTTGGATCATAATTTGCCCTTTTTTTAAATAAGCAAAATGTTTTTCTCGCTGCATAATTCTGTCAACTTTGTCACACAATGTGATCCTTCACTGCTGCATGATCCCATTGGCACTTTTTGAACAGACTGATCAGGATTCTAGACCGTCTCCCTCACCCACAGCGACAACAAAAAACGTACCCTCAGTCTATACCAGCGCACTGCTTCAAATCTTTTTATCTCCAAGCCAGGGAACACAGAGCGCTTTGCCAGTGCACCTCGATCCTTCAATGCAGCATTAGCATCCTTTTTATTTCACCACTAGTAAACTCATACCTCTGCCAATGCACCTCATCTCTTCCCAGCTACCACAGCATATGTGCACCTCTACTGCTTCCCATTTGGAAAGTAAGAAGCTCTGCCAGGGTACCTCAGGACTACTAAGGCAGGAATGGAAGATGTGACTATCCTCTCCTGCAGTGGGTGTGTAGGGTGGGTCATGGACCTATGATCCTGGTCTTTGGGGGTACATCGGGCTCACCCACTTATCTTTACCCAGAATAAGTCCTTAGAGGGGGAAAGCTCACGTTGTATTCTGCCACTCAAAATATGGAGATTTGCAAGTGCATGTCGAATCTTACAGGAATCAGCTGGGAATGATAGAATTTGACGTAGTAATTCCTGAAGCATGTTACTGAGGCATTTTATACCAGCCCCCAACTCCAGAGTCATCGCTCACAACCTTACTGGTAGCCATATAGGGGGTTTTAAGCATTTGGCAAGTTTTAATCTGGTTCTAGTGTATACCATATATAGGACTTGCTGGTCAGCAGGAGATCTAAATTCCTGCAGAACTGCATGTCCCTCCGACAGCAAAGCTGAATCTCCCATTCAAACATACAGTTTTTCAAGATTTCAGGAGTTCTCCAAGGTGTTTAGCCTATCCGCAATATATTTTAAAACAATGCCTGTTTGCAGGACAGAACCACCTCCAAACTAGACCTTAAAAGCTCCCCCACACCATTTCTCAGCTACTGATACACAGTCAATACCACATCAGGTGCTTAAGCTAGGAATAACATAAGGACAGTTCAACAATTCCAGAGTGTGTTTAGTTGAATCCTAGCGTGCCCTAGCAAATTGGTATCTTGGAGGTGAGAACGTCGACGCGTTTCGAACCCAATACCATTCGACGGGTTCTCCTCAGGCCATGTGACAACAACCCCCCAGTCCATGTCCTGAGGAGAACCCGTCGAATGGTATTGGGTTCGAAACGCGTCGACGTTCTCACCTCCAAGATACCAATTTGCTAGGGCACGCTAGGATTCAACTAAACACACTCTGGAATTGTTGAACTGTCCTTATGTTATTCCTAGCTTAAGCACCTGATGTGGTATTGACTGTGTATCTTGTGATGGTTGCAACAAGGAGGTTTTTTCCAAACACAGTAGTCCCCTTGTCGATTTCATATTCAGGATTGGAGCCTCTGTAATTGATTAATTTGAGGCCTTGCTACAGTTGTCCATGTTATTTATGTATGACAATTTCTTTGTTTACACACTGTGTTTTGATAATTTTCTCTCAGTTCACTGAATTTGTATTTGTATTTTGTATTGAATGTTGTGTTGTATCTTTTGATGCCAAAGAATTTTTTGCTTGAAATATTTTATAAAAACAAAAAGTCAATCAACACAAATGGTTGTCCAACCCAGTGATTCATTACACTAGGATTGTGTACTTTGACACAAATTCAAAACTGCCCGGCCATTGCTTTACTGGACAAAGCATGAACATTCGGAAAGCTGTTAAATGGGCAAGTATTATTTGAACCAAAACTAAAGTGACGGCTAAGAAGCAAAGAAGGGATCCTGCAAAACTTCTCTTTAGGAACACCACCAGACATTGTGCAACAAACATCTAAAAATTTGAGACTCCGTCCCCCAAGAGCGTCAGACTGGAAAATTGACCTCGACTGGTGTAGCAAAGCCGAAAAAGTTGTGCATCAGTGAGAGATGTCCGCAGAAGTGCGGAAGAGTTATGTGGTTTGTGGGAGGCATACAGGGGCCACTGGGTACATATCATAAAGAGATTCTAATTGAGCTAATACAGAGAAGCGTAGGAACTACCAATATAAAAATGTGCAAATCTACTGGATAGTGACTTGGTTATTTATTTGAGGTTATCGGACACTGTTAATGTAGTATACCTTTATTCTTTGTATCGGTTTTACATCATTTTATATATGACTCTTTACATATATGCTCAGCAAATGTTCAATGAAAAGATTAAAAAAAAAATATGAGACTCTTTAACTTTTAAAAGCATGTTTTTCATTATCATGGTTTTCACCCAAGTACGTCAGATTATATCACTTCACTGAGAGGCGTTTATTAGAGGTGATAATTTCCAAACATGAACTTAAAAACATAAAAGCAACCCTCGTCCCGACAATGCCTTTAATGAGTCAAGAGGCAAGTCCTTTGTGAGGTTCACCCTCACAGGTGGTTGTTATAATTGGAACAACATTACAGTTCATGAAATCAAGCACAATAGAAAGTTTTGCACAGCACACATCCTGAACTCCTATATCTCATATGTCGAAAAGGAAGGCAAAGTGAAATAATACAATTGCTTAGAATCACAATCTTTGGTCATGTGGGGAAGCTGGGATTGTTCCCACGTTTTCCGGATTCACAATGTGCAATTCAGCCACTAAATGAGTGTCGCACGTTTTACATCAGAAGTTAATGATCTGTCTTTATTTCTTGGCAAAAGAGGTTAGAGAGCGGGTGGCAGACAGAAGCCATGCAAAAGTGTGGTCTGTTGTCCACACCATGCAATGCTTCTCTTACCCCTATGCCCACCCTACACCAACATGCTAACATCAATGCAGCCCTTGGTCATGCCACAGGGCATACATTTTGGCATTTGGGGAAAATGTTTGAGTACCAATGCTCTATCCATTTCCCTCTTAACTCCCTAACCATTGTACCTTCCGCTAGAAATCTTGGTGTTCTTTTCCACCTACTGTGCAAACATGCATCTGAAATATCAGTGCTTCTGCATGTTTTAAATATACAACAAATTGCCATTTCACTTCGTTTCACATAGCCAAAATACTGATCAACTCACTGTTACTCAGTAAACTGGTCTTCTGTAATAGATTCTTAGTGGATCCCTCCCAACATTCTTATCTCTCACTAAATTATATTCTGTACTTCACTACCCTAAAACTCTTCACCTCTCAAAACACACAATCTGTTAATCTCATTGTAATCAAGCTGGCTGGCTCTCTGCCAACAACAATCTACTGACACTACTATTAAAGACAAACAAATTAATTACCTTTGGCCATGTTCTTTCTGGTGGATAGTTTAACCATAGACTCCTCAAAATGTGAATACCTCTAGGCGCCAGACAGGGTCCGGGGAATATTCTCAGCATTGCTTCTGCGTGCCAGCAGGTGGCATTGTGTGGATTTGTCATCTCCCTTCTGCCCTGGAATTGATGCCGGAGCTACATATTACCACCTCTGCGCGCACCTCGGGGAGGTGGGAGGACAGTGAGGAATCTACTGTTAGATAGAGTAGCCACCAGAAAGAACATTACCAAAGGTAAGTAACTTGCTCTTGATGGATACTCCTAAGCCCAGATTCCTTACCGTCTGAATAAGTATCAAAGCAGTACCGCCTAAGGTAGTAGGTCTGTGAAATCGCTCAAACTAAAAAGTCCGGCAGGAACGATTGGGCAAAGTGCCCTTATCACAAGACCTGGCTATCAAGGCAGTAGAGCTTTGGGAACATATGGATTGACGCCCATGTGGCAGCCTGACAGATGTCCAGAATAAGCATTCTGCATGCCAGCGCATTGTTGGCAGCCTTAACTTTGGACCTTACAAGGGCTGTTTTTTGGCCAATGCACATAAGATCTTAATCCAGAGGACTAGTCACCATGATATGGTGCTTTTTAGCACTGCTTCTCCTTCTTTGGCCCAGCGTACGCCACAAAAAGATGATCATCCACCCAACAGTCCTTGGTCTGATTGATGTAAAAACAAAATATTGTTTAGGGGTTCAAGTGGTGAAGCCTCTTCTCTTTCGAGGGGCGAGATAGAGCAAGGAATGCTGAAAGAGTGATGGATTATCTTACATGAAAAGGCACACCTTTGGCACGAATGCTGCCTTAGTCCACAACACTAGTTAGTCAGGGTAAAATGGTAGTGTACAGTGGATGAACCAGCTTGCTGCTCACTCGTGTGACAAGATAAAGTTATCACTATGATGAAGACCGTTTTGAGAGTAAGTGCAAAGAGCAGTTGTACATCAGCTCAAATAGGGTACACACTGAGAAAGTGAGAACTAAATAAAGGTTCCACAGCAGCATTGAAAAGGGCTTGGGTGGAAACATATGAACCAAATCACAAGAGGTTACTTATAATAAGGGTTGTTGGTATGGTAAGTGCAAAAAGCCTGAAAGAGGAGACAAAAATCTTTAATAGTGCCCACGGCAAGTCCTTGCTGTGTTAAGCCGGCACAAAAAGCAAAACACCAACAACTTCGCTTGTAATGGGTCTATATGGCAGGATGTACACCATGCCAAGTGCCTCACCCTGAGCAAACCGTGTTCATACTCAGATGCCTTGACCATAGAATGACATCCACTATTTTGTTAGGAAGATTGAAGGCAGTCAATTGTCACTGCTCAATCACAGAACACTGAGGTGTGGGTTGCACACGCGTGGGTGCACAACCCTGTCCTAATTCTGTCACAGGAGATCCTCCCGAAACGGCTGCCCGACCAGAGGGCAGATGCCCATGCCTAGAAGTTAGGGGTAGAGATGTAGAGACAGGAACGCATACATAAGTTTCAAGCTTCTTCTAGGCAGAATGAGAAATAGTCTTTTTGAGATCACACACAGGCAAAAGTGTTGAGACTGCACATTGCCTGCAGTGGATAAAAGCACTTGCCAGGGTTCTCATTGATGTAAGATGCCCTGTACTACCACAGGGTGTAGCTGCCATTCAGTATCCATTAAAAGTTGATAGCCGAGTTTGCCCACCCTAGCCTTTGAGGATGCCACCAGGTGGTGTACGACCTGAGAGATGACCTGCCGACTAGGCCAATTACACAGGTGCAAGGCCTCAAGTCACAATACCCAAGATCACAGTCCACCCTGCTTGTTGCAGTATCACATTGCAGTGGTACTGTCCCCTGACATGTACCAGGCTTCCTTTAATGGACAGACAGAAGGTCTTCAACACCAAGCAAATGGCTCTCAACTCCAACCGACAGATGTGGAGGCAGGGCTCCACCAGTCTCTTCTGATCCCCATATCTCCCAAAAACCTTCCCAACACAACAGTGATATGCCCTTCACCACAGTCAGCTCTGGGTGGGGTAGGGAGTTTTGTCTGCCATTGTTCCAACTGTGGTCAAATAGCCACTATTGCATGTCTTTTGCAGTCTGCAACAAACTCTGGATGGAATCTGGCAGTTTTTTTGGGGGGGGGGGGTTTTAGTTTTTATATATTATGCAAAGTCGACCCGAAGGTATCAGAGCGATTTACATGAGCACCAGCTACGTTAGAGATACACATTCCTTTTTGCTAGGCACCTGGAAGATTACGTGAATTGTCCAGAATCCCAGGTTGTTGAGCGTCCCTGCCAAGACTCAAACTCAGTTCCGCAGCTCTCAGGTCGACCGCTATAGTTGTTAGGCCACACACTCGTCCAGGTTCTCAAGGTGCCGAGACCATTGGGCTTACAAATCCCAATGCAGAGTCCACATGTGCCACTTGGCACAGTCCACCAGCAGGATGCACAATACCAAGAAGTCTCTCAGCCACTCTCACTGGAATCCACAAAAGCAGAAACATTGGGCTTATTTGCCAAATGTCCTGGACTCGTTGAAGAGGTGGGGAAGACTTAAAACTGCACAGTGTCCAGAGCAACTCGGATGAAGGGGAGCCTCTGCGAATAAGTCCTGTGTGACTTGGGCATGCTGATTGAGAACCTCAAAGGTATTAGAAGGCTTGCAGTCGAGCACATTCATTCATTGAGAACCTCAAAGATGTTAGAAGGCTAATCGTCGAATGGAGGGTAGTCTATTACTGAATGTGGTGAGCCCGCCTTCAACAGTTAGTTGTCGTGGTAGGGTAAGATTGGCCTCCCTACCCGTGAAAATGTGCTGCAAACCACTGTCACTGCTTTCGTGACCACCGGAGGGCCACTGGTAAGGTGCAAGGGGAGCATTGAGAACTGAAAATGCAGCTGGCCCCCTTTTAATCGAAAGAAAGACCTGTGGGAGTGCATGGCAGAAATGTTTAAATGGGCTTCCTGCAGGTTCAGCATTACCATCAAATCTTCTGGATCCAGGACCAATAGAACTGGGGCCAATGTGAACACCATGATTTTGTCCTTTGTAAGGAAGAAATTGAGAGGACTACATTTTAAAATAAAACTAAGGTATCCATCCTTCTTAAGCACCAGGAAATAACTGAAGTAACATCCAGTCCATATTTCTGTTGCCAGGACCTGCTCTACAGCTCTTTAGCCAAAAGAGCCTGTATCTCCTCCCACAAAATGGACAAGTGGTTCTCACACATCTGCTTTAATGTAAGTGGAATAAGCAGTGGATCGGAAAGCAATGGTAGGGCATATCCTTGTTGGACTAGCTAAAGCACTTTCAGTCGGGAGTAATGCTTTGCCACCCATGGAGGTAATAACTTATGGATCCAAAGGAATTGAAATGAGCTGCAGAGGGCAATCTAAAATAGTTTGGTGGTGTTAGCGGGAGAGGCAGAGCCTTATTGTGCCCCCTTGGGTTTGGGTGTTGGCTGTTTGCCCAACACTAAAACGTTGGAGAGAGTGGGGGCTGGGGTTGTAGCTATGGAGCAGACTAGTACTTTGTCTTTGAGCCAAGCCCCTTCCAAAACTTGGGGGCACAAGGCAGAAAGGCAGAGGAAGTGTCCTGTGTCCCAAGCTTTCTTTGAAGCAATCTGGGGCCAAGTCTGCCTTATCTCATAGGAGACTAGCACTGTCAAATGGCAGGTCTATTATAACACTTTAATGGACGCCCCAAAACTCCATAGGTCTCATTCACGCATGGCACATTAACCATGATAGTACCAATTGCCCTACCCAGTCAGTGGCCTACAGCCCAGGGTAGATGACAGACTTAACCATGTCCTGACTATCTTGAATGGACAGGGACAAATTAGCCCTGGACTGCCATTAGAATTTCAGCAACAGAGTCCCAATGCATGGGAGTACCATCTTAGCAAGCAGCATTGACAGAGGTAAGGGCAGAGCTGGCCAAGAAAAACATCCTTTTTGCAAAAGCCTCATTCACTTTGACTGCCTATCTGCAGGGGTCAATGGAAAGGAATTGGAATTGGCTCTGCTGGCGGATGCTTCTAACTCTAGGCTTGTTACAGACTAATCGCTCATGCGCTCCTTACCCGGATTCCGACATGCCTGGTGGTGTGATTCGAAACCGCTGCATCGTGATAGGCACCCAAAAGCGGGAGAATTGTGAACTACCCAAAAGCGGGAGAATTGTGAACTACAATTCTCATGAGGCATAACCAGTTGACCGGTGTGTGAAGGCATTTGGTCTATTAAGCAGAAGATCGACTTCGAGACGCTGTCGGAAATTCTTTCTGGTTCCCGATCCAGGAAAGACGACGTCTGCCTGCTGGTGTGGTAAGGGTGCTCTGCACCACTCACCCTTTCCCTTGTTGCTTCCCTGTTTTACGGATGGCCCTTGTTACTTTACGGTGCGTTGGAACGGCTTTCCTGCTCCGCTGTCCAATGTGCAAACCACCTTGTCAATTCCCGTTTTTGTTTATCCATGTTGCTTTCTGTATAACGGGGAGCCTCCGTTTCACACATGGCGTAGGGACAGCATTTCCTGCTCCACTGTCCAACACACAGCATCTAACATCTCACACCCACAGATATTAAGTTAAACCACTCCAGTTCGATTTGTTCTTTTATAAACTTGACTTTAGTCCCGATAGCCTGAGGAGTATTCAGCATTTTGGTTTCAGTTCCATTAGACTTTGGTTCACTCCTGCAACATAGAATCACGTCTGTTGGTTCCCTCTATGTTAAACCTGACATTGCCATTTGCTTTATGGTGAGGATACACTCAACCTAAAACGCTTATTTCTGTGGATTATTGCGTGGAGTTGGCTGATTGATCTTATACACTGAACTCTGATATTGCATTACCTCCATGTGCTTATGAACGCATAATATCTACGTGGGATTGCTAATTAAGTTGTTTAGACGTTTGCTGTCTTTTTGGCTCTATTTAACAGGGCAGATTCCAGAGCGGTACTGGTCTACACTCAACCCCTGTGATGTGGAGTCAATAAAAGGGTATGGCATGATGTGGGAAAAAGCATTACTTCTTTAGCTTATGTTCTTGGCTTGTATTGTTATGCTCTTGCTGTATAGACACATTGGTTCATGAGTATTTGGAGACAGCAATCACAGAGGAAGAATAGATTTTTCCCCATTGGACCTACGGAATTAGTTGGATATTGCATGCTGCATAGAAGTGTCATTTTTTGTAACAGGTATTTTAAATGCTTTATCTGTTGAGGAATTGTGACGCGTTAAGTACATGCTGAAGCCCGCATCAAAATGGTGTACTTATGATCTTTTGCTGTATTTTCAGATCTCCTGCATTGCTGTTCCCTCCCTTTCCTTCGCTTGCTTGATCGTCCCTCTGTCCTGTGCTATTATAGCTGTTTTGGCTTGGGAATATCAAGCGGTGGTCCCTTCTGAGCTACAAATCCACCCGGAGGATTTCTACCTTGACAAGGTTCTACAGAGTAGGATGCTACGAAAGTGAGGTGGAGTCACCAAAAGTTGGTTTATGGAGACATGCCACTTGTCTAGTCACTGGTAGGCACAGACAAGGTTTTGGTGCCCATGAACGTATCAGTAAGTGCCTTGTTAAATGGTAACAGAGGTTCTGAAGAAGGCTGTTCTTGTTGTAGAACATCTGTGATCATATTAATCTTCATTATAATAGATGTTGGATGCAAATCCAGGACTATGGCTACCCTTCTAAAAACCATGGCGAAGGACTCAAATTCTTCTGCAGCAGGACCATGGGGGAACAGCCAGTCATATCTCAGGAAATGTGTTGTGCCCACTGGCTTCTTGTAGATATAAAAAAGTGTCAAACTTGTTTTGGGAGGAAATATCACCACCACCACCCTCATCATCCATCCGCATCACAACCAAATGAAGGTTGGCTCTGATCTGAGTCAGACCCAAAGATTTGTTGGATTACTGGAGAATAGCCTCTAGGCAAAGGCATGGTCTTTTCTCAGTTAGAACAAATATGGGCAGGTCACGTAGGAGCTAAACTCATTTAAGGACAGGGTGGATTCAGTTTAGAACCACACAAAACCATACGCTCGAAGTCCTCCTACAACACAGATGCCGCAAGGACCAGGGTGGATTATAGTGGCATGCATAGGATCGGCTCCAGAGTCTGAGCAGAACACACAGCAGGTTCAGAAGGCATAGCAGTCTCCAAGGGCAAGTCTGCTGGAGGTAACCCGCTAGAGTCCTCCGTGGATCCGTGAAGCATGAAGATTAACCAGAGAGAAGTGGTAAGTTGCAGAAGATGCAATGCAGGGCATCTTTAAACTCCTTAATGTGTTGTGGTATCGTCGAAAAACCCAGAAACCTGGGGAGCATCAGATTCAACTGCAGGATCAGTTCCTCAGCAGGGGGATCATGAGCAAGACTGTAGGGCACCTGGACATCATTTTAACTTCTCAGGACATAAGGATAAGGCCTGCTTTGACTTCTTGCTTTTCTTCTTAGATTTGGGTTACCCTGAAGACTTGTCCTGCGACAGGGACTTGTCGGAGGACTTGTCGGAGGACTGGCCGCAGGAATGGGCAGAGCGAAAATCTTTTACTTTGAGCAGGATCAGTCTCTTCATGATTTATGATGTTTAGTAAAGTATAGCTTGCCTTCTTCTGAGTCACGACTTGTGAGTCTTGGCCAGACCCTCGACACCAGAGGGACACCTTGTTAATCACATTAATTTGATTTAAAAAATCTCTGCAAGGTTTAAAGCTGGTTTTAAAAAGTATAATATACAAAAAGGTGAGCAACCCAATATACCCTTGCGGGCTCGGGCAAAGTTTGTAAAAGAGAATGGCCAGCAAGGGGTTTTGTTTATTCTAAGATTTTTACAGCACTGTTAGGACTTGTTTGGGATTAATCACAGTACCTAAGCTTGAGTTTGATCAGTGGCTGTTAAATTCAATTCAAAGGAAACAAGGAACACAAGATGTTACCACACTAACATCAAAATTTAAGCATGAATGCTCAATAAAACGAGAAACCAGGATTTTTCTTGTCTGAAAGTTATTATTGAACTTCAAGGCAAAATATATAAATTTCTGTACAAAAACAATGAACAATCATAAAGAATAGGGTGCATACATAGATATAATAAGGATATTCAAGGCCTTGGTTGCTTGTCCTTGGACATATCCAAATTTAAGTCCAGACTGCTGGGTCACAGTAGTTGATTGATTTTAACTCAAAGTCAGAAGAAAATCAAAAGATGACATGAGACAAACTAGGCAGAATTGGACTGAACAGGTCGACGTTTCGGTCTTATTATGGTTATTCTTAAGACCATCATCAGGACTACATAGTGGTATATACAATTGATGACCCTCTGTAAAAAAACAACAATAAATTACAATGTGTACAGTTTTAGTTGAATACCTGGTTTACCTAATTCTTGACATAGAATTATTATAACAAAACTAGAAATATTTACATTTTAATACTTATATCGATACTAAACATATTCCCATTACATTGCTTACATCTAACATTTCATGATTATTAAAAAATTAGTCGGTGTGGCGACTAAAGTGATTCAATTTGAGAAAAAGACAGTCAACTTAGATTTAGACAAAATTCACTAGGTTATTCAAAAATTTGAAACCTAATGAGCAGATTTTGATCTAAGTATTAATTGCTAGACACCGAATGGTGGCTTTGACTTACTTTTCAAAATAGAAACGGTGTCAGTTAAAAATTCTTGATGGCACCGGCACTTTTGAATAATGGCGATGAGGTCGGGCACAGAAGTAAATCAATTGTGCATGAAGTACACTGGAAGGAACGAAATATAACTATAATTCCTATTTAGTGTAGGACAAACCTCTTTTTTATATTTTGAGTTAGAACATTTACCTTGCAACGAGTTAAGCGAAGCAGTAAAGGGATTCTGGCAGGTAGTCCACTTTTGGTTGAAGATCAATTGTCTCGAAAAAGGAACTGAATAAAAAAGAATTGTGCAAATGATTTAGCGTTGTTTAGTTTTAATAGTAATGTTTTACACATTGGCGCATAACTCATGGGGAGTTGTGTTTGTATTAGATGTATTGCAGTTAATCATATAGAAAACCTGCATGTGTGCTTTTTTAAAAAAAATTGGGGAAGTGTAACCGGTATTTTCAGACTGCAGAGTTATATAATTGTCGAATATATTGCAACAATGTTGCAACACTAGTTGCAGGTCGGTTATTAGGGCACTTGGCAGAGGTTACGTTATGGGCAATGAATGGGAGCCTAAAGGTACCATCGGGTACTAGGGCACTTGGCAGGGGTTGCGTTATGAGCAATGGTAAAAGCCACAGAACTTAAAGATACCATCGAAAATGTAGCCCATTTAAATGCTGACAAACAGGTTCCTGTTGGAAGTGGTTGTGCCCAAATAAGCGCAAGGCAAAGCTAATCAGTTCCTTTTTCGAGACAATTGATCTTCAACCAAAAGTGGACTAACTGCCAGAATCCCTTTACTGCTTCGCTTAACTCGTTGCAAGGTAAATGTTCTAACTCAAAATATAAAAAAGAGGTTTGTCCTACACTAAATAGGAATTATAGTTATATTTCGTTCCTTCCAGTGTACTTCATGCACAATTGATTTACTTCTGTGCCCGACCTTAACGCCATTATTCAAAAGTGCCGGTGCCATCAAGAATTTTTAACTGACACCGTTTCTATTTTGAAAAGTAAGTGAAAGCCACCATTCGGTGTCTAGCAATTAATACTTAGATCAAATTCTGCTCATTAGGTTTCACATTTTTGAATAACCTAGTGAATTTTGTCTAAATCTAAGTTGACTGTCTTTTTCTCAAATTGAATCACTTTAGTCGCCACACCGACTAATTTTTTAATAATCATGAAATGTTAGATGTAAGCAATGTAATGCGAATATGTTTAGTATCGATATAAGTATTAAAATGTAAATATTTCTAGTTTTGTTATAATAATTCTATGTCAAGAATTAGGTAAACCAGGTATTCAACTAAAACTGTACACATTGTAATTTATTGTTGTTTTTTTACAGAGGGTCATCAATTGTATATACCACTATGTAGTCCTGATGATGGTCTTAAGAATAACCATAATAAGACCGAAACGTCGACCTGTTCAGTCCAATTCTGCCTAGTTTGTCTCATGTCATCTTTTGATTTTCTTCTGACTTTGAGTTAAAATCAATCAACTACTGTGACCCAGCAGTCTGGACTTAAATTTGGATATGTCCAAGGACAAGCAACCAAGGCCTTGAATATCCTTATTATACCTATGTATGCACCCTATTCTTTATGATTGTTCATTGTTTTTGTACAGAAATTTATATATTTTGCCTTGAAGTTCAATAATAACTTTCAGACAAGAAAAATCCTGGTTTCTGGTTTTAAAAAGTGACATTTCCCTTGCACACTGAAGAGAATTGTAACTTTATTAAGAAAAAAGAAATCTTCAACTGACGAAGAAAGAGCAGCTAACTCCCGAACCAAATCAGTGGGTACAGAAGAAAGGAGCTGACGAGGGCCAACAGGGGCGGTGCTTCTATGTGGCTCCACTATTACTTCCAGGGAGAAGGAGGAGACTGAGTCAAAGCCGAGTCTCATGGCACCACGTGCTGGTGCGCCAGAACAATGTTGACAAAAATCTCCAGATCCGTAGGCATGCAAAAGGTTAATTATCTGCAGTTCGAGGTATCCATCACAATATACTGAATTTATCCACAAGTTAACCTCTTAAGCGCTGCTGACGGCCAACGGTCGTCACGAGCGCTACCTCCCCAGTGCTTCGCACGACCATTGGACGTCCATTCAGCACTAGTTCCAATGGACAGCGCAGCACTGGGGAGGGATATTTGCGAAGCAGCTAAGGTGTTAACAGTTTGGATAGGACCAAAGGGGCCTTCAAGTCTACCATGCTCCATGCTTGGTACTACTGACATTGAGGTCACTTAAAAGGGACTAGAGCAGTGAATATCTAGTGCTGCCCCAACCCCAAAGGGGAAAATGCACTTTTTCTGCATCCGCCCCCAATCATTTTGACCCCAACCAGGGGTAGTGTTGAAAGCCCATTACACATTCGTTTTTTTTGTTTGTTTTCGTTTAGGAAATAGAGTGGCAGACCACCATGTCATGGTGCCATATCCCCACCCATACAGGGCAATACAGTCTTTCTGGGTCGAACCACACAAGTGGGGTACCCTTTTTTATCGGGAGCCATGCAGGAATGCTGGGTGAAATTTGTGGAATACTCAGATTCTGGAACATTCTCTCACAAAAATGTGTTTTGTCAAAGTTTAATGTTTGAAGGGATGTGGGTGTATAGTGGAGAAGTGTGGCTCAATGGTTAGAGCGGCAGACCCTGATGCAGAGGTCTGGCTGGGACCAGGGTTCAATTCCCGACGCGGCAGGGTCTTGGGCTCAATGTCCACCGACTCGATAATTCTCGCCTCGGTGCCTACTCTAATCATGGGTCCCCACTCTGCAACTCTGGGCAATAGCTTGCTTAATCTCCACAACGGCCCTAAAGTGCTGGGATGCCTGGTTTCACCTTGGGGGTGCCCAGTAGGGAGCATCTCACAGGGAAAGCCAGGACGGGTTCCACAGTGGTATACAGCGCCAAGATTCCTGTCAGGTGATAGTGCGCTTTACAAGTATACATACACATTTACATTAAGAGGTCATGTGATCCATGCATGCCATACCACTGTATGGCACACCATCTTGGACTTCCTTGGAATTTGGCAAGTTTCCCTGTTTGCCGGTCAAGCACAGAGTCAAAATCCACAGCTACCCACATTTGAAACAAGCATTTTCAATGCAACAGGTCTCACATTAGAGTTCGAGAATTTGGCATTATTTATATTTAGCTGGATATCCTTTGCTGTTTTGCGTACTGTATGTGTTAGGGAATGGCAGGTTGTATGCATCTGTGGAGTAAGTATGTGTATTGTACTTTATATTATGTATTGTGTATGTGCATTATATATTATACAACAAGAAGAACAATTTTCCTTCAATGGCCACAATATTTCAGTACAGATATATATCCAATATTCAACTTGATATGGGTGACAAATACACAGCAGTCTTATTAACTTTCTTAAAAAAGTATAACGTTTTTATTAATTGTTTCCAAGTTATCATTTCTTTTAATAATATTATACAAACCTTGACCCACCTCAGAGAACAACTTTGTTCCATGCTCTGACCAGTAAATTATGACTGTGGAAAATCCACCATGCTGGCTTATTTTCTGCCATTGTAAAATTAACAAAATCCAGTTTCATGAATTACAATATGAAATTTAGCTCAACTATGGTGCACAAAACAGTTTGTGAACCAGACTATAAAAACGACCCAATATGCAATTGCATTACAAATATTTATAACAAAATCAGACTTTCAATGTCAGTCAAATATATTTATTTCGGTTGATTAAAACCATAAAAGCAGTACACAGTTCATAATTTAAAAAATCCACACAACAAACAGAGATAAGATTACAATTAAACAGATATACACATGCTTGCAGTTCCTATGTGAATTCATTAAAAAGAAATATATTTTTAAATAAAGAACAATTTAAAAAGATTAGATACAGAGAGTGAATACTAAGCAGCCTAGAGTCACTTAAGGCGCCAATTCCTAGTATATTTGGCACGTTTCCCCAGAACGTATTTAACAAAATATCTACTTTAGTGGTTATTTGTCTGGGAGAGACTTATTTTATTTAAACGAGCTGCTGCAACCAAGAAGCTAGCTACACCAAATGTGACCTGCACGGAGTCAAGCATTTGCAGGTGTAGTAGTGAGGTTCCGTGACAATTGTAAGTGGTGTTTTCGACTCGCACGAATATGGTCGAGTCTGGTATCTATGAACCGCAAATGACGAGTTTAGTAAGTGTGCGCAGTTTCGCTGTGCTAACTTAAACCGTTCGTTTGTTACGTGGGCTTTTCATCTGTACCCACGGGTTCCATCTTAGATACGGCATCCATTTTGTCTCTTGCCCTCAAGTAGTCAGCGAACGGACGCTGTCCGCTTCGCGACCCTGGGACTCTCAAGATATTTGCGGAAGACACATGTTCTTTGAAAGTGTCTTTATGACGAGGGGGTTGCTACTGTAAGGCAGGTGGCGCCGCTCGAGGCTCATCTTGCCGCACGGACTTATTGTCTCAGCCGTGCATCTCATTAGGCACGTCCCTTTGATGCCTGTATCTCGTGCTTCCCGGCACCTCCCCTTTTACACCCTTTCCGATCTCCCCACTGTCTCCGTCTTCCTCTGCACCTGTCTTCGTTCCTGTTTCAATCCACTTTACTGCTGATTGGAATTTGCTAATGGTGGGAAGATGGGTTTTTACAGTTGGGAACCGCCAAATGTTTCCGCACTTATGTTCCGGACCTTGTATGTTTCAAAGCGACCAAAGCGACCCCTCTGGGAGCTTGATGTGGGAACTGAGTTGTAAACCTTTGTGTTCAATGTTAGCCTATGGGTAAAAACTGTATAAAAGGAGCGATCCACAAAACCAATTTGAAGCAGTCTCCCCAAGTTGCACGTGGTGTGCTTGTCGTGACTTCTGTGTTCCCTGCAGTAAATAAACCTTGACTCTTTGACGCCGAAGGAAGTGTCCCGTGTCTCTGTGACTTGTACGCCGGAGCAGGTTACCCACGAAGGTTTCAGGTGTTGTGCCCTGGCACCGCTGGGTCCAAAAGAACCCAGTCCTTCAGTTGGCGCCCAACGTGGGGCTGCATCAGTGGTACCGGTCCAAGCCCGACGATCGTGAGGAACTTCGTGTGAAATCTCCGAGGGAAGGTGCACCCCGCTTCATCGATCCTGTTGTCGAAATAAGTGGCCCGAAGACTTTTCCCGCGAAGATTCCCGCCTCCTAACGGCTGCGACGGACTGCTGCCCTGACTGTAGACCTGTTTTGGCGCCTGGCGTAGACCTTGGTATAGCGAGACGATAGACGGGCCTTCCTGAGGACGCCATTGATCTTTGAGTTAAGTATTTGTGGGTCGCTCCCAGAATCCTTGGTTGTAGACACTTTAGCGAGTGTCTTTGTTGTAAACACTAGTGGTTTGTTGTTGTTGTACACGCTGTGTGAGTGTTTTTGTCGGTGACACTTTGCTAGCGTAACTTTGTTGTTGTATTTGTTTGACGACTGCAGCCGCCAAAGACCGAGGGTTTTGTTCTTGCTGGGACTTGGTAAATCCCGTAACCCTTGAAGTTTGTGAAACTCGGCTAGCGTGCAAGATGCCTGGTCGCAGTACTTTGTTCAGTTGCTTTAGACCTTGTGGTGCGGATTCCCTGTTGGAGGACTCGTGTCCGATACCTCCGGTAGGAACTCCTACTTATGACTTATATAGCAAACATGGGCTAGGCCCGATTGCTTTTAACGATTATTGGATAAAATATACAAAGAAAGACGGCGATCTTCGTTGGCCACCTCACGGTAGCTTCGAAGCGTCGATCTTAGATAATTTGGAAATTAAGTTGTTCGAACGTAAATCTAGGCCGGCCATGTTTGATGCCTTTCGGTTGTGGCGCAAAGAAGCCCGACAGAAAGAGATCAGACAGAATAAACGTAGTGAACGAGATAATGTTGCTACTATTGTAAAGAAAGCTGAGCAGTTTCAGCGTGATAAGGAAGATAAGGATAAGGAAGTGTTTGAGAGGCTGCAGCGTATGACCATAGATAAATGCTATCCTGCTTTGCCTACGGAGTCGGATAAGAAGGAAGAGGCAGTTGAGGATCCTTTAATGTCCTATCTTATGAAGTCGCCACCTCCGTATGTACAGGGTACCGCAGCTCCTGTGGTCCCTGCCGTACCTGTTCTCCCACTTGTTATTCCTCCGCCTGTTCCTCAACCTGCACCCGCTCTTCCGACTGTTCCTGCTCCTGTGCCTGTGTCTATTCCTACTGCTCCTCCGCTTCCACATACTCCTGCTCACACTACTGCTCCTGTGTTGTTAACCCCTGTTGTTGCAAATGTTTCTACTCCTTCTCTTGTTAGTCCTGTGTCTTACTCTTGTCCCTCTACTCGTAATCGTAATTCTCCCATTGCGGCTAGCTTCTTTCAGTCGCTCGGACCTGTTTTTGGGTCTGCTGGTTCCGATGGTCCTCAGAGACGTAGCCAGCTTCCTGGTAATAGAGAACGTGTTGCGCTATACAATATGGCGATGAGTTGGATGGACAACCCGCAGAGAAATCCACCCCGTGTTGTTCTTGAAACATTTAGTCAATTCAACATACCGACTCAGAGATATGTGTTTGACGAAATGTGTAAACTTTTACATGATCAGATAGCGGCTGTTGCGCCTGACGAGGTGCTGACTGCCCTGTCTAATCTTCGGCTTCAGTTCGCAGCTGGACTGATTGTCGACACTAATGTCCGACGTGCTATCGAGCAGTTGCTGTCTTTCCGTCTAGCTCCCATTCCTCGCGCACTGTTTGTAGAGGATCTTGAACGCCAACAAGCTGAGTCTGGCCAATATCCTATGCGTGAAGTTCCGCCGGTTTGGGTACCCGCTGATAATACTAATGTTAACGCTCCAATTCCGGCACATTTCCAGAGAATATGGATACATCTCCCCTGGAAACGATCGGAAGTGCTTCAGGTGAAACAAACTTTGCCCGATCCTCGCAAAAATCCTGCTGGGTATTATAAGGAATTGTCGCAGCTTGTAGATGCTACGGTAATGAATCTTGCCGATATCGACATGTTGTTCGGCAATGTCGTACCGCAACCGGTATGGGCTAAGATTCGTCACCAAGATCACGCAAATGAATTAGGTGGTGATTGGGCTGCCATTACAGCGGCAGACGCTGGACAAGCGGCTGCTACTAAACCCGATCAGTTGATCGAACTTCTTCCCCAGCGAATCATTACGTTAATGAAAACGCTCATGCCAGCTATGAAGGTAAATTGGGATAAGTTGTCAGCCTGTAAGCAAAAGAGAGATGAGAGTGTTTCAGACTTCTTCACGAGGTTTGAGGAAACATTCGTTGATCATAGTGGACAGGATATGGGTACTGAGGGTGGACAAAGGCTGTTTGTTGATAAATTTGTATCGAACTTATTGCCCGACTTGTGCAATAAATTGAAGAATTCAGAAAGTGCGTGGGCCGTTTCTACCTCAGCTCAGATTCTGGCTACGGCACAATATTACGAAAATAGAGAGAAAGAGGAAACTGATCGTGCGGATAAAAAGACAAAAGAGTTGAAGACTAAAGTGTTGTTACAACAAGCATATCCGCCGCGTTCTAATCAGAATGCGTCTCAACAGAATAGATCACAGTCGCAATCGAATCGATCGCAATCGCGTAATGATTCCTCTTTCAACAGATCTTCCTTAGGGTACAATCAATGTGCTTATTGTAGACAGGAGGGACACATTAAATTTGATTGTCCTGCTTTAAATGATCGTAATAGTGGTAATTCGTCTAGAGGAGGTCGTGGTGGTTCGCAGAATGCATCACGTGGTAGAGGTCGTGGTGCTCAGAGCGACCGCTCTGACAACTCATCAAACTCTAATAATTGTTTCGATCAGCGTGGATCATCGCAAGGACGATCTGCGCAGTACAATGTAGACGATTATTACGTCGATCAGGGAACTGACGACAGTAATTACTAGGACAGCCAAAGACAAGGAGAGGGAGTGGTATCAGTTCCGGTCGATCAGAGAGGGCCTTACGTCGCAGTTGCTACATCGGGCGTCGTTGAGCCTTTTCTGTTGGACACTGGTGCAGCGAAAAGTTCTATCATGCATTCGAAACTCCCTGGCGCACCTTTGTCTGGCTTAACAAATGTATCCGTTGGATTCTCTGGCGCCCCTGTTAGCAATCCAGTTTCGCGCCCTTTGCCCCTTACAATTGGGCCTCGTGAGCTCGATGCTCCGTTGATTTTAACCACTGGTTGTGGTGAAAATCTTTTGGGTCTGGATTTGCTTAAACGTTTGTATGCAACTTTGTATTGTTCTCCTGCGGGTGTAAAGCTTACGTTCGGAGAGAAAGTAGTCTCTCCCATGTATTTGTCCCTCGATAAGCTTCCACCGGAATTGGATTCTCTTCCTGCGTCTTTGTGGGCGACGGGTCCAAACGATGTGGGCCTACTTGATATCTCCCCTTATGTTGTTCAGTTGAAATCGAATGTGCGATTGCCACGTATTCCCCAGTACCGTATCTCCCTTGATGGTGAACGAGCTTTGTTAGCGATCATCTATGATTTGATCGAGAAAGATGTTATTGAGGAGACTCGGGGAAACGTGTGCAACAGCCCTGTACTGCCCATTCTTAAACGTACTGATCCTACCAAAAAGCCTGTTTATCGTTTTGTTATCGATTTACGGGAGGTAAATAAAATTGTGGTTCCTCAATTCCCTGTTGTGCCTGACATCACGGCGCTGCTGACTCTGATTCCAGCTACTGCTTCATGGTTTTCGGTGATTGATTTGAAAAATGCGTTTTTCAGCATCCCGATTGCCGAGGAGAGTAGAGACCTTTTCGGTTTCTCTCTTGGAGGACGTAGCTTCCGGTTCAAACGCGCTCCTCAGGGCTACTGTGAAAGTCCATCGATTTACAGTCAAGCTTTGAAGGGTCAGCTGGATGCGTTTAGGTTGCCGGTTGGTGCGGCTTTAATCCAATATGTCGACGACTTATTGGTGGCTGCTGATACTCAGGACATTTGCAAAATTGCTACGGTGTCGTTGCTGCAACATCTCTGTGAGTTAAATCACAAGGTGTCACCTTCTAAACTCCAATATTGTTGTCAAGAAGTAACCTATCTAGGTCACTTATTGTCAAAGGAGGGAAGGAGATTGACCCCAGAGAGAATTGCAGCAATTGCGCGAATGGCTGTGCCACAAACCCAAAGAGATGTGCGTGCCTTTCTAGGTATCACGTCGTACTGCAGGCAGTGGATTCCAAATTTTTCATTGTTAGCGAAACCATTGGTGGCTCTTACGTGCAAGGATGTTCCAACTCCTTTACCATGGACGGATGAATGTCAGAAAAGTTTTTCTGAATTACGTGATTCATTGTGTTCGGCTCCTGTGTTAGGTACCCCTGATTACAGTAAGCCGTTCACGTTATATGTTCACGAGAGGGAAGGTTGTGCGTTGAGTGTCTTAACGCAACCTTTTGGTGGTAAGCAACGTCCATGTGCATATTTTTCCTCGACCTTAGACCCAGTAGCTAGAGCATTGCCGAGTTGTTTGAGAGCAACTGCGGCAGCTGCGGTCTCTATCCGACAATCAGCAGGATTGGTCATGGATAATATGCTTACGGTGATGGTTCCGCATGCAGTCGATACTCTTTTGAACCGAACGAAAACTCAGCACTTGACGAGTGCAAGGTTGTCTGGGTACGAATTGACGCTCTTGGCAAGCCATATTCAGATAAAACGTTGTAATGTCCTAAATCCGGCAACTTTGTTACCAATTAGTGCAGAGTCAGATGAAGTAGCAGAACATGACTGCTACTTGCGTACAGAGGATGAAACAAAAGGTCGAGTGGACCTTAAAAACACCCCATTGGAAGACCCTGACGGCACCCTGTATGTGGATGGGTCATGTTTTAAGTTGCCGAATGGTGATGTGACTACTGCTTATGCTGTTGTGACGTTGAATACTGTTGTTGAGACTGCGAGATTGAATCAGAATTCTGCCCAAGCTGCAGAGCTGATTGCTCTTACTAGAGCATGTGTATTAGCAAAAGGTAAACGTGTGAATGTGTACACCGATAGCCAGTATGCTTTCGGTGTAGCGCATAGCTTTGGACGGTTGTGGCGAGAGCGTGGTTTCTTCACGTCGCATGGCACGAAAATACAGCATGGCCAGCTCGTGAACGATCTTTTGGATGCATTGACTTTGCCTGCTCAAGTTGCAATTGTTAAGTGTAGTGCGCATCGCAAGGTGACGGATGATGTTGGTCGTGGTAACGCGTTTGCAGATGAGATTGCTAAGGAGACTGCCCGGAACCTTAGCACTCGAATGTATGTGACGAGTTCGGTTAGGTGGTCTGCAGAATCGAGTATGTGTGAGAATACTATAGAGAGTGTGAAAGCAATTCAGAATGAGGCCACCGACACTGAAAAGATGAAATGGAAAGAAAGTACGGGAAGGTTGGATGCGAATGGTTGCTGGATTGATTTGTCGGATCAGAAAAGATGGATGTTGCCGGATGCGTATGTACTAGCCGTTGTGACAATGGCACACGGGTTAGCACATATTAGCGCGAAAGGCATTTGCAAGTTGTTGGCTGATGTGTGGAAGAATGATGGTATTACGAAGTGTGCTGAACGTCTGGTGAAGAATTGTATGGTGTGTATAATGTACAACCCTGGCAAAGGAACCCCAACTCCCCCTGGCAGTTTTGCTCCTCCTTCGTATCCCTTTGAGGTGATTCAATTGGACTTCATCCATATGGAGCGATGCAATAACCTGAAATATGTTTTGGTTGTGGTTTGCGCATTCTCCCGATGGATCGAGGCCTATCCCCTCAAAGATAATACTGCTTTGTCTACTGCGAAAATCCTACTGAAGGAATACTTTCCTCGGTACGGAATGCCTAGAGTCGTGTGGTCAGATAACGGAAGTGAGTTTGTTGGAAGTGTGATGAAGAGTGTGTGTAAGGGCCTTGGAATTAATCAAAAATTCCATAGCGCCAATCATCCCCAGTCAGCTGGATTGGTTGAAGGTTACAATGGTACCCTTAAGCTAAAACTAGCGAAGATTCAGGCTACGACTGGACTTTCGTGGCCTGACGCTTTGCCTCTAGCATTACTGTCAACTAGGGCGACTGTACACTCCCGAATAGGGCTTAGTCCCTATGAAATAGTGTTCGGCCGTCCTGCGAATGTGTGGGGGGTTCCTAGGCCAGGTATATTCGTTGATCTTGAGTACCCGATGTTGATTGACTACTTACATGACTTGACTGCTAAACTGAGGTTAATTCATCAACAGGTTTACGACGCCTTGCCGACGCAGACGGAGGGTCCAGGCCACCAGCTCCAGCCCGGTGATTGGGTCGTCACCCGTAACTTTTCACGCAAAAAGAATCTGGACCCCCGTTTTGTTGGACCTCACCAGGTGCTCTTGGCCACGAGGACTGCCGTTCGTCTTGAGGGACGGAAGAACTGGGTACATGCTACCCATTGTAAGCGAGTCCCTATTCCTTTGCCGGCAGACCCGTGGGTGAGGAAAGGCATTGCGTCAACAGAAGCAGAGACATTGCCGGCGTTTGTACCTTTTAGCGACGCACAACTTGTTGGTGAACACTCAGCGCAGCAGAAAGCCACTGTTGGAACATTGTCAGCAAAAGACTCGAGACCAAATCAACAAACTGATCAGCAGGACGCTGTCTCTTCAACGGATCCTTTATTTGACGAGCAGACACGTCCCGGGAAACATCGATATTCTTTGCGTTCTCATAATAAGGACAAATAAAATTGTTTTCTTGCTTTGCTGAAACTGATAACTGCAATATCCTCGTTTCCCCTGATTAACTTTGAACATTCCGTATGATTGAAAATTGTTTGTACATATATTGAGATTTTTGTATCTTTTTCCTTCCACAGCTGATTTTTTTGTGCTAAATAAAATACATATTGTGTATTGAGGGCCGTAGGGCCGCGCGCGTACTTCCTTCTGGACAGTAGGTCTTGACGCTAGGTTAAAGGCCGTCGGTTCCTAGGAACTCCTGGGGATTGACTATTGCTGCACAGAACGAAGTGCGTCAAGAAACGTTGCGGACGGTCGTAGGGAAATGGCATTTTCGAAGCTGAACGATTTGGAAGGAGCTCAGGCGTATAGAGCCAAACTGCAGAAACTTAGTCGTACTAAATGTTTTGTATTCCAGTTGTTTGTACTGTTTTTAACTGCTTCTGCATTCTTGGCGGGTGGGGTGTATTATGCTATGTCTTACTTTTTACTTCCTACCCCTACTCCTACTTCTTACCCTAACGTTACTTTTACTGCTACTACTGCTTCTCCCCATTCCTTTCATATTTTACCGGAACACGAACAGGCTAGACGTGTAGAATTCCGCAACAATTCCTTTATCCAGCTCCTCCATCAGCATCAGTTAGTGGTTAACACTACTAATTGTTGGGTGTGTGGGTTGATGCCACATACTACGGGTAAGGGAATTCCATATCTGGTGTTACCGTATAGTTCCCAAGGGTCAGCTCGAGCATACCAAACAATGCTTCGAAGCGCACTAGGTTTCCACCCCTCTCTAGAACGTTCCCCCAAACCGGGTCCTACTTCGTGGCAGTGGGTGGTATCGATGGTAATACAGGATTTGGAAGATGAGATCTATGATGCTTTTCTCATCCCTAAGGCAGAGGTACAAGCCTATAGGGCACCGGATAGAGGGGAATATAGTACGTTCACTAATGAAAAGCAGCTTAAAAGCTCGCCTCCGATATGGGTCGTACCCCACACTGGTAATCTTTGTATCGTGGGTCGTGGTTCGCAAGCCTCACTTGGAGTAAGTGCTTGCACTGAAAGTTACGTTCTGTCAATGTCCCCGATCCCTGTGCTTCTGGCTGCCAAGGGTACGTACTTCATCTGTCATGATCGTGCATATACATGGTTGCCCTCAGACTTCATGGGCTCATGTTTTGTTGCAAATCTGTTGCCTCCGACGTTTACTGTAGATGCCGATTACCATAAGACTAGAGTTGTACGAGGCGTAATTAGCGAAGAGGATACTGCCGGTCAAGAGGCAGGAGACTTTTTCAAGGGTTTCCTCCCGTTTTGGGGACCTATGGTCAATAGTAGGAACCTGAGACATTTGACTCGAGTGGTAGAATCGACAGCTAATGTTACTGCCAGTGCCCTTGGTAATATCACCACAGAACTTCAGGCGGAGAGACTTATGACGTTACAAAACCGGATGGTTTTAGACGTCGTCTTGGCAGATCGCGGTGGGGTATGTAAAGTGATCCATTCGAGCTGTTGCATTTTCATACCTGATAATGCTCCTACTGTCTATCAAGCCATCTCGAAGTTGCATAAGATCTCCGAATCCATACACGTGGATGTAGGGGATTGGACGCTACTCGGTTGGTTTTGGGGCCTGATGTCGACTTGGGGTTGGAAGATTCTGACGATCATCGGGGTTGTGGTAGTGTTCCTGTTCACGTGTTGCCTTTGTGTGCAGTGTGGTCCTGCCTTATGTGGCCTCTGTGCTACAACGTGTATGAGACAACCACCTGTTACCAAGGGGACTCGGTCGGACAGATCTATGCTACAACGACATCTTGATGGTCTGATGAATATCGAATATGATTCCGACTAGTGCTTGCCTACATGAGGGCAAAAGGAGCGTCTGAGGTTCCGTGACAATTGTAAGTGGTGTTTTCGACTCGCACGAATATGGTCGAGTCTGGTATCTATGAACCGCAAATGACGAGTTTAGTAAGTGTGCGCAGTTTCGCTGTGCTAACTTAAACCGTTCGTTTGTTACGTGGGCTTTTCATCTGTACCCACGGGTTCCATCTTAGATACGGCATCCATTTTGTCTCTTGCCCTCAAGTAGTCAGCGAACGGACGCTGTCCGCTTCGCGACCCTGGGACTCTCAAGATATTTGCGGAAGACACATGTTCTTTGAAAGTGTCTTTATGACGAGGGGGTTGCTACTGTAAGGCAGGTGGCGCCGCTCGAGGCTCATCTTGCCGCACGGACTTATTGTCTCAGCCGTGCATCTCATTAGGCACGTCCCTTTGATGCCTGTATCTCGTGCTTCCCGGCACCTCCCCTTTTACACCCTTTCCGATCTCCCCACTGTCTCCGTCTTCCTCTGCACCTGTCTTCGTTCCTGTTTCAATCCACTTTACTGCTGATTGGAATTTGCTAATGGTGGGAAGATGGGTTTTTACAGTTGGGAACCGCCAAATGTTTCCGCACTTATGTTCCGGACCTTGTATGTTTCAAAGCGACCAAAGCGACCCCTCTGGGAGCTTGATGTGGGAACTGAGTTGTAAACCTTTGTGTTCAATGTTAGCCTATGGGTAAAAACTGTATAAAAGGAGCGATCCACAAAACCAATTTGAAGCAGTCTCCCCAAGTTGCACGTGGTGTGCTTGTCGTGACTTCTGTGTTCCCTGCAGTAAATAAACCTTGACTCTTTGACGCCGAAGGAAGTGTCCCGTGTCTCTGTGACTTGTACGCCGGAGCAGGTTACCCACGAAGGTTTCAGGTGTTGTGCCCTGGCACCGCTGGGTCCAAAAGAACCCAGTCCTTCAGTAGGGCAGGCCTCACCTGAACAAAGTTTAAGTCCTTTAGGATTGGAAGCAAGAATTTTTTACGGGCCAACAGATAGCGTTCGCAAAGCATCACTAAATGAAGGGTGTCCTGTGTAGAAAAGCTATCACAGGTACATGGTGGAATATTTTCCGGGGTCCCCCACTTTGTATAGGATCCAAGCACGAGATGTATGAGGTTGAACCTAAACCTTACTAAGAGAAAACGATGGTATGGTTTGGTTACATACTTTAGGTAAGGTTCCATGGCTAGGGAGGTAGAGAGTTGGTATATTGTCCTAACCATTGGTTTTCTAAGCTCAGCCTCTTCCCTCTCTGTCTCCAACACGTTTCGGAAGTGCAACTTGACCCACCTTACATCCTCTTTCTTAAGGCCCTGTGGTAAAGAATACATGTCCGGGCGCCCCAGCCTCGCGCATGTCACTCTAACATACGCCAACCAGGGTATGTTGTCCGGTTTATCCAGGGCCATACAGTGAGTATGCGGTGATTCAGCGTGATCTCCTCATTTGTCCAAGTTTTAACCCAGCATAGCAGCGGGGACATTTTTAGGAGATCAGTGATGTAACCCAAGCCCACTTCATTGTGGATTGAATATGTAGGAGATGACTTTGGGAGTGACAACAGAGCTCGTATGAAGTTATTTTCTATGATTTGGATACCTGGGGATGAGGCATAACCCCAAATATCTGCCCCGTACGATGCAATTGCTACACATTTGGATTTATAAATACGAATCATGGCCTCCATAGGTCTTGAACCAAGACTTTCAATGTAATATTTCCTGAAAAGAGTCATCATCACCATAACAATGAATATGTTAGTAGGAAGAACAGCGTAAGTGAAACACTCTGGAGGTTTTCAAGGACCTGTTCACACTATGGGGCATATTAAACCTCATGCTGTGCGTTAGCATTCTCCGCGTTTGTTTGGATAGTAAACCTCATGCTGTGCGTTTTCCCGTCTGTGTGATAGCTTTATTCTATTCTACATAACAAATAAAACAAGCAGTGTGTCAATAATATACAGCCATCTGATAACCCTGGGTGATAGCGTCACACAGACATGGCTGATTCGCAGTTACGCGTGCCCATACCACATAATCTGTAATCTGAGTAACCCCATTAAAAAGGCATGTCTGACTGAACGCAAACAGTGATATGCGTTATCGGTTTTATTTTTAGAAAGTCTAGCTCGTTTATGAAATGTTGTAACTGTTACAATGTTTCTATTCTCTTGCTAAAGCGACTGCATGTTTCCGAAAACTCTTAACTGGTGTTCAAAAGAAGGAGCCCACAGAACATTAATCGCCATGGAAACAGGCTTGCCAGTTGTCTCTTCCGCATGAGATAAGCGGGCAGATATTAACTTTGCGGTGAGAACATTAAACACCACATAAGTCACAGGGCGGCGATTTGACAATGAAGGCCCCAGTTGTGACTGAGGAATTACCTGTAGCGAGTGGCGCATGGTTGTCACTGTCGGGATACCAAAGAGCAAGGGTGTGATAGGGGGTGGGGGCGGGGGGTTTAAAATATATCAATATATTCACGCCGAGCCAAGGAGGGCTTGTCAGGGAACCCATCTGAGCTTCTGTCCTTGCCGGCTCTTTAGTCCCCTGGGCACTGTCCGCTACACCCTGGCATCAGTGAGTAGGCGGACAGCAACAAGGGAAGGGGAAGGGAGGTGAGGAAGGAAGGAAGGAAGGAAGGAAGGAAGACAGGAAGGAAGGGAGGGGAGGGGAAGGGGAGAGGAGGGGAAAATGGAAGAGAAGGGAAGGGGTAGGGAAGAGAGGAGGAGAGAGAGCACACCCACTAACCATGGAATCTTGGCGAACGGTAGGTCGACCATGGATGAGTGTTGCAGAAAACAAAAAGAACACAAGTAGCATATCTGACCCCAACCCATCTTTCTTCTTCACACAACAATCTAGGGCTGCATAATACCCCCCAAAATATTGTATAGCAACGAAAATGACAGTGCTCATGTCCGGAAGTTCCCGGAAAACCTCACAAGAGGACTAAACATGTATGATTTGCTCGGTGAAGAAAATATACTGAAGTCTGGAAGTGATGTACAGTAACTGCACAGTACACTTTCACTCGCCCATGATGTACTAGTGTCTGGGGGAAAGAAGGTTGGAGTGATCGCTTCACTGCTGGGGGAGGGGGTGTTTATGCCCCCAACTGACAGCCAGTAACGCAAGAGAGTGATCTGGTTACCTGGTATTCTTTTTCCTCGGCTCTGTTTATTTACATAAAGTTGGAGTGATGGAACGGTGAAGAAAAGATGCAGGCGGGGAGCAGATCCCACCTGCGGGCTGTCACTGGCCTCTTCGAAACAGAGTAAGAGTGCCCAGCTATGTGCCTATAGGTCCATAAACATCTTTCGGTCGGCCATCTCGGCTGGTCACCTCCCAATCGATAATTCGGCTGTCGGTGAACACCCTCTTGTGTGTAAGCTTCTTCGAGGGATCAGACTATCCCTGCCTCAGGAGCCTCATTGCTCCACTTTATGGGATGTAAACCAGGTCCTTAACTTATTTTTGTCATGGCAACTTAATAAGTTTTTGTCTAGGAAGGAGTGGTCAGCAAAATTGGTGATGTTGCTTTGTCTTATTCCTGTAGGTGAGTTTCAGATGTACGAGCTTTAGATGTGACATCTAGAATGTTCACGCCGACTGGAGTCACCTTTGCCCTTCACAGAAGGACGAAATGTCGCACAAGGGTAATATCTTACCTAGAATTTCCAGACACTCCAAAGTTGTGCGTGGTTCGGAGCCTCAAGGCATATGAGGAGATGACTGTGGAGTATCGTCCTCCGGTAGAACGCCAACTTCTTGCTGCTCTACGCAAGCCCTTTTGGGCTGTATCTTCCCTCCACCAATGCTAGGTGGGTAATGCAAGAAGCAGGCATTAACCTTAGGATCTTTGGAGCTCACTCAGCACAAGGTGCTATGGCTTCGAAAGCATTTGGCTTGGGTGCCCAGTTAGAGGACATCCTCAATGCGACTGACTGGTCTTCAGACTCTACCTTTAAGAGGTTTTACTTCAAGCCAGTCCTCAATTTGGCTCACCTTGTGGTGAGCAGGCTTTGAACTAGCATTATCCTCGCTTCCAGTCCTGACACAGAATGAAAAATTTCCTAGCTATCGTAACTGAAAGTTTCAATTCTATTAAGAACTAGGCGGCGAGGATTATCTCTCCCCCCCTCACCACCCCCTTAGGGTTCAGGATAACAAGACCCATCCCTTATTGGAGTAATTAGCTCTTTTTGGGGAAGTTTATCTTTATGATTTCGAACTATGAGAATTTGCTTTGTGTTCAGTTATACAGTCTGCCTAACTGATTTTGAAGTTCTAGGTTTTATTGATAACCTGGTTCGGTATGACGATTTACCCTTTGTCCTCGTAGGTGCTGATACGACCAACAAAGACGTATGAATGTTATCCAACTGCTGACTTCACGCAACGAAAGAGGTCGATGGGCCAGTGAGGGCAGACTACATAAAGGGAGAGGTGTCCTGATTGTCCAATGAGCTACAGCAGTGGTCCATCCAATGTTGTTTTGTTCTATAACCTTACATTTCTGGGAAATGTAGTTTTGTTCTTTAAAAATACTGTTTTAAAATCTTGGTTGCTGTTAAATAAAGTGGAGAAAGAGGGCCTAATCCTCGCCTCAGAGTCCTTAATAGAATTGAAACTATCTGTTACGATAGCTAGGACATTTTTCATTGTTGCACATATATCTCATGCACTTCTTTTACTGAGGAAGGACTTTACTTGTGCCACGCTAACAACAGGTGTTTAAGATGCCTCAACAAAAGCAGCTTACACCTTTGTCGGTCAGAAGCTTGAGACTATCTGGGAACTCAGTCTAAACTCGCATCAAGACTGTAGATCCTGTCTGTCTCCTCACAGCCATATTCCCTGATTTTCTACAACCAGGACAAATACACTGAAGCCATGTTGCTCAATAGCTTATAATAAAAGGCCGCTTAGTGAGATAATTCACAAATGCTCATCTGGAAAATAATTTACTTTACTTCCATGTCTAGCTGAAATCCTAACGTTAGTGCTGGTTGGTCAGCTCGATATGGCTCCACATTTCCCTCTTTTAACCTCAGAACAATTTAGGAATGGCCTTTCCAATGACCTTGAAGTGGATCGGACATCTATTCATATGCTTTTTCTTTTTTCGATTTGGCATTGTGTTTCCATTTGGATTTACAGCCTGCCCACGATGTCTGTTCTTTCTAGCTAAGAAGCTCCAAAATTCATATTCAAAAAGCTAACCCCCTTTCTAGCATTCAGATAGTGGCAGTCTAGTTCACCCACTTCTAAACTATGTATCAAGAAAAAGGAAACACTGCTCATCAAAGGAAGCACTGCTCATCCTTAATGTCAGCCCTGTAAGGGGCTAGCAGGGATGCAGCAAAACCACATAAAGATAATCAAATACAATAATGCTCTTGGCTCCACAATAAGTGAACTAAGGAAATGCTTAAAGCTCCACTCCCAAGATCTTCCTTCCTACGATCAGAGAACACATGCTTCAATGAAAACTTAGCTCACTAAAATAAATCATGCATTTATCATTCTTGCAAGTCATAAATAAGGCACTTTGGTTTTTCTTCCCTATATGGTATAGTATGTTGCTCTAATGGTTCACCAAAAGACTTTCCATTTGAAGCAATTTTTCAAGGTCAAGCTGTTAGTTTTGCTTTTAAAAGCTGAATATTTTAAATACTTTATTATTTTACTTCGGAATCTGATGGCCTACTCTTACATTCAAAAGCCAAATGCTTGTTTTGCGTCTCGAAACTGAATCTTGCCTTTTGTGAACCATTTTACCAATGTATCATTTGACCTGCAAACTATACACCCAGCAACGGGAAAAATCTAGAGGTAGTAGTCATGTGCTGTGGCTTAGTGGTTTAATGGTCGATGTCATAATGAACTTTGCCAAAGACCCGATACTTAATGGTGATATAGTGTACAGCATGTGGATCTACAAATCTTCAAGCCAATACCTAAGTTCCAAGTTAACTAGTTTATGTGTGCTCAACAAGAATTTGTTCATTGACAGTGACACTTTCAACAAAAATTAAGCTGAGGTCTCTTCATTAACAAAAACTTAAATTTTTAGTAGGAAAAAAATAGCGTAAACAGTCATTCTCAGAAATGGACTGCAAATGGTGAAAGACTGCACAGAAAACCTATATCTTTAGGCATGCATGGTAAGTAGGATAGTCACTAAAACCTGTTTAAATATCAGAATGGGTTCAGGTTTAAACAGGGCCTGGTGACTCAATAGGCTAATGCATCCCCTCCAGAGATCTGCGTTTTCCCGCAGGGCCATAGGATCAAATCACAGTAAATACAGTCTTTCAACTTCCTGATTCAATAAAACAAGGACCACTGAGTTTGGTAATAATAAATATCCACTGTCAATAGTGCAGAGAGACTCCTCAAGCCAGAACAAACATTTTATGGATACATCTGTTATGGCCCACATCCAAACTCCAAAACACAATTCGCTGTTAAATGTACCTCATATTTGACGCTTAACACCACCACTTCCTACCTGATTCTGCACAGAGCAGCCTAAACCATAATCCATAATCTAAGGATGGTGCTCACTTACTGGGAAATTAACTTGACAATGGTCTGCATCCAAAATCAAAACTGTTTTGCTGGGAATATTCTGGACTCTAAATCTACAAGTAGGAATAATGTCAGCATATGAATCTATAGGTTTATGCTGCAAACCCATACTTGTGAGCATATGCATATTAACGTGTACCTTTAATTTGCAAATATAAAGCTGGACTGATTGTAATACGTTTTACCACTATTATGAATAAGGAGGCTCATTATTTGGATAGATGAATCCTTAGATGTGTCATGGCAGCCTTATTTCCATCAATTAATGTAATAAAACATGACGTATACAATGCTATGTCTGTATGTATTAAAGGTATGAACAGGTACGAATCATACTCGTATCAAAGATGAAGTTAAAGGATAACCTAGCCTGTACTCAGAAAATAACATTCATATTTAGCTTTGCATCGATTTAAAGATTAAATGTGTACACAATTCAAAACAATTTGCTTTCATGGACTGACATTTATTTTCTCTGGCATTTTACTGGCAATATGGGGACATAACATATTGAAACATCCTTGATTGAAAACGCATTCTACCAACATTTAAAAAAAAAAAACGTACATATAAACACTTACATGTGTTTTAAGGCACCTTTTCAAACTCCTATCCTCAACAGACCTATTACTGTACCTTCCTAATAAACAAAATAACCTTGTATCATTAACCATTCTAGACAGGTGTAATAAGCAGTTTTTTCTGTGGCTAATTTGCGGTGGGTGCATTTAGGGTGATGTACAAACCATGATAAACAAGACATTCAAACACTAATCATGTTATTACTTATACATGAACATTGCCTGGCGATTTTTAAGACCAGCAAACTTTTCAATAGTTCGCTTGTTAAAATCTGGTACATCTTGGATGAGCTGTTTATCCAGTGACAGCATTGCCAATGCATTGAGGCCATCCTGGTTCACAGTGTTCCTTAAAAATGTTTTAATGTTCTTCAGAGTAGAAAAGCAGCACTCTGGTTCAGCTGTAATCATGGGTGTGGTAAGGAGAATTCTTAGTAATGTCAATGTCTCTGAAAATTCCTCCTGTAGTTGATTTTCAACAAAGAATTTAAATAAAGCAACCATACCACTAGCATGGCGGAACTCACTCCTACTATATAGGAGTGAAAGCTCAGTAAGCAACCTTTCTTTGTTTAGTGTGGGATATGTTTCCAAAGCATCAGTCATCGCATCCCCAGGAAACGATTCATCGTGGCTTTCAAATAGTTTACACTTCAATAACTTGGCACTCACCAGGTGTTTTGTGAACGCAAAGCGTCCTTTTATATGAACAACTAGAATATCGCACACTTCTTTTGCAACTTGGTTCAAGGTCTTAATATCCATTTGTTGGTTTGGAAACATGGAATTCTCTGGAAGCCTAGAACCAAAGTGTTCAACAGATCCTCGAACACCGTGGATACTGCTAACAAAGTCTGCTGTAGCTCTATGAATAGATAATGTGTCGATGTCCTCCTTCTGTACCTGGCTGTACAATGTATCTACATGAGCCATTATGTCATGAAATAAAAAGAGAAAGAAAAGGAACTCCCTGTCTCCAAGCACTCTGATAAGTCCCCGAGCCTCACATATAGCCGTTGACTCAAAATGACCACAATGTTCAACAGTCTTAAAGCATTCAAAGAGATCTTCTCTGTACACATAGACAATATTGACTGTTGGGCTGCTTAAGTCCCATCGTACTGAAGCTCGGTCTGGAAACCTTCTGGTCACTATGTCCTCAAACACCTTTGTCCTTTTTGGAAATGGTATAAAAAAGGATGGAAAGCCAGACAAATCACAAAAGAAACTTCTTACTTGTGGAATTTTAGATACAACTTGTTGTACAATTAGGGTTAGCTGGTGAGCATAGCCATGGACATAATGTGCATTTGGGTACACAGTGATAAGTTTGTGCTGCAGCCCACCAGACTCTCCATGCATTACACTAGCACCATCGTAGGTACCGTCATAGCTCTGAGCAATCACTTTTTCTTTGTTACACTGCTCTGGAAAGATAGTATGCAGGTGAGCCAAAAGAGCTGTAGCTATGCTTTCAGTTCTAGTATCTAGTAAACATGTAAAACAATAAAATCTTTCAACAAGTTTGGATTTCTCATCAATATAACGAAAGACTACCGCAGACTGGGTTTTTGGTGACACATCAGAAGTATTGTCAACTAGGACAGCCACATATTCAGTTCTTCTTAACTGCTGTACAATAAACTCTCTGGTGATATCCAGCATGCAGTCCAGCAGCTCCCTTTGGATAGTTCTTGAAGATCCCTTAAACAGCGTTGCAGTTCTTAGATGGGTTTCCATGGCGCTGTCTATGCTGGAGACAAAATCCACAAGGCCACTAAATATTTCAGGATTTGAAGAGCAGTCCACCTCATCTTGGGCCCGTAAAGCTAATTCAAAGGCACCACAAAACCGTATACAATCAATGATCTTAGATAAGGTGTATCTGTTTTTATCAACTTCCTCATTGTGCTTATTTATTTGCACACGATAACGTTCATCCAACTGTGCTGCAATTTTCACACGACCAAACATAACCAGCCGCAATGAGTTGTTCAAGTGAACTTTTGATGTTTCATGTTTTTTTATTTTTTCAGAAAGATGTTTCAGATCATTAACTCCTTTTTCTGTCCAATTACTATCATCACCAAACAGCAAGCATGGAAAGCAGAACAATGCCTTCCTCAAGGGGCACCCACAAAGCCATTTCTTTTTTGAATACCATCCTGTGGTAAACCTACGGGTGTAAGCCTTAGTCCCATCCACAGAGCTCACTTGTTCCAGTTTCATATCAGGCTGATGAGGTCCTAATAATTTCAACTGAAGTTTCTCTTCATGGGTCCGACCCGAAAATGGCTTGCTGAGCAACTCCTGAACTGCATTCATTTTGTCTACTAGTTAAACAGTCTTGCAACTAGGCTCGTAGTGTTACATTCTTTTTATAGGGTGCAATTCTCAAAAGACTCTCAGCACCGCCATTTTATCACCGTAAGTGGTCAGAATCAGAATTCAGGCAGTGTACCCCATCTAAAACAACCAGGTGATAGCCCAGAAAGGGGTAGCACAGATTTCAGAAGGAAGAGTGTTCCAGAGAAGCAGTCCTCTCTCCACAAATCATCGGCCATTCAGTGATGTATGACGAAACCTTGGGATGATGAGAGAGAGATTATTAGTAGATGAAAGTGGCATGCTAGGAAAGAAGGGCACAATCAGTTTGTTAAAACACACTCCTTACTGGTGCAAGTAGATTTGTGGAGAGCAAGCCAGATGATGCTCTGACCTGAGCCTGCACAATTTATTTTAAAAACATGAACAAACACAAAAGGTACATATTGCACGTGTATGTTATCAACATAAGTGCAATATATTTTGTATGAAACCCAAAATTATGTGGCGTTACATTTGCAATTGTATTGTTTCAGCTGTAACTGTAGTGTTGAAGTTAGAATTGCAGATATGCTATATTTGTGCCTGCAGTACTACGGAGCTTGTTGTGTCGTCTAGTTGTAGTATTCTCATGCTGTTGTGGTGTAATTGCAGAATTGTGCACTTGAAGCATTGCTCTCAATGTGCTCTGCAGAAGCACAGCTTGGTTGGAATGCTACAGATGTGCAGTTTTTGTTGTGAAAGTCCTCAGTATTGTCATTTTGAAGGACTATAAACAACAGGTGGTGAATAAACACAACTCAGCTGCAGATGCAAAACTAAACAGTTGCAGTCTTTTGCAGTTGTAGAGAGGTGTAACTGCAGTTTTGTAGATGCGCAGTCGTACACTTGGTGTTTGCCTACGTTTCTGGATGGAGAGCAGGAAGAAAAGGGGTAGCAGGATCTGGAGAACAGCAATTCCTCCTGTACTCCTCAAAGCTACAGCAGCTGGGCATAGAGTAAGTACATTTCAATCATTTTCATTTCTACAACACGCTGAAGAGAAAGGCAACCTATCGACAATTAGTTGTAAGTCCACTAGACAACAGCGAAAAAAAGAAAATCTTTGTCATCTTGCAAAGATAAAAAATATGTGTTTAATCAACAGCTGCGATCAGGAAAACATTACAATGGAGTAGATCCATTATAATTTCCTTTGGCAAAAACATTCTTCTTTGCAGTTTAGAAGATGTGGCAACATATTTGATTATTACAAAAATGTCTTCAAGCAACAGTCTGAACAGATGATGAAGCACCATAGTCACATGTACACCATTACAAGTCTTAGCTTGAACCCCATGCTAAAGAACCATTAAGACAAAAACTAAATACAAACAACTGGTATAGCCAATAGGTCATGACTTTGGGACCTTATAAGTGTTTATCCAGAGCTGTTGGCTTTGCCGATGTCTTTAAGCTAAGTTGCTCAGCATTGTGCCTTAATACAAGTTATTATAAAAAAAAGTGTTATAAGCATTTTTGTCACCTTTATATATACCCAAGACATTATGTACATCTGAACGCCCTATTAAAAAAGAATGAACGTAAAAAATGTCTTCTAGTTTTTTATCCTTGCAATGCTAGCAACCTCTTTCTGCCTGTTCTAATGTTGGTTTGTTATGGCTTTATTATTTTTGTTATGGGGTGGAAGAGACCACAAACAACGGGAGTGATGCTGTGGTAGTGCCTAGTGATGCTATGGTAGTGCCGATTGATGCTGTGGTGGTGCCGATTGATGCTGTGGTGGTGCTGAGTGATGCTGTGGTGGTGCCGATTGATGCTGTGGTGGTGGCGAGTGATGCTGTGGTGGTGGCGAGTGATGCTGTGGTGGTGGCGAGTGATGCTGTGGTGGTGGCGAGTGATGCTGTGGTGGTGCTCAGGTAGTGCTGTGCTGATGTTTAGCTGGCACTGAGGTGATGCTGCTGGCGCTAAAGTGATGCTGCTGGCGCTGAAGTGATGCTGCACTAGTGCGAAGGTGGAGCTGTGCTAGTACTGTGGTAGGGCTGTGCTGATCGGATGGTAATGCGCTTGTGCACTGATGCAGAGGTGGCGCTGAGGGGGTGTTGAGTGATCCGGGGGGAAGCTGTAATTGGGTCAAGGTGGTGCTGAGTGATGCTGTGGTGGCACTGGGTAAAGGTGTGGTCGCGCTGAGTGATGCTGTGGTAGTGGTGCAGCGCATGCGCTCTGGTGGTGCTGCGCTGACAGTGGTGCACCAATGTGGTTTGCTGATGCTGATATGGTGCTGTGTTGATGTTGAAGTGATGCTGTGATAGTGCTCAATGATACTGTGGTGGTGCAGAAGCATGCTGTGGTAGTGCAGAGTCATGTGAGGTAGTGGTGCAGTGCTGGTGCTCAGATGATGCGGAGTTGCCGATGTGCTGGGTTGATGCAGCGCTGATGCTGAAGTGGTGCTGCGCGGATGCTGAAGTGGTGCAGTGGCAGGCCTGCGCTGGTGCTGAGGTAGGGCTTAACTGATGCTGAGTTGGTGGCGTGCTTGTACGTAGGAGTTATACTGAGGTGGTGCTGAGTGATGCATTGGTAGTGTTTAGGTGATGCTGTGCTAGTGCTCAGGTGACAAGTTGGTGCAGCGCTGGTGCTGAGGTGGTGCTGCGCTAATGGTGAAGTGGTGCTGCATTGGTGCAGAGTTGCTGCTTAGGTGATGCTGCACTGGTTGTGGAAAGGGGCGACCACTCGGTCCCCCCGAACGTATGGATGAGTGCCTCGATCCCCCCGGGAAGCCATTTTTGGGCGGGAGGCGCGTCTCGGCTGGTATGCCCGAAGCGGCGTAGCCGGGGCGCGCCTTTTCCCGCCCTAGAGTGGGCTGGCCTAGACACCGACGCAGCCAGCCACGCCCCCGGGGCGGGCAGGGGCGGGTTTTCGCCCGCCCTGAAGACGGATAAAAGAAGGCGCAAGACCAGAAGACTTCCTCTTGTTCTTGTGCTCCGAAGCTGCACCTCCTCGCTACACGTGAGCTCGGGACGGAACGAAGAGCCAATTTTGAGCGTTTTGATCTTTTTCTTTGTCTTTCAGAGACTTCGTCGGAGAGATGCCCAAGAAAGGCCCAAAGAGAATGACGACCGAGCAGATGGTTCGGGCCCTTTTTAAGGATATGTCCGACATAAAGAAGCGGCTGGCGGAGCAAGATGGGGAGGAGGGATCGGGCCAACCACCGGCTGGAGGGAGACCTAAGAGATCGAAAAGGGTTCCAGCTGGGGGGGACGCCCCGGCTCCCTCTGCCCCGCTCGAGGCGCCGACCCCAGTACCGATCGAGGGGAATCCAATCCCCGTTGTCGTCACCCCGACACCTAAGGAAGACATGCCCCCCGAGCTGGCAGCACAGCTAGCGGCATGGTTGGGGGATAGCAGTGATGGCGCCACGGCTGCTGAGGCACAGGCGCTGATCAAAAAACTTCGCGAGAAGAAGGAGGCAGCTAGAGTGGCCGCACCGTTGGCAGGGATAGACAAGCCGCAAGCGGCAGAAGCTGCGTCCGGTTCAGGTAAGCGGCCATTGCCGATTGCACGGGACGAGTCAGCACCCTCTCGTAGAGAGAGATTGGGACAGCATGTGCCTTTAGCCATAAAGGAAAAGATCTGGGCAGGGGAATACGTGAATATTTTTTCCTTGCTTGTTGATCATTACGATGTGGAGCATGTAAAAAGTCAGAAGGACCTAATGCATCCGAGTGTTTGGCGCGCAAAAATGGCCGCCTTTAAGGTAAATGAGAACATTGGGAACTGGGGCAATGCCTGGGGTATTTTTACGTCGATTTTGGGGGAACGTAGGCCTGAGTTGCTTCCTGAGTTTCCCGTTTACCAATCACGAATTATGGGTTACTCGACGGCGTATCAAGGTAACCATTGGTTTTGTTATGATAATCTGTTCAGGAAGGAAAAAGAACATAACAAGGGTTTGACCTGGGATTGTTACGATTCTTTAACGTGGGATAAAATGAAAGAATCGGGAATATTACGAATGCCATTGGTCGGGAGCAATGTTGTTGACTACTCCCGCCAAAATGTGGGGTCGCCCTTTCGACCAAGTACGAGCACCGACGACCAGTCGAGGCCCGCAGGTAATAACGGGAGAAAGGGTTTCTGTTATAACTTCAACAAAGGGAAATGTACCAGGCCTCCGGGGTCCTGTAAATTTAAACACGAATGTAGTACGTGTGGGTCATCCCATCCTGAGTCAGCGTGCAGAGCCAGAACGGGTGAGAATGGGGGCAAGGGAGGCGCCAAACAGGTCTAATTTAGTCCGAGGGGCGCCTCTACCGACCCCGATTGATACCTTGGCAATGATCCCCTGGCTCAGTGATTACCCGGATCGTGCGTCTGCCGGGGTGCTGCGGAACGGTTTTACACATGGTTTCCGCATCCCGGTAGGGGACTTTCAGGGTGTAGGGATTTGCAAGAATCAGCTTTCTGTTTTACAACATTCATCTGTGGTGCAGGAAAAAATTCAGAAAGAGGTTAGCCGGGGACGGGTCGCTGGCCCGTTTAGTGTACCCCCGGTACCGGATTTTGTTTGTTCTCCGTTAGGGGTGGTCCCCAAGAAGGACCCAGGTGAGTTTCGTCTGATCCATAATCTGTCTGCGCCACACGGCCTTTCGGTGAACGACGCAATTGATCCTGAAGTTTGTTCGGTGCGATACGCATCGTTTGATGAGGCAGTAGCCATCTTGAATCGCCTGGGGCCCGGGACGTTGATGGCGAAATCCGATATCGAGTCAGCGTTCCGGTTGCTCCCGGTACACCCAGACGACCAGCGTCTTTTGGGATTCGGGTTCCAGGGATCATTTTACATGGATAAGTGTATGCCAATGGGATGCTCTATATCATGTGCCTATTTTGAGCAATTCAGTACTTTCCTGCAATGGGTGTTTACTAAAAAGACGGGTTTTCGAAATGTGATGCACTACCTTGACGATTTTTTGTTCCTTGGCCCCGCCGGAAATCCCGAATGTGCCCAGGCCTTAAACGAATTCTGTGGGTTGATGGGTCATTTTGGTGTGCCGTTGGCGCCGGGAAAAACTATGGGTCCCACGACTTGCCTCGAGTTTTTGGGGATCGAGTTGGACTCAAGGGAGGGGTGTTTCCGTTTACCGGCTAGCAAAGTGTTACAATTCGGGTCAGCCCTCCGAGTATGTTTGAACACACCCAAGGTTACACTGCATCAGTTGCAACAATTAGTGGGGAAGTTGAATTTTGCCTTAAGAGTAATCCCAATGGCTCGCCCTTTTTCCCGCTCCATTGCCCAAGCGATGATCGGCCTGAAGGAGGGTCATCATCGCACGAGGTTATCGGCTGAGGTCCGCCAGGACATGCGGATATGGTTAGCATTCCTGGCGGACTTCAATGGCCGAGTCGTCTGGAACAAGCCAGCCGTGTCCTCGGAAGAGCTTGGGCTATGGACGGATTCAGCAGGAAGCATAGGGTTTGGCGCCATCTTCGGCACGAGCTGGTCTGCTCAAAGATGGCCCCTATGGTGGCACGAGAAGGGGCTAACGAGTAATATCGCTTTCCTTGAATTATTTCCCATTCTCGTTGCCCTGAGAACCTGGCCAGAAGGTTTCAGGGATCATTCTGTAGTCTTTTGGTCCGACAATATGACCGTGGTAGAGTGCATCAACAGTCAGTCAGCCCATTGTAAATTGATTTTGAGGCTGCTCAAAGAAATTGTCTTACTATGTATGCAACTGAACGTGGTTTTCAGAGCAAAACATGTCCCAGGGGTGATGAATCAGGCTGCTGATGCACTGTCTCGTTTTCACATGCAGGCTTTCTCGGGTTTCCTTCCTTCAGCGGACCCGGAGCCGGCACCCTTCCCCGAAGCTCTCTGGTCCCTCGGTGCCCCGAACTTCGTCACCTCGTGGGAGAGAGTCTAGCACCCAGGACAAGGAAGGCATATGAAGGGGCGTTCCAGGCCTATTTAGCCTTTTTGGGGGCAGAGAGAGGGGGTCTTTGGGGTCAGGAAGAGTGGGTAGTACTCTTTCTTATGTCTTTACACAGGGCTGGGAAATCGGTGGCTACGGCCCAAAGGCATCGTGCCGCCATTTCCTTTGTTGCCAGGGCCCATGGCATCCTGGACCCAACAGCGCCTTTCACAGTACAGAAAGCGCTGCGTGGGTGGCAACGCCTAGAGGGTCGCAGAGTAGACGTGAGACGACCGATAGGTATAGACAGGTTGTCCCTGTTACTGGCCACACTCCCGAATACATGCTCGTCCCCTTTTGAGACCTGTTTGTTCCGGACTGCATTTACGCTGGCGTTTCACGGGGCTATGAGAGTTAGTGAGCTGGTTGCAAGGAACAAACAGGATGTGACGGGGGGCTTGTGCAGGGAGCATGTTCAGATCAGGGGGGACGCCATGATTGTCTCCTTTCCCCGGTCTAAGACTGACCAAGATGGGAGAGGGGACTGTACGATCATTCGCAGGAACCCCGAGTCATCCATGTGTCCGGTACAGTGCTTAGAAGATTACCTAGCACAGAGAGTGGCATCATGGGGGGGGACGTTGTTGAGGCATGCAGACGCCACCCCGCTGACGAGGTTTCAGTTTCAACGGGTGCTTGCAATGGCCATTGCCGCAGCGGGCTTGGACCCGGGCGAATTTGGGACCCACTCCTTTCGTATAGGGGCTGCCACTGAAGCTACAGCCAGGGGTCTTAATGTAGAACAAGTGAAACGTGTGGGGCGTTGGTCCTCCAATTGTTATAAGAGGTACGTGCGATTGCACATGTTGTGAAGCTGTATTCATGTACTCACGCCTCTTGTCTTTTGTTTATTTTCAGTTGTGCAAGCTTACGCGGCAGGGCAAACTGAGCAGTCGACCCAACACCAGGCCAGCGGTCGCACGTCACCGGCTGTGAAGAAGGAGGTGTGGGTCGTGGGCCACTCATACGTGAGACGGGCCGCAGACGTATTCAAAGCAGGTGACATGATTCACATAGCTGGGGAATACGGGTACAGAGTGTCCTTCTACGGAAGGGGCGGTCTCTGTATTGACCAGTTGCAGGAATTTTTTGAGGGCCTGTTAGGGCGGATGAGGTCACCGCCGTCCATAGTCATAGTACATTTGGGGGGCAATGATTTGGTCACCACCGGTAGACGACTGCTCCTGGAGGCTATGCTTTCCACGGTAAGTTGGTTAGCGAGGAGAGTTCCGGGGTGCCTAATTGCGTGGTCTCATATGATTCCACGAAAAGTGTGGCGGGGGGCTATCTCGATCCCTGCTTTGAATCATTCGGTTAAAAAGTTGAATAACAGAGTAAGTAGGTTGTTCCGGTCCAAGACATTGCATTCAATCTCGCATAATTGTATTAATGATGATAGTATGTATCTGGGGGATGGTGTGCATCTGTCGAGGGCGGGGAACGAGTTACTCATAGGAGACTTCCTAGCCTGGTTAGAATCTTTAAAGCATGACCTATAGGTAGGAGTTTTGTGGGGGGTCCGGATAGCCGGTCAACTATCCGGACCTGTGGCGGTAAGGTCATGATCGGTGAGCACTAATTGGTAGATCCCTATGAGTGGGCGTCACCCAACACGGATGGGAGCGCTCGGGAGAGGTGGCCATTGGCCCCTCAGTGGGGAGGCGGTCCCGTCTAAGGGCGGGTCGCCGGAAGTAAAGGAAAGGCGGTCAAGGCCCCTTCCTTTGTAGGAGGGGTTACAGCCCCCTCCTGGGGAATTTCCCGGGGCTAGTGTCATCTGCGACGGCAGATGCGGTAAGTTGTGTGGGGTGGGGAGAGGTCAACGATACCTTCTAGATACCACACACAAGTGTTCGAACGACCTTTAAATGGCGTCGAGTCTTAAGTGCCCCCGTCAAGTCAAGGGAAATTGTTAGTAGTTGCACTTGTGGTAAGCCCCTGTGCCATCGCCCCTCCTAAGTGGGAGGGGTAAGTCTGGTTAGGGATCTTGACACCGGTTATGACCTTGCCGTTGGCCCTTAAACGTTAGGATGTACAATTTCAGTGTTCTTAGAGAATGTTTTGTAGGATGCTAGTTCGGCTAGGAGAACCTCTGTATTAGAGATTATGTTAAGGTTAGCCAAACATCGTAATGTGATAATGAAATTGTACATAACATGAAAACGTTTAATGTTTTAATTTTTTGTTTTAATAAATACGGCCGGGATGGTCACTCCATCCCACATCCAAAAAACTTCAAGAACAGTTTCCGGTTTCCCTTCCTTTTGGGGATTGTGTTGAGAGGGGGTGGCGGGTATCTCAGCCATATGGAAAGGGGCGACCACTCGGTCCCCCCGAACGTATGGATGAGTGCCTCGATCCCCCCGGGAAGCCATTTTTGGGCGGGAGGCGCGTCTCGGCTGGTATGCCCGAAGCGGCGTAGCCGGGGCGCGCCTTTTCCCGCCCTAGAGTGGGCTGGCCTAGACACCGACGCAGCCAGCCACGCCCCCGGGGCGGGCAGGGGCGGGTTTTCGCCCGCCCTGAAGACGGATAAAAGAAGGCGCAAGACCAGAAGACTTCCTCTTGTTCTTGTGCTCCGAAGCTGCACCTCCTCGCTACACGTGAGCTCGGGACGGAACGAAGAGCCAATTTTGACCCACCCACCAGCCCCTGAGGACAGCAAAGTTGTTGTGCAATAAAGTGAATTGATAAGTTTGTTTTTCCGTTTCGTTTACAGGCTATAACAGTATCAGTTTGTGGTTAATAAAGATGGTGAATATCGTTTAGGTTGTTACGATTAAAGTGATTTGATGTGATGTTGCATTTTTAGCATGTTCCTTCGGTCGTAGCGACCAATGTTTTCATAGGTTGAAGAACTGTCGTATTTATTTTTGGTAGGCGGTAAGGTCATGATCGGTGAGCACTAATTGGTAGATCCCTATGAGTGGGCGTCACCCAACACGGATGGGAGCGCTCGGGAGAGGTGGCCATTGGCCCCTCAGTGGGGAGGCGGTCCCGTCTAAGGGCGGGTCGCCGGAAGTAAAGGAAAGGCGGTCAAGGCCCCTTCCTTTGTAGGAGGGGTTACAGCCCCCTCCTGGGGAATTTCCCGGGGCTAGTGTCATCTGCGACGGCAGATGCGGTAAGTTGTGTGGGGTGGGGAGAGGTCAACGATACCTTCTAGATACCACACACAAGTGTTCGAACGACCTTTAAATGGCGTCGAGTCTTAAGTGCCCCCGTCAAGTCAAGGGAAATTGTTAGTAGTTGCACTTGTGGTAAGCCCCTGTGCCATCGCCCCTCCTAAGTGGGAGGGGTAAGTCTGGTTAGGGATCTTGACACCGGTTATGACCTTGCCGTTGGCCCTTAAACGTTAGGATGTACAATTTCAGTGTTCTTAGAGAATGTTTTGTAGGATGCTAGTTCGGCTAGGAGAACCTCTGTATTAGAGATTATGTTAAGGTTAGCCAAACATCGTAATGTGATAATGAAATTGTACATAACATGAAAACGTTTAATGTTTTAATTTTTTGTTTTAATAAATACGGCCGGGATGGTCACTCCATCCCACATCCAAAAAACTTCAAGAACAGTTTCCGGTTTCCCTTCCTTTTGGGGATTGTGTTGAGAGGGGGTGGCGGGTATCTCAGCCATATGATGCACGGATGTGGAGGTGGTGCTGCTCTGATGCTGAGATGCAGCTGTAGGGATGTTAAGTGATGCTGAGATACTGTGCCGGTGCAAAGGGGGTGCTAAATGAGGCCGTAGTGGCACTGAGTGATGCTGTGCTTGTGCTAGGCGATGCGGAGGTGGTGGTCTGCGCTGGTGCTCAGGTGGTGTTGAGCTCTAGCGGAGGTACACTGATATGGAGGGAATGCTGAGATGGTGCTGTGTTGATGTTGAGACGGTGCTGCGCTGGGGCTGAGGTGGGTTTCAGGTAATGATGAAGTGCACTGAGGAGGCGGTGCTGCGCTAATGGTGAGGTGCGCTGATGAGGTGGTGCTGTGCTGATGCAGAAATCGTGCTACGGCGCAGATGCACAGGGGGTGCTGCGGCGCAGATGCACAGGGGGTGCTGCGGCGCAGATGCACAGTGGGTGCTGCGGCGCAGATGCACAGTGGGTGCTGCGGCGCAGATGCACAGTGGGTGCTGCGGCGCAGATGCACAGGGGTGCTGCTGCGCAGATGCACAGGGGTGCTGCTGCGCAGATGCACAGGGGTGCTGCTGCGCAGATGCACAGGGGGTGCTGCGGCACAGATGCACAGGGGGTGCTGCTGCGCAGATGCACAGGGGGTGCTGCGGCACAGATGCACAGGGGGTGCTGCTGCGCAGATGCACAGGGGGTGCTGCGGCACAGATGCACAGGGGGTGCTGCGGCACAGATGCACAGGGGGTGCTGCGGCACAGATGCACAGGGGGTGCTGCGGCGCATCTGCACAGGGGGTGCTGCGGCGCATCTGCACAGGGGGTGCTGCGGCGCATCTGCACAGGGGGTGCTGCGGCGCATCTGCACAGGGGGTGCTGCGGCGCATCTGCACAGGGGGTGCTGCGGCGCAGATGCACAGGGGGTGCTGCGGGGAAGATGGACAGGGGATGCTGTGGGGAAGATGGACAGGGGGTGCTACGGGGAAGATGGACAGGGGGTGCTACGGGGAAGATGGACAGGGGGTGCTGCGGGGAAGAGCCAGAGGGGGTGCTGCGGGGAAGAGCCAGAGGGGGTGCTGCGGGGAAGAGCCAGGGGGGGGTGCTCCGGGGAAGAGCCAGAGGGGGAGCTGCGGCGCAGAAGCAGGGGGGTGCTATGGCGCAGAGGCAGAGGGATGCTAAGGTGCAGAGGGGGTGCTACGGTGCAGAAGCAGTGGGGGGTGCTGCGCTGATGCAGAGGGGGTGCTGCACTGGTGCAGAGGTCACCCTCCAGTGGTGCTAAGGTCACCCTCCGGTGGTGCTAAATGATACTGAGGTAGTGCGAAGTGATGTTTTGGTTGTGCTCAGTGCTGCTTTTATGGTGCTCAGGTTCTTCTGTGTTGGTGCTCAGGTGGTGCCGAGTGATGCTGAGGTGGTGCTGCACTTGTGCAGAGGCGATGCTTTATTGGTGTTGCGTTGGTGCTGAGTTACTGCTGTGCTGGTGTCGAGGTGGTGCTGCGCTGGAGGTGAGGTATTAGTGCCAAAGTGGTGCTGCATTGGTGCTGAGGTAGTGCTGCATTAGTGATGAGGTGGTGCTGCATTAGTGCTGTAGTGATGCCGAGTTGGTGCTGCGCTGGTGCTGAGCTATACTGAGGTGGCGCTCAGGTGATGCTCTGCTGATGCTCAGCGGGTGCTGAGTGATGCTCAGTTGGTGCGGAGGTGATGCACTAGTGCTGAGGTAGCGCTGCACTAGTGCCGAGGTGGGCTGCGCTGATGCTGAATTGGTGATGCACTGGTGGGGTGCTGATGCTGAGGAGGTTCTGTGCTGATGCTGAGTTGGTGATGTGGTGGTGCACTGATGCGGAGGTGGTGCTGATGCTGAGGCGATGCTGTGCTGGTATTGATTGACGCTGAGGAGATGCTTTGCTGGTGTCGAGATGGCTCTGAGTGATGCTGTTGTGGCGAAGAGTGATGCTGTGGTGGTGCTGAGATGGGGTGCAGTGCTTGTGCTCAGGTGGTGCTGAGTTGGTGGTGTGCTGAGGTGATGCGCTCATGCAGAGGTATTGCTGTGCTGATGTGGTGCTGAGTTACTGTGGAGGTGGGGCTGCGTTGGTGGTGAACTGATGAGATGGTGCTGTGGTAAGGCTCAGGTGGTGCTGCACCGGTGGGGGCGCACTGATGAGGAGGTGGCAATGCAATGAAGCTGAGATGGTGCTGTGCTGAATCCGAGATGGTGCTGTGCTGATGCAGTGGTGATGCTGCAGTGTTACCGAGTCATGTTGCGCTGGTGCTCAGGTGGGGGGGGGGGGGGAGTGATGCCGGGTTGGTGCTGAGGTGATGCTGCACTGATGCAAAATTGGTGCAGAGTTGCTGCTGAGGTGGGGATGCGGTGGTGCTTTGCTGGGGGGCTCAGGTGGTGCTTAGGTCCTGCTGAGTGATGCTTAAGTGGTGCAGAGTGACGTCGACTAGTGCGGAGGTGGTACTGAGGTGGTTGTGCACGGTATACTTACAGGAAATATAGTTAAGTAACCTCAAATTAAATGCCACCTGTGGAAAGCACGAGGAGGCATCCATTGATATTGGTTGTATTTCCCCCACGATTGAAACCTTTCATTTTCATAAACTGGAGCAAGAGCAATAACAATAACAATAGGTTGAGACTACTGTTGGATGTGTTCTTAAACTACTTTTCCATTAAGTATATTATTTAAGCTTTGGATATTTGAGCTAATGAAACCAAAAATGCTCTAGGATGACAAACCAGACCGAAAAAGCGCTTGTGAAATCAAAGACAGTGGAAAAGAAGATAGTTTGCATCCCTCGGCTGAGTGCGTTCAGAAAGCCAAAACAAGCCTAGCAAAAGTATTGCGCCGAAACTAACTTACATGGCCGATATTGAAGTGATCCATGTAATAAGGCCAGTCACCAGGGCGGCACAAAAACAGCAAAAGAAGGGACAAATATAAACTATTCACCAAAAAAAACAAAGGAATTTCGAAAGGCACATGAAGGAACAAATCGAAATGGATGGGAGTGCTGAAAGCCCATACAGTGGATACAGCATGTTGAAAGCACTGCCTAGGCGAGACATATTAACTACATTCATGCTCCCTATCCCATTATCCTGCTCCCTCCAATCACAACCACATTCTGCACACAGTTTTCTGTCGTTAAACGAATCTGTTTTTTGCCTACATGTAAAACTCACATTGTGTCCTTGATCAAAGAGCCGTAGCTTTCATTTGGAAAAGCCTTTGCTTGCAGGTTTCCCAGGTACGTTTTTAAGACTGCACAGCTTTTACAATGAGGCACAGGCACATTTTACTTACTCTGAGTAGGGGTGGGGTTGGGTGCCTGATTATGCCCATTATGTTTTTAAAAGCAAGGTTGTATTATTTTGGTTGGATAGCAGATGCAAACAAGCATTTGCAACGCAATAGGTCTCGCATTTGTTAAAGTAAGAACTGTTGGTGTTGAAAATGACTATGCTTTTTACTTTTGCTTTTTTATCTACAACAATAAATAGACTCCTCGCACGCAAAGGCACCCATTAATAATCGACCTATAAGCAAGAATACAGAGCAAGCTACCCCGGAGCGATAACATGAGTTAAGCTGAGTAAAGTTACTAGAAGGGCAGTAATGAAAAGAGTTTCTCTTTTAATAAAAGAGAAAATAAGCTCAAAATGATAGATTACGCTTATAGTTATTTAAATAGGGTAAGCCAAGACGCGGTTTATATATAGATATATTTAGCTGCTAGATTAAAATTATTATCTTTATTTGCAGTGAGGAGCTTTATATCTACTATTTTAGGCTACATGAGACAACTTATGATGATTCGATTGCAATCGGACAGTTTGCAAAAACTGCAATAGAAGTACCCAGGATGTGAGAGTTTTCTACAAATGATACCCTAAACTTACTGTAAACTGTGGGATTTATGGGACCAGATAAAGTAACTTCAACAAGAATAATGTGAGGGACGTTTGATTGAAATCAAAAAACAAAAACAAAGCAGTAGTGAAGTGTGGGTATGGCACGATTTGGGACTCGGTAAACACTAATTATCAAAACTATGCCCTAGCTGTCTCAGCTCTTCACTCGTGCAGGTTAATCCCAGTCAAACAATACTGTCAGCAGCTTCCTTGAGTAAACGCTGCCATTCACAATACAGTTGTATACATACACATGAATATCTCCTTGCTTCCCTGTTGATTTGGTCTCACTCCGTCTGCACTACAAAGATACTAATCTCTTTCTAGAGACTAAACTCGTGTTATTATGAGATATTTGTCTGTTCATTTCTATTTCTTTGCTGTTCAGCGTTCTGTCACTCTGTGCTTAAGATCCTCACATGCATGCTATGTCAAGATCTTAAATAAGAAATGTAACGTGATGTCCCATGGATGCATAAGAATTAACTAACTAGATGTACAGTATTCCAGCGCTCACACTTAACGTTTCAAAATCTGCACCTCCAAATGCAATGGAGCTGTGTGGGTGTGTGTGTGTGTGTGTGTCTCAGCTCCCTGAGAAACATTCCAGCCTCTTGAGGGTTCACCTGGCATTATTTACACAAGATCCGTATTACCTAAGAATAAAAAAAACTGTGCAATGAACTGAAACGCACATGTTTAAAGCACGGCCAGGATACTGTTGGAATGCATGCTTCATGAAAAGGTGGTCATCGGGTGACGAAAACCCTGCAGTGTGAATGGGGCCGGCAGGGATGAGATCAAATAAATCCACCTTCCTGCTACAAAGCTGACCAAACAAGAACATGCAACCACTACTCCCAAAAGAAACAAGCATCCTGTTTGCATCAATGAAATGTGTGCCGAGCTCAAAATTGCACCAGCCGTTTTCAGGCACAATCAGCAAGCGCTTATTATAGAATTCTCCATTTAAGTACATTATCTGATGCTCACTGAAGGATGACAGTTCAGTATACCAAAGACTGGACAGAGTCTTACAATACTTTTAAAACTCTTTGAGACAACCATTTTTTGTGGGGAAAGTCTATTGAAAGAAAAAGAAAATCTGCATTGCACTGCAGCACAGATAAGGTGAATTTTTAAGTTGCCCCTTTTGTTTACTTTTCCTCTAAGATTACGGAAACTTGGTTATGGATGGAGCGTTTTAACCTTGTGTCTGAATTCGGGTGCAGCAGTCGAAAACAAGATGGCCGGCGCTGTGTTGGATCGCATAATGGAAATGCATTTTACTTGTGCCTGCCATCTTCTATATTCTTCTCAAGGGGAGAGGAAGTGGCAAGAGCGGCAGCCCTTGAAGCTGGCAAATAGGGTTCGTTTTTTGGAGGGAGGCATAAAATACTAGAACGCTTGCCAAATCACTTAATCTCTCCGTGTACTTCTGGAATGGAAAGGGGAGACCACTCGGTCCCCCTGAACGTATGGTTGGGTGCCCCGATCCCCAGGGAAACCATTGTGGGCGGGGGGCGTGACCCGGCTGGTATGCCCAAAGCGGCGTAGCTGGAGCACGCCCCTCCCGCCCAAAAGAGGTTGTCCTAGACACCCGCCCGGAAGTCTGTGCACGGATGGGCGTGCTGGAGGCGGGTCCCCGCCCTCCTGCAGCTAGATAAATAGTGCGGGAATCCAACAAAGCTTCCTCTTGTTCCTGTGCTCTGAAGGCTGCACCACTCGTCGCTCGTGAGCCCTCAAGGGAACAAGCTGCACTTTTTTGAGAACTTTCTCTTTCAGTTACCAAGGCGTGTTGGGAGATCAAGTCACCTTTGCAAGTCAAGTCGGACGGATTGATCGAGGAAATGCCTGGCAAGAAATCCGGAAAGAGCTCCGAGTTGGAAAGGATGCTGCGCACGTTGGTGAACCAAGTGGCGGTGATAGACCAGAAGTAGGGTAAAGTAGATCGGCTTGATCGTGGCCTAGCGGCCATCAGGAAACAGGTGGAGGCCCAGAATGCCCCCTTGGGCTGGCCTAAAAAGGTCATAGGACCGGCATTGCCGAACGTCACCCCGGGGGATAAGAGCAAGAAAAGGAAGGGGAGGGCAGGTCCCAGCGAGGCCCCAGTCCCACTAGTAACTCCACCGATTCCCGTCGTGCCGGCGGCTAGCCCGGTACCAGGACCGGATGGGGGATTGCCAATTCCCGTGGTTATCACGCCACTGGGGGATGACCAGATGCCCCCGGAATTAGCACTTCAGTTAGCAGCGGTATTACCTTGGCTAAAGAAGGGAGCGGGGGGATCAGCGGCGGCGGGAGACCCGGCCGAGGAAGCCAGATTAATTATTGAGCAGTTGCGGCAGGCAAGGGATGCCGGGACATCGAATGTACCTTCTATTCCCCCGCAGATGGCGAAGGAGGTCACGACTGACGATCGGGAGAAGACAACTGACCCTGCCGGGAGTTCGTCTGAAGCCGGTAAGAGAGCGTTGCCATTTGTGGGGGAGGGCCCGGTACCCTCAAAGCGGGAAAGGTTATCTCAACATATTCCCATGGCTACGAAAGAGATGGTGTGGGGAGACAAATACATTAACATGTTTTCGCTTTTGACTGACCATCGTGAGTTTGAATATGCAAAGACCCAGAAAGATCTCTGGCACCCCAGTGTATGGCGGGCCAAGATGGCGGAGTTCAGGGTCGAGGAGACCATGGTGAACTGGGTCAGGGCATTTTCTATTTTCGCGGCAATTATCGGAGAACGTAAATCAGAAGTGTTGACTGACCTGGCATGTTATCAGAACAGGATCATGAATTTCCATGCGATGTATGGGGGAAATGAATGGAAGGGGTATGATGTTGCCTTTAGAAAAGCAAAGGAGTTTAACCAGGCCTTGACCTGGGATTGTTTGGATACAGTGTCTTGGCACGCTCAGCTCTTGCCAGGGCCGGCGGGTCCTTCGGTGCCAAGCACGAGTGGCTCCGGGGGATTCCAACAGAGGCCGTCACAGCCCTTTCGGGCTAACGCCGGGGGGGAATCCCAGCCCAGGTCTAGCGGGAATGGAGGCAAGCGAGGGGTGTGTTGGGGATTCAACAAAGGAACTTGTAACAGGCCTCAGGGAACGTGTACGTTCCGGCACGCGTGCTCGGGCTGTGGGAATTCCTCACACCCGGAAACTGGTTGCCGATCTAAAATCAATGGCGCGGGAGGAAAAGGGGGATCCAAGCAGGATTGATGCGGTTCCTCGGAAGCAAACATCTTCACCCGTAGATATCTTGGCTTTGACCCCTTGGCTGAACCGATACCCTGATCATGCGTCCGCCGGGACTCTGAGGGATGGCTTTTCATATGGCTTCAGGATCCCGGCGGGCAATTTTAGGGGGAGCCCTTCCTGTAAAAACCAGCTGTCTATTCAGCACAACCCAGCGGTGGCCGCCAAAAAGATAGCAAAAGAATTTAGCTTGAGGCGAGTGGCAGGGCCATTTGGCGGCCCACCAGTAGCGGATTTTGTATGTTCACCCTTAGGAGTGGTTCCGAAGAAGGACCCGGGGGAGTATAGACTCATCCACAATCTGTCGGCCCCAAGGGGGGCCTCAGTAAATGAAGCGATTGACCCCGAGGTATGCTCAGTGAAGTATGCATCGTTCGATGACGCAGTCGTAATGTTGAATCGCCTGGGCCCGGGTCATTGTTGGCTAAATCAGACATTGAATCTGCATTCAGGTTACTCCCAGTACACCCTCAAGACCAGCGGCTGCTGGGATTCACGTTCCAGGGGAAATTCTACATGCCCATGGGTTGTTCGATTTCATGTGCTTATTTTGAAATGTTTAGCTCCTTTTGGGAATGGGTTTTCACAGAGGCCACGGGCCACAGACAGGTGATGCACTATTTGGATGATTTCCTCTTTCTGGGCCCAGCGGGCACTCAGGACTGTGCGCGGGCATTGCAGGACTTCTGCGTGCTCATGCAGGGTTTTGGGGTCCCGTTGGCACCAGGTAAGACGGTCGGGCCGTCTACCTCCCTCGAGTTTCTGGGTATAGAACTAGACTCAGAGGAGGGGTGTTTCCACTTGCCGGATGAGAAGGTGGCCAAGTTTAGGGCCCCCCTGGTACAATGTAAATGTATAGGCATTTATATAGCGCACTACTTACCCGTAGGGTCCCAAGGCGCTTCGACCGCTGCGAAACCCTTCCTGGCTTCCCTGAGAGATGGTCCCTTAATGGGTATCTCCAGGGTGAGACCAGGCATCCCCGGCAGTCTGGTGGGGCCGTTAGTGAAGATGAGGCAAGCTAATGCCCAGAGTTGCCGAGTGTGATCGCTGATCAGAGTGGGCACCGAGGCGAGAGAATTATCGAGTCCGCTGACCCTGGTCCAGAAACCTGCCGCGCCGGGAATTGAACCCTGGTCCCGGGCCGTCCTCTGCTCTCGGGTCTGCCGCCTCTAACCAGTGAGCCACACTACTTCACTGTCTCCGAACAGAGAAGGTGACCCTACATCAGTTACAACAGACGGTGGGTCAGCTTAACTTTGCATTGAGGGTGATGCCGATGGCTCGCCCTTTCTCGCGTTCCATAGCACAGGCTATGGTGGGCCTCAAGGAGGGCCACCACCGGACTAGACTTTCGGCAGAGGTTCGCCAGGACATGCTCATTTGGTTGGCATTTCTGGAGGACTTCAACGGTCGAGTGGTGTGGAACAGACCCCCAGCCTCGTCGAAGGAGCTCGGCTTATGGACCGACTCGGCGGGGAGCTTGGGGTTTGGCACAATTTTCGGTAACCGGTGGTCGGCACAAACATGGCCGGCGTGGTGGCACTCAAGCAGCCTAACAGGTAACATTGGTTTCTTGGAGTTATTCCCCATCTGGGTGGCTCTGATGGCATGGCCAGAGGACTTTAGGGACCGCTCAGTGGTATTCTGGTCAGATAACATTACAGTGGTCGAGTGCATTAATCACCAGGCAGCACGCTGCAAATGGATCCTACGACTGTTGAAAGAAATTGTATGGCGATGCATGAGATTAAACGTACAGTTCAGGGCAAAACATGTGCCGGGTGTACTGAATAATGCAGCTGATGCACTCTCTCGTTCAAAAATGCAGGCTTTCAGGGGTTATCTACCCACAGCGGAGCTAGTGGCGGCAACTTTCCCCGAAGCACTATGGCAGATCGGTGCCCTGGACTACAAGACCTCATGGCAGCCAGTCTAGCGCCAAGGACGAGGAAAGCTTATGAAGGGGCGTTCCGTTCATACTGCGCCTTTCTGGGGCCAGTAGGGGAGCATAGATGGGGGCGGGAGGAGTCCTTCCTCCAATTTTTGGTGGCCCTTCATAGAGAAGGATGGTCGGCGGCAACCGCCAACAGGTATAGGGCCGCCATATCATTTATGGCGCAGCTCCACGGGGTGAGGGACCCGACGGATTCCTTCATAGTCAAGAAGGCTCTCCGCGGCTGGCGGCGCCTGGAGGGTCACAGACAGGATAACAGGCACCCGATTGAGTTGGATAGATTGACCACCTTACTGGCGAAACTGGATGAGACATGCTCCTCACTCAGCGAGGTAACACCGTTCCGAGCAACTTTCGCATTGGCGTTCTATGGGGCCCTGCAGGTGAGTGAACTAGTGGCAGCAAATAAGAAAGATGTGGAAGGAGGTCTACGCAGGGAACACGTCCAAGTGAGGGGCGATTCTCTGCTGATCTCGATAACCAGGTCAAAAACAGACCAGGAGGCCCTGGGGAATAGTGTGGTGTTGCAGCGCGCACCGGGGAACCCCGGTTGCCCAGTGGGGCATGTGGAGGCCTACCTAAAACAGAGGTTGACAACATGGGTGGGGGGCCTGCTTAGACACATGGATGGCACCCCATTGACGAGATTTCAATTTCAGAGGGTGCTGGCAATTACGATTGCAGCGGCGGGCTTGAGCCCGGGTGATTTTGGGACCCATTCATTTAGAATAGGGGCCGCTACGGAAACTACGGCTCGGGGTCTGCAGGCGGAAGAGGTGAAACAATTAGGCAGTTAGTCCTCGAACTGTTTCAAGAGGTATGTGCGACTGCACATGTTGTAAATAGCTGATTAACTGTACTCACGCTTCTTGTCTCTTGTTTGGATTACAGTTTCGCAAGCCTGTCACGCGGGGCGGAAATTGGGATCGGCCCAGCATCAGCTGACCAGCAGGAAGGGATCACCGATTGGAGATCAAGTGGTCTGGGTAGTGGGCCACTCATACGTGAGGCGTGCGGGGACATATTCAAAGCAGGTGACGCGATCCACGCATCTGAGGAATATGGGTTCAGAGTGACCTTCCATGGGAAGGGAGGCCTCTGTATTGATCAATTGCAAAAATTTGTGGAGGAACTCTTAGGGCGGCACAGGTCACCGCCATCTATAGTCATAGTGCACGTGGGGGCAATGGCTTGGTGAGACTGGGAAGACGGGTGTTAGTTGAGCACATATTGTCTGCAGTTAGCTGGTTGGCCAAGAGACTCCCTGGGTGTATGATTGCCTGGTCCCACATGATTCCCAGGAGAATATGGCGGGGGGGGGGTTGTCTATGTCAGCGTTGAACCACTCGGTAAAGAGGGTCAAGAACAAGATTGAGAAACTGTTTCGCTCCGCTCATCTCCAATGCATTTCCCATGGGTGTATTAGGGGGGATCACTGTTATTTGAATGATGGGGTGCATCTGTCCAGGGCTGGGAATGAATTACTCATAGGAGACTTCGTAGCTTGGCTAGTGGGTTTGAGGAGGCATGACCTATAGGAGGTGGGGGGGCCAGATAGTCGGTCAACTATCTGGCCTGTGGCGGTAAGGTCATGATCGGTGAGCAGTGATTTCAAGGTCCCTAGGGGGGGGCGCCACCCATTATGGATGGGAGCGCCCGGGGGGAGGCGGCCATTGGCTAGGTGGATCCGGCAGAAGATGCTGGCGGATGCTGCGTTTAGAAGCTCCTCACCATGCCGCACTGTTGCGCTGGCACAGCCCCACGCTACCGTCTCTTTGCCCCCGGCACTCGCCCCTGCGGACCTTCAATGGTTCCTGAGGGGGAATCGCAGCGAAACATTCTCACAATCCGTGTCTAATGCATTAAACCTGCCTCTCCATTGTTCCCTCGACTTGCTCTGACATCGCAGGGTATCACTTTCCAGCTTGTTCTTGAAAAGGCTTAAGGGAAAACAGGCAGGGTGTTCACGTTAAGTATCCATGCTATTAAGCCATCAAATCAAAGAATGGTGAGAAATATGTCATATTTTGTAAGGCGTGTGTGAGAATGTGTTGGGCGCTGTTTGAGTTGAACCTGGAGTGAATGGCTTATAAAGTGAAGTCTTGGCTCCTGCACTGCTTGCTAGAAGCCTTGGGAGGAGAGTAGGACGCGGGCAATCACTCAATAAAATACCTGTTGGACTCTATGAGAGACTTGGGTTTCGAGCCATCGAGAGCCTGCACAGGCAACCAATAGGAAACAGGCGTCACTGAATACATTAGTGCATTTTCATTCATTCTGAGAAAAAAAAGTATGCTACCCCCGAAAATAATTTTTATTATGCGCATACTTGGCACGATTAAGCTTTTGAGGTCTCGAATTACAAGGCGTGTTGTCCTCATGCTAATTTGCACTTGGGCATAAACAAAATCCTCTCAATTCGACGGAAAATGTGGCAGAGAGCGCAGCTCTCGGCTCTGCGCAGTCGGGTCGCTGTTGAAGTTCTAGTTGAAGGTATCAGGGCCCACCTTATCTTCTGACATGGGACAGTGACGTTTTAGAGTCACACTGTGTCCCTCCGTGCTCGCCTCTCGTCTGATGCAGCTGATGCGGACACCCACCGCTGCACAGAACATCCCCCGATCAGCGTCCTGCAACTCCCCCGTCCCCAGAATGGTATATTCCGTTGGGAGATGCGGCCGAGCACCCCTTTGTTCGATTCCGTGTGATGTGATTTGCCCTCGATTTGACCACACAGTCCACCAGAGGAAGAATAGGCAGAGTGGTGGATCCCTTCTCGGTTAATGAAGCAAACTTTGAAAAACGTTTGTAAACGGAGGTGTGTTCCTGAGCGCCAGGTCTAGGAAAAATGCTGCTGTGGAGGTTGTGTGTGGGTTAGTACTCCTAAATCCGAGCCTCTTCTTTCCTCCTGGACCCTCACACAGAGAGGGGAAGAGACACACCGGCGGCCGGTGTGGGGCATCATCCCTGTCAGCCGGCTTCTGCTGATGAAATCAGTGGTTCAAAGAAAAGTGCAACTGAAACAGACTCCAGCCTGCCTCCAAGACCCAGAAAAGCGGCTATAGTTTGGGGCCGTGGGTTATTTTAGTGGTGCGTTAATGTCTTTTTTTAATTAAGAAAGTTTCCGTGAGTAAAGGCGGCACGTCTCGTAGGGTGTACCGAGGCAAGTGCGGAACTCCTGCCCGATCCTTGACACCATGATACGGGTGTCATACCCAAAGCAAGAGCAGACTACCGGAGAGCTGCGGGCGGAGGGAGGGAGGGAAGGGGGGGGGAGCGGGACTAAGGAAAGCTGCGGGCGGGCGGGGGGGGGCGGGACTAAGGAGAGCTGCGGGCGGGCAGAGGGGAGCAGGACTAAGGAGAGCGGCGGGCGGGCGGGGGGAGGGCAGGCGGGCGGAGGGAAGGGGGGAGCGGGACTAAGGAGAGCTGCGGGCGAAGGGAGGGGGGACGAGCAGAGCAGCTCTGGAAACCACCACCGTCTTTCTCCGAGGCAAAGCAGAAATGCCTCGGAGAAAGCATGGTCATTTTCGCATTCAGGGGCTTGTTTTGCTGTCCTGAGTGACGGAAGACGTCACGAGCTAAAGAACAGCAAAATGTACGCCCCCGAATCTGAAAAAGACGGGGCTAAATCGAAATGACGGCTCTCTCCTCCAATGGCTGGCCTCCGTTTAGGAAGCCAGCCAATGGAGGAGAGAGGCGGGTTAAACTACACTACAAAGAAACATAAGATCTCCTACCGGAAGCTGGCAAGCCAGCATTTCCGGTCCGAGACCTAAAAAGGGAATGGGCAGTGGAGTGGGGTGTGCAAAGGAAGGTAAATGTGCACACGTAGAATCAAAAAGATAAAGTGTTGAGCTCGTGAAAGAGCAGCGCGCCAAGCTAAATTATGTTATAGTGTCTTCAAAGTTAAAAATACAAATAGAGGCGGGCCTTGAACAGATCAAAATAAAGGCGGGACCACCGTACTTACTGATTAAGCACAGCATCGCGATGTGCCGAGCTTGAAGTCTTCAAAGTTAAAAAATAATTGGGGCGCTTGTGCGAGAGGAAGTCTGCTACACCAAGGAAAAAACTAGACCGCGCGAAAGTGAAAGCGATCGCGCTAAGAAGCAGCAGATGTTTGCATATGTGCGTGCGTGCGCAGTCTGATCTTTTTGGAAGCCAATACTCATGCTTGTGGCGCGTCCCCGGCGCTCCCGCAAATGGATGCCGCCACAAGCACAAGTAAGTGCTTCCAAAAAGAGCACAGCGACGGCTAAAGATCCTCCTATGCGCTGCATAGGCGAGACCAAAAAACTGAGTTATAATTTTGTTTTATCAAAGCATGGTAGACTGTCTGCAACTCGAATAACTGTTTAAATGAAACAATTAAAAGCTTGAGAGAACTAGAGTCATCGAGGAGAAAAAAAGACCATAAACTACAACTAGACTCAAATAAACTACCAAAGGCAAAACCAAAATGTCTGCTCCTAATGTTCTATGATTGTAAACAAAGGAAGGCCCAAATGCGCATGGACCATTTTTGCCTCGTCTCTGTGCCACCTATACGAACACTTACTGGACAAGGTTGTTGCAGCACAAGCAGCAACAGTACAAGCTTTCCTTAAAGCGAAACACAGAACATGCACCACCAGTGCAGGTTCGTTCTCACATAACACAGACAGTGCAGCACAGATCACATCAGTGCAAGCTTCGCCCACATGCGGCATCTACCGCGCAAGCAACAGTGCAAACTTTTATATCTGAGAGACACTCCTCCTTCCCAAACATTAGGTCTAAAATGAATTATAATCACAGATTCTATCACCACTGTAATCTCACACCTTTGCACCATAGCCCCATATTCAACTCCTGTGTAACTACCTGCCTGAGGAAGACTTAGGAGAAAAAGTCAACAATTAAAAATGCTGAGATCTATGTGATCGCAACGGGTTGCGAGTTCTGTTTGATTCCAGTTTTGTTGTTAAACTAAGTAACTATTGTATTGCCTAAACATGTCAACTTTAATTCTGGTGAATTATTATGTATTTTTATACACCTGGTGCGTGATGTTGAGAAACAAAACTCAATAAAATATGCTTATAAAAAAAAATGCTGAGATCTACAAGTCGAGAAAAGTGTTATATTGGTTGGCAAATAGAATTGTTGCATCCCGGATAGTTTCCTCTCTTGTATCTGAATGCAGGGAGAAGGAAACAGCTGCAACCGATGCTGCAAAGCATTCGCTGTGCACTATTGTACCCTCTATGCACCCCAAAGACTGGTCCTCGGGTGAAGACTCTACCCAGCTAATTGCCATGGGTATGCGCTAGCGACCATGCTGGCCTGGATTTCTCCCGCTCAAGAGTTAATTGCCTCTGCTATTCAAGACATGCACTACAGTAAAAACATGGGACCAGGCGGGTACCCCATGGAATAGTGCTCCTGCTTTTAGTCCCTCCTGGGCCCCCAACTTTTGGAGATTTTTCATGAAGAGATTGTGAAATAACACTTTTGCTCATAACTTGACCTGGCAACCATTGCGGTTTTACCCAAACTGGGCCGTCACCCGGACGTGTGCGCTTCCCATCAACCCATCTCTCTTATTAACACAGAGATTAAGATCAATGCCAGTTCTAGCCAACAGACTTCTTAGAATAATACGACACTGGGTTCATCCTGATCAGTGGGGGATTATGCCCCACCAGAGTACTAGACACGGTGTCTGTAGAGTCCGAATGGCACGTGTACCCCTCCCTGAACTAATTAGATTCTAGCGCCCTCCTACATAGGAGTTCAAAAAGGCGTTCATTTCCTTAAACTGGGATTTTCTTGACGAGGTGTCGGCAAAGATGACAATTGGACCCAAATTCTGAGCACACACCTGTATACTTGAATCCTCAGGCCCAAATCTGTGTTAATAGGACCCTCCCTGTCCACTTCTTGATTGGGTGAGGTACCCGGCAGAACCGTCCTTTGTCCCCCTCAGTTACGGACTAAAGCCATAAAGCCCCTGGCAATATGGAGGAGACATGCTGCACAAATATGGGGCTTTTAAGGAGGGACGGCAATGGCGGATCAAGGTCCTTTTTATTTCCTGACCTTCCCTCACAGGCACACACCCGTTTCATATGTTGACCCTATGCAGAGAGGCCTCCAGCCTACAAGTTAACTTATCGAAATAGCTTCTGCTCCCTCTGAGGGGCGGTGGGGGAGGGGCGACAGACTGCAATTACGGCTGCCAGTTCACAGACTCAGTTTTCAATTCCTGTGAATTTATATAGCACTGGAGCTTAATCTAACTTAGACCCTCAATCTCAAACTCACGACTGACAAGCTCACTGTGGATCTTGTAAAGTGGGTAAAGCTCCTTCTTAATATTTTAGGCAGGGCTGCCCGGCTCAAAATGATAATCAAAGCAAAGTGCCCCCCACAAGCCATAGATACATTAGTTAATTCATCACAACATGAACACAAATCATGTGTGCCGATAAGTCTTTTTTTCAAAAAATCAATGTAACTTAATTATATTCTATAAAGCACGCACAAAGAGCTCCTTTTACATAACAAAAAATAGATTCAACTTATACAACCAAATATCGTGAATAGATATTGCATACCATGTACATACATCTAACATAAACACACATATAAATATCGAATATATCACAATGATATGATGGAGGTTTGGCCCAGGCTGATATTCAGCAGCTCACATAATAATGCTTAATGACTGGATGAGCGGAGAGTGGCACAACCCAAGGTACCATTTGGGGATAGCATCCAATGGCAAAGATAATATACTTGGGAGGCTTTATGGAGATCCATTTTTCCGCCACCTGCCGGAACCCACTAAGGTGGTCCTGCAAGTATTGCAGCCTGCACTTAAATTGTATGGTATTGTAATTGCTTTCTATAAATAAGAAATCACTATATTTCTACAAATCAGTGCATTTTTCACAAAATATTGTTCCACATATTTCGACCAAAGACAATAAGAATGTTCCACGTCATTACAAAGTATTTCCACAAATATTTACAATTGACTCATGTGTAATACAGAATATTTTCAGCCAACGTGTTTCACAGCATAAAATGTTGCTTCTTCAGGGCAATTTATTGTAATATTTGATATCCTTATTCTTGACTTTTTTATACGGTCTTCCTCTCAAATTAAGCAACATAGGATGTATTAATGTTTTTCCTCAAATATTATGCCAAATATGTGAAGGAGGCCGGTTGCAGGTAATTTCCTTTATGAAGATGCAAGGGTTTCCCAGAATCAGCCTCGCTAAAAACTAAATAAAGATATTCTATAAGGTAATCCAGATAGAGCTAAACAATATTGTCCTTCAAAGGAACCATGTTCAGTAACAAGAACTCAATGATAAACACACCAAAAGCTCAAATTTGGCAGTTTATACTCTGCACATAATTCGCTCTATTTTAATAATAGTCTCTCAATATGGCCTACTTTGTAACATTGCTCTTCTTCTTACATTTTTGCGGCAAAATGGTAAAACATATCCCAATTTTTAAACTCATAATATGGTTAAACAAGCCCAAAAACAGAAAAACCTCTTAGAACAGAACCAAACAACAGTGCAGTGCTGCCCTTCATAGACTTTCTAATTAAAAGTAAAAATAGTTAAACATAGCCCACATTTTTTGACCTCATAATAATCTTCTAAAACAAGTGCAAAAACGACAAAACTACTGTGAGGTGAACCTAACAGTGGCACGTTTTCACCTTCAATATACACAATTTCTTAATTCCAATATTAAAACGTGTGTTAACTGGATAGTGGGTCATATCCTATGTGGTAAAACCACATTTGAACTAATGCATTCAAACCAAGAAAAGCAACACATTGTCAGGTTGAAAGTTATTTGAACCGACATACCTAAAGTGTTGCCGCACCCTTGTCTACTTGATATTTAACTATTTTGTGATCAAAAATGAAAGAAAACCCTTAACGGGTAATATATAATGTAACTAGGCTATCATTGTAAAGTGGTCAAGCAAAGATTAACAGGCTTGTTCTTGCTGGCTCATCTTGCATATGTGTGTGCGACGACTAACATCTGTCATTAATATTCTTTGTTGTTGTTTCTACGTTGTCTTTTGTTTCTTTTGTTCTGTGTATTAATCTTCAAAGCTACTTTAGTGCCTTTCACTTCCTACACCTTTTAAGATATATAGTTTCCAATGCCTTTTCTTCTTCATTATTATATTGCCATATGGATACTTCAAAACAAATTTAACTTGTTTCTTTTTAGTCAAAATCTTAGATTTAACTAGACAAAGCTGTTATTTGTTTGCTTCAAGAAACTAAAGTTGAGGATAAAATATGATCTTATTTTGAAAAAAATGGGTCAGTAATTTTTCCTATCCAGCAAATGGAAATAAAATGTAGATACTGATTTTAAACAAAATACTCCGATTCAGATTGTTGATACTTATTTGTTAAGGTTAAAATTGATACTACTACTTTACATCTCATATTTACAGTCCTACGACAGATTATCTGCCCTTTTGGAACCAGAGTACATCTGGAATTCTCACACTTCGCAGTGTTCTCCTCATGGTCAGTGGATATTTTAACTTAAAATATGCAACCTTCTTCTCGATTGACTTTTAACTACTAAAATCAGACGCCACCCACCCCCAAGTCTTTCCAATAATTTAAAGCATTGTTTAAAAATAACTAACATTGATATTTGGCAACTCTTTTTTCCATTTCAACTCAAAAAGAATTTACCTGTTTTCCAATTCTTATAATTCCTGTGGCAAAAGTGATTCCTTACTGGTCTCAAGAAATCTAGTTCACTTTCTCACTAATCCTGTTGGAAGCATTGAAGTCTCAGGCCATGCTCTCATTTCCATGCGTCTGTAATTAGGTAACTCTCTTGTTTCTAAGGCAAGATGGTGTATGCATGCGAACATTGTGCTCCACAAAATTAACAAGCTATAAATATTATCGGCTATTGAGTATTTTTTCTATTAATGATGGTGTCATATCCAATATTGGCCGTGGGGATGCTTTTAAACTATATATTAGAGGTGCAACCTTCTCTCTAATGTCTCATGAAAATACATAATTGAATTCTAAACTCTCCAACCTAGAAAACGAAACTGCTAAACATAAATGTCTCTTTATTATCTCTAGTAACAATGTTTTTAAACATACCTTGAAGAAGCTTTGTAACAAATAGAATTCTTTGCTAAGTGAAAAAACTGGATTACAATTTACCAACCACAAAGCTACATTTTCTTTTAATGCAAATAGGTTGGGGAAATTGTCAGGTAACTACCTTCATGCAAAGCATGACATCTCAAATTCATCCTGCTTATGGGATTGATGGGAAACTTGCCTCTTCTACATCAGATATCCTTAAAGAGTTTCGGGAGTTTGATTCCATGTATATAGTGTACCAGAGACCATAGATAACCACTGTATAGATTCTTTTCTTGCCTTATGTAGCCTTCCTTCAATATCCCAATCTGTATTGAAGAAATGAGCGTATCTATTAAATCTTTCAAACTACATAAACTCTCAGGTTGTGATTGAATCCCTGCTGAATTCTATAAAACATTAGTATCTTACCCCTTATTTATTTCCCTTAATTACTGCCTTCAGTACCACAGGAATGTTTTCTGGATCCTTCACAGAAGACTTGTTCATAGAATTACCCAAGTCTGATAACTATCATTCTTAAGTATCTAACTGTCGCCCTATCTCCCTTAATTATGAAGGCTGCAAGTGTTTTTGTAAGCATTTTTGATACCAGATTACACAATATACTGCCTCAAATCACCCATAAGGATCAAACAGGTTTTATGAAAAATAGAACACCAGGCTCTTATTTCACATACTTGAAGCTATCCCCTCATTAATTTCTGCTTCTGGCCTTCTAGCTCTAGATGCTGAGAAAGCTTTTATTAAAGTTAATGGGAAATGTTTATTCCGCACCTTATCTACCTTTAATTTTGTAATTCCTTCATTAAAATGGTTTCTACCATTTATTACTCCCCTTACGCAAAGCTTTTAATTAATTAGCATTTTTCCGACTTTTTTTCCCTTTTACAAGGAACTAGACATGGTTGGCTGTTATCTCCTTTACTTTTTCTCTAAGCTATGGAGAGAGTCCCTGCTATTCATTATAGGATTAAATACAAAAAACTTAATATTAAAACAACAGCATATGAAGAGAACATTTATTAGTAATCAAGCTATATACCTATTCTTTTGTCCCTATGTGGTTATTGTACCCCAGACTTTGTAAATAACACTTACATTCTCTGGCAAGAAGATAAAATAAAATACTTAGGCATACAGTTTTCGCACTCGGTCAAACAGTTACATTAAACTGTGATTCTATACTTTTAAAATATTCAGACAAAATTCATCAATGGTCTCTTCTATATCTAACATGGTCGGATAAAATTGAATCTATCAAAATGACCATTGCTCCTCAATTAATGTATGTATTATTCATGATTCCTTTACAACTGCCTTACACTTTCTAAAAGAAAATAAGCAGAATCATTTCCAAATGCATTTGGAATAATAAATCCCTATCATTTGTTTAGGTTAAGCAAAAAATTGCTACAATCCATGGTTTGCTTGGATTACAAGAATTCCGCAAATATTATAAAGCTTTTATATTAAAACAAGAATCCTTACAGTTCTGACAACACAATACTAATGACACACCTAAATAGCTTCAACTTTAACAACTTTTTCCCATTCCCTTCACCAGCATTATGATCTATGACCAATTCAAAAATGTGCTGATTAACTCCGCACCTATTATCAAATATCCAAAATTAATTCTGCATGACTTTAATTCTTTGAGTCACCTATCCCTAAATCTTTAAAAAAAAGCCTTACTGTGGCATAATCCATTAATAAGGCTTAACCGCAATATTAGGTTTTGGAAATCTTGGATTGAGATGGGTATTTATTTAAATGATATTTATAGTGACAATGCCTTTTTATCTTTTTCAGATTTACAACAAATGTTTATCACCATCAGCAGATATCTCTTTAAACATGACATTTTATGCAATTCTATGGTTAATGCTTTTCCAAACACTATCCTCACAACCATTTCTCCAGACTAGGAAATGTGCTTAACTGCTTTTACTGTTTCTCCACATACAGGTGATGGTTATTTATTATTCCTTAGTAATTTTTAGAATGAAGAACTCTTACAGGACTTTTCCTTGAACACCAGAAGGATAATTTGGTTGTGAAATATTTCTGGCTGGCTCCCTGTCACTTTATACCAAACAAATACATTTCTTTTATTTAACTGTTTATGGACTCCACTTGACCTGTTGTGCTGTGCTGGCATTGCAATATCGTTGATAGTTCTTTGAAACATGTTTCAGAATTTTGGAAGAAGGTTTGGAATGTTATTACCATAATACTGCCCAGCTTCGATTCGTTTTTTAATGAATTGTTTGCAAATCACTTGCATTGTCATGTAATGTATCTGATATTCATAGTAAATTATTTGATTAACTATTCTGGGCTACTAAGTCAATTACATCAAACTGGAAAATTGCTTCTCTTAACAGTGAATACCTGGTGCTCCTGTGGTACTTTGATGAGACGAGGTGCCCATTTATCCCTTCATGGTTATTCTATTAATACCACCTCATACCAATTGTTTTGAAAACCTGCTGATTATTAGATTTCTTTGTATAATCTTCAGTGAATGTATATTAATATTGGTTGCGGATTATTCAGAGTTAAAATATGTATATAGTAGCTATTGTTTGTACCTCAATGTTACTTCCTATACATATTTATAATATGAATATTTAATATTTCCTTTTACAGGTACAGATGTGACTATGTTGTCTTCACACATACTCTTCTTCATTCATGTACCTTTCCAGCACTATTTTTTGTAGTCTTCTTGAACTTCAAAGAAACAGACTAACAAACGAATTTGGCCACACATGATGATGCTCATATGACACTACTTGCAGCTTCCGACCCCCTTCAAGTTTCAGTTATCCTGTGCTCTCTACGTGACATTGTCATACAATATTACCTTGTTTTAGTGAGATGAGGCAACCTAACGGGTGTACTGCAATTTGTTTCTCTTTAAGGATATACTCTTTTCTGTCTGGATTTACCAGTGCGGATATTAGGATTTTATTATAAAGAATTATCTATTGAGTTTGGTGAGCAGTCTAAAGAATGTTAAGGGACAGCAGTCAGCCTTCTTGTGCTACAGTCCTCAAACACTGAACCTTTTGGATGAATGATTAGAGTAATCTTAGAATCTTGTGGCAACAGGTTAGAAATTGGTAATTTTTCCATCTAGGTCACCCATTCCCCACAGATTTATACTGTAAACTAACTAGACATTTTCCACAAGTGGTTTGAAATTGGCCACTAGCTGAATATTTGCTGTATGATTTATTCTCAGAAAGTCAGAAAAGTCACAAGAGAAACTTTTCACTTGTGGTATTTAGATATGGCTTGTTGTATAATTAGTGTTAACCGATGAGCAGAGCCATAGATGTAATGTGAACTTTATTACAAATCAGTGATTTTGCGCTTGAGCCTATCCACCTCTCCAGGCTATACAGTGGTATCTTGGTAGAAATCATAATAGCTTTGAGCCATCACTTTTCTCTTTCCTTGTGTCACTAAACTCAAGGGAAACAATCTTTAGTCAATGAACTGATAACTGTTTTGGTGCAAATATCAAGACGAAAAATCTTTCAACAAGTTTGACAGTCTCTTCGCTGTACGAAAGACTATTGCTGTCTGTGTTTTGATAAATCCATCACTTGTATCGTGCACTTGAATGGCTAGTCGGTGCTTAACTGCTGCGCTATAAACTTCCCAATGATTTCAGCATGCAGTCAAGCTATTATAATGAAGCAAACTAGTAAAGCAAGTGATAATACCATAAGCGTTTGGAAAAAATTGTTAATACACCAAACCGTTCATCATCCAAATACCTTTAGGGAACTCAAAACTCCAATGGCAAAGACCATGCTAAACAACAAGCTCTCCAGACGGACATTACAGCTAGCCAAAAATAGGTTACATGGATTAAAGGAATCATGTTCTGTAGAAGTCTTTTCACCATAAAGGTTTGCTAATTGTTATGTTCACACGCGCCTTTCTCACGTGCTATTCTCGTGCAATCCATTGTTTGTATTCATTCAAATGTGTATGTCTCATGCCACGGCACGATCTGTCATCGGGCCATTCAGCTGAGGACATACGGTTAGGTCAGTTGTTGTGCGCTGACCGGTGCCGCAGGATGTGTAGCTGGTGGTGCTTCCTTTTCTTCAAATAAACTTATCTTTAATCCAATTTAATGAGTGGTTCATACTCTACAAGTTGGCGACGAGGGACGGATCATCCTAAGAAAGCACTTTGCTGGCTATTTTAAAGTTTTTTTTTTTTTTAAACTCGATCTTTTGACTAGCGCCGAAGAAGTTAACTAGTTTTAAACATGAAATTCGTTTGAAGTAAAATGCGTGCCCTAAAGTACACAAAGCACGGAAAATTCCTTTTGCTGTTCGAGAGGAAGTAAAAAATGAGTTGGATGCTTTAGTCAAGGAGGGTAGAATAGAAAGAACTGAGTCATCAGAATGGGTTTCTCCCATCGTGGTTGCTAGACGGGCCAACGGCAAGGTCAGACTTTGCATTGACCTTCGCCATCTAAACAATAATATTGATATAGATCAATTTCCCCTTCCCCGTATTTCAGAATTGCTATCATCTGTTGGTGGGTCAAAGTTCTTCTCAACCATAGACTTGTCAGCTGCCTATCACCAAATAGAACTACATGAAAAAAGTAAAGATCTCACGGCATTTATCACTCCATTTGGGTGTTTCAGATTTAACAGGATGCCTTTTGGGTTGGCGTCGGCAGCTGCCATTTTTCAAAGGGTAATGCAAGACATTTTAGAGAATTGCAAAGAAGCTGTTTGTTTTCAGGACGATATTTTAGTATTCAGTGATAGCAAAGAAAAGCACATTTCTGCTTTAGAGAATGTCTTGGATGCACTTAATCTACATGGTCTTACCATCAAGCATGAAAAATGTAAGTTTGGTGTTCATTCAGTAAATTATTTAGGCCATGAATTATGTGAAGAGGGAATTAAACCTAAATCTGATCTTTTGGAAGCTATTAAGTCTGCACCGCATCCCCAGTCTAAAGATGATGGGAGGTCCTTTTTAGGGTTAGTTGAGTTCTACGATAAATATGTACCTAATTTTTCTTGTAGAACATTTAACATTAGACAACTGATCAAGAACAGGGTTACCTTTTTGTGGTCAGAGGAATGTGAGAAAGAATTTAGTGATGTGAAAGGTGCAATATGTTCTGCTACTGCCCTGTCTTGTTTTGATCCTTCTTTGCAAAATATCATCACCACGGATGCAAGCTCAAAAGGGCTAGGTGCGGTACTTGCACAAAGAACCAAAAGTGGTAAAGAGCTCATTATTGCGCATGCTTCCAGAGCTCTCACTCCTTCTGAAGAGAAGTATTCCACGATTGAGAGGGAAACTTTAGCATGTGTGTGGGCACTGGAGCATTTTAGAGTGTTTGTTTGGGGTAAGGAGTGTCTTTTGAGAAGTGACCATAAACCTTTGGTACGCTTACTTACTACTGAGGGCATGTTGAGAGCTTCTGCTCGCATTGCACGTATGCCTATGCGTTTACAGGATTTTATTTATGATATACAATATGTACCAGGGAAAGACAATGTTTCTGCAGATTTCTTGTCTAGGATGCCTTTACCCATTCAGGAAGATCTGTATAATGAGTGGGATGATTTTCAGGTTGCCATGGTTCATGATGAAGGCCCTATGTCAATTGATCAGACTCTATGGCGAAAGAAATTTGAGGAAGATGATACTTTGAGAAGTGTTGCAGACTGCATTACTGGTGTTTGGCCTGATAGGAAGTATATCAGTTCAGAGCTTAAGAGTTTCTGGGAAGTGAGATCTGAACTTTCATGTGATGATAATATCATCAAGAGAGGTGAACGTATTGTTCCACCAGATGGTGTGAAGAAAACCATAGTTTTACAAGGTCATGAGGGCCATAGTGGTATTGTCAGGACTAAACAGCAAGTTAAGAATTTATTTTGGTGGCCAGGCATGGACTTGTTTATTGAACATATAGTCAGGGATTGTGTTATTTGTGCAAATTCTGACAAGTCTTTGACTACGCTTAAACCTAATATGGGTGAACACATTCCTGACAATCCGTGGGAGACCATTGCTATGGACATTATGTGACTCAAAGTATATCATTGCAGCTATTGATATTTTTTCAAAATGGCCAGTCATCAAGGTTGTTGAGAAAATAGACACTGACTCTGTATTGTGTTTCTTAGATAGAGTTTTTACTGAAGAGGGTTTACCTGTTAGACTCATAACTGACAATGGGGTACAATTCAATTCTAACAAGGCTAAAGATTACTTTGCAAGATTGGGAATAATACATTCCACTACTTCTCTATATAATCCCAGTGGAAATGGGGTTATGGAAAGATTTAATAGAGTTCTCAAAGGTGCAATACAATCAGTTGGAAATGAAGGCACGAAATGGGAATTGGAAGTTCTTAAGAAAGTATGGATGTATAGAACCACAGTGAATTCCATGACTGGATGTTCTCCATTTGAAATCATGAGGGGAAGACTTCCTAGAACCAAGGTGAATCCGTCATGGTTAGTTAAATCCACCTCTTCAAGTGTAGATTTAGAGAAAGTTAAAGAAAATCTTGCTCGTACTCATAGTATTATTAAGAAATACTTTGATGGGAAATTTGGCTCTAAAGTTGATCCGAAAGTGGAAGTTGGCATGATGGTTAAAGTAAAAAAAACCATGGAAGGTTAAAAAGGGAGAAAGTTTGTTTATGGGTCCTTTCCACTGACGTACAATGGAAACTTGGATTGATGACAGGTTATTAGTAGAGTAAAGTACTATGGAAGATGGAGTGGTACAGTACAATCATTTCTTTAAAGGACAATCCCTTTCTAACGTGAGACAGGCAAGGCAAGATGACATCAGCCCGCACATAAAAAAAGGGAAATACTAAGGGCCTCATTATGATGGAGGATTTTCCGCCTCCTCCGGGCCGGGGGAAGCCACCTCCGGCCCGGAGGAGGCGGAAAATCCTCTGCGGACTCACCAAAGACCCACCGCCACATTACGATGGCTGGTGGGTCTTGGTTACTGTCCGCTGCTTTTCCGCCGCGGTCAGATTACAACCGCGGTGGAAAAGCTCTCATTTGGCTGGCAGTGTCTATCAGACACCGCCAGCCAAATTCGGAAGCATTTGTAAACATGCTTTTCCGCGGCGGTTTTTCCGCCATGGAAAAGCATGCGTACTTTTGATTTTGGGGGCCCGTTGCGGGCCCCCAGGGTGTTGGCGGGTGGGGGTGCACATGGGGGGTACCTATGGTACCCCCCAGCATTTACTTGCACAAAGCGGCAGGCACCGCGCAGTGCCTGCCGCTTTGTGCATGTAAATGTTAAACATGCACTTTTAACATTGCGGCGGGTGCTGCTTGAAGCAGCAACCGCCGCAATGTTAAATATCCAGGATGTGACCGCCAGGGTGGCGGTCACATCCTAATCGCACATGAGGGAACGCCGCAGCCCATGCGGACGTTCCCTCATCCTCTGGGGTCGCGGACGGACGCAAGTCCGTCCGCGATCCTAATGAAGCCCTAAGTTTTGCTGAAAATAGACCCCGGAGTACTCCCCTGCACCTCTTACAACTCTATTAAATGAATAATTAGTTGCTCTTAAGCAATTTCCCTTCATGTAGAACAAACTAAAATTCACTGTAGTCTGGAAACTAGCAGAAAAGGTTCTTCTCAACATGCTCTTAGCTCTGCATGTTACATTACTTGCTAATAAAAGGCAACATCAAGAAATTATTATATGAATAGGGTGAAGGGATTGGGTGCTGAGAGGCTCAGGCAGTTATCTTTGAGAAATGTGTGATAAATTATGCCTCAGGAATAGAGTACACAATACAACAAAAGGTTAAGGTACAAAGCATCAATCATGTCGTATCTTAAGAGTCTAAAATAAATACTATGGAGAAAAAAATACATAGCAAAGACTCCAATGAAATCTATTTTTTTGTTTAAATCTGCTTATTGAAGTTTGTTTTACAATTTGCATACATGGTTAGCAAAGGTGGAGCGATGTTATTCTCGATTTAATGGTGGTAATGGGACGAAGTAAAATAGTGCATTATGCCTGCTATTATATACATCTGTTGCCAGAATCGTCTGATTACTTCCTAGTCCGATGGGACTCCAATGCAATCTATAACTAGAATAAAAAAAAAGACAACCCTCACCCAGACGCCAGTACAACTTGCTAGTTAAGCATTGTTTGTGAAACAAGGAGGTTACAGAGAAACAACATTAATAAGTCAACAGAAAGGCATAAGTTCGAGGTCTCAGAAAAGTATTAAAAATGGTTCACCTTCCCAAGTTCCAGTAAAATAATAGAAACTAAGTGGGTACCTTGAAAAAAACATTCCATGCTGCCTAGAATCAGCATAGAACCAGTAGTATTTCAAATTATTGAAGAACAATATTAAACAGAAATTCCAATAAAGATAGTTTTTGCTATAATACTGTATAGTAACTAAATTATATAGTGAATATATTTATCACACTCTGGCACAATATTTCCCCCTTGGCATACACATTCCAAAAATACACTCAAGTAACTGATTTTTTTCTAACCTTTTTATTTCAGTCTCTTCCATTTTCAGGGGCACTTCAGTCCTTTTCTTTTTTTTTCTTTCTCCCAGATTGTTTTTACTCTCAATTAACTACAATCCAGCTAATTCATATTGACTATGGTTTCGGATTGTGTTTCTTTCTCGGTGTCATTTCCCGATCGCATATTTTCTTCTTCCTGATTTGTCCTCAAAACATCATAACAGCTGCCTCTTCTACTGATAATCGCAAACATTTTGCCACAGGCCAAAATGTTTGGTCAGTGATGTGGTTGGGGGCCACACTAATGCCAGCAGGGTGGAGGTTTGGAATTAGGGGAGGGGTTGGCAGTAAGGTGGATGTGGGGGAACTGAAGCATATACATATGGTGGCTGACCTGCACAATGTAAAACCAGAAAACCTGGGATTAATCCCAGATTCTCCACTAAATCAAATTGGGTGATTCTAGGCAATTGTTTTATTTCACTTTCCCTCGTTTTTCTTCAAAAATCACATATAAGAGAACCTTTAAATACAGGACTTCAGGATGTGTGCTGTAGAAAACTTTCTCAAGTGTTGAAAACTGTGATGTTCATGTAAAATAGGAACACAGGCCACCAAAAGACTGCACATAACTGATTTACTGCTTAGTTCACTCTTAGCATTGTGGGGCGGGGTTCGAAAAATGAATGTTACCAAAATCATGTTTGAAAAGGTTTGAAAATGATCTCTTTTAAAAAATACTCTGCAAAGCACACATACAATCTGATGTACTAAGGTGAAACAGTTCTGCATGTTAGTGAAATTAACTTTTTTCTGAAGAGACGTTATCAAACTTGGCTGTGGCAATCTGGGCTAACAGAAGCCCAGTTCTGCTGCTGACCAGGCACCCGCATGTAAAGGTCAGGAGGACCGTACCTTCAGTATCGCTGACCAAGAGTTTAAATTCTTAGTCTCTCGCTATTATACAAATAGGTGTAGGTGGGGCCGGGTTCTTTCCTTTCCAGCAGATGTTAGTCTGTATGGATTGCATGTTTTGCATCTGACCCCAAACCCCTCAAATTTGGTGCTCTCCAGGGCTCTGTCTTAAGCCCTACATGGTTAAATGTATTTAAGCCACCCTTAGCAGCACTAGTGGATTCCATTGATGTGCAGGTTCTTTTATGATGACACGCAGATTCTTCTGTGTTGGGACAGTAACATCTCTGTCGCCCAAGATAGATTTGCTGCTCGTCTATCAGTAGTATTCCAGTGGATGAGCCAGAGTACCCACCAGTGCAACACAAGTGCTGGCTTTTGGTTCCCCTTCCCAAATTTGGGACAGTGGGGTAAGTCCTAGCTCAGCCCCCTCTCCTTCGACCTGGCCAGAGTAGTGCCGAACCTTGGAGTGAAGTTCGATGACTTGTCTTTCAAAATTCAGAAAGAGACCTGCTTGTGTCTCCTTCGGATCTCGAGGACATTTTTGTTCCTTTATCCAGTCTCTTTCCACAAGTCAGTAATCCATGCCCTTATACCAACCGGGCTGGACTACACCAATGCACTATACAGGAGTCTCCCTTTGTATCAACTCAAGAGACTCCAGTTGGTGCAGAACACTGTTGCTCGGCTGTTGCTTAATTTACCCCAAAACACCCCTATTCAGGCTCACCTGAAGGAACTGCACTGGCTACTCTCAGGAAATGGCATTTATTACGAGCACAGAACCGCACGTTCCGTTACCACACTAGCCTTTATCAAGCATATGCCTAATAAAGGCAGTCAGGGCTCTAGATTCAGAGTGGATGGGTGGGGAGAATGGAAGGAACAAGAAGGTTTTTGGGCTGGGGGTCGGAGTAGTTTTTTGGCTGGGGGTCAGGGAAGTTTTTTGGCTGGGGGCTAGGGTAGTTTTCGGGGCTGGTTTTAGGGCTCAGTGCAGGGGGTTGGCGTGTTTTTAGGGTTGTGGCGGTTTTAGGGTTCAGGGCAGGGGGGCTGGTGTGTTTTTAGGGTTGGAGTCGTTTATAGGGCTGGAGGTAGGTTTCAGGGTAAACGGCAGGGGGCTGGGTGTTTTTAGGGCTCAGGCAGGGTCGTTTTCAAGGCTGGTGGCTAGGTTTTAGGGCTCAGGGCAGAGAGATGGGGTGTACATCTTTACCATGCATATGCCTTAACCAATCATGCTTTGAAATGAAATTTATTGTAAAGGCATGCGTGGTAAAGACGCAGTTGTGGTGAAGACCGCGTTGTTAAAGCATGCGTTCTAATCGCATGCGTGATTCCGCCACACATCCCTAACTCACTTATGCAGTGTTCAGTGGTTATAGTACCTACAGCACGGACACACAGAGTAGCTCTGTGCTTTATAAGTGCTATTTGATTGATTGATACAATCTGTTCTTTAATGTTTTTCTGTAAATCTGCTGTCTTCATTGTATGCCATCGGTTTACTACATTAAACTGTTTATAAACAATCTTCTTACATCTTTTAAAAGATACATTAATGAAAGGATTTTTCATACTGTAAAGTCATCCAAAGAGCTCTACTGCCACCACCTCTAACTACAATCCCAGAGGATAAGATGGAGGGCACTTTTCATCCAATTATGGTCTTTCATTCAACATCTTAATATAGTCTAAGAATTTCAGTCAAATTAGTTTGCACTGGGCCTGTTTGACTGGCACATTCTATAACAATATCTAGTAACTGAAGAGCTAACCCAACCAGAGTAGAAAATGTATAAGAATATGGTGAGTTAACCCCAACCAACTGGTTGCTGCGTTCTGGCTCAGGTATAAAGCACAGAGCTCTCCACATGCCTCCGTCTCATACAATATCTCACAAAGATGGTATTCTCATCAAAACGTTTAGAAATTGCCTTATAAAATACATTAAGCCACATACATATTGCATTATTTAAACCAAGACAGCATTTCAGCAGCACAATGTAAAATTAGCATTTGTGGATACCTACCGAACAATCTCCAAAATGCAAAGCACTTTGTGCTCTCAACTCCAATTTGCTCAAACCCAACAAAAAACATATCAAACCCTAAAATTTGTTAACCTGTTCACTCACTTAGGGTGTGCAGCTTTTTTTTATTACTCTACCATACTCGATCTGGTAAAAGGAAGCATCATACTAATTTAGAAGATCCAGTGCTTAATTAGTACGCACCTTTTTCTCTGCAATAAACAGTATACCCTGGCCATTCCAAAATGTATCCAATGGGCTCTTGTGTCCTTCTCTGATCATTTGCACCTGGATTTCATTCTGTAAAGAAGAAAGAAGATTACATGAGTGGCAGAAAATTATGTTGGTTTAACTGTATCACACAATCTAAATGCATTCAAAGAGTTCCATTATGCAGGATGCAAAGGAGATTAGACGAAGGGCAGATAAAATCCCCCAAGTGTTCAACCAGCAGGATTGTTCGCTGCTTGACACCAATAACGAAATGTGAATGAAATTAAAGCTATTTTTTAATTATGTTTTGTTGTGCCAAGAACTTAATAGTTACCTTTGGCTAATCTTACTCTGCAAACTTGTAAAACCAACCTTCTTCCATCTTGCCAGACTGGACTTGAAAATGTATTAACAATAGCATGTCACCAGAGCAACAATTCACAACAGTCCATCATGCCAACTGACCCCACAGGATGCCACATCTAATTATCCATGGAAGAGGCCAGTGCAATGCATTCTGCTGTATTATTTCTGCGCCCCAATGCAAATTTAGGACACACTTGATAGAACCAAAACATTGTAAACACAATAAATGTTCATACCAACCTTTAAAACAAGCATTTGCAATGCAATAGGTCTCGCATTTGTTAAAGTTACAGCTGTTGGTGTTGAAAATGACGTTTGTTACTTTTTAATTTTTTATTTGCAGTTGGGAAATTATATTTGCATAGTGCTATTGCCATTGGTAAAAAAAAAAGCTAAAGTAAAAAACATTGTCATTTTTAACTGCAATAGCTCCAACTTTAACAAATGCGAAACGTATTGTATTGCAAATGCTTCTTTTACAAGCCATGCTGCAGGGTGCAGAACCATATATGGCTAAAAGATTGATATGGATTTGCAACATAAATATCTTATAGGTATTAAAGTGTAAAAATAATGTAACTGCATATTTATAGAACACTGCAACGAAAAGCAATATATAGTGTAACCTAATGATTAGTATAACACAGATGACTAAGTACTGGGTGTTATAAAAGACAGACCACATATTACAGAACACGCACATTATACAGCATACCCAAAACCAACATTGCGCAGAGTAAAGAATATATACATATATATATATAGATCTAAAGTAGAGTAGAGTTTTATTTTAGCAAAGAAACAGTATATTACAGAACTAAGACGAAAAAAGGTTTGGCAAAAATAAAGGGAGAAAGGTGCCAACTTTGAAGCTGGAGACTTGAGTATTGCCGTGGTCCCAACATATGATCCCGGGCAAATAAATGAGTTTCCTTATATTTCAAAACATATGTTATGGCCTTAAATCACTTTACTATGTTTCAGTGAATTTTATGCGATAAAAGTAGGTCTTAATAATTAATCACTGTGGTGTGTACCAGAAAACCCCTGCACAAATTGAGCACTAATTTAAAGGCTAAAATAGTTTAAAAACAAACGGCAGCTTTAAATATAAAAAAAATACCTACTCTGCGGAGTCACGGGTTGCACAAGCAAAACACATGTTGTGCAGCCTATAACAACAAACGTGGCGTGGCCTAACAGCATGTGTGTTTGGGAAAATCCTGTCATGTACTTGTCTGTACGAAAATGTATTATTTCCTTAAGTCATGGTTATGAAATGTGTAATGTCTTTGGGTTAAATAAACATATTTACATTATGGATGGTACAAACATTTTGCTGAAATCTATAGTAAAGTGCAATTGTTTTTTGAAAGCAGGATGTTAATGTATCCAGCAAAGAAATAATTTAGCCCATGGGTGAAAGTTCACAACAAACTGTGAAATGAAACAGCATACAGTAAAGTACATGTTCTGTTTACTGTCTGGGTGCAAATTAATTATATAGAAAAGATGGCGATGCTGATAATTATCAAAATGCCTTCGAATGCAAGTGGGAAACTGGATGCTTAATTGCTCGGATTTTGAAAACAAAAGAAAGAATGCCATGTGTGCACTGTTGACTTAAAAGGCCATCCAAGCCAACAAAAAAATAAAAAAAACAAGAGTGTTGTACATTAAATATGAAAGAAAACATTTAAACAAAGACAGAATATTTATTAATTTTGTATGTAAAAAAAGTATTATAGTATTAAGTGGTGTTATTTAAAATTACTTTCAATACTTGTGGGTGATTTTTTCGATATGAAGTGCCACGGTGTGCACTGGAAGGACTAATTTAAATACAATTAATTTCACGGTGAAATGGGTCCTAGTAAGAGGGGTGTACGAGGGGGGGGTAAACAGGAGAGGAGGGAAGAGGAGGAGAATGGGAAGAAAAGGAAAATGGGAGAAGGAGAGAAAGTGTTGAGAGAGCGGCTAGGAGGCAGATGAAATCGGAGAATGCAAAGGCGAGATTGGGGAGAAATTAGGAAAGGTGTGAGAGAGAAGAAGAAAATGTTAAAAGGAAAATAGTGTAAAGGGTTGAGAGCAGAAAAGAAGGAAGGTATCAGGTGAGATAGGTAAATGAATGTGCTTTAAAGAAGGAACAGAATGTGTGACTGAAAGGTCATTGTGGAGTGGATGTAGCGTAAGGGAGAAAGGTGCAGAATTGGAAGTGGTGATTAAAGTTTAAGGGGGTCATTAGGATGACGGGAGGACTTACTCCGCCCGCTATCCCATCAGGGGATGGGACCGCCCGCCATAAGGGCGGGGGTCCCATGGGGTGTATTTGGATGTGCCCGCCACAGTGGCGGGCGCATCATGCATGTTTAACATTGCGGCAGGCGGTGTTTACACCAGCACCCGCTGCAATGTTAAAAATGTATGTTTTGCATTTGCATACACAAAGCGGCAGGCACCGCGCGGTGCCTGCCGCATTGTGTATGCAAATGCAGGGGGATACCACAGGTACCCCCCATGTGCACCCCCCACCTCGCCTTCACCATGGGGGCCTGCAACAGGCCCTCAAAGTAAAGACTGCATGCCTTGCATTGCAAAATGCCCATCCTGATATGGCTGGCGGAGTCTGATAGACACCGCCACCATATAAACCCGGCGGACGGTCTTTCCTTCTGCCGCGGACCCACCAGCCATGTTTATATGGCAGGGGGTCATTGCAGCAAGAATGGCGGGCGGATCCCCCAAGTTTTGTTGTGGCCCCAATATCCTGGGCAAAAATGTTATTTACTTTGTGTGTACGTAAATAGATTTAAGTGGTGCTATTTAAAAGCACTATAAGAGCATGTGTTACTTATTAAGTGCCGTGGTGTGTACAGAAAGACCCCAACTGACTTTAAGCAGTAGTTTTAAGTCTAAAATTGTTTATATAAATAAGTGGTTAATCAAAAAATTGGTTCTGTCGGGTAGAAACGCAAGTAATTTGGTAAAAAGCTATTAATGCAATCAAAGAACTCCCTCTAAAAACACAATTCCAGGGCCAAACAATGAATGAAATAGAGCACCTGAGATCAATTAGTTGTACTATGTATTTTGTGTTTTATTTGAATTAAATTCATTCAAATGGACATTTCATACATTGAGTACATAGACTGTCAAGGTGAATTTAAAGTGCAAATAAGTGACAACGGTGAATAGTGATCATGTGGTGCAGAAGTATATACAGTGAAGAATCAATTCAATATATTCAATATATACAGATATATACAAGTCTTTTTCGCTGGTGGCCAAGTACTGGCGGGTCTTTCTCAAGACGGGAATGTGGAGTGCAATGTACGACAGTCCTTGATTCCAGGTCGGTGAGATTCGCCTGAATTGGTAGGGCACAATGGCATCTAGTCCGCATCTGTGTGATGATTCAATTCAAAAATGGATGACGCGTAGTCCCATCCATCGGCTGCCTTGTGTCACAAGACCCGCCGCGACCGTAGACACAGGCGCCGAAGGGTCGAAACGTTGACATTCTTCAAAGGCCCAGTACCTATAGGATTCTGCACAACTAAAAGAAATAATAAGAATCCTTAGACACATACCAGTACATGGCCACCAGCGAAAAAGACTTGTATATATCTGTATATATTGAATATATAGAATTGATTCTTCACTGTATATACTTCTGCACCACGTGATCACTATTCAACATTGTCACTTATTTGCACTTTAAAATCACCTTGACAGTCTATGTACTCAATGTATCAAATGTCCATTTGAATGAATTTGATTCAGATAAAATACAAAATACATAGTACAACTAATTGAGCTCAGGTGCTCTATTTCATTCATTGTTAGGCCCTGGAATTGTGTTTTTAGAGGGAGTTCTTAGATTGCATTAATAGCTTTTTACCAAATTACTTGCGTTTCTACCCGACAAAACCAATTTTTTGATTAACTATTTAATACCCAGGTTCTGAGGGACACAGGGTCTCCCCTTTTTCCTGAACAATTACATAAATAAGTGAGCAGACATTCACAGCGAGTACGTAGTTATAAAAAAAAAAAACTTAAAGCAGATATACAGTGTGGATGGCAAAAAATACATGCAACAAAAATTTGTTTTAGGTATTAAAGTGTAAAAATAATGTCACTGCATATTTATGCCACCGCGAAGAAAAGAAATATAGTGTGACCTAAATAGTAAATATAACACAGATGACTTTTAGTACTGGACAAACAGCATATTACAGAACACGCACCTTCTACAGCACGCACAAAACCAACATTGCGCAGAAGAATATGAATATGTGATCAAGGCAGACTGGGTCTGCCGAAACGCGTCATGCTGGGCCACTGGCCAGGACTGAGTGGATGCCATTAAATCGATAAAGCACTGAGAAACTTTGAGTCCCTCGAGTGGTCCATAGGATGTTGGCGTATTGCAGGTTTTTGCGATATATATATATATATATATATATATGTACATTTATATAGCTAAACTAGAGTAGAAATATGTTTTATTTTAGCAAACATACAGTATATGATAGAATTAGGATGAAAAAAAATCGGAAAAATAAATTGAGAAATGTGCTGACTTTGAAGCTTGATTAACGTTCAAGTGCCTACAACTTTGCATAGTTAAAAAAAATTGCACACAGTCAAAAGTTCATTTTCACCACAATATATTGACACCCAGTACACTGAAGAAAAAAAAAAATCAATTCACAGCATATTTATTACACATAGCAAGCAAAAGCAATATTGTGAAAAATAAATAACAAATATAACATAACTTTCACTTCTGCATATTATAGAAGACAAACAGCATATTCCATAACATGCCCCTTACAAAGCACAGTGTCAAAAAACAGTGAGCAAAATAAAGAAAATGTATGAAAAATAGAACAGAAATAGGTTATAATTTAGCCAACAAACAGCAGGTAGGAGAATCTTGTTTAAGAAAATAGTGCAGACAGGCCGTAAATGAAACTTAGTGAGTAACAACACATTTAAAAGAGCCAGACCTCGTAGGAGAGGACAATAGGAGACAGGGAGGTACTAACAAGCCTAATAATAAATGAAAACCCAACATTTACAAAGGATAGTGACAGCAGCCAATTTAAAAGAAGGGCGGACAGTGTGTGGTGCTTCAAGTACATACCTCAATACAGCATGTCTCAAAGAGACAGCGCAAGCTCGGTCTACCCGAGACCTAAAAACGGCAAAAGGAATTTACAGTAAATGTTATGTCCATTGGTAAGAAGGTTTTTCGTCTTCCAAGCTTGTCCTTGGAGTCTGCAGATGTCCATAACCGTGAGGAGAAACGACCTTGCTTCTTATGCTCTGCCATATATAGCCTGGTCCCCGCCCCTCCCACACTCCGCCCCCCCCGCTCTGCCATATATAGCCTGGTCCCCGCCCCTCCCACACTCCCCTTCCCCCCCCGATCACCTCCAAGTGCATATTAGGGCATTAATTGCAGGACTGGTAGCCATTTTTAGGCACAAAAAACAGGAGGTGTTGGGGTAACAGTTACAACATGGTTTAAGACTGCTCTGGTAAGATTCTTACTTCACTTCCACATAATAGAGTTAATTGTAAAAAGTCCTTCAAAGTCTTATGAACATCAGCGGAACAGAGCTCTGGAGTGGCAACCAAGGTCTTGAAGAAAAAAAAAGAAAGAACATTAGCAGGAGTGAGTGGCACCTGGATACAGCTCCATGCGGTCATGTTAGGGGCAAGATGGAGTTGCTGTGTAAGCTGAAAGATTCCCCTCCCAACGGGTAGGAGCAATAGAAGTATCTTCTGCATCCAGTCTGATGCCTCGGAAAATTCAAAATTTGAAGAATCTGCACGTTCAAGTATCAATCAGAAAAATAAGGTAGCTGCAACACTGAAATTCTATGGCAGCAATTAAAACAGGGCTTGGGTACACTATAAGGCAACGGACTTGCATTTAATAAGATTACTCATGGCTTATTGTGGAAGAAACTAGTTACGCGAACATTCTAGCCAACCCATTAAAACAAGTATTTGTAATGCAATAGATCTTGCATTAACGCAAGTTTGAGCTTTTGACATTGCAAATGACAATGTCTTTTATTTTGTTTTAGTTTTAAAAACATAAATAAAAGGCATTGTTATTTACAAAGACACTAGCATAAACTCGAATAAATGCGAGACCTTTATTATAGTTATTTCAGAAATAAACATTTGTATTCTTTTTTACCAGAAAGGAGAGCGTTCCACACTACAAGATTGCCAGGCAGAGCTGCTGTTTTATGGCTGCGAACGCCTAAGGCTGTGTTGCGTTCCATTTCTATTTTGCGCTTTACTTTCTGTATCAGCGGGGTCTTGAATCATTCATGATAAACCAGCTTTCATGAACGCATATCCATTTGAAGTTGATCATGTGCTGTGCCTCGGTACTAGTGGGCCGGTATCTTAAAAATCAAGCTGTAGCCATTGCGCAAAGGCAGCCGCTGGTTTATTTTTGCATCGCGCTTCCACTTATAGTTGCCGGCCAACCCTGCAAGTGCTGTGTGGGGTGACAGCTATTGTTAAGCTGCCGACTAACATGGCGGCCCCCTAGAGATCGCCCTTCACGACCCAGGATCCTGATCACCTTCACTTGGCCCGACATCCGGACTGGCCCTACTTCACTGAGGGCGGACCCTCCAGACGGCTCCACTGTTACCTGCTCCAGCCGGCTAACAGTGGATCAGTGCTACGAACAGGTCAGCAGCCTTTCAAGACTGCCAGGCCCATGCATTCACTGTCCGGCAGTCCCCTCTCCGGCTTATTTTGGAACCAGATCAGACATCCCTCAAATTCCTTCACCAGAAGGAACAGCCATTCTGGGTTTCACCGTCCAGCAGGAACCCTTCGGCCAGGTGACTCTGCGCCTCCTTTCAGGCCTCTCCTACCTGACTTTCAGCCTTCGAGATGGGGCAAGCTACGCAGCTCTACCCGACTGAGTACCTCCTCCAGCACCTTCAAATGGCAACCTGGTCCTGATGATGAACCCAACTGACTAGGATCGAAACGCAGACGACATACCAGCACGACTTTTACTATGGTACACTCAAAATTGTCTGAAATACATAAGGAAACTATGTAAATAGCTCCTTTTTGAACCATTAGCCATTGTATATATCAGTCACTTTTTCACAATGCGCCCTCGCTGTTTTCTCCACTGGTCACCTGCGCAGGTCACCTTAGAGTTTCACTTGCACTTGGGTGCACAGAGTCTTCGGGTTGCCCTTGCGATAATTGCTTTATAGTGCTACTACAACGGTTTCCAATTGTTTTCACAACCATCGTTTGTCTTTTATCTTTCCAAATACATGATGCCCTTGAGCACATTTAAACCAATTACGAGTCTCCCTATTTTCCTTTTCTTGTAATGTTGTGTACATAATTGTTAAATACTTCTCTCAATAATACCGGATGAGACATTGTTGTTTTTGTATATTGTTAAAGTGAAAGTGCGATGCAAAGATAAACAAGCGGCTGCCTTTGCGCAATGGCGAAGCTTGTTTTTCAAGCTGCCGGCCCACTAGTACTGAGGCACTGCACACGAGCCAACATCAAATGGATGTGCGTTCATTAAAGCGGGTTTATCATGAATGATTCAAGACACCGTTGATACAGATCCAATCAAGTACAAAATAGAAATGAAAGGAAACACGCCCGTAAGCGCGCGCAGCCATGAAACAGCAGCTCTGCTTGGTAATCTTATAGTGTTGAACACTCTCCTTTCAGGCACGAAAAGAATGCAAATGTTTATTTCCGAAATAACTACGAACAGAAAAGGCAGCCGCTTTGTTATGTTGTCCCTTTAATTCCTTTCAGAATGTTTCCTGTATTCTATTGTATCCTAGTTTCCCCTCCCTAGCAACTATGGTAGTTGCTGATAAAGAAGTCCTGTGTAGGTTGTTCCCTACCTTGCTCCTGTGTTCCTTTAATAAACTACACCTTCTAACCTTAATTGTGTAGTATTCAACTTTACAATTTTGGCGACTTGGCTTCAAGGAACACCAGGAATCTAAAGAACCCTTTTTCAACATTTTCCGTTTATAATTGGAAAAAGTATTTCAAGAAGAATTCATCAAGGATTTCAACACATATTTCAAGCTGTTTCCAGTTTATCGTCGTTTATAACAAGCCTTGATGAACACTTCGTGAGTAAACCCCAAGGAACTTCGTGAGTAATTTTTCCTTGTTTACTCTGCGCACCTCGGCGCACCTCGGCAAAATAAACTCTAGCGGCTGCTATTTATTCCGCTTTTGCCAATTCTGTTACAGCTTGACTTTCCTTTAATTTTCGGAGACTTTAAATATCCTTGCTCTATATGCGTCTTTTGAAAGCTAAAGGAGACCGTTACCTTCGCACGCCATTGTTCATTTCTGCGCGTTCCAAGTTGGCTCGTTCTCCTTTGCTCTGCTTCACTGACGTTTGCTGTTACGTCTCCTGCGCTGACGCTTGCTGTGACGTCTCCCGCGCTGACGCCTGCTGTGACGTCTGCTCGTCAAACGTCTTCCACGCACTGACGTACAAGGATCGTCTCCATAACAACGCTTCCTAACGCGTTTGAGAGCGCGTACAAAGATCGTCTCCATAACAACGCTTCCTAACGCGTTTGAGAGCGCTCTTCAACACATTGCGCTCGTTTATTAAACGGATTCGATTTTATTCACGAGTATTTACAAGTACTTTTAATGTGATTTTCATTCTTAAATTTATTTATTTTTCTTTTCTTCACTTCAAAGCGGGCTGTCAAGGAATTCTTCTACACCAGCCAGAATCTTCAAGTAAGATTTTATTTATTCCTTATTTTTATTATTCAAAATGACCTCACAAAATTTTACAATTCAATCTCCGCAACCTTTTTGGCCTTCCGGTTTAGAACCATGTATGAAATGGCTTCAATGGAAAGCTTATTTCATGAACTTTATCGACACCATTGATGAAGAAAGTAAAATGAAACCGGAAAGAAAGAAAAAACTATTTTTGCACTCATTAGGTGCTGGTGGCCTTAAAGTTTATGAAGAAATGCCTAAAAGTGGTGGTAGTAGTGATTCTAATGTTTTTGATGATATTTTAAAAGATTTTGATAGTCATTTTTCTCCTAAGGTTTGCATAGGTATTACCCGATATAAGTTTTTTCACAGAAAACAACAACCTGGAGAAAACATTGATGTTTATATCGCTGAACTTAAAAAAATAGCAGAGGATTGTAAATTTGACCATCTACAAGAGCAATTTATTAGAGACCAAGTAGTCATGCACGCTTCTGATCCTTCCATTCAGGACAGACTCTGGATAAATGGAGACTCAGACCTCAAAGATATTTTAGCCATTGTTAGAAAGGCAGAACTTTCTGGTCGGAGCGCGAAAGCAATCAAAAATGAAGAAAAGGCTTTTTCTGAATCTAAAACTACTGGTGATCTAACTGTTTCAAAAGTTCAAGGAAAATCCAACTGCAAACAAAGGTTTCAATCTAAAAACAAACCTTCTGAAGTTAAAAAGAGTGATAATTTAAAATGCTTTCGTTGTGGGAGCAGTTCGCACTTAGCTAATTACAAGCTTTGTCCGGCAATGAAAGAAAAATGTTCAAATTGCAGTTTAATTGGACATTACTCCAGGGCTTGCAATAGACTGAAAAGCAAAAAAGTTAAAATTGTTTATGACTCATCCTCTGATGATGAAGAGGATTTAAGTAACAAAGTTATGCATTGTTATGTTGATGATGATTGTGTGAAGAGTATTACACCTTGTTCTATGAATGATATTTGCATTACTTAACCTCTTGAGAAAGTTTACATTTTTAATATTAATGATTCAGGCAAAAGAAATGTCCTGAAGAAGCCTATTTGTAATATGCTTATTGGTGGGGTCCCTATTGATATATATGCTGACTCTGGTTCCCCATATACCATCATTAATGAAAATGTCTGGAATTCTAAATTTGCACGTTATTTAGGAAATGATCTTTATTCTCCTGACATCTCTGCTGAAGGATTTTCCGGTGGTAAGATCGATGTAATTGGTTACAAACCTTTAAAATTCAAGTTCAAAGGGAGAGAATCTTTGTGCAAATTGTATGTTGCTAAAGTTGGACCTTCTGTTCTAGGATGGAGAGATCAGTGGGATTTAGACATCGTTTTAAACCCTAACAGTCCAGATCCTGTTTTAGTTATTAATGAGGGAACTGAGATTGGAGATTCCATGCTTAAAAAATTTCCTAAAGTGTTTAGTGGTAAAATCGGCAATTTTCTAGGTTTTTCTCACCACATCGTATTGAAAGATAATGCCAACCCTAAAGTCTTTAAAGCCAGAAATATTCCTATTCTGGTTCGTGGCGATGTTGAAAAAGAACTAGAAAAACTTGTCAAAGAAGACATTATTGAACCAATAGAGTCTTCTAATTGGATTTCGCCAGTGCTTATTTCAAGGCGTGCCAATGGCAAAATCCGTCTTTGCGTTGATCTCCGCCATTTGAACGAAAATATTGTCGTAGACAAATTTCCCTTACCTAAAATTAATGAAATGTTGTCTTTAGTTGATGGTGCTACGTTATTTTCTACAATAGACTTATCCTCAGCATATCATCAGATTTCCCTAGACACCGAGAGTAGACAACTTACTGCGTTTATCACTCCCATGGGGTGCTTCCAATTTAAACGCATGCCATTTGGTTTGGCATCTGCTGCTGCCATTTTCCAGCGCATCATGCAACAATTGTTTGGGAAACATCCTAAAGTTAAGTTCTTTCAGGACGATATTCTCGTCTACGGTAAAGACAAAGATGAACATAATACCATTCTAGAAGAGGTTTTAGGCATTCTTGAAAAAAAAGGTTTAACTATTGAATTTTCTAAACGCAATTTTGCAGTCAAGTCTGTGACTTATCTTGGACATGTTTTATGTTGTGACGGTGTTTCAACCAAACCTAAATTAGTTGATGCCATAAAAGATGCTCCTCCTCCCACCAGTAAAGATGATGTAAGATCATTTCTGGGAATTGTGGAATTCTATTCTAAATTTGTTAAGAATTTCTCAAGCAAAGTTTTCAACATTAGACAACTTTTAAAAAGCAAAGTAAAATTTGATTGGTCTCCTTCATGTGAAGATGAGTTCAATAATATCAAGCTAGACATCATTAATGCTCCTGTGTTATGCCCTTTTGATTTAGATCTAAACTCTGTGGTCACAGTTGATGCTAGCAACAAAGGCCTGGGAAGTGTTTTGTCTCAGATCGACAGCTCAGGTAAAGAACGCATTGTTGCATTTGCGTCAAGAGCACTTTCTGTTCCGGAGAGTAAATTTTCAGTTATTGAGAAGGAAACTTTAGCTGTAGTCTGGGCTCTTGAGCACTTTCGCAGTTTCGTATGGGGGAAGGAATGTATACTGCGGTCAGATCATAAACCCCTCACCAAACTCCTTTCTACTGAAGGCCTTTACAATGCTACTGCTAGGATAGCGAGAATGTCTATGCGGTTACAAGATTTTATCGTCAAAATTGAATATCTGCCTGGTAAAAGCAATGTTATTGCTGACTTTCTCTCCCGGATGCCCACTGACCTACAAGAATGTGAGGTGAATGAGTGGGATTCCCTTCACATTGCTTATATTCTTGACAGTAACCCTTTTTGTATTGATAAAAAGTTGTGGAAGGATGATTATCTTAAAGATAAAATTTTAATTTCTGTTATCTCTTTCATTCGGGAAGGTTGGACAGAAAAAAAAAGAGTTGTCATCCGATTTTAAGCCCTATTGGGAGGTTAGAAATGAGCTAACTGTTTGTGACGATACTATTTTTAGAGGTGATAGAGCTATTCCTCCTTCATCTTTAAGAAATAGCATTATTGATTTGTGTCACAAAGATCATTGTGGCATTGTAAAAACCAAACAAAACGTTAAACAGTGGTATTGGTGGCCAGGTATTGATGTCCTCACAGAAAGAATTGTTCGGGAATGCGTCACTTGTGCCTAATTCTGATAAAGTACTCAACACGCTTAAACCCGACATGTGTGAACCTTTGGTTCCAGAAGGACCTTGGCATACTGTTGCCATTGACATTATGGGATCAATCGGAGAGGATCACAAATTCATAATCTCTATGATTGATGTGTTTTCTAGATGGCCTAATATCACTATTGTGGACAAAATTGATTCTTCATCTGTTTTAAATTTTATTGACAGGGTTTTTATTGACGAAGGCCTTCCCAACCAGGTCATTAGTGATAATGGCGTTCAATTCACTTCCAAATTAACTAAATCTTACTTTGAGCGTGTTGGTATCATTCATAAGACTACCTCTCTTTACAACCCGAGTGATAATGGACTTTGCGAAAGGTTCAACAGAGTCCTGAAGAATGCCATACAGATAGCTGTGCAAAACGGTGAGGATTGGGAAATTTCAGCTTTCAAAGCTGTCTGGTCATATAGAACCAATATTCATGATGCGTTAAAAATGTCACCCTTTGAAATCATGAGAGGTCGTGTTGCCAGAACTAAATGTAATCCCAAATGGTTACACAAAAAATCCTGTTTAGACATATGTATGAGTAAAGTTAGAACTAATGTCATTGATAAGCACTTAGAGTATAAGAGGAATTTTGATAAGAAATGTTGCTCTAGCTCTGCAGATGTTAATGTTGGTATGTGGGTTAAGGTGAAGAAACCCTGGAAAGTCCGTAAGGGAGATTCTCAATTTTCCGAACCCCTTATGGTTAAGAAGATTCTTCGCAATGCTGTCCTTCTTAGCGATGGTAAAGTCTGGAATCTTAGAAGAATTGCGATCTACAGAGGCAAAAAAAAATTAACAAAAGACTCTGTTAATTCTCCTGAATTTTCACTTACTACCACTCCTAATTCTATTCCTTGTGAGGTTCATGGTGGTTTTAGTGTATCTGAAAATCTTTCCTCCAATTCCAATCCTCCCTTTTCCGATGTAATTGATTTCCCTCGCAATGTAGATGTAGTAGACCCTCCTTCCAATATGGATGTGTCTGTTCCTTCCTCTAGTGTTCCTGCTTCGTTTGATTCCATTCCACTTAATCATGGTTTTAATTCTACATCTGTTAATGAACCTTCTTGTAGCAGTGATGTATTTGTGAACCGGAAACGCATTTGCTCAAAACACAAGTGGCTAGAAGACTTTGTTTGCTGATTATTTTTTTTTGTTTTTGTTTTTCTTCCTATATTTATAAAGGGGAAGATGTGTTATGTTGTCCCTTTAATTCCTTTCAGAATGTTTCCTGTATTCTATTGTATCCTAGTTTCCCCTCCCTAGCAACTATGGTAGTTGCTGATAAAGAAGTCCTGTGTAGGTTGTTCCCTACCTTGCTCCTGTGTTCCTTTAATAAACTACACCTTCTAACCTTAATTGTGTAGTGTTCAACTTTACACGCTTGTTTTTGCTTTGCGCTTTTACTTTGACAATTGCTCCCGCCCCACGCAGCACTCGCGGGGTTGGGCAGCAGCTATTGCTAATGTGAAAGCGCTATGCAAAAATAAACAAACAGCCAAAGCCGACTGAAAAACAAAATAGTGCTTACAACTAATGAAGGAGATCGTGTAACGTCACAAGTACAAGTTCCAGTCCTCATGGGATGTACCATATGACTACAGAGCGGTAACAAGAAGGGACTAACCAGCCTCATTATCAATCGGAAGCCAGCATTTACCATGGACAATGAAACCAGCCAATCATAAATATTGGTGGAGAGAAGGCGAGGCTTACACAACATACTCTACTACTGCATGCCTCACACAGCGAGCAGCGCATGTGCACTGCAACGCTACTTTGGCCTAAAAATGATCAGTCACTTACAATAGTGGTAATACACGATACTGATTCTTTGTTGGGTTTTGTAAAAGAGGTCTGAGGCAGGTGTTAGTCATTTAATTCACCTCTATTCAGTTTTCATGTACAATCCTCGTAACGCGAACGGTAGCTCACCAGCACATCCTTCTATAATGTTGTATGCTGGCGGCTTATGGGGCATTCCCATCCCCCACCTCTCCAGCTTTCCTCGCGCTTACCCCAGCACAGTCCCCTCACACCATCCTCCATCTATGGCTTTCAATGTCCAACTGATCAAATTCTGACTTGATCAAACAATCAAATCTTTCAAATAACTAAAACTGTGATTTTTGAATATCTGTATCTTTTTTATCAACAGACAAAGTGATCGAAGGGGTCTCTGAATTTTTTTGCATCAACTTACTGCTACCCTTAAACAGTCAGTCTATTTATCGAAACTTGATTCCTCAGCAATGCAATAAATTAAGAACTGCACACTTTCCATTTTCTTTATTTGAGGGATCGGTAAGAGCTTATAGTATGGACATTATTGCACAGAGCATTGCAGAAAGTGATGCCAGACTACAACAAGCAGCGGGCAATATGTGGTAAAAAGTAAGTGTCCACTGCTCTCAAGTGAGTCTACCAGAAGAGAATGTGACTTACTATAATACATTTACAATACACGGTTTATACTAAAATCACTTTTTAATTAAGGCAATGCTTGCAGGACCTTCAGTTAACAAAAAAACTATTGCACAGGAGCGGGTTTTCATAGAGATATAGTACTTTAATCCCCGTCAGTCAGATGGGATCTGTGTTAAAGCATTTTTCAATAATTAAATTCGTTGTTGGCTATTACAAAAAAACAAGACATCTTGCCTCTGCAGTTCAATTACTAAGGAATGGAAACTTTATACGACAAGCACCAGTATTTGGATACAGTACTTCAAATATGTAACTTGTATATGAAATGATGGAGGGATTGTTTTAAACTTTTACATCTACGAAACACATACTGCCACTGAAAGATAAGAACATGTAATTGATCGCTACAAGGAATTAGCACCCAGTCACATTTTGCACTTTTGCCAATATTTTTTAATTCCCAATACTTATTTTCAGATCAATAAATTGTACTGCCAATTGCAATGAGTAAAAATGCCGTCATGGGCAGATCAAAGATTCATAATTATTGCATGCATTTTAAGCGACTTAAAATGGTCCTAAATATGGATGATATTTTGATGTTTTGGTAGCTTTTTAAAATAAACCTTTGCAAAACCAACCTGTCTCAACTTTCTAACCTACTGCTACTGGCTTTGCCACTGGAGAAAAAACAAAACAATGCCTCTGCCAGGCAACGTGTGTGTCTCACCACCCAGGTCTGCCTATGAGTGAAGCAGGTACCACTTACCACTTTAAATTTGTATTTACCTTTGCAAGTGGCTTCCCCCATCTTGGTTTGGAAAACAAAACAATGAAATAATACTCCCATAAACACACTTCTCGTAATGTAGAGCAGCCCATGAGTTAATGTAATCAGCCAGGTCCTCCAAAAACGTAGAACTTGTATTTAACTCACCACAACGTGTAGGGGAGCAACGCAGCAGTGGGTGGCTGGGTACAGGTGGGGTGAGAGCAAGGGAGTAACACATAGGTGCTTAAGGCTAGACCATAGCGATTAAAAAACCTTGGAGGGGCAGTGACAGAAATATAAGAGACTGGGGGGGGGGCATGAGAGGAAAGCGGAATGTGAGGAGGTAGATGTTTGAGAGGGAAGCAGCACGAGGAAGGAGAACTAGAAAGTGCTGGGAAAAAATCCCTAAATGTTTAAAAGTGAGCAGTGGAAGGAGCCATCAACTCAAAAGTATGGTAAAGCAGTTATGCTCCAAGAGTGACAAATGCAAGAAAAGGAAGTAAAGCCATTGAATAAGGAGCAAGCAACTGACAAAAGCAAGCCAACCAACGGTAAACAGTGGGCTGCCCAAAATCCACTAAGTTTTTGGTATGATCCACAAAATGTCTCTCTCAAAAGACAGCTAAAAGGCAAGACCTAAAAGGTTTGTACAAACTTCACTATCATTTGAATAAAAATTCCCATTCACATTGAGCATGCATAATATATGCAGTAGTTGGATAATTAGATCTGACTGGAGAAGATCAATGTAAAACCTTGATAAAACCTTTAGCTCAACAAGGTTCTCATAGCTGGCATTTAAAGGATACACCCACTCTTGAAACTGGGCACCTTCTAGCATCTTGGTACTCTACACATGGTAAACTATGAAGAAAGGCAAGACACATTTACTTGATTTATGTAAATCATTGCATTGTTAAGTTGGAGGATCAGTAATCCCAGCTGGTGTACTTATTACACATGACATGCTGGCAGGCACACCCCTTCGAAACTAGAGTCCTTGCAATCCCGAGTTCTCGCTCAGTGATAATATGGATGCAATACAATGAAAAGAACCCAAACTCGAGAATGGGAGTAAAACGCCCCCAGTTCCCTTCGCTGGCCACGGACTCTTGTGGCCCCTCTTTGGGTGTAGCGGATATTCCTTCTATGCACGTGATGTGTAGCACTGACTGACATCGACCCAGACCCTCCGATCCGACTCTTCACGACGGTGACTAAGTGATGACAAACAGCCCAGGAGCCCCCTGCGGCCCGGCTGGTGTACTGCACGCAGTAGATAGCTGTAGTTGAGGTGCTAGGGCTGCTGGAAATCAGTGCCTCCGGAGCTCCAGGCCTTTGTGTCGCTGAGGGTGATGGCACATAAGGCCGCTGCCCGTTGCTCTGGGTGATGGTAGGCGGTATTGTGTGTTCGTGCTCACATTCTGCGACGTGTGACCCACACACCAACTCTGTATGTGAGGTAGCTGGCCGGAACACAACGCAGCAGCCTACTGCGCTTCAGTGGTAAGAAACAGAGAAGTGCGTGGCGCGTGTGTGCGTTGCCATACACAACAGGATGTATGTCTGTGCACCCTCTTTGCCGTGATACACAGCACAGAAGCCCTGTGCGCCCACAGATTTAACAGTCGGCAGACAGCGCCCGTTGACAAACAGCTCCGTCGGTGCAGACCACGCTGTGCGTAAGAAGAGGTGGCATTAATGAATGAGGTTGATGGGGAGGGTGTGGTGTTACAGCCAGAGCTTCGGAGCCTTCCTCGTCCGAAGCGCTGACTCGCTGCATTCATTCTTTATACATCAGTGAGTTAAATGCGGCAGCTGACATCTGAAGTGATCAGCAGGTCACTACCCTTGGCTCAAATGTTCGTAGCTTACACAAACATGAAGGCTAGTGTTTAGAGATATGCAGGGTCTGTACAAGGCAGCAGCAATTCACACTACAAACAGCAAACAGATCAAAAAAGCTTCGGGTTCCAAACCTAGTTGGGGACGCGTCTTCTAATGAAAGCGCCTAGGAAACCTGACACAAAACAGATGGCCCAGACACAAAAAAGTTGGCCCCTGTGTGCTGCTGCTGACTCCAGAGAGCAAAACAGTCTGGGAGTAAACCTTTCAAAAGAAGCTGGGGCATCCAACGCCTTTGAAAATTGCGCACTAAAGCCAGATGCAAAGGCCAATAGCATGTGAGCACCATAAGCACGAGCTTCTACTAAACCTGAAGAAAGCTGAAGTGATTCCAAGAGGTCGATTTCCTAGAGCAGCGCATGCGCTGAGCAAGGCTCGACCTAAATAGTTTTGATATCCTTTATTTTCCCCAAGGAGAGAGCGGGAATGTCAGTTCCAGATTTTAGATTATATCATCTAGCATCCGCCCTGCAGTACATGTGTGCTTTAGTGGGTGGAAACCCCTTTGAACCTTGGAACCAGGGGAGGGTATCAGATATCTATGATTTACTGGCGGAGAAAGATGCTAAAAGGTTATACTTAAGGTTTATTGAGCCTAGCTATTATAAGAAGGTTAGATTTAAGACTATTAGCTGCAGGCCAGGTTTGGAAGACAATAAAATGGAAGACCGGGATTGGGAGAATAAATGACTACACCCCATTATACATGAATCCATCTTTACCAATAGTTTTTCACAATAACATTATGAAACGATGGAAGGATTTAGGGTTAGACTTGGTTGGGGACTTAGTTGGTGTAACTGGGTTTAGGTCATTCTGAGTTACAGGATAGATACGGTGTAGATAGGAAAGATTTTTTTTTATATTTGCTGATACGTAGATACTGGGGGAAGAAGACAGGAAGCCCAAATGGGTTAGCAAAGAATGCAATGATTGATAGGGTAAGAGATGAAGATGAATGCACCATTAGTAGAATATATAGCGAGTTGATCGCCATGCAGGCAGATGATTTAGAGAGGCAGGCTGAAAAATGGGACCAAAGGCTTGGGATAGAAGGATCTGTGTAGGAGAGTAGGGTCTGCTATCCTATGGTCACCCCAATTTTTGCTTTTTGCTTCACTGGTTTTCGACTTACTGAGGCTGTGGGCCTGCTAATCAGACCCCCAGCCTGCTGTTCTCTCTCTAAATTTGAAATACATGTGCTATAGGTACATACCACAATTGGAAATGGACTCCTTGTCAGCCCCTGCACCATGCACTATAGGTGGTCAGGGCATAGGTGCAACCAAGGCCTACCAGGGGCTGAAGCATAGCTTTTGCCACCCCTGGCTGGTTCTTAAACTGACACAACTGGCTGATCACTCAGCTGGGGCAAGTGGGTGTAATCACCCCTTGCTTAGATATAGTATACCTATATCTAAACCTATATCTGGACACATATAAACCTTTGAGTCACTCCTATGGAAGGCCTTATCAATCCTGGAGGCAGAGTGCGTGGTTTAATGTGAGATGGAGCTCTGGCATGAGCTGAGCCTGTCTGCAGCTGTCGGGAACAACTCCCTAAGCTGATCCGGGATAATGCCATACCATATACTATTAAGTGCCTTATAAACCTCGCGGTTATATAGCAACTTTGGTTTGGCTTTATCAAAACATGTCGTGTAAGGTGTCATACGAATTGGAATACTACCCCCTCGCCAGTTCTGGAGACGGGGGTAGCATTCCACCCTTCTAGAGGGAGAAGACATGTTACTTTACTGAAACGCGGTTGATTTTAAAAGAGCCTCAGATCCACAAAATGGATGCCTCTGCCACAGACACGGGTCTGGCCTCCTGCTGCTGACCGAAACTCAGCAGATGGTGGCCTGGACAAAGGGTTTCCTGTCCCAGGGCGGTGTTACACCACCCCAGACAGGAGATAGTGGATTGTAGCAGGGAGGTTTCAAAGAAACCAGACACTGCCTGGGGAGCACAAGGCTGCCCCTTGCATAATCCGGCCAAACCGGTTCTGGGGCACACCAGCCCCAGTCCCAGCGCGGCCTGGATCAAAGGAAAGGGGTGTATCCACCCCCTTCCTGGGTCCCACCAATAGGAGGGGACCTAGCAGGTAATCCAGCCCACCAGATTCGAATAAGAGTGGGAGCAGTGCCAATGCAACTCAGATTATCCTGAAGAAACATAAGAAACGAAACTCTGGACCCTTCGACATCCTACTCAACGTAGAAGACTGAAGAATCTCCCTTGTGGTCAAGGAGTGACCACCCTGTGCAAACAGGTACCATCCAGCACCTCGACCCTTGCTTTGTTGCAGTTCCCGCCGGAACTCGAGCGACAGAGATAGACAAGATCAAGCTTGCCTGCCTTCCTCCAGCCCGATCCACAGTTCCTGCAGAGCTGAGACCCGTGGAGGCGACCGGAAGCGCGGGGCACGCCATCTTGAAAAGGCCACGAGACGCTGACCGTGCAGCCCACGAGTGACCCTCAAAGCTGTACACCGGGGTTTGAGAAGCCCCAACCCTGAGCTGCTCTTGCACCGAAGCTCACCCCTCCACACTCGACGAGTGCTGCGTGGGGCCCTTCTGCTGGTGTTGGCTCGACGCGTTGGCCCGGTCACTTGCCAGCTGGCTTGTGGCCCCTGTGCCGACGAAAACCTTAAACCGACCTGCTTTTCTGGTTGCTCCAGATTTGCACCAGCTCCTCGACAACCATCTGATTGCGTCTGACATTGAGTGGTTCCATCCTGGTTCCACCCTGGTCACTGCTGAGTGACCCAGACTCTGTCCCCTCTGCTTTCAGATACTTCTCGACTTCGATCCACCCTTGGATGACACCGGACACTTCTGCTTCCCATCGCCTGCAGCATCTTCAGCTCTAAGCACCAAGAGCCTGAGTGTCAAAATCCGACGCCACTTCGACCCTATGCACCTGCTTCCTGTGGGTGAAGTAACATTGCAACGCTGGTGTTCCCACACTGGTACACACCTCTAGGGTCTGTGTCTTAAGTTTTGTTCCTCTAGGTTCAGCGGAAGTATCTTTAAACTCTCTTTGTGTAACTTTTACGCACCATTGACATTGCATTGGTGCAAGCCGCACTTTACGTGCTGCACCCGAATCCCGCGGGCTTTTCCCGACTTCAGCATTGCTAGTCCAGACTGCTCCCAGCGATTCCCTAGGCCCTAGGCCTAACCACTGTTCGATTGGTATCTCTTATACCACTTTAATATATGGTTTGAGTGGCCACCCGCCCTCATCCATAATTGTGCAACTTTGTATGTTATACTGTGCTTATGATTTAACACTTGTGCCCCTTTGCTCATAAAGAGTACTGGGGATTATTTTAGAAATAAACACATATATTTTTATAATATATACTTGTGTGGTGTCCTTTCATTTGGTATTACAGGATTGTATGTGGTAAAACAGCTTGCTTAACACGACCTCTTAAGTTAAGCCTTTAAGGATGCTTAGTCCATGCTACCCCTAGGATAGCTTGTCTAACAAGGTTGACTTACAACCAGACACCATAAGGGATTGTTTGGACTTATACAAGGTGGTTCCAGAATTGGAAACACCACATATCAGGCCAACTTCTCACAATCTGGCTTTCTTGATTCTTTATACAAGGGACATAATATTCTCTGCTCCTCATAACTGCAGGCACAACATTTTAAAACGGTTCCAGATTTGTATTATACACCAGATAAAATAGCGAAATGGTGAGGGTCTGTGGGTATTCACTGCTCCCGGTGCCAAGCAGATAGGGCAGCTGTTGTACACATGTTTGCGACCTGCCCGCGGCTAGATACTCTTAAGATATAGAACAGTTTTTAGAGTTAACCCTGAAAGTGAAAAAAGTTTTAACTCCAGAAATAATGCAATTTGGGGATTAGTAGCACAGGGTCTGATGGTGCACAACCATACTTTGTTTATAGCAATGGCAGTAGTCAAAATCTGTATTGCTACAGCATGGCTGGATTCAGTGGCCCCATCCTTCTCGCAATGGCTTGCTCGGCTTCTCTCCACCTTTAATCTGGAGAAAGGAATTTATGAAAGAAAAAGCCGAAAGGCTCAGAAACTGGGGAAGATAATATGGTCTCCAGTCTATTGATAGAAGGCGGAGGTTGTGGACCCTGAATGAATAATGAATGGAGATCTTGCTTATGGAAAATAGCGCTGTCAAAGTTTTATCCCAATGTCTCTCTTTTTTAAAATAATTACAGATTGAATAATTTATTGAAAATATTATGTATATATGAAAGTTACGCTGCTGTTTAGTGTATAAGCTTTTAGCCGAATGTATCTTATCACTTCTGGAATGACTATCTGTATTTGAATTTATTTATGTGCCTTCTAAAAATATCTCAAAATAAAATAAAAAATAAAATTACGTCTTTTATTTTCTCAAGCACATTGAATTGGTTAGTAAAAAAAGGCTCTCTGAGGGGTGGAAGTGGGAGTGGGGGGGGAGGTGTTGCCAGCCTTTGAAGGTGGAAGAAGCGCTCTAAACCAGCTCTGTACTAGGCCCACACATCCTCAGTTATTTGGTGCAGAGACCAGTTGAACTGCCCACCACACACTAGGATTTGACCCCCTTCAGACCCCTTCAGAGCCAAAATCTCCCAGCCTACAATTGTGTTGCACGGCAAAGGCAGTCTGACAGGCTACCTGGGCCAGGCCACGGACTTGCGGGGCCTCAAGCCGGCAAAGTCTTCTCAGATGAGTCAGTTGATTATCCTGGGCGAATAGGTTCTGACTGCCTGTGATCATATAGGTGGGGCCCCAACTGCAGCTTTGTACTACGGGTGCTGTTCTGACCACAACAACATGAAGGGGACAGTAAGTCTGGTGCTGGGCTTGAGTGAGTGAATGGAGGCCCCTACTTCCCCTGAAGACTTGATCTCACATACGGCTGCCTCCCATGGCCCAGGGGCTACGCCGTCTCCTCAGTGAGAATAAGTAGTTGTGGGCCTGATCTTTCAGTGGCCGGCGCAGAGGGGACAGCGTGGCTCGGCCCCGAAAATTGTGACTTGGAGGCCGGAAGTCTTTATCAGCCAGGGAACCAGCGCTGTTGATGTCCACTGGCCCTTACCAACAGTGTTGCAGTTGGACCTGAATCAGCAGGTAGGCTCCCTGGTGATTGGGGCCAATGTATATGTTTGGCCCCTATTCTATTCACTGGCCAAGCTGTACGTCGCCCTGGGACACAGGATCTGGATCCTTCCCATACTCGCTATACAGATCTCTAATAGCTGAGCCCTGTAGCACCACCACCACCCCATAAATCATGGTGACTGGGGGAGCACTGTGAAGAATCTCCCTTGGTATTGGGGCTTCGAACATCTCCTCGGCAACCCACCTGCTGACTGATCTGACCTTTTTAGGTCGAGCCTAGGCAGGTTGCATGTACTGTTTTCGAGGCATAGTGCATTCAGTCTATGGGCTTAGACTCTTGCCTTCAACTTTTCATTAGTTTTTGTCAGGGTCTTAAAAAAAAAACGTTGCTTCCTTCTTCCACCTTTTTTCAATTGCTAACTCCCATGGAGTATTGCCGGAGGACTTGTCCAAATCCACTTTTGTCAATCAAGTTCTTGGAAGGGCATCTGAGGAAGCTAAAGTTTGCTCTCAGCATAATAATATACATAGTATTATATAATGGCATGCCAGAGAACACAGAATGACCTTACACCACACTCTACATAGACAAGTGGCAGCAACCTGAAATCACATATCAGTCATGTATGAAGTGGAAGGAGCCCACCATGTGCCAATGACCAGACATGTTCCAGTGGCGCCCCAAGAGCAATTACTGCTCAACTAATGAACTTCCGCAATCATGATCTTATGCTCCAGAAAGCAAGAGACATGTTATATTACTGCAGGGGCTTCCAAAATCTCGATTTTCCCAGACTTCACACAGCATCACAGGGCATTTTCTGGTCTGTCAAGAGAAGGCTGAAAGACCTAGCTTTTAAATACACACTTATTCCGGATTCGTCTGAGGGGAACCACTGAGAACAAAGATTTCTTCTTTACTGAGCCATAGGACGCCATGGCTTGGTTGGACGACAGGTATGGAGCCCTGCAACAACATTTCAGTCAAGATAGAGAGCACCCCACTCCAGCAACGCAAGGCTATGGGGGCCTCCCCTCCTAAAAACGGGTATGGGGGGGGGCGCAGGTATACCTTTGAAACCGCTGCCACACACAAGGGAGGACTTGGGAGGAAGAGTAAGAAAAAGACACCATCTCGAACATCAGCTCAACAATCATAACACTGATTACTTCACATACAGCAGATAAACTGATCTGAGGTGTCTGCAATATGCTCTCCTGCCCAGGGAGACTACATTATAATTCTCATAATAATGAAAACAAACCTGATCTACCTTATCAGACACCCTATGTTGAGATGCCTGTTAATATTCTCCAGAAGGCTATATTCGGTGCACTGGATGAACATAGGTCGTTGATCCTAAGGTACCTTCTAAATATTAAACTCATTTGCGCTTTTCATTGGGTATCAGGATTGACATATGATTTCCATCCATAAGATTTCTGCTGTACCGCATTTAAGGATAAACCTATAGATGCAGTAGGCATAGCCAAAAGCAGCCAACCCCTATTGCTGCACCTTACCTTTATTCCAAATAACGGGCAACCCTTTTGCTAAATCTATTTTCAGAGTGTTATTAGCTTATATTCCTCTTTTGGGAACATTTTGTGGTTTGGACAGATGACTGTTCTGTCACTTACCAGGATGTTTCAGCACTAGTAGGAGGAGGAAGTTCTCGGATGGGGATTGCCTTTTCCAATAAACTACTCAATGTTACATTCAAACAGTATTACGAGAGGTTGCATTTACCCCCTCCTTCTCGCAGCATAGGGCGAGTTAGAACGGTTTATCATGGGATTAACCCAGCCACGTATTGGCTACTATGACTTAGAAAATCTTGAAGCTCCAATCACAGAGCAGAAAATTCAGAAGTCAATCAAGGCTCTTGCATGTGGTAAGACACCAGGCTCCTATGGCCTACCTGTGGAATATTATAAGATGTATGAATCTTTACAGTGTAGATCCCTACCACCATGCGATGTTCACACAAACACCTAAACCCATCTGTGATCCACAGAACAGCCTCCCATCGCCCATAATCAATTCTAAATACAGACAACAAATGTTTAGGTACGATCCTAACAGATTGGCTCTTACCCCCACCTTCCTTTCTCCATTCACCCAGACCAAAAAAGGTTTGTCCCTGACGAAATACTTCATTAAATAATATAATTCGCTTTTACCATATAATTGAAGCAGTCACCAATGCATGGCCTGAGGTAGCATGTAAAGTCATTGACCTCAAACATGCATTCAATACTTTGAGCTGGGATTATACGTTGGCTGCGCTGGAAAGGTTTGGGATAGGCCTCCTCAACTGTTGAAATGGATATAGTTACTTTACACTGACACTATTGCCAGGGTTGACAAAGGTCAACATATCTCTAGCAGTTACTCCATTGTCTATGAAACAATGTTGGGTTGCCTTTTATCCCCGCCGTGTTAAAAGGGGCATAGGAAATACTTTTGAAGGATCACATGCATGTTTCTTTATATGTCGACGAAATACTACTTTTTAATCATTTTATTGATTTCATTAATCAGAAACAGGTACAAACAGGTAAGCTCCAAATGCATTTACTTGATAAGCGTCCAGCAATCTTACAGCCAATAGTCAGTATAGCATGGTGCAATTCGAATCAGTGGTATGCAAATGCAGTGTATAGTTAGGTTAGTGTGGTAGAAGGAAGCGTGTTGAACTCTTTAAACAATAACTTTTCATTGATCCAGTCATCTGTAGCCCAAGTGCCTACCGTTAGAGGGGTACCATGTGGGTGCAAAAAAGCTGTCTGGAGTGTCAGGATGTGCCTTATTGGCCCGCTCCAAGTCGCTCAAAGGGGACTCTTTTGATATTTGGGCATCTAAATACAGTACTCCCTACAGAACCTACTTGAGAGCAGCCTTGGAGGCACTATACGAGCGCTCTATGCCCATATAGGATTCTGGATTACCCTCCCTTAATCAGTAATAGAATATCCCTTTCCATGGTGGTGATACTTCCACACTTTATCATTTTGTAAGTCTACTAATCATAATCCTGGTTAAGAAATGAAGGTCACTGTATTAACTCAATTGGTATGGGGCAAGGGATGTCATCAAATTGTCTTAGCCAGGCTGAGACCACCAATGACCTAAGTGGCTTTGGCGTGCCAGACTTTGAAGCCTACTATTATGCTGCCCAACTGCAATGGCCTACTTACTGGTTGACTGGACACCAACTTGCTGAGACAAGCTTCACTAACATAAATCGTACCTAGGGTGCTGAATAACACCCGTTTTCCCGTTTTGTAGGGCGCCCCTCTGCCACTCGCTGCTAGTGGTAGCACTCCCGGGGGTAGACCAGTCCGCCAGCTGCCTATGCACCTGCAATCCCCCTGTGAGGTGACATTGTCTCTGCATGTGAATTAGTTTCCTGGGAGCGAGCGGGGGTGGGGGGAAGCTGGGTGACAGAGAAATCTGGCTTACTGGCATGCAGATTTTTACATATGGACTGGCATGCAGATTTTTAAATACGGACGGATCTAACACATATGCGATATATAGCAATCAGCCTTGCAAGCACCACACACTGCCCCTTCCATCACCCCTCCCATACATGCTGTGCTTTAAACACTCCACACAACTGGGTTTGCGAAGAGGTTGATTACATGGTTATACAGTTTGCATACCTCGATTTCATGTGTAACTACAGCCTTCTCCTTTCTCACTGCCTTATACACAAACATCAGTTAAGGAGTGTATTCTATCGAAAACGGGACAATATGTGCCGCCACTAGTAACAAACTCGAGATACTAAAACGAGCAAATTAGGCACTATATGCCAAATCTTCTAAAATTAAAAGCTATAGTGTAGATGGAGTATAAACATAGGGCACAATACTTCAAATTGGATTGTTACACTTGGCCAAATCCCACATATCAGTCCTACAGAAAGTGGAGCACTATTCCCAAGTGAGAAGTAGAATAAGCCTTTAGAACTAGACACAAACTATGAATTACATCTTAGTGACACCTTCATAGTATTGTACACTACACATGGAAAACATCCCTATTTTGCAGCATGGTTTTGAGAGCACAGCAGTCAAACCCACCTTGTTACAACTACTTCGCTGCTGATGGGACTTGGCCACTTTCCTCAGGGAAAAGAGACTCTATTCCCCAGCTGCCGCGGGGAGACTTGGCCTGGCTGTTCGGGCTGGACTGTTCCCATTGGGCGCAGGGTCAAGACTGATTTGCATATGGCTGGGTCCAAACTGGACTGGCATGGTGAGCAAAAAAACGATGGATTTAGGCCCAGATCTCTGTACTGGGGTGAATGTACGACACTGTTCTGCATTCTGTCCATCGATTGTTCTTTTTGCATTTGTCACCTCGAGTGTGACAGGTATTACCAGACGTGGGTCCAGTGCTCTCCATGCCACTGGAGTCAAGCTATCCTGGCTGATGAGGGCTGAAAGCTGAAGGCTGCCTTTTTTACAGAGAAAACTAGGCTTATCAACATTGATCTGAAGCCAGGAAGGCACTACTGCCACCCAATGAACCCGCAGCCTAATGGCCGTACTAGACAAGACAACACCAATTAGATGGAGTACCAAGAGCAACGCTTCCTGGGACACCTTTACCCCCTCAATGAAAATGATATCAAAAAGGTCCTTCGGATTATCAACCCTTCTAACCACTTCAATAACCTGTAACCACCTAACATCTTCAAATTAGTTAAGGACGAAATCGCCCCCTTATGGACAAAGATCGTCAATGCTTCCCTGTCACAAGGCATGATCCCAGAATGCCTAAAAGAGGTTCAGGTAACACCTATATAAAAAAAAAAAACACACAGCTAATAGTACAGATCTTAACAACTTCCGACCTATCTCCAGTATACTTACTCTTGCCAAACTCCTGAAAAAATGCGTCCAGTCACAACTATGTGCGCACATCGAAAATTACCACCTCCTGGACCAACATCAATCTGGCTTTCGTAGTGGGCACAGCACTGAATCGGCCCTCACTCACGTGATAGATGACATCTTAACAATGCTTGATCAGAATGAATCCTGCCTCCTTATCCGCGATCCCTCTGAACGAATGCTACCTGCGCCCAAGGCTGAACATTATCCAACTACCTGCCATCCACAACATATGCAATGAGTGAGGTGACCCGCTTTGCCCTACCTAACTGCAGGGACTGTATAGAACTCAGGCAGGCAGGCAGGCAGGCAAGAAGTGTACAAGTTCTTTTCCATACAACTATAGCACATAACAGACACACCAGGGATCGGTTTTGGCATTTGTGTTCCTCTTCCTTGCGTGCCAATTTGCAACGCATACCTAGCCGCTTTTGGTAGTCTTCCTTGGAGGAGCGTGGGACTAGGAAGGCCTCTGACGTGCACTGTGGAGCTACTTTCCCCTACCCGAGTATAACCCGGGGTTGCAGCGCTTCAACCGCCCACATCAGGGTAATCTTGGTCTTGCATCACGCTGCTAGTAGAGCGCGATGGGAGAACGGCCTTATACCTAGTGACATTGTGCTTCCATTACAACGGTGGATCGTGCCACCACATCGCAGAGATGGGCAAACCGGATAAACAAGTACAGCCAAAGCTGTCTTTTGAGTCAAAACGCCTCAAAAAAGCATCATCACAAGCTGCATCAGACACAGAGACGGACTTGGAAGCTGGGGGCACCAGTAAGCTGGAACGTATGTTGTTGACCATGCAACAGAGTTTACAAACCATTAATGGCAAAATCGACACGCTCAATCTCCGCTTGGACAGTATGGCGTCCAAACTGGACAAGCATGGCGTACGCTTAGCAGAGGCAGAACAACGGATTTCCAACTCCGAAGACAAAGTGGACACTACTGCTAAATCCTGCGCGCAGATGGAGAAATTGCTTTCAGGGATTAATGCAAAGAATGAAGAATTGGAAGCCAGGTCCCGGCGCAATAATCTACGCATTCTTGGGGTCCCGGAGTCCACCAATGTCGGGAAAATGGAATTTTATGTTGAGGATATGCTTAAAACTATGTTCAGCCCAGAGAGCTTCTCCAACATGTTGGTGGTTGAGCGGCACACAGATCGTTGGCGCCGCGACCTGTTCTGGGTGCTACCCCTCGACCAATAATTGCCAGGCTGCTTAATTATCGGGATCGCGGGGCGTTGCCACGCAGCATGGCCGACAGGACGTGAGCACCACCGGCTCCTGTCCACCGGACCCCTAATATCCTCTAACCCATCCTGTTCGGGTTCCAGCCGACCTGCCTTGTGAGTCAGAAGAGCCCCCTTACGGTCTGGGGCTGCTTTTGCGGTGGGAAACGCAGGTGCACACCCTGTGATTGACCGCTTTGAATCCTGTCCCTGCAGTGCCCCGGGCCTCTGATCACGCGAGGCCGGGGCTTGCGGCCTGCTGACTGGTGGAAGGAGGCGGGGCCTGGGCCGGACGGCCGTCGGAGACCAGCGCGGACTGTTACTGCGGTGGGCCCGCTGGTGTATCGGAGCCAGCGGCTATCAGCCGCCCGGCCTGCTGCGGGGGTGTGAGGAGCCTGTGGTGTGCCGGCGGAGACCCGCGCTGCTTCGGTCGCGGGTGCAGCGGCCCGCTCTCCGGCCTGATCTCCTGGGCCCTCTTCCCATGGGACACAGCTGAGTTGCCGGAGACGCCCCCGACCTGGTGTGGGCTTCAGCGGCTGAGGGGAGCTGATCGGGCTGGGAGCAGCCCCCTACTCTACGTCTGGCGGCGGCCCAAAACTGCGTGAGGCCCCGGACTGCGGCCTGTGCCATTCGTGCAACGGAGCACCGCCTTCGGGTGAGTGAGGCTCTGTGATCCTGCGGCAGGTGTAGGCGGCCCGGAGGGGGAACCGTAGCCATTGTGCGGCTGTTGGGTGCCCGACCTCTGCGCCCCACGACTCGGGGGGCGGTTGGAGAGGAGCGCGTGCTGCCCAGCATTCCAGGCGTACCAGGATCTGTGCTCCCTGCACTGCACTACGCCGGTGGCCTGTGGCATTTGGCGCCCGGCCTGGTCACGTGGTATAGGGGGCTCTTTTCTTTTGAGGTGCCATCAAGGTTCTAGCCTTATTCCTGGTGTCGTGCTGGCTGGTGGAGTCGCGGGGGACCAGAGAGCCCTGCGGGCGTCGCACTCCTGCGGTGCTTGTGCATTGGGGGAGCCAGCCATCCTGCACTGCCTGCTCTGTATATCGGACGGAGGGCTTGCCTGGATCGTGCCCCTGTCTGTGGACTGGGTGGTTGCTCCGCCCTGGCGGTGGATCTGCGAAGTGGAAGGGCCCTGACAGCTCATGGCTTGCCCGTTGCTAGCGGACGTGAGGGACACACGTTGAGCACCTCGGAACGCGATCCTTGTGGTGCTTGAGCTTTTGCTCTGGGACCCTCTCCAGTCGGATCTTCCAGGTCTGAGTTACTGCCCACGGACGCTCCTGCTTAGGATCACTGTGACCCCCAGCGATTCCGTGCGGGCCGCTCCAGGACCCAACGATGTGCAAAGACAGGATGTCCAAGTCCACGCAGCCCAACACCATAACGCAATACACCACCCGAGACTCCCCTCTCAACGGCTTACGAGACAGTCAGGCCAGGACGGGGGGGGCGGATGCCCCGGGGAGCCCTCCTGAGCAGAGCTGCTGAAGGCGATCCAGGGTTCCCACTCTGCACTGGAGCGCCAAATAGAGACAGTGTCCATAGATGTCAATCTGCTACGGACCGACATGCGCAAGGTGGCGGACAAGGTGACCGAGGCGAAGGGTAACATCGAATCGCTGCAAGGTGAGGTGGCCTCCCTCAGGAAGACTGTCTCCCAACGTACGGCCACAACGGGAGCCCTGGAGCGGCGAGCTGAGGATGCGGAGGGACGGGCGTGTCGCAGTAACATTCGAGTCATTGGTGTGCCTGAACGGGCGGAGGCGGGGATTGCAGAACATTTCCTTGAGGGTTGGATTCGTAATCAACTTTGCCCGAGGGGTCTGTCGGAGTTCTTTGTGATTGAAAGGGCCCACCAGGCGCTGGTCTCACTGCCGCGGCCGGGTGCACCTCCGAGAGCACTAATCGCGAAGATCCTGAATTACCATGACAGGGATTGTATCCTGCGAGCCGCAAGGGAATCGCCGAACCTCACATTCGAAAACTGTCAAGAATTCCTGTAATGCGAGGGGAGGAAAACGGTAACCAGCGAAAACGGACTACATCTCCCAGGATGCTTAGCGGTTGAGAGGTTATGTAAACAGGAGAGCTGTTACATAACTCAAGGAAAACACGCCCTTATGTAAACAGGAGAGCTGTTACATAACTCAAGGAAAACACGCCCTTATGTAAACAGGAGAGCTGTTACATAACTCAAGGAAAACACGCCCTTATGTAAACAGGAGAGCTGTTACATAACTCAAGGAAAACACGCCCTATAAAGGGAGGAACCGGGAGGTACAACGCTGTCGGATATTGTGTTTACACCGACGTACCTGCTTCGTGAAGAGCAGTGTTCCGGAGTGGTGCTCCATTAAGGCAAGAACGGAGGTAGGTCGAGTCGTTACTCCCTGGGCCGTGACTTGCCCCATCGTCACCTGTGAAGGACCCGGAAGCTCTACCGGTCAACCATTGAGCTTCGCTTTTTGGCTCGGCTGAGTCAAAGCGCAGTGGCGCTTTTGCTGGTTGGAGTCGTAACTCCCAGCCAGACCAGAGATACAGGGACTGCCAGCTGTAACGCACACCAGGAGGTGTTTGCCGTGTTACAGACTCGGAAGTCCACAGGATCGATCGAGCGGCTGCTCTCGGTTCAGTCTTCTTGCTTTTGATTGGGGTATCGGTGACGCATCACCAGGAGGTGACTCCGCGTCCCGGTGCAGTCTGAGGAAGAGGTTGAGCGGCTGCTCCCTTCAGGTAGAGACCCCGGCTGGGTGTTTCCCTGACTCCTCGATTCTCCCCAACACTCTTCGTGCCCCTCACAGCCTACCGATTGGCATTGTCGGCCATTTCATTTCTGCCCTCTGTTGGCATACGCCGGGATCGGCGTATATGCAGAGGACAGTTAGGACCATCCGTGCTGTGGGCTGGTAACGTACTTAGCCTGGAGGATTCCAGTGAATATAACTTTTGTTTACTCTTTGTATTATTTTTGCCTTCATTAAAATAACTAACCCTTCACAAGTGGTTGCGTCCTCATTATCGTGTCTGTTAAACGATCCTGAGACGTTCAGGGCGTTACAAAAACAGCAAGATCTCCATTTATCCGGACTACACCCAGCAAGTCCAGGAGCAGCGGAAGTCCTTTCTGGGTGTTAAGCAGAAACTCAGGGAGATGGAATTGCAGTAGATGCTCCTCTATCCGGCCAAGCTTAAGGTCCTGTCACAGGGGAAGGCTCACTTCTTCGAGTCCCCGGCGGAAGTATGCGAATGGCTGGAGATCCGGGGAGACTATCTTCCCCCGGGAGAGCATGGGGTCCCCAAGGGGAAATGGGGAACCCGACCAACCAGGAGGCGCAACAGCAGACGTAGACATCGCTCTGCGGCGGCGGATAGCCAGGAACGCGGCAGGGTACTGGTCGGTGAGGATGGTGCCTTACACTTGGAGCCGGTGGTGGCGGCTGACGGCCCAGGGGCCTCGCTCCCTCTAGGACACCCTGACATCCTGGTCCCAGACACCCTTCTGGGCGTGACAGAGGACGTACTGCTTACGGCTCCCGTGGTCCCAGAAACTGCGGAGAGCGGACCTCCAGAGACTGGAACTCTTTCCTGAGAGACTTCAAATTTCAGTGAGCGGCATGTTTGACTGGATCAATGGGATCTTTGGTTTTGGCTTGGCCGGACAGAGTAGTGTGGGCTCTCTGGAACGGCTCTCCCGAGGAGGAGGGGGGGGGGGGGGGGGGGGATTTGGGTTCCCATGGGTGGGAGCTATGCTTGTGGCGGGGAGTGAACGCGCTTGAGGTTGCAGATATGAAAATATGTGGTTCTGAGTCGAAATGTTGAACCCGGATTTTTCACTTGAACAATGGGTCTGGTAGGGAGTCGGGGGGGATAGTTTTCCATTGTTGTTTTGCAGTGGGTTTGCTTTGTTAGGCGTATGGGGTGGCTGTGCACGTCCTGGCACCGGCAGGGTAAGGGCAGATTGGCGCGTGTGATTGTTACGGACAGTTTGCTCGTGGGAGGGGGTGGGGGGACAGTTCAAGAGGGATGTTGTGGGATAGTTGTTTTGGCATCACCTGTGTTGCAGATCGGGCACCGGACAGGCCTATCACTGTGGGGGGGGGGGGGCAAGGGGGGTTATGGCAGGGTAGGAGTTATTACGACCTATGGAATACAAGTTGTTAAGCTGGAATGTGAGGGGACTGGGGACATGCACCAAGCGATATAGAGTGCTCTCCTTCCTCTGCAGGCATAACATTTCCATAGCTTGCCTGCAGGAGACTCACTTGCTTGATGACGGGGCACAGAGGTTAGCGAAAAAGTGGCGGGGGCAGTTGTTCCATGCGTCCTTCTCTACCTACGCCAGAGGGGTCCTGATTTGGGTGGCACTCGGAGTGCCTCTCGACATGCAATATATGGAGGCGGACGTTCAGTGTCGGTACCTGCTTCTCGGGGCCAAGTTGAATGGCAGGGATTTAGTCATAATGAATTCCTATGCGCCCAACACGGACGACCCGACTTTTTTAAGGGATGTGCAAGGCACTTTCACACATGACCTGGAGACCCCGATGCTTTGGTTCGGGGACTTTAATTGCATCCTTGATCCGGAACTAGACAGGTCTCCCCCCGGGAGGGAACTAAGCCCCGTATGACCACGGGGCTTCGGGTGGTAATGGACAACGTGGGGGCGGTGGATATTTGGCGCCTAACGCACCCGAATCAGAGGCTGTATACCTGTTTCTCGCCCACGCATAACACGTATAATCGATTGGACAGGATTTTGGAGGCCAACGCCGGGCCAGGCCTGTCAGTTGCCGTAACGCACCAGGCACGGTACATGGTACTGACCATTCTCCAGTGACCTGTGTGGTTCGGTGGGGGTCACGGGCGGTTAGACCTCACAACTGGAGGTTCCCAGCGGATATCCTTTGTGATCAGGTGGGCAGGGCGCATGTGGATAAGGCACTTGCTGACTATATTGATATCAATTGGGGAGGGAGACCTGTGTCTCTGGCCACCAGGTGGGAGGCCATTAAGGCAGTGCAACGCGGCGCCTGTATGGGGCTTACATATGGCGTCCGGAAGCAGCTTCCTCACGACCTTCAGAGGGAGGAGGACGCTCTACTGCGGGTCCAACTCGTGGTAGATCCCAGTGATCCACAAAGGCGGGAGGAGCAGGCGGCTTGGACCCGGTTGCACAATGTTCTTGATAGGTTGGATAAGTACACCCTGGGCCAGTATTGGCAGCGTCTTTATCGAGAAGGCGATAAGTCGGGGAGGCTTTTGGCCTGGATCCCGAAACGAGAACAGACACCCGAGTGAATTGCCGCCCTTCGTGACCAGACGGGTACAGTGGTTTACTCCGAGCGGAGCCTTCTTGGCGTTCTCCAGTCACATTTGCAGCAAGTGTACCAGGCGGACCCAGCCGTCTCTGTCAACACCTACCTCCCCTATTTGCAGGAGCTGCCCATTCCGACCCTTTCGGGCTCGGGCCGTGACGACCTGGACTCGGCCCTGTCCTTACTTGAGATACAGGGGGCATTGGCCCGGGTGCCAAATCGCCAGGGAGCGATGGCTTCCCCCCGGAGTTCTATTACGAGTTCCGTGATAGATTGGCTCCGCCCCTGCTCCAGGTCTATCTTGAGGCCTTTGAGAGTGGGGCTCTCCCGAGGAGCATGGATCAGGGAGACATCTGCATGATACTTAAGCCAGGGGGGGACAAACACGACCCTTCCTCATACCGCCCCATTACTATGATCAACACAGACGTCAAAATACTGACCAAGCTGTTGGCTACCCGCCTGGCGCCTCTCATGGAGTACTTAGTGCACCAGGATCAGTGCGGTTTTATTCCGGGTCGGAATACAGTGATGAACTTGAGAAGGCTTAACCACATACAGCACGAGGTGAGCGACAGAGAGGAGCAGACTGTGTTGGTCTCCATAGACCTGGCCAAGGCCTTCGACACGGTCAACTGGGGCTATCTGCAGGAGGATGGGCTTCGGACCCAATTTTGTCCGGTGGGTCGCGCTCTTGTATAATTCCCCCTGTGCCAGAGTGTGCCTGGGAGGTGCGAGATCAGAAGAATGGCGGCTGGGACGGGGAACCCGACAGGGGTGCCCCCTCTCGCCGCTGCTTTTTGCTCTGGCTATAGAGCTGTTCCCGGTCCGGATCCGAACGGAGCTGAGGCAGTGGGGTATCAAGGTGGGTGACAACTGTAATGTCTTGTCGCCCTACGCCAGAGGTCTTCAATCTGTGGGGCGCGACCCCAAGGGGGGCCCTGGAGCCCTGGGAAGGGGGTTGCGCATTTCCAGGCCTCACTTCTGCCTGGAATTTAAAACATGCTCTTCTTTTTGAAAACCGGGACGCATCGTTAAAATGCTACAGCTGAAGTTAATTGTCTCCTGTGCTGTGAAAGCAAGAGGCTGGGCTGGGCCTGAAACATTCCTTCGTGCCAGGGTGCCTGCTTACCTGAATCAAATGTAAATGTGTATTTTGAGGTAATCTACAAATGTAAATCCCTGATTTTCCCGCTCTCTGGCTTTGATTCTGTACAGACCGAGGACCTACCGGATTTGGGGTTGAGATGGAAACGTACCAGTTTTCGTTACTTGGGCATTCGAGTAACCCCATCGGAGGAGCAATCCCTGGTTTGCAATGTGGATAGAGTGCTTACGTCGCTGCGCAAGTCGGTGACGTTTTGGAACACGTTGCCACTCTCGGTAATGGGGCGATTGTCCATCGCAAAAATGGTGATGCTCCCACGAATGCTATATATTCTCCAGAACTCGTTGTGCCCCCTCCCCCCAGAGGGTCTTTAGAACCCTTAACACCCTGCTTACTTCCCTTTTGTGGGCGGGACAGCGCAGCAGAGCGGCCCTTAGCACCGTCGTGCGCTCCTTTGAGGAGGGGGGGATTGTTGGCCCTGCGATTCGACCTCTACTATTACGCGGCACAGTTCCTCCTGGCAGCCAGATGGTTTCAGGCATGGAGGGATGGGAGACGCAACTATTAGAGGGACGTGCCACAACGCAGGAGCTCCAGCTGGCATTGATGCGGGGGTCGTGGGCTCCGAAGGACCTTCCATATGTGGTACGGCACGTGGCTAGCGTGTGGCAGCGGTTTGTGGAACGGGTACTGCGTTTGGCACCGTTTCACAGGGAACTGCCAATTTGGATTTTGGCCCCTATGGTGGAAGTGGAGAGCCATATGTCCTTCCGTGAATGGAGGGCAGGGGGCTGTGAGCTGCTTGGGGACTTATACCAATCGGGCCTAGAGGGGGGAAGGTGAGGCAGACTTATGAGTGATTGATTGTGGGGTGCATGCTAATGGACCCGGCCTGAATTCCTCACGTGTTTTGTAATGTGCTGATGAATACACTGCTCTGTTGCATGGAAGTCCTTCCTCACTGTTGTGGTCTTAATCCAGGAAATGCCCTAATGAGTCCATCGATCTGTGCAATGCTGATTTAATTGATGCCTATGTGGGGGGAGGGGGGATTTGACTGTTGTATGTTGCAAAAATTGGAAAAATAAAGTTTAAAAAAAAAATAATTATCGGGATCGCGGCATGGCACTTCGGCTGGCGAGGGAGATGGGCAGTACCAAATACCATGGCGTGGAGGTTCAGCTCTTCCCAGACTTTACGACAGCGGTGCAGCAGGCAAGGAGCGAATTCCAACTGGTTAAAAAGGGACTGCAAGCTCTGAAGATACAATACGCCATGCTTTACCCAGCGCGCCTCCGGATCCAACATGGTGGTAAGACCAAATTATTTACAACTCCAAAGGAAGCTCTGCAATTCATCAAGCAGCTCGAGTGCAAAGAACCAGCAAGAGTGGATGGAGACGAGGCGGACAACTAAGACTGATAACCTGAGTGGCGGTTTTGAATGAACTGGTATAGTACTGAAGCAGGGAGACCTTGTTCCGCCCCTGTTGGTAGTTGATACGATGTTTTGATAGCTCACTGACTCGAGACTGAGGTTGGATATCACACTACTGTTTCCCTTTCTTTTTTTCTTTCACCGTACGGTGGGCATCATGATGGACTACACATAATCTAAAGTAGTCTCCGTTGTTAATGGCTGTTACGTTCTGACCTCCACACGCAGCAGTATCACATACAGGGCTAAATGGTTAGCTGTCTTGGAATGTTTGTTTATGCATGTTCTTGATATTGTTGCTTAGCTGCTGGGGTGGGTGACGCACATACTGCTTCCTGCTGTAGGACTTCTGTGATAACCTGATATAGATCCCTGCTGATAGGCCTTTTCAAAGGAAGAGCTCAGCATGTGCCCTGACCCCCCCCTTATTTAACAACAACGGGGGTCATTGGGCGACTGGTGTCCTCCATGAGGGTGTTCCCCGCACAGTTACTATTTGCAGTTCTCCACAGGGAGCGGACTAGCTGCTTGCTGTGGGCCAGGTGGGGGGCGGGGTATAATTTTGCTGTTTAGTTATGTGGGTTTCCTCAGTGTGATTAGGATGCTGGGGTGGGTGGGGGCTTAGTTGGGGCAATGTTCAGAGATCCACTCGTGACGTACGGAATACACAGATGGTGGGTGATTGGAGTATACAGGTCATATATTATATATGCAGAGTATCTTGTTGTGATGAATGCAAATGACACAGGCAGAGGGTAGACTGCACTGGATAACATGGAACGTTAGAGGGCTCAACAATCCAAAGAAAACAAGGCAAGTGTTGGCATACTTAGACCGCCACAACATACAAGTGGCACTGCTGCAAGAACCGCATCTTACCAAGGCGGCAGCGTCCTCTATAACCACTAAATGGTCTGGTGCTCGATTTGCTTCCTCCTACTCCTCATATGCGCCTGGGGTTATGGTCTTAATTAAAAAGAATGTCCCCTTTGTTAGTACGTATGAGGAGAGATGATAGTGGTCGCTATGTACTCATTCAAGGCAAATTGTGTGGTAAGCTTGTTACCATAGTCAATGTGTATGGGCCGAATATAGATCACCCTGATTTTTATGCAGGGTTATGGAACAAAATATATCAGTTACCACCTACTGCACTTATATGTGGGGGAGATTTTAATGCGATTTTAAACCCTGCACTGGATCGCCACACTGCTTCAGATCCCATCCACAAGAGAGCCACACAGGCAATTCACACTGGTATGGAAGATCTAGGCCTTCTAGACGTTTGGAGGTTGAGACATCCCGGGGTGCAGGAGGGTACATGCCATTCATATGCTCACAATTCGTGGTCCCGTATTGACTACTGGCTAACTACTCCAGATGTTAGCATGTGGATCACAGGGGCTGTGCACCTCCTCGTACCTTATCAGACCATTCCCCAGTACAACTTACTATGGTGATACCCACTTACACACCACCCCAATTTCAGTGGCTTCTCCAACCCTCTGAGCTGCTAGATCAAGTGTTCAGGGAGGGAGTGCGTGAAGCTATTGCCAATTACTTCACTTAAAATGTAGGAACGGTGCAGAGCTTCTGCCCTATATGGGAGGCCTTTAAGGTCACTGTGCGGGGCGTATGCATCGGCCTGCAGGTTGGGGTACTCAAATCGCTTTGTGGCTCAAAGACACAACTAGAAAGGGAACTGGGTCAACTAGAACGGCAGTATGAGGAGACAACTGAAGCGGCCCTGCTCGCCACTATACGTTCCAAAGTTACAGAGTACAATGAGCTAGCAGAGCAGGAGGTGAACATATGTCCAGACGTTGGCGAGCCCGATAATATGGGGAAGGAGGCCGCCCTGGTTGTGCATTGGCGAGCAGGATCACGGAGACATGGACCAAACGCTGCCTGATCCTGTCAATTACAGTAGGTGGGACTACTCACTGTGATACACCTGGGATACTTGATACATTTACTCAGTACTATAGAGATATGTACGAGACTAGGCATACTGCGACTGAGGAAGACATTGCTCAATACTTGGATGACATTGCCCTGGTATGGTTGTCGAGGAGGCAACAGGACTTCCTGATGCATCCATTGACAGCGGATGAGATTAGGGATGCTATCGCAGCTGCACTGCCGAATGGCAAAGCTACGGGCACAGACGGGCTTCCAGCAGAGTTCTATAAAGAATATGTGGATATTTTGGTCCACATCTGCAGGCCATGTTTGATGAGGCACATGAACAGCAACGCCTCCCGGACACACTGCGCAAGGCTCTCATTATCACACTACTAAAGCCAGGGAAAGCCCCCGATAAATGCAACTCCTATAGACCATTATCGCTGATGAACACGGACGTCAAGATCCTCACGAAAGTGCTGGCGACTAGACTACAACTTCTAATACCGGTAATGGTCGTACCTGACCAGTCAGGTTTTCTTCCAGCTCGCTCCACTGCTCACAACCTCAGGACTCTCTTTGCAGTCTTACACCTCCTTAAACCTGAAATGTCCGTGGTTGCAGTCCTGCTAGATGCCGCAAAGGCATTTGATTCCATTGCATGGACATACAGGTTTGCAGTGCTGCACCGTAAGGGGGTTCCCTACTTGCACACCAACAGATCAAGTTGCTGTACACTAGCCCAGTGGCCCGAATACGAGTTAATGGGCAAACCTCGAGCCCAATACAGATTAGGCACGGCACGAGACAAGGATGCCCACTCTCGCCTTTACTTTTTGTGCTAGTTATGGAGCCTCTGGCTTGTATTCTGCGACAAAGGCATGCCGAGGCCACACTGTGCTTTTTACAACGGCTGTTAGCAGTGTCCATGTATGCAGTTGACATGGTCCTGTACGTGCACCTAGACAGGTTGATTTGTGAGGATGTAAGGTTTGAATGGTATTCTGGCCTTGCCATAAATTGGGACAAATCGATAATACTACCTTTGACTGATAGTACTACGCCCTTTGAGTTGGAATGTCCTTTGGCATGGACAACTGAGCCAGTCAAGTACTTGGGTATCTGGGCTCACAGAGACTCTCAAGTCGTTCTGCGCGCCAATTATGGTACTGCAATTACGTGCCTAGAAGACCAAGTAGCTAGATGGATTAAACTGCCACTTACATTTGCGGATAGGGTGGCGATCATCAAAATGGTGGTGCTACCACTGTTTTTATATTTATTTGTGAATATCCCTATACACCTCACCCAACATTTTTTTTCTACATTATGATCGCTGTTAATTACACTGGCATGGGGAGGCAATAAGCCACGAGTAAAGTGGGAGGCGCTTACAAGACAGTATGAATTTGGGGGTTTTGCTGTACCTGATACACCGTTATACTATCTTTGTGCCCAGGCACACTAAGCGTATTACTGGCAAAAGGCTCCACCGTATACACAACACGTCGCAGTAGAGGCGGGTGCCACCTATCCAATACCCTGAAGGCAATGGTAGTGAATATCATTACGGTTCTTGAAAAGGACGAAATTGACACGGTGAAATGTACGTATCAGGCATGGCAAGAACTGGGATGTCGGGCTAAGAAACTACCACTATATGCACCGGCGATGCCTCTACTCCATCATATGAATATATTGGTGACTGGTGAGACTGGCTCACTTAAAATGATGCATGCTGCTGGGGCACACACTATGGGTGAAGTATACCCCAATGGCCAGTTTCTGCACCTCAGTGATTTTGTTGGGAATCAGGAAAATATTGCTATGCTAACGTTCATTTATAGCAGATTGCGGCCAGCACTAAAAACTTTGTATTCTAGTTTCCCTGGGGAACAACCAACACTAGAAGCTCTGCAGTCTCTATACAATGCAAACAGCTCTACTAAACTGGTTTCACGCTTATATACAAAACACACAAGATGATGGACGGAATGTTGCACAATGGCAAAACATTCACCCCCAGTCACAGATCTGGGTTTAATCCATCGTTATTTTGCTCACCAAGCCACCCCAGTTCAGACATGACCATATGCAAATCAGTCTTGACCCTGTGCCTCATGGGAACAGTCCTTCTTAATAACAGGGGGTACCCGGTAAACCAAAAGGCATCTGGGTGAAAAAAATAAATTAAAAAAGGTGATGCCAAGGTATTTACTACAAAAAAGTTAATTCTGAGAACAAAAACGGTCAATTATTTGTCTCTTCACAACCTAAGTTTTTTTTTATATATATATCTCTCATTTGTTAAGACGTTCATCCAATGGTTATTACCAAAATACAAATACAAATAAATAAAGACAAAAACACACAACAAAACAGTAATATAGTTTGTGAATTATTTTAAAGATCCTTTTTCTTTTTTTACATTCTAAATATAAATCAGTCGACCTAACAATATTTAATCTTGTAAGGATTAACGTGTGAAATTCCAAAAAACAAAGTCAGTAATCTAAATCCAGGAGGTCCAAATGTCTTATTGTTGTGGACCCTTGATCCAAAGTTTATGTAAGAAGCCCCATGGTTTATTTACAAGGAAAACATGGCATTGTCTTTTCTTCGGCCTTATTTCCCTTTTCTGACACCAAATTAACAAGAAGCAAAGGAAGCCCAATTGATTTTTTGGCTTCAACAATCAATGATGCTCCTGGGAAATCTATTCATTCAGTTTCCAAATCAAAATCAGGTGCCGATATTAATAATAACTGTCGACGCGTTTCGGCCTTTCAATTATTTTAAGGCCTCATCAGGACAAAGGGCAACAAAATATATTTAAATAATCCGAATGTTATTATCCAAATAACAGAAAGCATAGGGATAAGGTCGTCCAATGTGGAAAAAATGGTTCCCACGTATCACACAAGTCATGACGAACTTCCTATATATGGCATACCAGTACTTGCCCAGATTTCATAAGAGCCCGTGATTGAATCACCGGCAACCGCATGGTATCAGACCCCAACTCCTATCTACGAGGCGAGCCAGAGTCTCCTGTTTCTCAGCGTGTAAACCAACTTCTGCACCCCAGTGATTTTGTTGGGAATCAGGAAAATATTGCTATGCTAACGTTCATTTATAGCAGATTGCGGCCAGCACTAAAAACGTTGTATTCTAGTTTCCCTGGGGAACAACCAACACTAGAAGCTCTGCAGTCTCTATACAATGCAAACAGCTCTACTAAACTGGTTTCTCGCTTATATACAAAACACACAAGATGATGGACGGAATGTTGCACAATGGCAAAACATTCACCCCCAGTCACAGATCTGGGTTTAATCCATCGTTATTTTGCTCACCAAGCCACCCCAGTTCAGACATGACCATATGCAAATCAGTCTTGACCCTGTGCCTCATGGGAACAGTCCAGCCCGAACTGCCAAGCCATGTCTTCCCTGGACCGGGATCAAGCATCCTAGGACCTGTTTCTGGCTATCAGCCGTCTTCAGCCAGGATAGCTTGACTCCAGTGGCTTAGTGAGCACGGGACCCACGTCTGGGCATACCCTTCCCACATAGGGTGAACAGCAAAACACACAAGATGAATGTTGCACAATGGCAAAACATTCCCACCCAGTCATGGATCTGGGTTTAATCCATCGTTATTTTGCTCACCAAGCCACCCCAGTTCAGACATGGCCATTTGCAAATCAGTCTTGACCCTGTACCTCATGGGAACAGTCCAGCCCGAACTGCCAAGCCATGTCTACCCTGGATCGGAATCAAGCATCCTAGGACCGGTTTCTGGCTATCAGCCGTCTTCAGCCAGGATAGCTTGACCCCAGTGGCTTAGTGAGCATGGGACCCACGTCTGGGTGAATGTTCTGCCATTGTGCAACATTCCGTCCATCATCTTGAGTGTTTTGCTGTTCAACCTATGTGGGAAGGGTATGCCCAGAATGCTTGTTATTATGGAATGAGGACATAAAAGTGTATACATGTTTTTAAGCTTATTTATTTCTGTATGCACTTTCATGGACACTTTTGTGCCCGAAACAAATTGAACTGAACTCGCCTTTTGATAGAGGTTAAAAAAAAAAAAAGGCGAGCTTTGGCTTTCTCTCCACTTGCTTTTTTCAGACACTGGCTTGAGCTTAGAGTAGTGAATTGTCTTTCTCACATAATGCTTTCACTTCCATGCGATTGCTTGCCATAAATTGCAATGCGAGATAACTTTACAACAATAGTGGTCTATCAAATCCTACTGGCTCCTTTCATGTGTCCTGCTCTATGTACCCAAGCTGCAAGGGTAAGTATATTAAACCCAGACATATTGGCTCTGCAAATGATTGTTCCTTTTTGATTATCCGTGTGCATTAGGGAAGCTAGCACTGCTGATGCACAAGCTGTATGTGTTGTGTGTGTTCAGTAAAATAGTTTCACTATACAATCGCTATAGGAACTGGCTTTATCAACACCAATGTTGCAGGAGAGAGGTGTGCATCAGGTTAAACTACAAAATAGCAATTTTAACAGTAAAATATGATCCATGCAGGCACAAGTCCTCGTTCACAGCATTTCAACACACGTGAGGTATAATTCAATAGCATTTTATTAAGTTAGCACCATGTACGCAATTAAAAAATAATTACCTCATAGAGAAATACCACATCTGATGTTTCTTCTTTTTTTTCCCACGCACTATAAAAAAACATTATTGGTTAGAACAGCAACAACAAAGTCAGTGAAAGCATACAACAGTATTACACAAAAATAAACATATCTCATGAAGGAAGATGGTCGCATCCATCCAATTTCATGTTTCACAGTACTAGCACCCTTAACCATGCATCACTTGAAAGACGTACAGTAGACCTGTGGCTCAAATACCTTGAGGGACACCTTGGGAAATGTCTTCAATTATTAAAAAATATTGTACGGACAGGTCTAAGACGCTCATATTAGGATTATGGACAAACGCTATAATGCGCACTACTCTACAGATTAATTTAACCATTATAAATGGGGCGAAAGCTGGCTAAAACCACACATCGCAAAACTGACATTCAGGGTTGGTGCGGGTGCACACAAGAAATTAAAATCTCAGGAAAAATAAGGATTCTGTATCACTTAAAAAGATCAATACCTATATGTAGAAATTCTACCTGCCGACCATACACCGATGTGAGCAGCAGACATCCAATGGTCAAAACTATCAGACATATAGGGTGGCATTTTCGTTAAAACAATCAGAACTGAGGAGAAGATGTGAAGTAGTGTACAATGCAGAAATAAAAATTAACTGAGGCATGAAAAAGTGCACGCATGGAAAAAAAAATATTGAGTGAAAGAAATATTATTTAAAATGTAATTAGTGAAGTTTGAAGAATATATAATGCTAGGTTTCAAATCGGACCCTTCCTGAAGGATCCATGTACCCTAGCCCCAACATATGTTTTTGTTTTTTTTAAACTCTGGCACAAAGAAAGAGACCAAGGAAACACCATAGTACACCACCAATGAAGTGGGAAATGGTTGCTCAACCAACCGATAGCCTCCATTACTTGAAAGTCATTGAGATAACTAGTTATCATCGGGTACAATAAGTTGCAAGATATAATATTTTTTTAAATGTTACATTTAAACAATTTAAATTGCTGATGGTGTAGGATATAAATGGATTTACATAATATCTCGAGTCGTACTCAAACATAAAGAATAGAGAGGTTATGAAAGACATAATGAATTTGCTCAGGGCAAATAAATGATCAAATAGTCCACACTTTGTTGAGAGTGCCCTTTAACAGCCTCTTCATCTAAAAATAGAAAAATGGGCATTTAAACCAATGAAGCTCATAAGTGTGATATTTAAGTGAAAATCCACGTTATACATTAGGCCCTGCAGGTTGTGACTATTGTGATGTTAAAAAAACAACACGTTTTCACCCCAAGGGGTCCCGGAAAGCACTAGTGTTTGAGCGTTTGGGCAGCTGAGGGAGGTTGAATGGTTTAAGAGAGAATTTATGGCAAGATGGCTTCGACCCCTACTTGTTGGAACTACCCTGTACTAATAGACGGGGGGGGGGGGGGGGGGGAATAGGTCCTCCTGCTTTACACTACCTAAACTTACGATGTATGAGGGGAGCTTATATCTGCAGTCTCTTTATTAATGGTGTAAATTCAAGGAATAATTATTTACTGATGACCTGGAATGTGTGCGGCCTGGCCGGTTGTGTCAAGCGACACTAAGTTTACCAATACTTACGCAGGCACAAATTTCCGTAGCTTTACTTCAGGAGACTCATCTAACGCAGCAAACATTGAAGTCTCGCAGTAAGCGGTGGAGGGGGACGGCAATCGGCACGACTCAATCTGGCTATGCCAGAGGTGCCTTGATATGAGTGGCTCCAGGCACTCCACTACAAATAATACAACGCGAGTTGACCCCCCAGAGCCGCTTCGCGATCTTAGAAGGCTCTCCAGATAGTCGGCCACTGTCCCTGGTCTCAATTTATGCACCTAACTCAGGGCAGTGCACATTCTTACAGATGTTACCTCCAGCACATCTTAGGGATCCCTTGGTTCCTACTTACGGGGGGGGAGGGGGTGGCAGGGAGCGACAACAATGGCATACCCTACCTAGTCCTGGATCGCTCTCGTCCTCCCCTCCTTTGGGCACAGGCTATTGAGCTTGCACACCATATGTCCACCTGGGTCACACAGATGCAGTTGTTTGACAGCTGCAAAAACAACAGGTGATGGACAAAATGCAGAACAATGTCATACATTCACCCCAGTACAGAGATCTGGGCCTAAATCCATCGTTTTTTACTCACCATGCTATTCTAGTTTGAACCCAGCCATATGCAAATCAGTCTTGACATTGTGCCCCATGGGAACAGTCCAGCCCGAACTGCCAAACCAGGTCTTCCCTGGACTGGAAACAAGCATCCAACGACCGGTTTCGGGCTTTCAGCCCTCATCAGCCTAGATAGCTGGAGTCCAGTGGCATGGAGAGCAAGGGACTCACGTCTGAGCATAACCGTCCCACTCGGGTGACAAATGCAAAAACAACAGGTGATGGATGCAAAAAACTCCACAAATCAAACATATTCACACTACTCCACTACTTATACACGCGCATAGATGCTATTTATTACACAGAAAAGCATTGACACATGTGACCCACGCTGACTACTTAGATCACACTTTATCAGACTACAGCTCCCTACAAATGTAATTAACCTAGGGCGCCTCCAGACCTAGTGTACCTACTTAGCGCCTCCCTTTGGAGGCACTTTGTGACCCTGCTTTGAGCGCCACAATATCACAATCCATAACTTCATACTTTCAAACTAATTAGGAACGGCCACACATGCCGGCATTGAATGGGACGCCCTCAAGGTGGTCCTGCGCCGAAGGGTCATACAGGCAGTGTACGGCGCCCGTATTTCCCTATCTAGGGAACTACAAGAACTAGAAGCCGAAATGCAATGAGAACGCAAGGCCCCTATGGACCTGCACATAATACCCTCACTAACTAAATCTAGATCAGCACACAAGGAAACACAGTATAAACTATGTGCCACAGACTATAAGCAATATTTGGCTAGGCGTCACGCAGGGGGCGACAAAGCAGGCTAGACACTTGCATGGTTGTTGAAAACAATCTCACTCAACCACCCATCACTGCAATATATGCCCTAGAAGGCAACTTAATCAACACACAGGAGCAAATAAACTATTCCTTCTATAAATACAACGCTATACAAGCCCCCAGAACTAGGTGATCCTCAAGCAATGCAACTCTTCTTGGAACAAGTGTATCTCACGCAGGTAACACATGTCCAATATACAGAGCTGGAGGCCTTGCTTACCGAGGCCGAAATCTCCGACACCATTAAACAACTTGCCAGAGGTAAAACCCCAGGACTGGACGGCTGGCCCACACAATTCTATACCACATATTCAACACAGCTGGTCCCCCGGTTGATCACATTATACAAAGAGTCCTTCGATAAGGGCACACTGCTGCCTTCTCTCTGCAAGGCTGTGCTAGTGGTTCTCCCAAAACCTGGTAGGGACACCCTCCTTATGAGCTCGTACCGTCCGTTATCGTTATTAACCTCAGATTACAAACTCTTAGGAAAATTGCTAGCCAACAGGCTATTGGAGGCTGTCCCACTACTAGTCCAGACGGACCAAAAAGCGTTTGTCCCGGGCAGAAGCACAGGGCTAAATCTTCTTCTCTTATTCAGATTACTAGAATGGGCCCAAACGACCACTGAGCATCAGTGGATCGCCGCCTTAGACAAAGAAAAAGCTTTCGACACCCTGGGATGGGAATACTTATCACCAGTTTGGCATAGGGCCCAAGTTCCTACGTTGGGTGAAAATACTATATACCAGCTCACAAGCCCGGGTGAAAATAGGCTGCATTACCTCCCCGCCCTTTGATATCGAGCGAGGACCCAGGCAGGGTTGTCTGCTCTCACCAATCCTTTTTGCCCTGGCCATGGAGCCTCTGGCCTGCAAACTGCGCAGTCATATCATAGACTGGGGCATACAAGTACATGCACAGTGGCAAACAGTGTCCCTTTACGCGGATGATGCACTGATTTACCTCTGCAATCAGGCTGGGGCACTCAAGGGTCTAATTGAACTACTAGACGCCCATGCTCGGCTATTGGGTTTGAAAATAAACTGGGACAAGTCGGTTATATTCCCAATGTCACCCATACCGGCGGAGTGGAGGCGGCGGCAGCCTTACGCCCCACTCGTCAGAGGATATGATTCATTTAAATACTTGGAGGTCCAGGGTTCTGGACCACCCTCCCGCTCTCCCCAGAGGCGGATGGCCATTTCCAAGATGCTCCGATGCTCCTCCTTCCTAGGCTCATATACTTTTTCACCATCCTCGCTTACAGACTGCCTCAGAAACTATTCAAGGAACAACGGGCACTACTCGTGTCCTTGATATGGGCAACTTTAGGGAAAGGGTAGCACTCGCGAAGCTTCATCTCTCCATATCAGAGGGTGGACTAGGAGCGTCCAATTACATGCTATACTTCGCAGCCGCCCAGCTCGAGTGGCCCATGCGCTGGCTTGCAAAAAAGAACCTATCTGAACTGGACACCTGGGCAGTGGCGTTGCCGCAGCAAGCCCAGCTCGAGTGGTTGTCAGGCTCTAAAACGCTGCTTCAGAAGACAGAGGGATGCATTCTGATGCCGGTAGCCCATGACGTCTGGTCGAAATACGCATTATCCAGACGCGGTCCCCCACCATACAGCCCAGATCTCCCCATCTAGACGTTATCAGGGACGTACACCCGCCTAAAGCGCGGGGAATTGGCTGAGTGGCAGACAGCCGGCCTGACAACGTGGGGTGACCTGCTTACTGACTCAGCGCTATGTGATTTCGACACTCTGATGGACGACTATGGTGTGTCATCTGGGAGTTTCGTTCTCTATGTGACATTAACGCAACAGGCAACATGAATTGCAGGAGGGGGAGTCAAAGGTACAGTACCTACAACTTCCAAAGCCTTGCAGACACTATTGAACACGGGACAGGCAGGAAAGCCATCACGGCCATTTATAACTCATTGAGAACAGACAGAGCCCCCTCATTAACTCCGCTACGAGAATACTGGATTACGGCACTATCCACTGAAATAACAGATAAACAATAGAAGCACTGCATGGGGAACCCAAAGATAATCTCAATGAACGCCAGACTAAAATTCACTCAATTCAACTATTCACACCACACATAATTAACCCAGCCTAGGCTGGCGCGTATGTACCAGACCTCCATTGGTATAAGCCGCCCCAGATGCCATAACTCGGAGGCCGACTTTGTGCATATGGTCTGGATGTGCCCTCACATCATGACATATTGGGAGAAAGTTTCAGATATACTGTCGGCAGCAACAGGAACCACAATCCCAACCCAGGGCGCGCACTACTTGCTAGGCATAACAAAAAGTAATGCATGTCGCAAGAACCTCAAAAAATTCCTCGGCTTAGAACTGATTCTGGCCAAAAGTACCATGACTATGGCCTGAAAAACCCCGGCGGGCCCTTGCACCAAACACTGGTTGATTGCCTTCCGGGGGCCCTGGTTAGCGAACACGAGAAACTGGCATCCCAGACCCCACATCCAGGGCACAACCCGTAGACTGGCAACATTACGTAAGCGTCATAGAATCTAGCCTTAGCGACACACTCGCTCACTTGTAACATATTAGTGGCACCTACGCCAGTCAGTGGACAGGCCTAGGACATCCTGCATACTCACTCTGAAGCATACACAAGGGAAAGGGGTGTGTGTGTGTGTGTGTGTGTCTGTCTGTGTCTGTGTCCATGTGTGTGTCCGTGTCCAAGTTCATGTGTGTGTGCGTGTGCCCATGTGTGTGTCCGTGTCCATGTGTGTCCGTGTCCATGTGTGTGGTGTGTCCGTGTCCATGTGTGTGGTGTGTCCGTGTCCATGTGTGTCCGTGTCCATGTGTGTCCGTGTCCATGCATGTGTGTGTCCGTGTCCATGCAGGTGTGTGTCCATGTCCATGCGTGTGTGTGTTCGTGTCCATGTGTGTGTGTGTCCGTGTCCATGTGTGTGTGTGTCCGTGTCCATGTGTGTGTGTGTCCGTGTCCATGTGTGTGTGAGTGTGTCCATGTGTGAGTGTGTCCGTGTCCAGGAGTGTGTCCGTGTCCATGAGTGTGTCCGTGTCCATGAGTGTGTCCGTGTCCATGAGTGTGTCCGTGTCCATGAGTGTGTCCGTGTCCATGAGTGTGTCCGTGTCCATGAGTGTGTCCGTGTTCATGAGTGTGTCCGTGTCCATGAGTGTGTCCGTGTCCATGAGTGTGTCCGTGTCCATGAGTGTGTCCGTGTCCATGAGTGTGTCCGTGTCCATGAGTGTGTCCGTGTCCATGAGTGTGTCCGTGTCCATGAGTGTGTCCGTGTCCATGAGTGTGTCCGTGTCCATGAGTGTGTCCGTGTCCATGAGTGTGTCCGTGTCCATGAGTGTGTCCGTGTCCATGAGTGTGTCCGTGTCCATGAGTGTGTCCGTGTCCATGAGTGTGTCCGTGTCCATGAGTGTGTCCGTGTCCATGAGTGTGTCCGTGTCCATGAGTGTGTCCGTGTCCATGAGTGTGTCCGTGTCCATGAGTGTGTCCGTGTCCATGAGTGTGTCCGTGTCCATGAGTGTGTCCGTGTCCATGAGTGTGTCCGTGTCCATGAGTGTGTCCGTGTCCATGAGTGTGTCCGTGTCCATGAGTGTGTCCGTGTCCATGAGTGTGTCCGTGTCCATGAGTGTGTCTGTGTGCTAAGGCGAGTCAGGGGGAGAGTGCGAGTCAGGGGGAGAGTGCGAGTCAGGGGGAGAGTGCGAGTCAGGGGGAGAGTGCGAGTCAGGGGGAGAGTCCATGTGAGAGTCAGTGTGTCAATTTCTGCACACAATTTAAGCGAATCATAGTTCAAAGATTACTCGTGCATTCTCCAGGATCAACTGTATGTTTTCTGTTCACAGGGGAGAGCCAATGACTATGTTGTGGATGAGCTATGTAACATTCTGATGTTTAAATTTAAATATTACGAGCAATAGTCTTGCTTTTTTGTGAATATCAGTTATTGACCGGATGAAAGCACATTAGCCATCTTGACTTTAAGACCACTGAAACCAGTTTACCTGCAGTCACAGAACAAGTCACTTTAGAATAATAAGATTAACTTAGTACTACTGTCTATTAATTTTTCACCCCTTTTTCACTGTGCCTAGACTACAGGAGTAAAATAAATATACACAACATAAAGGCAAAAGCATCACATACTAGATACGGGTGGTCCAGATCATTACTTACAGTGAATGATCAACACACAACTGCTCCATATAAGACCACTGAGAAGTCCAATGATTTATTATTGGTTTGGTTGTTTCTACAAGCTCTAGGTGCTTCAATAAACACACATGCTGATGGGTCCTATGACAAAAACTACTGGGTGGGGTACAGTGATACACAAAGTTATGAGAATCCCCACATTTCCTTATTTCTTCCCCTCAGGCGCACCTATATCTTGGAGGATGGTCTGAACTCAAACATTTATGAAGCCACAACAGCAATGCTGCATCAGAACAATCAACATTATTTGGCAACCTGAATAAATATGCTGAGGCAAGGAAGTAGGTAGAGTCGGGCGTGGCTAAGAGGGTGGCCGCAATGAAGTGAGCTCCGTGCATGGCCCAAAGAATATCCTACATTTACTATCCCCATCCATCTCCAATGCTTTCAGAAATGTCGGCTCTGCGCAGAGAGGCAACACCACCCAATACTATTCCTAATGAGCAGCATGCCTCTTTCCATGCTGCCTGCAGGCATGAGGCATTAACCGGTGTTCTGAACCCTGATTGAGGCAGAGGACTGTGTGGCCCTGCACCTGTGCGGTTGACATGTACCTGTGTCGCAGGGGTCAGTGGAGGCATGCTTGGGGGGGGGGACACAAGAAAGGCAGACACCCTCCGCTGCCACCTGGATATCCTGAACAGAGGTGTGCGCAGTCTGTGGGAGGCGCCTAGGTCAAGTGCCGTTGGAGGAGCATGAAACAGAGGGATACTGCCCAGCTGACACCCTGAAACTGCGGGGGCTTGTCTGCGGAGGGCCCTTAACAAAGGTCCTTGGAGCTTGTGGCCCGGCCCCAGCCTGTCCGGGATCGGAGCCAGTGGGTCCTGCTGTCGCCCCTATAGTAGTGTCAGCGTGGTGCTGAATAGCCAACTTTGGGTGGGGTGCCTGGCTCCTCCAGTGTCCTCAACAGCCCATTGAGGAGGTGGCCTCCGTGGGCTCACTCGGCTGGACAGGGGACCAGCTTGGGGTCACATCATACCAGACTGCTCATTATCTGAGTGCCAGCCCTCTCACAAGAGTTAGCGCAAGTCGCTGACACACCTGGTCACGATTGCTGGGATTCAGTGCTACATCTCCCCTGTACACATCGCTCAGTGCCTGGAACAGTTTCTGCATGTTCCATTTATAGCAGATTCCCATCCCTTCTGGTGTTACCACTGCCCATCTGCAACTTGTCCCAAAACGGAGACGCCTTGCTGAAGGACCCTACAGCGTCATCAAGGGGCAAGTCAGTTGCTGTTGTACACCTCGCAGCAAAAGAACAAGCACATACCGACATCACTCCCTTAACACTGTCAGCCTCCAATCATCAGGACGGCCTAGAGACTTAAACTAATCCGGAACAATGAAGCATGAGGTACGATTACTTAGGGAGAGGGCCACCCCGTCCCCTACAAGAAAAAATAGGGGAAAGGAGCTGATAGAACGTATCGTCCGTTGGGAATAAGATCTAGGATAGACAAACAAAATCCTCTTTGAAGAAACACACGTGTATCTAGTGGTGGACGGACACTCCTTCAATTACTTTTATATTTGATTTTTTTTACTAATTGTTTTTAACTGTCTTTTATAATCTGCTTTCTTTTATTGCCGATGGCTATTTGTAATGGTTTTTATTAACTGCACAATAAAGCACTACTACTACTACTACTACTACTTCCACCACCTCGCAGCGGTCTCAAATGTGTAGCTAATTTCACTGAGCAATTGCGCTACATGTGCCTAATCTGGCAAACACTCAATTGTCTTTCAACTGTGAAGATATATGCCACATTGTCTTCTTGTTCCATACTGCCCTGTATAATCCAGGTACATGGAGGACCCCACCTAAATTGAACAACTTTGCCAGTCCTTCTGCATCAGCGATTTATTGTGTCAGAAAAATATGTGCCTCCCTCTCTGGGGCTCCCGAGTTGTGCAGGTCTGCGCCTGCCTCTTCTCTGCTGACTAGGATGCTCTAAGAATACTTGCATTAACTCTAACTCTAGGCAGCCTGCCTTCTTTTCTGCGACTTGCATCTACGACTAGTGACAACACTGGCACTCCCTTAGAGGGTGAACCACCTGACCCAAATTAACTCGGATCCCCCGAGCAGGGGTACATCATTTCTTTCCCAGTGGCGTGCCAGTGGCTGCCTGCTTGCGTCCGGTTGTCTTCTGCAGCGACTCCCGGACATTGCTGCACCTGCTGCCTCTTGTCCACCCCCGGGATCGTCCTGACTGGTTTACAATCGATTCCGGAATCACTGGAGTACAGATACCGCCTTTTCTTTGTATCTGCTGATACCTGCACAGACAGTTACCCTAAGGTGTACTAGTACCTGGCCACATACACACACAATGGTACATTTGCAGCCCAACAAAACCCCAGGAACAATGGTTGACACCTGGAGTGGTGTAGAGACCACAGCTGTTACTGAGGTTGCGGGTTAGTCCAAGGCAGCCACACTCTCAGAGTACAACCACAGCTTTGATGAACTCTTGTCCGCTGTACAGGACTTTAAAGCCACCCTTGAACCCGAAATAGACACATTAAGCATAGATATGGACCTCCTCTGAGAAGATCACAAGAAGCTAAAAGACAGAGTCAACGCTTGCTGCCTTGAGGCCCACGGTGGCAGACTCTGACAAGCATCTTCGGGTCATGCTGTAGGAGATAGATTATATTCAAAGGAGAGTAGATGATCAAGAAGGTAGAGCGAGGCTGAATAATGTGAGGATTGTGGGCCTCCTGGAACAGGCGGAGGGCCCAAATATGGAACTGTACCTAGAGGACTGGTTTGTAGACACTATTTTGAAGTGAAAGCAATCGTCCTTTTCTGTTGAATGCGCCCACAGAATACTTGAGAGACCTCCCCCTCCTGGTGCCACTCCGCAACCAGTGGTGCCCGCCACTTCAACTACAGGGATAGAGACCATAGCCTGCAAGTAACATGGGCCAGGGGTCCTTGGTCTGCCGAAAATGCCCAAGTATACATTTATACGGATTACAAATTAAAAGTCCAGCGCCGCAGGTCCTCTTTATAACAGTAAAGAAGTGCCTTCTCAACCATGACATCAAATATGCACTGCAATTCCCAGCTACACTCTGGATCGTTCACGAGGGCACCACATCCATTTGCTCGATGCCAGAAGATTCCTGGTCTTGGTTGGAAGGCAGAGGCATCACGTCCCTTTCTGGGGTTATGATGGACCCTTCTCCTGCATGGAGGCCGATGTAGAGCGACGCATGGTAACCTCATCCCCCACAAGATCTGAAACTGAAAACCGACCTGATAAATCTGCAGAAATGGCTACTTTGCAGATTACCAAAATACTAGGTGAAGGTCTGCTTGACACACCTCAGACAGCGGAGGACTTGATATAGGTTGCAGTTTTGGTAAATCTGTTGATCTAAATTTCATACATAGATTTTCATTATGCCCATGTGGACAGTGTGACATACTGCAGGGCTTGCGGAGGGGGAAAGGGAGGGGCTTGAGGTGTGGTGGTGTGACTGGGGTGTACGACATACGCATGTCACAATGGCCGCCAACGTTGTTGGGGATGTGGGGCCATTTTTGTTATTGACCTGGAATGTACGTGGGCTAGCAAGTTATACAAAGTGATATAGTGCTTATCAATACCTACGTAGATGCAGGTTCAGATGCCGAGCCTTCAGGAGATGCGCCAGACAGCCCCCAATCTAATAGCTATGCTCAAGCGATGGAGGGGCCCAGTGGAAGGGACCATATACTCTGGATATGCTAGGGAAGTTTGAACCTGGGTGGCACTAGGAGTACCACTTGAGGTGTTGCATACCAGAATTGACACAGACGGAAAGTATGTGGTGTTGGAGGGACTGCTAGAAGTCTCACCTTTTATGGTTATATGCGCCCAATACCAACCAGGCTCCTTTTCTACACTCCTTAATGCTGGCGCTGTAGCACAACACTTTGGCGCCCAGTTACTGGGGAGGGGACTTCAATTGCACTCCGGACCTAGACTATAACTGTCTCCTCCCCCAGGACATGCCGGGGTGCAATTGATCTCCCTTACACAACATTTGCAAAAGTGGGCCACTAATACTCAGATGCAGGACGCCTGGCGCGGCCGCAATCCTGTGTCTATGGAGTACTCATTATTCGTTCCTTTAAGACTTGCACACCTCTTTTACTGTAGCCGTTTCTACATAGAGTAGCTCTTCCACATAAACAGGCTTTTCAGCAGGCAGATTTGGAGGCTCCGCTTACTGAAATTAAAATTTCAGATGCACTTAAACGAATTGCACAGAGTAGGCCATTTGAGTTTAATTCCACTGTTTAATCACATTACGTTTCACGTCTGCTTAAGGTTTACACCGCAGCGTTCACCGAAGTTTACACACCCCCTCCCTCAGAGAGGCAGAACTGGTTGTGCTACCCAAACCAGGCATAGATCCATTGCTCTTGGGGGTCATACCGTCCACTCTCTCTCTTCTGAACTCAGACTATAATATTCTCGGGAAAATGATAGCCAACAGATGGATTTCTGTAGTACAGCATGTTGTACATCAAGATCAATTGGGGTTCAGCCCGGGTATGAATACATTTTTTAATTTGTGCCGCGTGAGATGGGTGTGCACCCTTGGGTCGCATCCCTTGACATTGAGAAGGCATTACACCCTGGGTTGGGGTTATCTAATGGAGATACTCTGTCGACCCAGAATGGGGCTTAAATTCCTCAAGTGGGCCTCTTTGTTGCAGAACTTGCCCTTGGCTCAAGCAAAAACTGGTTCCACATTCTCTGGCCCATTTATCGGGCACAGCACCCACCAAGTTTGCCCCTCTATCCCAATTATTTTCATGCTCCCAATAAAGCCACTGGCTTGTGCGCTCCGACCACACGCAACAAGTTGGAGTAGGGGTATCTTTGTGAGGATACCACGGTCCTCATTCAGTTACTAGGGTAGTTCAGGGATGCTTCCAGAAAAAAAAGTGAATTGGGATAAATCCCAACTATTTACACTGACATTCCTCACACCAGCTCAACAATAGGCACTCCCAAACACCATACTCCCATGGGGCTGTACACGTTTAAATATCTGGGGATCCAGGTCTATCATTCTGACAGGCGGTAACATACATAAGGCCATCACTAGTCCATGATCAAGTTCTTCCCTTCCACTCTGGACTACATTGCCAATATCACCTATGGGTCGCATTGCGATATCAAAAATGTTGGTTCTCTCCAGCTTGCAACACTTTTGTCGGCACTTCCTATTCTCTTACCCCGAAGGTTTTTTGAAGACTTGCAAACCTTCATGATTGCATTAATATGTATTAATATGGGGTAATGACAGGAAGCGAGTGACAATTAATAAACTATATACCCTTTTATCAGAGGGCAGCTTGGGAATATTACTATGCGGCAGCCCAATTACAATGGCCTACTCGCTGGTTGACTGACCAAAATATTTCAGAATTGGGCCGCTGTTTGAAAAATATACACGATATGGAATGGTTACTAGGTTCAGATGGAGTGGTTCACAGAAGGGCCGGAAATATTTGAATGCATATAGCTCATGTGTGCTGGAATATATATTTGCGCAAGAAGCACCCTCATCCCCCATACGCCCCTGAACTGCCTCTCTGGTCAATGCCAGACTGCACGGAATGGAGCTTTAGATTGGAGGCAACCACATGGATAAACTCAGGTCTCACAATATGGGGAGACCCCTTCACTGACAAAAATCCTCTGTATGCTTGAGAATCTAGTGGATGGCTATGGTATACCACCAGGATCTTTTCTCCCTTAACCCTCGCTAACCCATCACTTAAATACGATTTGGCATAGAATTCATGACAAAACACACCCAAACTCCTCCAGGTAGTGCTCACGCACAGCGCCGGCCGCCATGCTGTCACAGGAATGCCCCTCAGTGCTCTCCGTGCCTACATTAACAGATTAACAATGGATACAATGTTTGGGGGTCTCGAAGAAAACCTCCATGAACGCCAGACTCCAATATACTCAGTTTAATTATCTTCACCCATACTTACCTCACTACCCACAGACTGGTGCGTATATATTAAGGGGCTTCGGACTCCTGCCCACATTGTGGCCAATTTTAACCACATGGTATAGACAAGTCCCAAGTTGATCTCCTACTGGGATACGATAAACACTTTCCGAGGACCTCAACACTCCATTCCATATAGGCAGTTTTCATTATCTCTTGGGGATAACTTCCCGCACAACTGTGCGTAAAGCCACGAACAAATTTCGTGACACAACGCGTAACTGTACGTGGTGAACGCGCGCGTGCCCCAGTCCAGCCTGCGCGTGCCCATCTCCTGTCTCCCTTTTAGGGCCCTTGAAGCAGACTCAACAACTATAGGTCTCGCAGGCGACAGCGTTTCGCACTGTATCGCCATGTGCGAGACCTAACAACCAAGCTGATCTCCCTTTATTTCTTACACTTCAATCTCTGAAGAAACCCTGGTATGCCTGCCTTTGATAAGAAACACTCATTCCCTATTGACCTACCCTTCTCCCCCAAGTAGTGTAAGGCCAAGTTTAAAGGTACTGTTGGCTTTCGCTAACAACTGGTAGCAACCTGTCCCATCTGCCAGTGCTGCATTTAGAGCAGACAAGAGTAACACAGAGTTGAATGGAGACAAGGTAAAGTTTCTAGTTGTGAGCAAGAACACCACCTGTTGGTCACCAGTGTGCTAGACTGACTAATTGCGGGAGCTCTCAGAACCAGTCTCGTCAGTCAAATACAGGAATGGTATATTTTACTAAGCTTTTGTCAAACAACCAAGTGTAAAAGGCTTAGGTTGAAGGCTTCTTTCAACTTAAAAGTTACTATTCAAGACTAATTTTTTAACACCTGCTTTACATCCTAAAGTAGTCGAGGTCTGTCCTTTATAAGACGTGGGATATTGTAGTCTCCCGGCCATTGTGATTAGCCAGGATTCTCTAAAAGTAGCTTGTGAGCAACTGGTAGCTCTCTAGCTACCTGTAAGCAGCTCTTCAGTGTGTAGTCAAGTATACTAAGTTCGAGGTTTTTGCTCCTCTAAATTCACATATTGATACCAAAATTAAAAAGTGTGTATTTGAAATGAAAATGCAGAATTTTCAAAACTCATTTGGATAAAAATGGTTGAATTTCCAATAGCCGATATCTAAATGATAAATCATGTGGTATTAGGGAGATTCTATAATTATTACTTTGGTGCTATGGCAATTTTTTATTACCCAACTTAAGGAATTCCACAGTAAAAAAAGCCTTTTCATTACTGCTGGCCATCCTCTCTGATGCCCAGGGTGAACACCGTTGATAAAATTCCATAGTATGGCCACCAATGTTATCTAGTCTGGTGTGGACACAGTTAAAACACTAATAATATTAGCAGCTCAAGAAGATTTCCACTGAAAATCGGTGACTCTTACTATAGAAAAGGTAGCAGACCCCTGTAGCTCTTACTATAGAAAGGTTAGAAGACCCCTGTGACATGAAAACTACAAATACTGTCAAATCAGAGTCAGGTCTCAGGAGCCAGATCATGTGTCAACAACTAGGCTGGTCCTGCACTCACTGCCAAATAGCAGCAGAAACAAGACAGTTTGACGCAAAAGTCTTGCTATTGTTTTGGCCCGCTCTTTTTGAAGAATGTGGTAACTCTAAACATTCTTGGGCGAAAGCTCAGTTGAGATAAACAGCGCCAACTTGAGACAGATGTTTAAACAGCCTGCAGCCTTATGGTCAGTGCCATTGGATCTCTGCCTCCTCTTGCCAGGATACCTCGGTATGGTTATGCGCTTTATAAATAAAGCCTTTCCCTTCATTGATTGATCCTCCACAACTCCAACTTTCAAGATCGTGTTGTACTGAACTGCCTCAAAGCTCCTATGAAAAGAAAAAAACCTTACTTTAGTTAACCCTAAATGTTAAGAACTGAAAAAAACTTTGCCTCCCCTTTCTCACGAAGATCCTCGAGAAATGAGTTTGCTCCCAATCGATTAACCATATTCAGAAAAGAATGAACAACAATGATGGTGGTGGACAATATCCTTGGCATCTTGGATGAAGGACTGACTACTTATCTTCTCTCCTATTCAATCTCTCTGTTGAACTATAGGGAAAAGGTCTCAAAAAGCCTGCATTTAGTTTCATCCCTATGCCGATGACACCACACGTCGATCAAAATTCAATTTATTTAAGTTATATCAAATATTATATAGCATGCAGAAATGGGTAACAATAAAGCACACTGAATGAAAGCCTTGAATACAGAATTCCTTCTCCCATCCTCAATATCTAACCTAATAACCGATCTTCTCTAACACAAAACCACAAAGACAGTTTGCATCATTCTCTCATGCAGTGACTAGCATTAGAAAATCTGTACGTTTTCTTTCCGACTAAAACACAAAGCTAAAGGGTCCAATCAAAGCTGTGGCAAGTTGGCCAGATTCTAAGTTGACAAACTAAAGAATTGCAAATTTGTTTTAAATTGCAAATTTGCTACCCTCAGGATATGAAACTAGTAGTTGAGACCACAGCAATTTACAGAATTAATAAAAGGCGTTTCCATCCTCACTGGCCTCCCTCCCAGTAAGAGTTCATCTTCATGCTACTTCTTTCTCATCATTTAAGAAAACAATGGTCCTTAGCATGAAAATATATACAAAGAAAAGATGATATAGACCAGGAAGGGTACTATATTGGTCCTATGTCCAGCCGGACATGGATTTTTAATGTATCAAATGTATTTAAAGTAGATATATAATAAGTAACCAACAATAAATCGGGGCGCAATCATGCACCCGGTACAACGAAAAAGTGACAAAAAAATGAAACAAATATAGCAGAACAAACAAAATACAGGCAAAAACTGGAGCGGTGGCCGCTTGTATTAATCATACAGTGTGACAAGCCGAACCAAATAGCCACCACAATTTATACATATTAGACCTTGTGGTACTATTTTATAGTGTTGACGTTTCGATCCCACCCTCAATGAATAAACTGGATCATCATCAGGACTAGAGAGATAAGAAATGCCAGGTATACACCTAAAAAGCCTGTTGGGATAATCAGGGAAACAAACAATACGGACATGTCAGGGGATGATTATGAGACGGAACACTTTTAAACAAACAAGTTAAATAAATGAGGCGAGAAGCGGTTTAAGGGTCACATCTGTCAGCAACTAGTTTGAGTGCGCACCACATACAGGACGATTATTTACACGGGTGTATATACAATCCCAAAAACATGAGGCAATAGAACATTCGGCGAGTGCAAGGATGTAGGTGAAGTAATTTGGCAAGAAGTAGCCGTGAGATGTGAGTCTAAAAACAGCCTTAATAGATACAGAGTGGCAGCCTCCACCGGATATAGTAGGCATGGAGTCTATACCTGGGCTAAAAGCATAGGGAGTTGCAGCAGGTACCAACGATTACGCGTGGTGGATAATACACAGTGGGTGGGAGAAAATGCGACTGGGGGCAAGGTTGTCATCCAGGTCGGTGACGGTGACATGCTGTATCAAGGAGCCGGAGCTTAATTGGCGAAGAGCGAAAAGGACCGCTTACCAGTCGGATAGGCCGGTTGTGAATCAGGTGTCCTAGACAGGTAAAGGGCCCAGAGGCGTAAGGTACTGGGTGGGTCACGGCACGTTTCTCGGGAGGAAGGAGAACAATTCCTAAGATTGATAACAAACACGGAGTGGATTGTGAGAGGTGGGTAAATGTTGACTCATACGCTCTGCAGGTGGACCAAGTCAGGGTATGTTGGAGGTTAGGTAGGGTTTCAATTTCAGGATCCTGTTGGGGTTAATACGATCCTGGGTGAGCACTCCGCAATCCGGGAGGCATGTGCAGCTGGAGCCGCGTGTTAGTGTCTGGTTTAGGGAAATGATAAGGAAGCGAGGTTAGAAGCGGGTTGAACAGCCTGGTGCACGCTGGAGGGAGGAAAAAGCGGACAAGTGCGGCGCTTCTTCCTGGATATGGGCTCTTACCTGCAAGGCAGTAGGCAGCAATGTGCCCTGGTTTCCTTAGCGCGATGGCAGGAACTGGGGCAATCAACCACGCGCAGTGTTTAAATAAACTGTGTACCGGCGCCATCTTGAGTGAGTGCCAGAAAAGCAGTTTACCTATGCCTCTATGTACATGATTGTAACATTTAATGTAACTCAAAGAGAAAACCACACTGTTAGTTAACTCAGACAATTGCTTTATGTCTATTATTTTCCGAACTCAGAAATTGTCAATATTTTACGACGAGAGAAAAATACATAGTCAACTTTACATTGAAAACACAAAACAAGAATTTTGCAAGGGAAAAAGCGTAATAAACAACGTATAAATCATAGTTTTAAATGTGTGCGTTATAGTGAACATATCAGCAAAAAATACATACACATTGTGAACAGTGATTGTGAAATTGTGTCAAAACAGTAAACCACAGACTTTCATAAGTTGCAATAAGATAATGAGCGAATGTTGGGGCTACGTATTGATCAACTGCCCAACCTCCTGTAACACTGTTTATCCTAAGATTCACAATTGTGTGGATACAGGAAAAAACCTAATATTAATTAGGACATGCCAGTGATTTTTGGCCAAAACAATGATACTACATGCCAACGCGTTTCGAATGCCAATGGTTGAATCATCGGATTCTCATCAGGGCGTGGAGTTTATCCGTTGATACTGTTTGGGGGAAAGGGACAAAGGATTGATTTATTAAAAAATAAACTGTACTAATACAAAAATAAGCTTTTTCCATATAAATGCATCATCTGATGCAGCATACCTTTTGCGACCAACTAATTAGGGTCGATTGGATCTTTTTAGGAAAATAGTCATCATATGCCAAGGGAGTCGACCTGCAATTTAGTGACATAGGCGTAGTAAGTATGCAGAAAGTGTAGTACAGGAAGGCACTAAACCGTGTGAACATTTATAAAAAATTACCTCTATTTCTGGAGCAGCCGCTCCGAGGTCGAGGCCGGGGTGACTAGCTCTCGGTTCAATAATGTTCCTTAAAAAATCTACAAACACAAGTATTGTGTATTAGCGAGGGAAATTGATGATTCTTATGCCCCAGGGAAATGAACAAATTAGTGGATCTGTACCTTATCTCCAAACATTTGGAAGGCGGAATATCACATCACCGTATTTCTGGAAAGAAAAAAGCGGGACAACGGGGAGCTGATCAGTGCACTGTCTGAAGTATTGCACAACAGAGAAAGCAATGCGGAAATGCGCCGTACGGCGTCTTACCGTGAAAAACGACCCTCAGTGCTTCGGGTCACCCGTCTGTTTAAAAGGGGGGGATTTTCTGATTCCAAAACACGAATGAATCCTGTGAAAAGGGAACCGAGCGGGATTAGCGTCCGGTTACACCAAGAGGAGTGCTTGTCAGTGTGCGCTAATTACAAAAGTGGCTCTCACCTTAGATTGATGGATGGCAACTTTGTATATTACAAGTTAAGAATGGACTCAACAGCTCGCCGCCGCGAGTAGACAGAGCTAAGTTGTATCTGTTGGTCACATGGGATCAGGAGCCAACCAGACCATCGGGCCATCTCTCTAAGGATTGTGGGAGATGTAGTTTATGGGGGCATGAATAAAACATGATGCAGGGAGCCAACCCAGGCGTCAGGCCATCTCGCTAGACGTCACCTCACTTTATACCCAAATCCCTCAGGATGAGGCTTTGCAGGTCTTGGAAATATACCTCGAACAACGGGAAAGACCGCACCGGGTCCCCACCTCTTTCATCCTTTCATTGGCTGAAATCACGCTACGTACCAACTATTTTAAATTTGAGAATGAGTTCTACATTCAAGTTAAAGGCATCGCTATGGGCTGTCCATACGCACCTGAGATGGCGGTACTCTATATGGCACAATATGAACAAAGATTCATATTTGAGAACAATCCATTTGGTGGCCATATAACCCAATGGTTGAGATACATTGATGACGTCTGGCTCCTGTGGCAGGGGAGCCAGACGGAACTAGACCAGTTCTACAATTGGCTTAACTCCAGGCACAGACACATCAGTTTCTCCATAGAATCTAGTACAAGTAAAATGACTTTTTTGGACTTCACTGTAGGCGTCCGCGACAACATCCTCACAACGACCCTACATAAGAAACTTACAGACAGGAATACCATCCTTCACTTCAAAAGCTCGCACCCCCAGTGCCTGAAGGAAAATCTTCCTTTTGGGCAACTGCTTAGAATAAGAAGAAATTGCAGTGAAATTTCGGATTTTGATCAACATGCCTCAAATTTTTGCGCAGAGATGGCAACAAGGGGCTACCCAAAGAAACTTCTTAACCACTCGAAGAAACGTGCCAGATGCACCGCCAGGGAGAACCTCCTGGTGAAAAAAGAAAAAAATGTACCAAATGAACTGGTGTGTGTTACAACTTATGGATCACACACAAATCAGTTTAAACGCATTATTTTGAAAAATTGGCATCTATTGGAAGACTTACCAAATCCCCTTCAAAAGCCCATTTTTGCCATGCGCAAAAATAAAAGCATCGGTCAACAATTAATCAGGGCAGACAGCTACATTCCGAAACCCAAAAGCGACTTGATTTCGCAATGGAACTTGAAACCTGTAAGCGGGCACCACAAGTGTGGCAATTGTGTATCGTGTTCCTCCACCCTAGAAGGTAACAGTTTTGACCATGATGGGGTCACATGGAAGCATGAGATGTTCACCAATTGTCGTACAAAAAATGTCATCTATGCCGTGGTGTGTCCCTGTGACAAAGTGTACATAGGCAAAACTACTCAACCTGTCAATTCACGCATTACACAACATCGATCCCGAATAAAGAAAAAAGTTTCCTCTGCACCCATGGTTGAGCACTTCATAAGTCACAACCATGGTGAAAATGATTTCAAGTGGACGGTCCTCGCATGGACGGACCCCAAACAGTATGTACAGGACATTGAGGCGGCACTACTCCGCAAGGAGGCCTATCTTATCATGAAATTTAATACTGTTAATAACGGGCTAAATGTACTCAGTGAAGTCACCAGAATATAATTGGCTTCTTTTTTTAACCAATGTCCCTATAAACTACATCTCCCACAATCCCTAGCGAGATGGCCTGACGCCTGGGTTGGCTCCCTGCATCATGTTTTATTCATGCCCCCATAAACTACATCTCCCACAATCCTTAGAGAGATGGCCAGATGGTCTGGTTGGCTCCTGATCCCATGTGACCAACAGATACAACTTAGCTCTGTCTACTCGCGGCGGCGAGCTGTTGAGTCCATTCTTAACTTGTAATATACAAAGTTGCCATCCATCAATCTAAGGTGAGAGCCACTTTTGTAATTAGCGCACACTGACAAGCACTCCTCTTGGTGTAACCGGACGCTAATCCCGCTCGGTTCCCTTTTTACAGGATTCATTCGTGTTTTGGAATCAGAAAATCCCCCCCTTTTAAACAGACGGGTGACCCGAAGCACTGAGGGTCGTTTTTCACGGTAAGACGCCGTACGGCGCATTTCCGCATTGCTTTCTCTGTTGTGCAATACTTCAGACAGTGCACTGATCAGCTCCCCGTTGTCCCGCTTTTTTCTTTCCAGAAATACGGTGATGTGATATTCCGCCTTCCAAATGTTTGGAGATAAGGTACAGATCCACTAATTTGTTCATTTCCCTGGGGCATAAGAATCATCAATTTCCCTCGCTAATACACAATACTTGTGTTTGTAGATTTTTTAAGGAACATTATTGAACCGAGAGCTAGTCACCCCGGCCTCGACCTCGGAGCGGCTGCTCCAGAAATAGAGGTAATTTTTTATAAATGTTCACACGGTTTAGTGCCTTCCTGTACTACACTTTCTGCATACTTACTTCGCCTATGTCACTAAATTGCAGGTCGACTCCCTTGGCATATGATGACTATTTTCCTAAAAAGATCCAATCGACCCTAATTAGTTGGTCGCAAAAGGTATGCTGCATCAGATGATGCATTTATATGGAAAAAGCTTCTTTTTGTATTAGTACAGTTTATTTTTTAATAAATCAATCCTTTGTCCCTTTCCCCCAAACAGTATCAACGGATAAACTCCACGCCCTGATGAGAATCCGATGATTCAACCATTGGCATTCGAAACGCGTTGGCATGTAGTATCATTGTTTTGGCCAAAAATCACTGGCATGTCCTAATTAATATTAGGTTTTTTCCTGTATCCACACAATTGTGAATCTTAGGATAAACAGTGTTACAGGAGGTTGGGCAGTTGATCAATACGTAGCCCCAACATTCGCTCATTATCTTATTGCAACTTATGAAAGTCTGTGGTTTACTGTTTTGACACAATTTCACAATCACTGTTCACAATGTGTATGTATTTTTTGCTGATATGTTCACTATAACGCACACATTTAAAACTATGATTTATACGTTGTTTATTACGCTTTTTCCCTTGCAAAATTCTTGTTTTGTGTTTTCAATGTAAAGTTGACTATGTATTTTTCTCTTGTCGTAAAATATTGACAATTTCTGAGTTCGGAAAATAATAGACATAAAGCAATTGTCTGAGTTAACTAACAGTGTGGTTTTCTCTTTGAGTTACATTAAATGTTACAATCATGTAAATAGAGGCATAGGTAAACTGCTTTTCTGGTATTCACAGGCCCTACCTACCCTCTTCCCCACTGGGCCAAACCCCCCCTTCTTGTTACATCTTGAGTGAGTGGGCATAGACAGAAAAGAAAGACTATCGGGCGTAATGAGCCGGAGCCTCTGAATGCATGCATTTACAAATTGGCCTGATTGGTTGGGGGTGTGACAAGGAGTCGAGGCAAAGTGATATTAAAATTAGGTGAAAAAGGGTGAATTTAAAATTTACGCGAAGGGGCGAGTTGGGCAGTTCAGTTGAGCAATTGATAATTATAGTACAAGTAGAGCAAGTGACATTTTCAGAATTTATTCGAAGGTAATTCATATAGGTGAAATAATCACTAATAAATTGAGAAAGCAATTGAGCTCATACATGAGTATCATGCACTTCACTATGGCAATTTTCTGTTTTGGGACAACAGTTGAACAATAGAATTGACCAGCTCAGTTGAGCAATTGAAAATTATAGTAAAAGAAGAGCAAGTAACATTTACAACAATTAGAGAATCATTCATACATGTGAAATAATCAATATTGAATTGAGAAAGCAAATTAAGCTCATCCATGAGTATCATGCACTTCAATTTGGCAAATTTCTGTCTTAGAACATCAGTGAACAATAGAATTGATGGTGACAGAGAAGTGTTGAATAGAGCATTGCATAGAAATTAGAGTCTTTACAGGTTTTAGTTCGTTTAGGAGAAGTACGGCCATAAAAGGTACTTCTGCTCACTGAGCCACAGTTCTAGGTCAGTAGGGAAGTCAGAGAACAAAAGAGTGGTCTGAACTTCATAGCAAGGTCGTCCAATCTTCAGTCATGTTAAAACCATTCTTGATAGTGTTCAAGAGAATAATTGATTTCAGCTCTTCTCCGTTTAGTAGTTGGGTCATATTACCACCTCCCTGTGGTAGTTTGAGTACCTTTAGGACAGTCCAGCGAATATCGTCCGAATCATGGTTGGCCTGTGTAAAGTGTTGAACCAACGGTGCATTTTGTGTTATGCATCTGATCCTGCTTCGGTGTTGGCCAATCCTGGTTTTTATTTTTTGCGTGGTCTGGCCAACATACAGTTTGGAACAAGGACATTGTATTAGATAAATTATGTTGCATGTATTGCAGTTAGAGAAAGCTCGGCAATTTATCGTAATGTTGTTAAAAATAAAGCATTTACCTTCAATGGTTAGTTCACACACATTGCAACCGCCACATTAGAGTGTCCCAAAATAGGGGCCAAGCCCCACAGTGAATCAAGTGTCGTGTGTGGATTGGGGGTTGGTAGTGCTGCTCTAACAAGATAGTCTTTCAAGTTGGGGCTTTTCCTGAAAGCAAAGAGTGGTCTCTCAATGTTTGGACTACCTGCATTTTTTATTGGCCAGTGTTGAATTATGGTTTTGTGAATTTGGTTTGAAACTGGAGAAAACGTGGGGACACAGGCAAATCTCTCCAAATCATTTTTAGGCTTGGGAGTGAGGAGGACCACGCTGGAGCAGTACCATGCCCGCTTAGAGGCATTTCTAACTATCCTCTTTGGATAGCCACGTTCTTTTAGTTTGGTTGATAGAGTTGATGCCTCTCTAAAGTAGTCCTCTTTTGTGGAGCAATTTCTCCTTATTCTCAGAAATTGAGAGTAGGGAAGGGAATCCCTCAGGGACCTAGGATGATTGCTAGAGTAACTAAGGTGTGTGTTGCTCTCCGTAGGTTTTCTGTATAGACGTGTTAGAAGTTTGCCATCAAAATGAAAGATAGTCAAGTCAAGGAAAGTGATAGAGAGTTTGTCAGATGTGATAGTGAATGTTAAGCCAGAGCAGTTGTTATTCAACCAGTGTAGGAAGTTTTGCAGAGTGTTTGTGTAATGTCTCCAGATGATTAAAATGTCATCTATATACCTTCGCCATAGGCAAATGCCTGAAAAGAAGGGGTTAGTGGCAGTCAGGATGCAGCCTGTCTCAAGTTTGTCCATGAACAGAATGGTCAGATTTGGGGCAAAAATCACGCCCATAGATGTGCCTTTCATCTGTTGATAGTAATTTTTATTAAACACGAAAAAATTCCTCGTAAGGCAGAGTTCTAGAAGTTGGAGTATGAAGAGTGTTGGGACATTGTGGGGTCGGGGCGTGAGTCGAGTGTTCTCTGTATAACCAATAGTGCTGCCGTCTGTGGAATATTGGTATAAAGGGACTTTACGTCCATGGTACATAGTGTGTCTGTCACTGGGTTGAATGGATGGTGTTCGATAAGGTTAATCAATGCCATGCTGTCCCTAATGTAGCAGATGGTACAAAATCTTTTATGAAGTAGTCCACATAGGAACCAAGGGGTTCTGAGATAGAACCACAAGCGGAAACAATGGGACGACCAGGGAGGTTGGTGGGATTTTTGTGTATCTTCGGTAAGGTAAAAATCACCGGGTGACTTAACATTTAGAAAGCTGAATTCCTTTTTACTATAAAACGTTGGGAGCCTCCGTGGTAATTTTGAGAATAAGGCCCTGAATTTCCTTAGTGGGGTCAGTGGGTAGCCTTTGGTAGTGATCAGTGTTATTAAGTTGGCGAATAATTTCTGCTTTATAGGCATTTGTTTCCTGTAGTACTATGCTGTCACCTTTATTGGCACTCTTGATGATCAGGGACTCATTGATTTTGAGTGAATTTATTGCTTGTTTTTCTTCAAGAGAAATATTATAAGGGATAAACCTTCTGGTGTTTTCTATGAGAGTCAGATCTTTGAGTACCATTTTCTCAAAAGCTATAATCTCTGGGGGGATCATGCCAGATGTAGGCGAAAATGTAGAGGGTGGTCGGAAGGGGGCATTAGAGGCATTGATGGGCGAGGGGTTGAGTTGAAAAAATGCTTGCAGACGAATACGTCTGAAGAACCTGAGCAGTTCCGTTTGCAATTCTAAGAAGTTGGGGGGAATAGTAGGTACAAAAGTTAGTCCTTTCTTAAGAAGCGAAAATTCGGGAACTGCTAGAGTGTGGGTCGATAGGTTGAAGATAGGGGATGACTTCAGTGGATGCCATCTCTCTGTTAGAGGATTCTACCATTGGTAGAAGTTGTTGCGTGTACGGTGTTCCCCGGGTGGATTGTACCAGCGCTGCGTTTTCTTCACTCGACCTCGTTGATGGCCTCTGCCTAAAGAATTTCCTCCCTGGTTGCATCCTCTCTTCACTGCGCTTGGGCCTTCTCCGGGGTCAGAGCCGTCAGAGGAGTCGGCAGATGTATCTGGAAAACCAACAAGGTTCTGGCGTCTTTTGAACTTACCCCAAGGTCTGGTGTGTTGGGGATTTGAACAGGATCTATTATTATAAAAATACTTCTGCAGGTATGGGTAAGTATTTTCAACATTGTAGGCCTTAATGTCTTTTTTAATTTTGTTGGCTTTTTTATTTTGTTCTATTCTATGGATGTCTGCGATAGTTTTCTCAATTTGTTCTAGTAATTTTTTACTTTCTATCGTACTGTTAAGAGTCTTGTATTTGTTTTTCAATATCTGCTATCTCCGTTTCTAATGATTTCAGGGCCTCAGTGGCAATATCTATCCCTAGCACTAACCAGTGTCGGGAACAAGTAGTGCCAATGTAGCTAAAATTCGATATGTACTTAGGGTTGTCAGTAAAGATTCCTGGGATGTTCCTTACTTGCAGGCCTACCGGGATGACTTCTGCTTTAAGATAATCTGTGAGCATCAAAATCATAAGTTGTAACCGGACCTGTTTTTTCTTTAGTTTGTCAGCGATTGCGCTACAGTATTTTTTAAAGACAAGGAGACCTGATTCACAACCGGCCAGTTCCTTAGAAATACATGACTTGGTTAAATCACCGGCTGGAGGAGTGCGTTTTGATCCTGGCCCAATTTTTGTCAATTTTACACCAAAG